>NC_142714.1:46693773-47318773 GCF_055471065.1 Atractosteus spatula | reverse complement strand
CTGCTGATGACAGTTCATTACAAGTTTCTGTACTACTGAAGACCATCCTTTTACATCTATTGTAGGCAAATTGTAGTCACTGACTTTCTCTGACAACTGTTCATAACTATAAACTGTCCACATCTACAAATTGTGTATTGGTACCACTTCATTCGTCTCTTCCCAATTTTTGAAACATATAAATGAAGTGGTAGCAATACACAATTTTTCTCAGAGTAGACTACCAAAAAACAAATAACACTAATGCTTTAACGTGACGTGCTCTAGGTATCAGCTTAGCTATATCATTTTGAACATTTGTCCATGAGGCTAAACCATTTTTGGCTTGTGCTGTGTTTTTTATTCTGTAGTGTCTGAACTCCGTGAGACTCATCATGTGAGCAACATCCACAATTTTATGTTTGTCCCCTGATTCTAGACATTGACTACAACAGCAATACGTTGTCCTCATTTGAAATGGCCAGCCTGTGCATGCATTTCCTTAAGCAGAATTGATTAATTCTGCGCAGTAAGAATTAGAGATGGCTCAGAATGCGCTGTGTGCTTTTTCACACCCTGATGACCACCTGTTAAGCACCAAATTGAGAAGATTACAATGAAGCTCTAGTTGTTACAGCTTGAGTCAAAATAATACAAATAAATTACCTCTAATAATATTTCTAAAAGACGTCGCTGCATTTGGTAAAATGGTAATTCTTGCAAGTGTGGATGACAATTATGTTCTGATACAATGCTGGCCTAAGGGAGATGAACTGGGAGGTACGAAGTCAGCTCCTCTGATTTACTGGGGAAATCAAATTAAACATTCTTCGCCTTGATTAGGTGGCTCACAGGGCCATTATGCAGTGCGCATTTCATCTCTGTTCAGGAGTCCTCCAGCTCAGTTGTTGTGCATTTTATCCCCAAATTACAAATCCTTCTAATTCTGCAGCAGGTGCAGAGGCAAAGGATGAAGGAAGTGAGAAAGGAGGAATAAAAACATGCACACAAAGGCTAAGGCTTTCATATCCATCTACACTGGCATTGTGGGGTTACGTCCAATTATTGTAATAATTGTTTAAGAGTTTGTCAGAATAAAACCGAAAAGTTTTAATCACTAATCTCTTGTGAAAGGCCTTGGATCCCAGACTACATACTTGTTAAATTAATTTCCTTCATGAATACTTTTCAGAGGCGGCGCACATTTGTGAGTTAAGGCTCCCACTGGGCTCCTTTCTTTGTCTCTCTTTTGCAACACCTGGCTTATTTTTCGTCTCTCCCCCTTCCTCCCTCCTTTTCGCTTTTAGAGCCTCAGTTCACTTTTTCAAAGGGAGTTTAATGATATTATGCCTCCGACTAATCTAATAGATTAGACTAATTTTTGAAATGTTGGAGGATTTTGAGCCCCAATCCAAGCAGGCTTGCTTTTTAAGCACTTGACTGTTTACCATATAAATTCTGAGAATTTTAGAAAATGCCCCCTTCTGTCTTAAATTCTCCCCTATTTAGTGTATAGCATATTCTATACAAAAAAACACAAGTGCTGTACAGCCTGTTGATGTGACTGCATCCTTAATAAAATAGCATGGTTACTAATTTTACTGCATCACAGTTTGCCACCTCATCTGCTTAAATAAATCTGTTCGTGAAGAGCTTTAGAATGATTGAAGCTCTTTATTTTTTCTTAGTTCACATCTAACCTCTTAAATGAAAAAAAAACACACACACTGTATTAAGTACAGCTAGTACATACTTTTTATTTTCTTCTTAGAGGTAGCCTGAGGGGAATATTATGCAAAAATGTGTTAACTGTCCAAAAATAATTTACCGAGCACTTCTAGAATCACTTGAGGTACAGTATTTGTGAAATACAATGTAATGTCAGCAGGTACACTTTTCTGTTTTCTAGTGGCAGGAGGTGTTGTTGTTCAAGTCATGGGAGGTTAAATGAGACCTCTTGTTGTTTAATGTGTGTTGGGCTTGAAAAACTTTGCTTTATTGAGTTTTACTCTTTGGTTTATGGCTGCATACATCACTGTGAAACAAAGCTCAGTGAAAGACTGCACCGTACAGCCTTGATGAGCAAAGCACATTGAATTGAGGTAAAGATTGAATGTGGTGAAATTACATTTGACAGCTTTTAGAAGAGAGATAGAACATATTTTTTTCCTACCTTTCCCAGACTCCGATTTTGGTACAAGCCTGTATCCTTAATTTTCATGCTGTTTACATAAGTGCACAAAGTTATTGGTTTCTCCAGCTGGGCCAGGGGAATCAAAGCCTTTATCATGGGACTGACAAATCACTTAGAGGGAACGCAATTATTTCCATTGAGCCACCTGCAGGGCCAAGGGTCAAAAATTTGATAGCGGTAAATGAAGCATTCAGGCCCACCCACTTCAAAAGACCAAAACAACACAAATGTAATTTCCATGATCATTGGAAAATATTATGCATGATATTCCCGATCTTTTCCCCTGCCTGTGTCAACAGCAAAGCTGGTGCTGCATGGGATGTCTTAACTGTGTCTTTACACTACTGAGGAAAATCAAACTCTTTTCAGTGTGTTGATTGCATTAAGTCAATTAAATTGGCAGTATTCACTGGGCTGGGAAAATTGCAAACTTTGAAAACTGGCAGTCAGTTTTAGACATGGTGCAGCTTTCAGACGGAAGCCTACTTATGTGGCAGGGGCTAAAAGTTACATTAGTCTAAAGACTTTTTTTTTTGCCTTCATTAAATATTTTGCACATGCGTCTCCAGCTCCAGCCAGAAACAATAAACAGGTGGTAGTGTCAAACATTTACACTAGGAAGGCTTCGAATTATAGGAGGGAAAACTGCGCCAACATGCTTTATACTGTAGCTGATGTGAAGTGTTGGAGAATGAGAGGGGTCCAGTACAAGCAGAAGACAGAATACTGATGGAATGGAAAACCATTACATTCATGTAGGAAGGTGAAGAATAAGATTTTCACTTTCACATTTTGTCACAAGCCACTTAAGACTTGTGAAAGTGAAAAGTGACATGTGAAAGTTTTGAAGCGTATGATCTATGTCACGATTATAGTCCCCCCTCCTAAAGGGTGCTCCAGCCCTTTCACTCAAGACTTTATTCTCTGCACCTGTTTCCCATTCCCAGCCCACCTTAAAAGCCAGGCGCTGACGCTCATCCGGGCTCTGCATCTGATTTCCATATCATGCGAGTCCGGGACCTGGAAGCGCCTGGTCCCGTTAAGGTTTTAACCTCTGTTCCCGTTCCTGTTCCCCGTCCGCCGGTTCCGACCCGGCCTTCGTGGTTTTTAACTTGTTCTGATGGATCTCCTGGTTTTGGACTTACCCTTGCGTTTTGGATTATCCCTAAGGACTACTCTCTCGGATTGTTCGCCTCGGCCACACCTTCCCCGTGCACCAGCGCACCTTGGACACGCCCCCCTGTCTTCAGCCCCGTATTCCTGCATGACGTTTCCCTAGTGTTCCCCCTCTTCTTCAGATTGTGTCGTCCGCATAGGGTCCGGAAAGAACTGTTCGTTACAATCTATGCATTAGAACCCTTGTTTGAGGGCACTTATCAGACAGTATGTGTGCAGGAGGATGAACTGCGCAGTTTACCAGCAGGTACAGCATTTCAGCTGACACATGTGAGGCAATTTAAGGAGATGGCTTGTGTTATGGACTCCCACTGTGGATCAGGTTTTGTTGGTTGTAAAAATGAAATCTCTGAAATTTGTGGCTGATTGGTCACACGTGATCAGAGGCTGCTGGCAATTCAACTTCCTTATTTCATGTGAAAAGCTGGATTGATCTCGGGGATGGATTCCATGCAGTCTAAGGTTCAGCACCACATAATTTTAAAATGTGGGACAAGTTCCCTGCAAAGACAGTTAGCTCTCTGCACCGCTCTATAGAAAAAAGTAGGCACAGCAATCTTGTGTTAATTCCCAATGTGCTTGGGACGCTTAGGACATTGGAAATTAACACCTAAGATGTCCAGTCTCATGTGATGTTCCCAATATCCATTGAGACACACATTTAATTGTTTTTAAGGGCAGCTTCTGGAGATCTATACTGTGTGTCGTTTATTAAATGGCACTGTATATATATTTACGAAAAACTCATAAAAGGGTATAGTGTCTAGTACTTAAAAATACAGTACAATTACAACGATAAAAACTTTCTAATAAAACAGGGTATACACAGTAGTTGATGTGTATTGGTGTCAAATTCAATTAATATATAAAAAAGCCAAAATAACGAAATGCTTAGCTAATTTGTTTAGTCCTAAATCTTAAATAAAAGCAGTTACAGACTAAATAGGATTGCAATGTATTGTAGAATCAGTTTCAAGATAAACACCTGAGTGTCAACTTTTGAGATAAAATAAAACAATGAAATCATAAATAGCTTTAAATCATAAATAAGACATGTTTTATTTGCTTTTTTCCAAAATCAAGCCTTCATTTATTGCATGAAAAATTTATAACTTGCCTGGAATACAATAAACAACTATTAATTTATGACAGAGAGCCCTATGGGCTGGTTTTTAATATAGATTTTTTACACCCCATACAGAATCCTAACAAAACATGTTGAAACTGTTTAAAGGTGCAGTTTTTCTCCACTACATTATGATCAGACAAAGACAAATATTAAAAAATGGTACAGATAGGCACCTGTTTTTACTTTGGTTTACAAAAATGTGAGGAGGTTACCAACTTTGTGGAATGTTTACCTTTCATACTATTCTTTAGAGAAACTGCAGAACACGTTCATTGCTTACAAAAATAAAGAACACAATCTGCATTATACAAATATTGTCTAATTTAAATGCAACTGTTTTCTGAAAGACAATTTATAAGTATCCCAAATGGTTTTTACTTTCAATTTTATGTGACGGGGAGAGATTTTACATTGTTTTAGGAAATCTGAAACTTCACTATTCCGCTGAAAATGCCCAAATTGTTTCGATTTGGATTTAGTAATAGTAGATTCAACCTGGCACTCTCTCTACTACAGAATTATTTATAAACTTATTTATAAACAATTATATATATATTTATAATCAACCTCAAGCCTTGCCCCAAGGAAATCTTCTCTAAGCACAGAGAGAGTGCGTCAGGCTGATTCTACTATTTTCAGCACCTCTATAATCTATGGGGGTGTATTCTTTTCTCCTTCTTTTTGTGATTTAGTAATTAAACCTGAGCAGCTATAATTTAGGAGGATGCACTGTCAAATTAGTCCAGAAAGAAAACCTTTACAGACTGTATCGGCAGTACAGTGCCTTGGGAAGCTCTAGTGCCCAGTCCACAGCTAATAATATTAACCGAAATTGTTTTCTGCTTCCAGATTAAGATTTTAATTAGGCATCTTGCTTTCTTTCAACTTGCACCTTTTTTTTTCCCCCTGAAGTTAGTATTTCACAGTGTCAGTAGGTACTCCTTTTATTTATTTATTTTTCCTCTTGGATGACAGGATTAGGTATCAAGCTGGGGTATCTGGGCAGAATGCTCCTTTGCTTTGAGCCTCAGTGTTGCAATGCTGCTGGTCTTCCTCTCCCTTGTGACGGGGTCATTCAAAGCAATGGCAGAGAGATCGAATGGCTGTGCTGGAGACTTTGCTATTAAACCCATCGTATTAACCAGAGGACTCATGGTAGTGAAGAACCTAAGAAAATAGGAAAAGACACGATTTCAGTACTTACTGGACATGAGCATGTTACAAATAAACTGCTTTTCTTCATTAGTCTTCATTAGGATTGGACTGTCAATTTGTGCCTACTTTTTAGGTAAGTGAAACAAACGAGTATCAACAGTGAATACAAAACTGAGTATCTGAGAGGTTATATTTCAACAGCAAGTACATTCTAGCAATTTAAACAATCATGCATAATGTTAGAAAAATAAAGGAAATGGTGACACATTTTTGCAAGAATTATATCCAGTATTTCAATGTATTTCGTTCCCCAAAACGGGCTCATTCTTAAGTCTTAAGATTCTGATTGTGATTCTTACAAATAGGCAATAAAGGTTATTAATATTTAACTGCAATTGTTATAGCTTGAAACTGCATACTATATTAAATTCCAGTTACATTGCTTGTTAAATGTTCATCAAATGGTAGGTAGATATTAAATAACCAGTTCTTCTAAATTTTTTTCTGATCTTGCATTCTCTCTTTGCATTATTTATTTTTATCTCCATGACAATGTTTTCTATGTTCTTAGGGTCACATTTTCATAAGAATTAAAAATGTGAGGAAGACTTGTCAATCACACTAAAGCTTGTTGAGTCAGCTATCACCTTTAATTCTAATACACAGTTATGCAGCAAACGTGCCCAAACTTAAAAATGACCAATATTGTTTTGACTGTTGAGGACATTCTGTATTTTTATTCATGGATCACGAAGTCTGTATCGGATAGATTTAAAGTAATTTAAAGAATAAAACTTATTTACTTAGATGCAGGAAAACTCTTTGAACTAGGCCTATCCTACATCTTCCTATGACAAATTCTAAACAGAATTTAAAATGTACCTTAAATAAGTCTGAATGTATTTTAGTGTATATATTAGAAACATCCATCCATTTTGTAACCATTTCATCCAATTGAGGGTTGCAGGGGAGCCAGAGGCTATCCTGGCAAGCAACAGGTGCAAGGCAGAGTACACCCTGGACAGGACAGCAGTACGTTCCAGGGCACTGACAGACACAAATGAGGACACCTTCACACCACGGCCAATCTTCCCCGAATAAATTAACCTACCAGCACCCAGGAGAAACCCACACAGACCCAGGGAGAACATACAAACTCCACACAGACAGCACCCCAGGTCCAGAATTGAACCCAGGGCCCCAGCTCAATGAGTTAGCAATGCGAACTACTGTACCACTGTGCCGCCCCACATTAAAACCATGCTGCTGTTAATTATATATTTACAATGCAGTTTTTACTTTACCTATGGAGAATTTTACTTAAATCTGAACTCAGCATAGACAAAAGTGCTAAGAGAATGGAAGAGCAAAGTCAAAAGAGTGGTGCAGTGGCTCTGTGGCTAAGGATCTGTGTCTGTGGCTGGAAGGTTGCCGGTTCGTATCCTGTGACTGTCAGAGTAATCCTACTCCATTGGGCCCCTGAGCAAGGTCCTTAACCCCAACTGCTCCAGGGGTGCCGTATAAATGGCTGACCCTGTGCTCTGACCCCCAGCTTCTCTCCCTGTCTGTGTGTCTCATGGAGAGCAAGATGGGGTATGTGAAAAGACTAATTCCTAATACAAGAAATTGTATATGGCCAATAAAGTGATCTTATCTCTTATCTTAAAAACCTGCAGCCCATTACCGTAGCAGTTCTTCCTTCACGTTTGTGGCACTGGTAAACCAGCCTGGCGCAGGCAGGCGCGAGACACTAGCGAAGGATATGGTTCATGTCGAGATTACACTGAACAAACTACTGTGAGGGAGTGAGAAAAAGAAAATGACAAAACAAACCAACCTGATAGACCTGCTCTTTGACTAGACACAGAGATTATTTCTTAGTCCTCCTTACACCTTATGTAGACTGTACTTTATTTATTTTTTAAGAAGTTTGAGTAGGTAACTGCACCAGCAAAGCAACAGGTAAAGGTTTATTCCATGCTGGAGGGAAAAGAGACAGCGTTTCAGCTGTGGAGCCTTCCTCAGAAGAAGGCGAAACGTTGTGGCTCTTTTTTTGCCTCTCACCCGGAAATAAACCTTCGCCCGTTCCTTTATTTTTTAAAGACGCCTTAGCACCTTTGGGCCTCGCGGGATGCTTTGCCAGTTTAAGTTTCTGTCCGTTTTTTGTCCTTGCTTGGAAAAATAAAAACATCTTTTCAAGAACGAAGGCCATTAACCTTACCTGTTGAAATGCGGGTTGAGGAGGGGATGTCTGAACAGCGAGGCCCAGGTTAAGGTACTGATGCCCAGGTTACCCAGGGAAGTGGGACTGAACACAGGGGCTGTCTGCGGAATTCCAAAGGGTGGGACTCCAGTGGAGCCCCAGCAGGGATCCAGAGCTGAGGTCTGTGTCAAGGGAACATCCAGGTACATCCCCAGGGGACTGGCCATAGTCAACCCAGGGACACTGCCCAGCACGCCAGCTTTCTCCCTTTTGCGCCACTTAGCCCGACGGTTTTGAAACCACACCTGAGCATGAGTGGGTTACAGAAAAATAAGGTGAGAGCTGGGCAAACATACATGTACAAAGACAGCAACAGCAATAACACACACAAACTGTACAGAAAGTCACGTGAAACAAGTCTCCTGAATGTCCAGTAGTGGGATACCGATATATTTCCCCTCTTACGTGCACTCATAGACTTGTTTTCATTTTTAAAATAATTATATTTATTTGGTGGAAATGCAAATATATAATAAACTCAAAAAAAGACTACATAAGGTTTTGTACCTTGGTAAAGGTACACATGTGTGTGGTTTATGCTTGTTTTTACTGGCTAACCAGTTTGTGGGGTTGACCTTCTCCAAATAAGATAGGGATATACAGTAATAATGGCAATGGCAATAAAGACTTTAACCTATAGGCTTTAGACCAGGTTTTGCGATATTACCGTTCTTATCGTGGTGTCATTTTATTAATGCCATTTTCGCAGCGGCCAATCTCTTCAAACTGTTTATTCTTTCGTATTTTATACAATAACATTTTTTACACAGAAAAAAAAACATACTGTAAGGACCGCATACACAGGGCAGAAAACAAACCCTGCAAAAATTCGCTACATCTGTAGTGTCCATTGTCTGCAGGTGCGCTCACACACATACTGTACAAATGATCATGACGGCAGGTAACAGGAACCTCAGAAGTATCAAATTAATTGGAATAACTTCCAAAGAATAAAACCACAAGCTGCTGCTTTCTAGAAAAATTACCGGAAGGCAATTTTGAGAATGCAAAGAACTCATTTACCTGAACTCGTGCCTCAGTCAGATCAAGACGCATTGCTAGTTCCTCTCTATTAAACGGGAAACAGAAACGAGGAGGCGCGTAAAAGTCAACGTTACACACAGGATTATCAAGAGTTTTGATTACTGTCATTTGTTCATTTTACGTTGAGAGTCCTAATGCAATGAATCATACAACCCAGCTATTGTGTAACATCTACAGAGAATATTGTCTTAAAAAGCACCTGTCGAAAACCTCTTACCGTAGCCGAACAGGCGATTTATTTACACTTCATGTGTATTCAGAGTTTTAACTGAGCATTCAAATTATCCGAATATATATTACATGTACTGTATTGATAACTTTGCTTCAAGATGTCATGTAGGCCTTAAATATTGCTTACTGGTGCATTATCCCCCTTCGATGAAGAATGTAATTAACTTCTTTTTACATCCACTAATATCTGCTTTTTCATTTTCATGTCAGGACTAAACAGAATGACCTTAACATACAGTACATCAAAAAGAGACGCATCATGTATAACATGTATAATATGACTTTTAAAACACTAAATCTCTACAATTATCAGGTCCGCGTTGAAATAAAACCGGCAAACGAACGTCTTACAGGATTTAATAAAGTCGGCATTCAACATCTAGCTTTATCGTCTAAAAATAATTTCAACAGAAGCTGTGCTGTATTAGGTTTTGGAACCACTTGTTTTATTGATTGGTAAAAACAAATGGGAGTTTAAAATATTACCTGGAAAAAACATCGGGGTAGTGCGATTTTCTGAAAGCTCTTTCAAGTTCTTCTAATTGAAAGTTTGTGAATGTGGTTCTGTACCGACGCTGCTTCCTTTTCAGTGATGAACTGCTGTAGCGGCCCGGAGAGATGCACTTCATCACCCGGTGACGCTCTGAAGTATCTTTTTCGGTTTCCTCCCTCAGATTTTCTTGAGTCAAGTTTCCAGGCATTTCTTTTAAATCAACCTCTTTAGGCGAGGTGAGCTCCCCGGTCTGCAGGGATGGCGGCTGGCTATATAACTTTGCATCGTGTGACCTCGGATTCAAGGAATAGCACATCTGATGGGACTTGATGTAATTTGAGTACAGGGTCTCCATCTCTCGGATGATGCTTTCCGAGTGCAGCCCAGAATTTTTTCGACCTTCCCTTCCGTGGTCCTGATGAAGGAACGTCATCTTCACATCTGATGGGCATTCCATAGTTTTAATGGATTCTGGCCCATTGAGATCACCTGCTTGGAGACGCCCACAAGAAAAACAAAGTTACAACACGCACGCAAGGTGTTTTTCTACCCCCGTGAGATACAAAGAATTATTTTAATACACCTGTCTAATCTAAAAGAAAAAACGTATTTTAGTCAGGAAATTGCCCATGTCGTGATTTGCCCGCGGTAAACCTGTCTTCGCAGGTAATACAAAATACTAAAATAAAACGAACTTAGTTTTGTATACATCTGTGAGTAAAATATGTGAAAGTGGTTTAAAGCGATATTTTTTCCGATTAAAAATGAAGACCTTTCCTCTCCGTCAGGGGTCTTGCGGGGGGGGGGGGGGGGGGCAAAGGATTAAAGTTATTGCCTCACTTGTGGCAGATGATCAGATCATAAAGTAAAACGCACGTTAACGCAAAATAAGTTTTTTTTAACTTACCTTCAACCATGTCTCCATGAGTCCCCTTGTTTTTCCCAACAGCGCTGCTCGCTTTGCTCAGGATACTGTCAATGAAGTGAGACGACGACAGGGGGAAATTAAGCGGCCCCTTAGCGGCATCTGTTTTCCCGGGAGAGCTGTCGTATTCAGCCCTCGTACCCTGAGATACTTGCATGGTTCCCACTTTTTAGAAACGTCTCACTTGTCCGTCTCCGGATTGTGCCTTAATGACACTTTTTAATGGACAGTCAATTCTGAGTATGCCGGCCACCCCCCCCTTCAAATAAACACGGGTGTATTGGTTGCTATTGGTCCTGGTTTCGAGGGTTTTCCGAGAGATTAGCATTTGATTACACCAGTAGCCAAGAAATGGGGTGGGGTCACGTTTCCACCACCGACAGCTTGCAGCGCATCTTAATAAAAGTGGGACACTTCCAGTTTTAATTTTTTTTTAAAGAGTGTAGTTATGTTTTCAGAGTCAGCCAAGTTCCATAAATTTTCAGACACAATGTTTATTTTTACCATGCTATTTACAGGTGCTGTAGCCCAAATGTGTGTGAAGAACTGGCGTCCGTGTTCCAAGCTTATGCAAATACTGAAGGATAAATACAAAATATGTAGTCTAACAAAAACAATATAAAGACCTTTTATAGCTCAGTGCTGTAGAATCCATTATCGTCGAAGGCCCAAATCTAGAAACAGGTTACAAAAAGCTTGTTTTATAAGTTATTGTAATAAAATGACATATCCTACCGGTATTTACCCTTCACGATACATTACCAGATAATCTGAAAAAATGTACTATCTGTAAAACGTATTATTTCACTTTTTGAAATTGATCGCAGATAAGCTTCGAGTTTTATAATGAAACGGCGCACTGGGCACACAGCTCTTCTCGCTAAGCTTTCCGATCTTACATACCTGGATTTACACCATTTTATGCCTAAAGGTGTATGCAGACATAACCTAAAAGCCATTTAATAACAAAGTGTCTTTCAAGTGAACTTTTAAATTCATTAAGAAGTCATAAACAGCGTAAGATATGAAGAAAAACGCTGAATAGTTTGAGAACCTGGAATTTAAAAAATACAAAAATATAATCATGATTTAAAAAATACTGCAGAACTGCATTCCACCGTGCATTTGATTTAGAAACCTTATTTTTGCCAAGCATACTAAAGCACATCACTGTAAACAGGCTAAGACTGGTTAAATAGTTCATCTGAAAATTGATACAGGTGGTATCACAACACAAGGCACAGCCGAAAATTAAATGCACAATATTAATTAAATATGACAAGGTATATATGTAAACCTATCGGTACTGGACTAATTCAGATAATTATGAAGACGTTTAAATAGTAATTTATTATTAAATGGTATTTTTAATTATATTTCTATATTACGATTCCCTCGGTTGCGTTCTTCACAATAGCCTCTGCAAATAACTTCGAAATTCCTCAGGATTTTTGTTTTTCACTTGGAGTTTCTGTTCATTTCAACTATCTAGTCTGTGAGCGACATTAATAGGAGAAACATTTACCGATGTCGCGGAAAGGTTATATCTGTCCCGCGTTAAAATAAAATACTGCGTACAGTACACCTATAATGACGCTTGCCCTCTGCTGGACATTTTTGTAAATGCAGGGAAGTGTCCAGGAAGGGCCCGTGGCAGTGATGTATTGCAGAGTATGGAACAGCCTTAGACTTGTTTCTGGAATAGCAGCGTCTGCCTAATACTTCCTCAAGCTGGTTGTTGACACCGCCATGGGGAACACTAACTCTCAGCTGTAAAGCTGTTTGGTCATTTGATTTGTGCCCTGTTATGGTTTCCTTGTCCCAATGCAACGTTTCCTCTAGCAAGCCTGCACAGAATAATATTAATTGGTAGCTTAACCGTGTTACTTGAAATAGCGTTAATATTTGTCCTCCTCTGCTGGACAATTGAGCTCACTACAGCTGATTTGTTTTTAATTGGAGAATTGTACGCATACTACCCAATTAATAAAAATCAGAAATGATCATGGCAAACTAATACATTGCCCCTTTAGAGTAATGTAGATAAATGCAGAGGTACATTAAAACAGTCAAAACAGGAAAATACTTTTTTATTCAACTTTAGAATCAGAAACTTTTTAGGGCCGGGCAAACTTGGCTTGCTAGGATAGTGTTGTGCCGTGCATGCGGTGCTGTAGTTTAACCGCTGGGACTCTTTTTTAAAGGCATTTCATTTTCTATTTCTCCTTTATTTTGGAGAATACTCCCTCAGGTCCTTCACCTTTCCAGCTTGCGGATACTTCTATTAAATCAAAATGTTTGTGAAGAGTCACAGAGGCCCTGAAAAATCCCTGGCCTGCGCCTGAGGAGTAATTGATGAAGCTCTGAGACAGAGACACCATTTCAAAATGCTTTTCAGCAAATATTTATGAGCATAGGCAGGTGTCTCCTGCAACTCACAGACCTAAAGTGCTCTCCAAATCTATTCACACCCTGAAACAGAACCAAAAGTATTAGGATATATCTATCATAATAGAAATATATACAGATTGGATCATTCATATTATACAAGAAATCTTAATATCATTGCACAAAGTAATGTCATATCTGTAATAAATAAAGTTCAGAAAACACAGGGGACACATTTAGTTAAGCCACTGTAGTTAGTATTGTAAATGTTCCTCTGGCAGGGCTTACACTGACTAGAAGTGTGCAGTGAAGTTCTTACCCTTCAGAGGAGAAGTATCTGGACATTCTTCCATGTGGATTTGCTCACTACACTACAAAGTCCTTCAGAGCCTTTGGTTTGCTTCAGTGAATCACTATCTTGAGTTAGAATCATAATCATTATTTTCAATCAGATTGAGGTATGGATTACACTTACACTTATATAGTGCTTTTATGGACATTCCACTAAAAGAGCTTTACAGGTAATGGGGACTCCCCTCCACCACTCTTTTCGAGAAATTTTTGATGACCACATAGAGTCAGAAACTAATTTTTATGTCTCATCCAAAGGATGTTGCCTTTTTTACAGTATGTTGCCCCCATTATTATACTGGGACATTAGGACCCACACAAACCACAGGGTGAGTACCCTATACTCCCAATAGGTCCCAATAACACCTCTTCCAACAGCAACCTTAGCTTTCCCAGGAGACTCCTATCTAGGTACTGGCCAGTCTTACACCTGCTGAGCTTTAGTGGGCTGCCAGCTGTGAGTTGCGGGATGATATAGTTGCCAGCAAAAGAAAGAACCAGGTACCTGGCTAAAATGTCCTGGAATGTGTTTTTAGGACAGATTTTCCCCTATCTTTGCAATAACTCCAAGACAGGTAGATGAAAAACAAACCCAAAAGATTAGGAAAGGTCTGTTATATTTTGCAGCTGTAATGAGTGTTGTCTCAATGTGAATGTCACCATTTTTTTAATGCTGAATGTAATGCTGATGAGCATTACATATAAAATATGGATCTGGAAACTTTAAATCATTCAGAAGATGCATGAATTGCTATCCCTAAACCAACATTTTCACATTAACAAGTCTTGTTTCATGTCACACTATGAATGCTTGTGACAAGGAAGTATTGGCAGTAATGTGTCTTGACCTAATGAGCTGGCCCAGCTACGGTATAGAGAATCAGTGTCATTCTCCTGGTTGAGCTACACCAAGTCCTGAAGTTTGGGACAGTTTCACTTCGTCTCTAAAGTTCAAGTGACAACAGGTCCAGGGACATTGGAGGTCTGAATAAGATGTGGATGTTTGATAAAGATGTGTACAGTGAGACTAGGACGTGCAACCTCAGAAGAAATTTGCCACCAATCTGATGAGAAAACAAATGTGATGCTCGGTAGTTTTTTTGAAGCAGTATTCTGCAGTGACTCAGCCCTGAGAGGTGTGGACATCTGTTGTGTGACATCAAGTGAACCTACTCCATATTGATCAGGAGGGAACTTCTACAGGAGGCTAATGTTCACCCACGCTTCACCACAAGCAAGTATGACTGACTCAAGGTTTTAACGTCACATGTGATCTCTGGGTCATTCAGAGTGCCCTTTACACGGGTTTCATGCATGGAGTCATTTAAATCAGCCTTACAATAGCTGTTTTTGTCTACATCAGTCTAACTGTACTAGTGCAGCACAGCATTTGGTTGGTTTGTGATAGATTTGTGGCATAAATGCAGTTTCTTTTGTGGCCATTTGCAGTTGCATTGCTGTATTGGCTGCCCATATTGAGGTAAATGAATTACACTGTCTATGGGTCTAGTTAGAATCAGAGCTGGATGATGACCTTCTACTGTCTGACTCTATCCTTCCTCTTTGGAACATGTCAATGGTGCTAGAGCTTTCATTTCAGAATATTTTTGGAATATTGTTCATTGTTTGCTTTATTGATCCATGAAATCCTTCTCTGAAAATGCAATGTCTTGGCCAATCACTGAATGGCTAAAAAAAATATAATATTCTTAGGGCATGTGTATTTTTCTCAGAAAGTTACTATCCTTTTCTATTGATGTAATTAAAAACACTTAAAGTTAGATATCCCCTACTTTCTATCAGCTGCATAGATCAATATATGTCCTAAACAATTTATATGCACCACTGTATGATACAACACCTTATACAGAAGTGTTTAATAATTTGGAGTTTTGCATTCTCATATTGAATTTATTCTTACCCTTTCTCATGTGAGATCGTAAGATAAGCATTTTATTGATGGATCAATGCAAATATTAAATCTGTATGGATTATTGGTTATAGTGATATTTGTTTAACAGCATTGGGAATGGGATGTAAAAAACATTCCCTGCATCTTTCAGTATTATAGCTAATAGAGTTTCTAGTGCTTCACTTTATCAAAGTGATAGAACTTGATAATGAAAGACATTGAGATTGGAAAGTGAGAGTCTGCTCTGAGTTGTGGACTCAACTATAAGTAATAACTAGCTAAGCTTGCCATGTGTCCAAAGGTTATCAGCATCCATTATACTTTTTCCTGACTAGTGGCATTAATATCTTGTCAGATTAAGCAATTAGACTGTCTCCACTTGCCAGTGAAAATTGTTTTCCTCTAATTGATGGCATTGGTTTTGTGGCTGCACTAGGTCAAACCTCCAATGCATTTTTAGCAGAGACTGCTTGATGAATGTATCTGAGGTACAGTGCACTCTATAAAATGCCAAAGGATGAAGGAGAAGAAACAGAAAATTGCTAACAAAAACAAATTCTGTATTCATGCACATGTTTAGTAAGTTAAATATTGATTACAGATTTATGCAGTGTACTGGTGTTGAAATGTCATATAGTTTGTTTTGTGCTCAGCACATGCCTCAGTGTTAACATCATAGGCTGAAGGGTTGGCGAGTTCACAGTCATCCATCATTTAAATTTAACCTGAATGTGCTGTAGTTCCTTTGCACAATGGTTAGTCCTTTTGAATGCATAGTTTTTAAGATGAAAGGGTCTCAGCTCCTGGGGGAAACTATGGTTTGCCATCTACCTAAACCTACTATAAGAGCACTCTCACACCTGAAGAAGGCTCCACGGCCGAAACGTTGTGTTTTCTTTCTTCTCTTTTCAGCACGGAATAAACCTATTACTTGTTCCTTCAAAGGAAGTTGTTTGATATTTTTAGCATTTGAGGAGAAAGATGGGAATGACTGTTCATATACAGGCTTATGAACAGCATCAGTTATCCTTCGTGGTTGCCTTGATATCTTTCTGTTCCTGAGGGATCACTGTAGTCATGCAGTCTTTTCCCTCTCCTTCAGTAAAATTCTTAGACCAGTTCATATCTGTTTTGCCTTCTTTAATGAACACATTCATGTAATTCATTTACAACCAAATACTGTATATATTAATAACCAGTTGCTGACCTCACCTCCTGCAGTCATGACAACTACACCCACTCCTGCGTCTCATGGGTTTGATTTTATCTCATTTTACTGCTGTAGACTGAAGTGATAGCTAACATTTTGCAGCCTATTGCTACATCTCTACTCAAACTCTGATTTTTTTCCATTTGTTACTAGTCACATTAACATATTCCTGAATTCCGGTCATGTTCCTGTGTGCTTCAGGACTCCTGCTATCACACCTGTATTATGAAATCCTGCCCTGAACCTTCCAGTACTTAACAACTAATGTTCTCTTTCTAGTTTGCCCTTTCTCCAAAAAGCTCTGGAATGGGCAGTGCCCTGCTCAATACAGTCTTGCATCTAATGAGCTCTTTGAAGTGTTCCGGTCAGGGCTCAGACAGGGGCACCATACTGAGATTGTCCTTGTTATAGCAGTTCATGATTTGCTGATGGTTTCTGACTCTGGATCAAATCTTTTTTTGCCTGAAGTACAAGATTTGATCCTGTCAATCATGACAGCTATATGGGGAATTAATGAAAAATTATCTAGAGACCTGTGCAAGTTCTCCTAGTTATCCAATTAAGAATCAGGATTAATAGAACTCTTTCATTTCACGTTTAGGGAAAGACAGAATAATTGAATCCACTGTTTAATTTGCTTAATTGGTGAAGGCAGTGTACACATTAATTTGTACATTTGCGGCAATTTTTATTAAGCATCAAGAGTGAGCATTTGATGTAAGATGGATTCTATGGATTCTTTCAATTTGGCTCCATCCTTCTTGAGAGTGGTTTTGGTCATAATAAAAGGACACACAGTATACAGTATATACCCTAGTTTTGTGGAATGTACATAGGTTTGAGTTTTAGATGAGAATTGTTTCATTCAGCTCAAAGAAGGCATTTCCCTGACCAGACGTTTATAACGTATTGGCACAGGAACCTTACTGGCTCTCTGTAGGGTGAGGGCATGGAGACATGGGGTTGAAATCATCTTAAGAGTCAAAGCTTTTTCCTTGGTTTATGTTTTTTAATAAAATGACAGACTGTAAACAAAACAAGTGGCAAGTGAAACACATTTATCAATTCATTTCCTATTTGAAAGAAGTCATTACAGGTGACTTTACTGTGAGAAGCTTTTTTTCCCCCAATAATATTGCTTTTAATGTCTTACATTTAAAAAAAAAACACCACTCTATTAATTATGTTGCCATCTTTACTTACATACTGGTTTCTCATATTTTTATCCATAAAAACATGGATGCCAACATCCATACATCAGCAATGCTATCTAGACATTTTAAAATTTGGATTGGATGCCCATCTGTCAGAAAACTGTTAATCTTATTTCTTTTCATCACAAACAAAATCTGTTTCGTAGGCTTTGATCTTAGAATGCTTTTCATTCCGATTTGATTGAGGAAATCATTTTGAAAATTAAGCAGGTGCTTTTTGAAGAGAAAACGTGTGAAGAGTACTTTTAGTTTATGACAACAACCCTGGTTCACTTTGAGCAATAAATCAACACTTAAGTTTCTGTTGGGTCCCTCTTCTCTTGTTAAACCTTTACAAGTAACAATTTATAGATGCCATCTATAACACAATGTTCTTTCTTTTTTGAATAGATCAGAGCATTTTCAAGTCTCCTGGGCAGTCAGGAGACGAAGTTCATATACATGAGCAGTGCTCACTCCAGCAGCTTGTTTTCTATGCACAAACAATACTGCAGACAGCTTCGAAAAAAGGCGTGGGAATACTACATTAGAAATTCACTTAAACCAAGTGGGAAAACAATGAAAAATTGCCAACAACACATTTTGCATTCAGTTCCTTTTTAAAAAGTACTACCTTAAGTTGCTATGTTGATCAAACATTTATGTTGCACACTTTGGTACAGGGGCTTTACAATTATTTGGTTCAGTACTGGCCTCAGCACAAATTGAGTGTTTGGTCTGGATATAAATATTACATTGCTGAGAGTGGTGTTTTTACTTATAATGAAGAGACCATACTTTACTTCTCAGACCAAGAGTGGCAGCTGTTTTATTTTTTAGCATCTCTGGGAGTCTTCACACAAAAAAATTCCGCCCTGACTGCTATCTTTTTGGTTTAATAAAGTGTAATTTGTTACCAGGTCATGGGTAAGTTTTCCGAAACAGTGAGTGACATGTGGGTACAAAAGTGATATAAATTCAAAGTTAATCAAGCCTTCCAGCCTCTAATTCTGTATAGCAGAACTGGAGCTCTCATCTGCGAAGGCACATTCCTGGTTTTGTAGAGAGTGGGTAAATGAAAATGCACTAAGGAATTTGCTCAAGGTTTGTACCCTAACATGGTTGATAGAAACAAATGGTTTTGTATATTAAAATAAAATAAGCAGAACAAAATGTGCAGCATTCCTGTTGTTAATTTCCTATTTTGAGGATTTTGTAAAAAGTCTGTAATCTCACCAACACACTAGAACAATAAAAGTACTATATGATATACTATTTGCTTAAACAGCACACACTAACGCCACACCGACTCAGGTGAAAGAAGATTTCATTAATGACCTGTTTCTGATTTTGTGTGGGCTGCACAGTGCTTGTGTAGTAATTGATTTTGACTGTTAAACTCTTAACCTGATTACGTTTTTTCTGTAAGATACCTGTTTTGTGACTTTCACCAAACCCAAATGTGATTCTCAGGTTGATTGTCAGGGCTAGCAATCAGTTCTAAAAATACTGAAAAATTCATGATGTAGCAAATCAAAACATGATGTAACAAGATGTACACCAGTCTCTCTTTTTTAGTGAATAAATTTTTTCTAAGTACTGTATTATTTATTTTGAGTTCTGCCATGTTTTAGTTGCTTTTTGTTGCTTTAGTTGGCATACCACAAGTGTAAATCAGGCAATTCACAACATTGAAGACACCAAGTAACTGGTCTTGTTAGTAAGGCTGGGGATAAAAAAGAAAGTCCAAAATATTCTTAAAGATGCAGCTCCTAAAGTGATCAGTTTCGAAACCAGATTCTCATCATCTGCACTATTTTTCCACACAAACAAGGGCCATTATGTTGTGTAACTTGTCAAAGCACTTTTGTGTGCCTGAACTAATCCATGTTTACCATTGCAAAATGAATGATACTTGATCTATTAACAAATTTTAGTTTTGCACTTTTTTGCAGGTTTTCCTGACATGTAACTTTCTTTTACAAACAGACATGTGTAAATTGAACAATCAAGTTTTGAATAACATATTCACTTTATGAAAATGCACAAAACTTTGTCATTTAAAACAAGGGAGAAGCTGATGCAGAAGATGGAGGATTTTGCAAGGTACTATAAGGAAGTATAGAGCCCTCCCAAACGCTACAGAGATCACTTTCAGAGGAGAAAACTCAGTGAAGAAGTATTTGAAAAAATGTGAATCATCCAATGAAATCAAATTGTAAACTAATGACTTGCAAAATTAACAGTCCAGTGTAGTTAAATAGGATAGTCCATAAGACAGGACTTAGGTGACTTGCAGCTCTAGGGTCATTCTGGAAGAAAGCTCCCTAAGAGTGAAGGAATGATGTTCGACAAATGGGCCAATTTGTCTGGCAATGTTTTATTCAGAGAGCTATTGAACCTATTATTTAAACAAACCCCTGCTGGTTCAGAACGAACTCATTGCAGGTTAATCACATAACATAAATCTCAAGTCGTTCTGAAAAAGCCCATGATACATCAATTTCCAAATGATACAATTAATAATTCAGGAACTTCATAGGCAGCAAAAGTGGGTACATTAGAAGCACTTGAACTTTCTGCTTTATATAAACTAGACAGCATGTAATCTGCATATTAAATATAATCAGTATAAATGTCTGTTGTAGTGGACATAATTGTATACTGCCATAGAACTATAAAAACATTGGAGGTTTTCAACAAATTTATAAGAGATCTTTTATTCCTTGTGATTTATTAGATTTGGTGTAGGCATGAAGTAGATTTTTTCCTGCTGGAAATCCCATGCTTCAAATTGTCATACAACCACAAGATGTCAATATCTTTACACGCACCAACTCCACATTCATGATTTGTTGGAAGTTGTGTTCAATTAGCAGACGAGATGGAAATCAACTTCACTGCTTTAAATTTTTCATGCAACATGACACTGGAGAGTGATTCGTATCACTGGTTTCATCCATCCGCTTTCTAACTGCTTTATCTAATGCAAGGTCACAGGGGATCCAGAGCCTACCATGGCAAGCAATGGGCACAAGAGAGGGTACACCCTGGATGGGATGCCACACAGACACACACACCAGGGCCAGTTTTCCCAGAAGCCAATTAACCCTTTGGACTGTAGGAGAAAAATGGAGCTCCGGGTGAAAACCCACAGACATAGGGAGAGCATACAAACTCAATGCAGACAGCATCCCAGATCTGGAACTGAACCCCGGCACTGCAGGGCAGCAACACTACCTCACTGTGCCACTGTGATGCCCATGTCACAAGGCCATTCAAATTTGTGCTTTTACAATATGACGCAATGTATTTATATTGGGCAAGTTCACTATTTTTTAAAGATGTAATGCATCCATTGCTATATAAATACTGCGGGTGTGTTTGGTACGGATATTCACAATTCTTCTGATATGAACCTACAAATAAAAACTGATATTCACGTAAAGAATGCAAAGTTCAGAATGAACTTCTTATTAACTACTTCCTCGTGGATTTCTCCATTCAATCACTTTGAGACATTCGGTCCCACATACAGTACTGTAAGCATCTTGGGAGGAAATGTCTTAAGAGATTTGTCACTATGAACCAAGAAATGAAAAGAGAGAGAGACCGGGAAAGAGACTGGAGACGGGGGGCAGGGCTAACCCAAGGAAGGAGACAGAAGTGGAGTGAGGGGATTTATTGACTTCATTCAGTCTGGTGGTACTCATGCGCACCGATTCTTATATAAAAGCCCGCTTTTTATGGGAGGGGGGAACTTGCGGCTTTTTTAAAATAATGAACTCAATAAATGTGATCTGTGGTTTAAAGATGGTAGCTTCCTGGAAAAATGGATAGTTGTGAAAAAAGGTGTTGTAATAGTATAAAACTATTTCTTCTCTGGAGGCATCAAGTGAATTGGTGAAGCTAATAACACACACAACACTAAGAGCTTTGCACAGTATTGTACAATTATCACTTTGAGCAAAACCACTTCTTAAGAAGAAGTCCATTGACATATACTTCTCAATGTGTTTCTTCTGAATAAAATTGAGCTATCTTATACAGACAAACATATCGTCCCAGCACTGCAGAAAGCCTAGTGTCAGTAGGTAATTTTACCATACAGCCCCATACTGTATGGTTGTTTCCTTCATCTGTGGTAGATTCCATCCACATCTCTGAAAGAATTTTGGATAAGATTTATTCTTGACATCTTTTGGGACGGATTGTAAATGAAAGAGAATATCACCTGTGTAATTAAAACTGGGATTAAACAGAACATTAGTTGCTGTGTTGGGGTATTCACACAGCGGATAGAAATGTTTCCACCTTCAAACGGCCCTTTAAACAGCAAAGAAGAAGACCTGTCTCAGTTTGTGGATCTTACATATTTTTTTTGTTGCAGGTGTTCTCTAGAAAGGCATCATGGTCCATCTGTTTCGAACATTAGACATCTGTTTTTTAAGCTTTTCGTGAATTCTTAATGTGTGAAAAAGCCACTGGATGGCAGTAGAGACAGAGACTGCTCTAGGCTACGTAAATTGATTACACTACAGTACAATGTACTGTACCAGTATTGTACACAGCCCTCTTGAAAACAGCTTGGTAAAGTGTCACATGAAGAACTTACAAGACAAGCTATTTGGATAACCAACATTGCAAAACTGCAGGGATATTTTAAGGGAATATGAAGGGTGAATTGCAAGAGAAGCATTAGTAGGTAATATACAGGGTGTCACTCAAAGCCAGCATAGCCTGTTCTTACACACATTTTCTCAATCTTTCCAAAAAGCCATTTCCACCTGTGTAAAGTGTGTTGCTTGGCGAAGCTGGGAGAATGTGTGTGTGTGATCTCTGCACCACTCCCTACCCTGTCCTTTCTACATGTACAATATGCTGTGCTGTCCTCACAGCTATCAGTAACCGGCAAAAAAATAGATGCTCTGATTACACGTTTTGGAGGATTATTTGACACTTCTACCTCTTTGGTACTTGAATAAAGATTGTAGCAAAGAGTTGCATGCAGGTTGCAAAAAGGATAAAGGTTTTGCATTTTCTGTAAGATGAGTGTGGTGCATGAAATTGTGTTGAATGGTATCTACAAACGCAGTCACCTAAAAGGCCACTGCACTGTTACATCTCATTCTTCCTTTGCAGGTTTAATTCATTAGGCTGGATTTGGGCAAAATAGATTGGAATCTTCTATGTGCCTGTTCATCTTCAGAAGTATCGTATAACCTGTGAGTCTGAATTGTCACCATGACTTGAAGACTGTTACAGTAGGAATATGCACATCCAATACAGAAAAGCATTGGATTTAGGACAGTATGATTTTTAGAATGGACAACTTTCCAGTCTGTAGCAAGTTCTAAAGTTGGCCTCTATGACGATAATATTATCCACAGTTGACAAAGAGCTGCGTGAAATTAAGTGTAATTTAACATTAATAAAGATTTTCTATTCTGTCATGTTAAAGCAGAGTGAGGCTGCCAACTGGGAACTACAGTAGGAGTCTTCTCCAATAAAATGGGTGGTCTTTCTCCTCGAATTACCACAAATATCTACTTCCATAACATCCCCTCTTTCTAAATGTATTTCATTCAGGAGCAATACCTGATTATTTTAATGGTCACTAACATTCGGTGGTGACAGAGTTAATTTTATTTTAAAATTTTGTTTTAAAATAAAAGAGATAAACTTGTCTGGTCACTCTGCACATGTTGGTATGCTGAAACTATTTTAACCCCTTGAGATAAGATAAGTGTATTTTTAAAGTGGCATCTTTCTTAAAAACCAAGACAGGTTTATTTTGAAGGTTGTGTGAATCTGACTGGAAATAACTCGTGATTATGGTTATAAACAGCATCATTTGCTGAGATTGTTCAGTTTCCACACAGCTACCACTCTGAAAATCATGCTGCGCTGACACATGAAAACTTCTCTCGAAGGCATAGAACACTGATCGGGATCACTTTTAATGTCATCACAGTATATATAATATCACAGATATCACTATTTATATTTTGTCTAGTAAGTGATATTTTTTCAGGAGAGAAAAAATGTTACAGATGGCAATTTATTTTTATCTGTAATGAATATCTGATGGGAAGATTTTGTGAAGCAACTTCAGATATATTCCATGAAAATTATATAATTGTTTAACAGGGGAAACCATACAAGTAAACTTTGTTGAACCTTTCTGTAGAACGTAGGTTCAGTGGATAAAATACCGTGTTACAGTTGAGCCATTAAATTGTGCTTTAAATAAAATGTTAAGCTTGGATGTGTTGTCCAAGTAAATCAAGTTTGTGAACACTTTTTGCAATTCTGTAGCATTTCTTTGTAAAATTTAAAAAAATGGTGTCGCTAGGATTTTAGTTTTTAGGTTTGGCTTCACTCAAAACTCAACTTGTCAACTGAAGGAACCAAATGGTTATATTTATCTTAGTATTTTCACACATAGATGTATTTACTTTCTTCTCCTTAGGGAATAGCCTTTCTCCACTTAAGCACTTTTGCACTTGTCCCAGTTTTATCGCGTGGTTGTCAGAGGAGACATGAAGCTTAAGATATATTAATTGGCAGACCTGTCCTCTGGTATACCCAATTTAGCTGGAGTGAAAATCAAACACCTGAATGATCTAGGTCTTTGTAATAAATGACTGCTACCTAACATTCTACAGCTTGAAACTATCGTCCTACCTGAAATGTGTTAAGCTTCAGTTTCATGGAGACAATATCTAGGTAGGTTGTAAACCAGCCATATTGGGTTAGATTTTTTACCAGTTTAGATTTTTCTTCTTGGTGCTTTTCTTACTTTTTACAATTGCTAGGCAAAGTGGTGCAGAAAGGTCAACCATTGTCTCTTCTGCTGAAATGCAGTTCTCCGGAGTCGTGGATTTTCTGTGATATTTACATATTAAGATCAGACAATTTTTTTTTTGAAGGGTAGTCTTGGACTGTGCCCTGTTCGATGTTTTTAAAATCTGTCGCAATGTTTTTTTTTTTCAGTTTGGCCAGCCTTTATCAATAAACTTGAGACAGCAAGAATGCCTACTTGAATGTTGCTGGGTCATCTCGATTTTCAGCCAATTTCCTGTCTGAATTTAAATTAAAAACTCAGTGTGAATTAGATAGTTTATGTCTCTGCGTGACAGCTTTTATATTAAATGGTTTACAAGAATCCTATTGTTTATCATGGGAACAGGTTGTCATGCATATTAATGAAGCCCAGGTGTTAATCCCATGCTGTTTCCTTTCCCAAGCAGATATCCTTACAACCAGCTAATATTCCACTACAAGTGTTTGCAGTAATAATTACCGTAAAACAGGACTGTCATTTGGCTCTTGATAAGATTAGCTAGAAGGCAGTCTTTGGCTCTTTCAATTATATTCTACAATTTCACTCCTTGTGAAAAGAATTTCTAAACAGTGTGCCACCAATAGACAGCATCTTTGATGTATAAATGCTTTAATTATAGCAAATATTGCAAAAACTAGCATTTTTAATTTGGGTTTTTTTTTGTCATGTGGCCTGGCATCCATAGGAGAGGTAGTTTTAAAGTGGATATCATGTTCATAATACTATATGGGGATATATGGAAGAGTGATGAGAACACACACATTGCTGAGGCTTTCTATACTGCTTATTTTGCAATATTGACAAAAGTGTTTGCCTTACAATGAATTCAAGATTTTAAAAGTAGAACTATATTAACTAATAATTATTAACTGGAGCTGAGAGGATATAAAATATTTTTTGCAGGTTAGAACTCTTTTGTGTTTGGTCTTATTTGCAAGATAAAACTAAGATATACTTGTAAGTCAATTCTGGTCCGATGCAGTGAATCAAGAGATACACTGTCTTAACTGCCTGTCTGCATGCAGGAGCTGTCCTCAGTTTTCTTCCTAGCTCACTCTTTCTGTAAGTGAAACCCTTTGGAGGAGAAGCATGGAACAAACTTTTCCAATTCCCAATATCTGTGAATTGCAGCAGGAGCAGATTTTCTATCGGGGTTGATAACATTTTATAGGTTATACTTTGTCCTGCAAGCACTGTGTATAGATGTGATAGTTCATATTTGATTGACTTAACACAGCTGTTTGAATGACCAAAGAGAAGCATACATTAAAATCTCTTTGAGTGTTTTAGAATTCCTTTATAAATACTTGACATTCTTATGAAACTGGAGCTCTGGGCTCTAAGCATCTATAGACTACAGTAAAAGAACTAGAATAGTGGCAAGAGTATACTGCTGCAGGCATGTTGCACAGGATTCACAGGAAAGTATACTGTAAATCTAATATGGATGTTACTGAGCTTAATGGAAACTGCAGTCCCAGTTTCTCAGACCGTTTATTCAATGTCGGTAACAACATTAATTGATGGTATCGCAAACGTTTGACAAATTCCAAATCAAGCACACCATTGTGAACATTTTGTAAAGTATGGTCTATGGTCTACATTGTTGTTGCAAACCCCTGGTCTTGTCACAGGTGAGAGCGAGAGTTTGTGCAAATCCCAATGTAAAGGAGCCCTTCCTGCTCACTAGTCACTGTAATGACTAATGTAACACAATGTATGAGTGAATAAGTACAGGCTGTTTTACTGCAGAAGTGTTCCAACATAATATGCATGCAGAGTTAACAAGTCAGTAGTATTTGTTGGCAAAACTGTCTCGACGTCGAGAACAATATTTCAGTTGGATTAATATTTATGTATTCACAAGCCTGCTTATTTACAATATAATAAGGCCGCTACATGTCGCTGGACGTTTTGTTTGTCTTGTTCTGAATTACAGAATACGGCACAGTGCAAATTGGAGGTTTTACATCTTACTGTGTACATTTTGCTATTGTTGTGGTTTGAAATGCACTCATAAATGCCGATTCTTTCTAATCGCAAAATATAAAAATAACATTGCAGTTCCCCTTTAAAGAAGCAAATCATGAGGAATGGTCTAGATTTATGTTAATTTATTTTCATCCCAGTCTTGGCAATATGGGAAGGCAATAAAATGACCATCGGAAATTATGGCTATAAACAAAAGGATGAAGAACGAAAATCAAGTTAAATAATGGATTGATTGATGATGGATTAAATGATGGATTGATTGATACTACTGTATATTGCACCCTAATGACTAGAAGGTTCTCCCTGGATATTAAAGCAATGTAACACAATGGCATGTTAAAGGATCCCCAGCCTGGTTGTTGAAGCAGTCTTTCAAGAAGCTGTATGAGGTCCTGCAATCACCTTCAGTACCTACTTGAAATTAGTAACATGTGCCGACTGACCCTTCTAATGTTAATAACTTTCTAATGTTCTCATGAACCGAATATCTGAAGCATTGAACGTAACAGATTGTGCTGGGATTCAGGATTCTGTAATGTAGCTCAATTATGACTTTTAGTAGCATTTTCAGACATGTTGGGAGAATGGGGGCCTCCGGCATGATTCCATCCTTTTTTGTGGAGGGCATCCTTTTTCAACAACCACATCCTTTTCTTTGCCATTTCTAGAAAGAAGACTGTCAGGATTGCATCCATTTTTCCAAGAATAACCTGTACATGAGTGGAGCATCACTAAACACAGCTCTCAGTGGGAGGAGAACAGGGAATATGGGAAACAGGCAAGGGGTAGGAATTGTCATTGGGGTATGGAATTATCCGGTTATTAGTTGTTAATTAGCTGATGCCATGAACAAGTATACTGTAGGTACATAAATCACAGGTTGAAAACCATGGATTGAAAGGGTTTCTCGGCACTGAGCAATACAAATAAAACCAAGGGCTTACATAAAGCATTTAGGACTGAAAACATGAGGCATTTCTTTATTCAGTCAAAGGAATATTGTAGAAACTTTTAATAAAGCAGGATGCATACTCTCGACCCCATTATAATTTCTAAAACTCACTCTTTCTGCTTTAAGTATTTTTTCATTGGGACCTACAAACGTGCATCAAGAGAGGTCTTATTTTACCTAACAATAACTAACTAGAAACATACTGTGTGAGAAACAGACACTCCCATGAAATCACTTTCCAGCTGAACAATAAAGTAGTGAATAATTTGTCAGCTGTACGACAGACCTGCACCAAGTAACCAAATATATCAAAGCTTTACTTTTAAGAAGTATCTATATAAATTACATATATTCTCAAAACTTAAAGCATATGCAGTAATTAACATGATACTGAATTATTGACAATTACTACAGAATTTTATTTCCTTCAAAGTGTTATTTTTCTTTGAACTCTATAATTATCTTCCTTATTTAAAAGGGCCATTTTCATTTTCTCCCCTCTCAGAGAAATGTGGAGTTTATAATGGGCATGCTGCCTTTTTAATTGTTTCTTTTCAGATTCTGGTAGACAGTATATATACACACACCTTGGTATATATATGTACACACAAACCACAGGTATATATATATACACACACACCTTGTTTTGTTTTTAACAAGGTTTGGTTTTCTCTTTCCTACTTGTTAAAGCTCACCGTTAAGGCTCCTTCAAAAGGTGACAGGATAGGATTCCCAGATCAATTCACTCCTAAAGATCAAATGATCAGGATGATGAGCAGAAGGTCCAATTTATTTGAAAGTGTGCTTACAAAGTTAAAGCTTCTTAAAAGAGTGGGCAACCAAGTTTCTAATGTAAACGATATCACCCTACTGATGCATTTTCATTTTCAACTTTAGTTTATTGTGAAAATAAATTGCTAATTGGAGGTGCTCTTATGTCTCTATAAAGAGATATTGGGTACTTGTGGGCTCTTCAAATCGTGTTTAATATAGCCAGACCTTTTGGAATATGACCCCAAAGAGCAGGCAGTGTCAGCTGTATCAACCATAATCAGGCTTCCGGGCTTTTAATATTTTCATTTAACGCCAGAGAGGGGGAAAAGGGTACAATTATTGTGCCATAAAACATTGATTTGCTGGTCAGCAGGAGGCTTGAATTAACAGACCATAGCACTTATGGTATTGTACATTATATTTAATATGCAATAATGCTTCCATTGTGCCTGAATGGGTTCCTACCAAGACAGGAATTTTGTTCACAGCTTCCATTCATATCAGCACACAGTCAAATTGGATTTACAGCCCACAGCTTCTATATCGTACAGAGGCTTTTTGTATATAAACTATACTAAGCCCCTGTCCTTTGGTACACATTTACATCCACAGTAGGTTTAGGAGGCCTGGCTGCTAAGACCAGCAGGAGGTGACCATACACTCAAGGTGGGTGCTAGATTTTCCATTTTTCCGAGTGGGTTTACTGCAGACTTTTTCTGAGTACTCCAGAAACTTCACTGGTATGAATATTTTTTACTGATGTATAAGAGGCAAATTAAGTCATTGTATATCTTTTTTTTAGTGTCAATTTGTAACATCTTATCATACAGTATAAAAGCATTTCCCTTCATACTAGAGTGAAACATTTTCTTACTGTGGAGTGTGACTAAGCTGTTCCCTACAAAATCTATTGAGTCATGTCTGAAAGGCCGAAAATAAAATCTGGATTCCTCTGCAACTTCAGGCAACACAAATTGAGGAAAGAAGCACCATCTGTTCTCAGAGAGCACAGATTTACTTTTGCAATATTTACACCTTACATTTTAGTTCACACCGTTTCTGAATTTTAGTGAGATTTTATGACAGAAATTTATTTTTACAATATATGCAAAGGTATAAGCATACTAAATATAGCCTTTTGTGTATAACGTAATTGCTTTTTAAAGCTTGCTAAGCCATTTCATCTTAAAGTTTTCATCTTTGAGTAAAACCCCAAAACCCCTTTATGTGGTGAAAGTTCATCTTCAGTCTGAATTAATAAAATTATTTTTTATACGTTTCATAATTAGTGTAGAATTATCACTTGGATCATACTAATGTAAGGTATAAGACATTAGACTTCTAAATAATTTCAGCTTTGAAATGGAGAGGCTCTGAATGAAGATGATTAGACTTGCACAGTTTGTATAAACCGCCAGCACCGAGACTGAAATTGACCTAGGCCTTCAAATCCACAATTTTCTTGTTTGGATTCTCTGTTGCTAATGAAGAAAATGGTTCGGTGTTTCCAACAGAAAAACTAGATTCATTGTTCAGTAACTTACAAGCAGATGATTTCAGAGAGATTAATAGGCGCAGTTCCGATAACTGCTCAGTGGCAAAGGAAGAAAGAACTGCAGTGCTAGTTGGAAGTAGAAGCTAAGCAGGTTACAAGATTGTAAATTGCCCTGTTACACAAGCATGTGGCGCACAACTGTTTAATAGATGGCAAAAGACGAACTTTCTCCATTATATGTTTATTACTCATTTTTTGGGGTCACTGGAATTGAGCCCCATTGTGTAATTCCTTTTTGACTGATTTCCCTTATTTTTCAAAATTTTCCTGGTCAGACGGCGTTTAGCCAGTCATCTGCACTCCCCCATCTTAGCCCCAGTGAATTATTATTCAATATTGCTGTCTCACAGTGGGTGCCTCATGGCAGTTAATCTTAATTCAGGTCACTTATCAATGCGCCTAAAGATATTAATCCACCTTTCTCGTTTTCTAGCATTTCACAACTATAAGCACTTCTGTTATTATATCTGTTCATAACAGGCATTGCCAAAAACACATAAACCATTTTTCAGCCCTGATAATTGTTCAGCCACAGAATTGGTGAACCTGGACATTTAAGCTTTGGGGGCTACATTTAAAGGATGGAGTCTTGATTAATCCAAGAACTACGCAAATGTGTAATGTTTGCTTCAGAATTAGATGACTCTAAAATGCCCATTTCAGTAGCGTATTATATATTAAGTACATTAATGTATCACACATTACCGTTTAGTGAACTGTTGTATTTCACTGTATTCATCCTTCATGGGATGTGCAAACAGACATCCACACGCACCCAGTTCTTTCTAGTCAAAAGAATTTTTGTTGATATGCGTCAACCCATTGACCGAAAGTAGGATGATCATATTAAGGCAGATTCAAGATAAAAATGCACAGCTCTCTCTCACATCACCGGAAATGCATGCTGGTAGAAGAGATTTTATCTTTCTGTGACATTTTTAAAGTTCACTTTCTACCTGGGCTTAAAGGCATTGCTGTATATTTACTATGTCTGACATGTGCTATGGGAAAGAACACACACTAGGCGCTTCATCTGTATCGGGGTGCTGTAGGATGAAACAGGAATCTTATGAATCCTTAAGAAACCTTTAAAGTTATAAGAGTTTACCGGTTTGATCAGAATAACTCTCGGCAATGTGAGAGGTGGGTTTTGTATTTATGAAACAGTGCTAATCTGAATATACTCAAATGTTTATATTCAAATTAACCCTTGATTTTTATACTGTGCATCCGTCTTTTCTTCCTGTTTAAAGTGTTAAAGCCAAACTGACAAACTGCATGTAATTGCATACATTACATACTTCAATAATTTCATCCCTTGTCTGAATGCTGTGGTTTACTACAGTTGTTATCTAGTTGTTTTCCAACCTGATTTTACGTAATTGCTCTTTTTGGCCAACAGTGCAAAAGTTTTGTAACCTCAGGATGTAATATACAAGAGCCGACCAACTCACTGCTATTGCTACCAACTTACTGCGATTGTTACAAATTTATCCTTCAAATCTCCAGCATTCCTCTTGAGCCATACAGTATATATATGGCATACAGTATACTGTATGGATATTGTATTACGAATCTTCTTTGCAACCTTTGGACCATGCAAATATGGCAGAAGTCTTCTTCAAGAAAGATTAAAAGGAATACTTTTCTGCCCTTTTACACGAGACATACCATGATTTAAATATATTGGAGTACATCTTAGTAAGAAAATCTATTCCAAGAATGAGAGGAAATGCTAGTTTAGAGCCAAATACAAATGTTGATACTGTCCTGTGATGTGAGTAGCACATCATGATTCTTTACCTGTTAGTTACTGAAAGAGTCAATGCAAGAGCCATTTCTAACAGAAATGAGGGGGGAAAAGTCCTCTCGCCATCTTCGATCAGCATATTTCAGAACCAAGGCAAGCTGTAACGAAACGTTCTTTCCGGACCCTATGCAGACGACACAATCCGGGGTAAAGTGAGGAAAACACGGGGAAAAAGCATGCGGGAGTTAGGAATGAAAACAGGGGCGTGTCCATGGTGCGCTGGTGTACGGGGGAGGTGTGGCCAAGGCAAACAATCCAGAGCTGAGTCCAAAAGGGGAATCCAAGACAGGGCAAAAGTCCAAAGCCAGGTGATCCATCCAAGACAGACAAGATTTAAACAAGAACCGGGTCGGGACCGGCACGGGAACAGGAACAAGAACAGGAACAGGAACCATGACGGGGCCAGGCGCTTCCAGGTCCCGGACTCGCCTGGTACAGGAACCAATGCAGACCCCGGAAAAGAGTGAGCGCCCGGCTTTTATAGGGCAAGGGGCAGGAACCGGAGGCCGGTGCAGGGAATGAGTTCTGAACAAGAAAGAGCTGGTGCGTCCTTAAGTGGAAGGGTTTATGATCGTGACACAAGCGCAATAATTTGGGAGCAGAATGGACTCCTTGATGAAAACGCAAAATTCAGAAGTCCTTCAGCCACATGTGCTGTCATTGCCATTCTCCTCCTAATCATTAATCATTAAACGCATAACGGGGAAGATCTGCAGGTTGCAAATCTTTCAGCTATTGCTGCCTGTCTGCTGTGGACTTATATTCCACTGTACAGTAGGTCTCACTAATTGATATAAGGTTTTTGTTGACATGGAAACAATATACGACAGCTTGTAGTTTTCTGATTCTGTGCCTTACACTTTTTGGTTGAAGAGGAATTCATTTTAGGGTAGGGAAAGGCACTCTATTTTAGGTGGCAGTATAAGAAAGGAAAGAAATAAGGAACTGAAATAAGGACACATCCAGAGGTTAATAAAGCAATATAAAGTTTCTTTTAATGCAGACTAACTTTATACCCATAAGAAGGAGTTGGAAGAAAGGTTTCTCTTTCCAGGGAGGAAAAAACATAAATCAACTTGTGTTTTCCTCAAGTTCTTGGCTGGATTGGATTGTTTCTTCAGTTTATTAAACTAACTTTATTCACAGTGTACGAACCTTAAAAACAATTTAAATCTTTTAAGAATATTTTTAAACCAAAACAAAAGTTTCTTTTTAGTAGAAAGACATCAACACAGTGTTATTTGGGTTTCACAATTGTTCTGCAGCTTAGGAAACTTCAGGAAATTCCCTGAAACAATATATTTTCTTAGAAATGTCAGCCAATAGGGTCTTAAGTTTTATTATAAATGTGGCAACAGTTGTAAAAGGATGGCCTTTAGGAACTTTTTCTTTCTTATCAGAGTTTACATAGTAAGTGCTTATGTTTTTAATAGCAACCTCCCTGTAATTCTAAGCAAAGCTCAGACAGAGATGGATGTCACAATAACCTCAGTAGATGCTTTCATAAAGAGATCTGTTTGAATGTTTTCTGCTTGGCATGGATAACATGGACAACAGAAAAACCTAAATATTAATATCTTTGAAAGTGGAATTTCACTTTTTCATTCTAAAATTGATTTTTTTTATTTAAAGTGTACAAAAGGCAGAGCTGTACAGCTTTTCAATTTCAGAAACGATTGTGTTCCCAAAGCCCCTGGAGATTTTTGAATAGCATTCTGGCAGAATTCGGGCGAATACCGACAGCTTTGCACATTCTATCTGCTCCTGATGAGATACTGTTTTCATTTTGTAAAAAAAAAAATCTATTGGATTTTTTTTCTTTCAAGTACAAAGTGAAAACGTGGCAGCAGCCTTCATAATTGAAAAGTAATTAACATGAGCAGTGGAAATTAATAACCTTTCAGGTTCAGAAATATAAATTTGGAAGAAATCCGCCTCAGGCCAGATATGAAGAAAATGACGTTCATTTATGATTTTTTTTTAATCTCGATGGTTATCTTTGGTCTCTGAAGCTGGGCAATGGAAGTTTAGACAATTGTGTTCTTCCACTGCTTTGTTCTGCTAACGGAATGCAATTTAAGTAAGATCTGCAGAGACTAAGCTTATCCTTTGCTGCTACAAGTTAATAAACTTTATGACAAGCTTGGCTACATTTTGATTAGAAGGATGTTCTTGCTAGTTTTAGCAACAGGTGAGGTAATGCCTTTTTTGCTCAAGGAGAAAACAATATTGCTTCTTTCAATAAATGTGTGCATCAGCCAACATCTCCTTCTGATCGGTCCTTAGATGACGTTTTAGATTTTAAGTTTTAATGAGTGCAAAAAAGCTGGTAAACAGTTTTAACCTGTCTAATGCTGAGGTAATCTACAAACAATTTTTAAATATCTTACTTTCTTGAATAATCTCAATACATCTCTTCTGCCTTTTTACAATCAAAGCAACGCACAAAAAATGGGTACAATTAATAGGTGAGCCAGAATAGTAGCTCTGACTCTTTTCGAAGCATTTCATAATACTTTTTCAAAGCATCTCCATGGAAAGAGCCTGCTGATGAGTACATTGGTAATAAGAAAATGTCTATTAGGCAATGATAGATTCTTAGCAAAAACTCCTGCTTCCTATCAGTTATAGAATAACATCTATGGAATGTAATTCCAAAGCATGAATGCAGTTCTGTTTCATACTTTGTAATGCCACAAATAAATCATAGAATATCTTTTGCTTTGCTCCTAGACCCATAAAATTCTGTAGGACAAGAGAATAAATAAGTTCTATAAAGTGTAACATTGAAAACAGGTCAGATTTACACCAAATGGAAAAAAACAGAACAATAAAATATGGGCTTATATTTATTGTGGCAGTATGCAACTTAACATAAGTTAAAGAGTGACAGCTTGGTTTCGGGAAAAAAAGATGAAACGAAAAGAATGAGCGTTAAACCAATTACACAGAAACCGAATTACAGCCGCAAATCACTAAGAAGAAAAAAAAACTTGGGATGAAAACTTGATGGGTTTGTACTTACAGAGGTATCTTCTCACTTCTGGAAAATGTAATTATCTAGTTATGATGAAGCATTGAGCACATTAGAAGGAGCTGCCAAAAACCTTACAGTTTTTATTTTACTAAACATTGCACATGAATATCTGTCCCTCTAAATCATCATGATATTACTCTCGTCTTACTATAATTTTTTAAAAAATATTTAAAATGTTACAATTTGAATTACAAAGTAGTGTTTTATTAGTGTGCACTTATATATTACTCCCTGTTTCGCATTTGATGTTTGCTGCCTGTTTTGACACATCATTGCTCATTTCAATGCTGAAGAGCTTGAAGGCGCTTATCCAGGTAATGAGACGAGCTGCCAGTACTTTCCATTACTGCATAATGCATTAATTTATAATATTGATGCTAATAATTTATTTAGTGTTTTTTTGCAGCTACTGTTCGGGTAGTGTTCAGATTGCACTTCTGATTTTGTTATTCTTAAATTGTGCTTACATACGGTACACCTCAGCACACATTCCCTTTCCTTCTAGCAGACAGCTGGCATATGAAGGCAGCATAAAAAATCTGTGTAGTTATGAGGGATTTCGCAGAAAGATCAAAGACACCCTAATGACAGTCATAATGGGCCTCATGCTGAGATTTGGATGCAGGAGTTGAGATAATTCTCATAACAAGCCTGTCCTGGCTTTACGGTGGATTAGAGAGGTTCTGACAACAGGCAACTCCTCTATATAGCAAAATGATCTGCAGAAATGCCCGACTTGTCTCACTTCACTGGACTGTGGGGCAGATACAGATCAATCACCTGCTTTCCAGTTCCAAGGACTATCTTGACTGGAGGATGGGACAGAAATAATGAAGCTCGGGTCAGCTTGTTGTATGGGACTATGGCCCTATAAGAGAAGCTTTGCCTTCAGGGAGTTACAAGGGGAGGCAGTGCTGCAGATGCACTTAATGTAATTTAACGTTGCGGCATGAAAGCATTTTTTAATTACTAAATGAGTCAGATTACTTGACAGTACAAGAAAGGGCACAATGTGAGGCCTTTTTCAAAATCTGGCATTTCTTTTCTTCTTTAATTATACATCAGGGCATAACGCAGCTTTTTAACAGTTATTCTGGTACACACCAACAAAGTATGGTATGGCACAGAAGCAATATGTATTTGAATACTTATATTGTGAATTTTAATGGTTCCGTAAGTCTATGAAATCTGCACATTTTCTGAATTGTAAGATATGGATTTTAAATGGTTTTTTTCTGCATTTTAAGTCAACAGTTAAACAGAGTCTATATAAATTCAGTTAAAACCTTGTTTTTCTATTCTTTTCTTCAACTAGTTGGAAAAAGCAGTGCTTTTTGATGCTAATAAATTGTTACCAGTGAGTGTTGTACAAAGGTCAGTTTTCAATGTCAAGCCTTATGAGAAATACTCCAGTATTACATAGTAGACCTTGTCTGGTAAAGCATATTTGTAAATCATTAAAGCTGATAGACACCATAAACGATTTTTAGTAGGATTTTATGATATTTTGTAACCTTTTGAAGTTATGGATGAGCTGATATATTACCGGCTTCACTCCCCAGAAATTTATTTGGTCCTGATATCCTTTGTTCTGATTTTGAAGTGTAAAGCAACACAAAAATAACCAATTTTATACTGAGATATAATGCAGCTTTTCTGTGCAAGGAAATTCAAGGAGTGTGATTTCCTTCTCTGAATATTAACATACCACAGAATGTTTTGAGAAATTACTCTTGTATGTAGTAACTAGTGACTGACAACACAACTAGCTTTAGATGAAGATGCTGATGAATAAAAAATTAAACTGAGTAGTTTCAGAAGGGAAATGCATAAGTCAGCACTTGTTTAACATGCAAACCAACAAACATTTGCATTTTGAATTTTGTTTCTCTCGGGACCTCCTGTGCAAAAATTCAAAGCTCATTTATAAAAAAAATCTTAAGAGCCAATCTCTCTGTTGGGTTTGCAGAATGTGATTTTGCTGTGTTCAAAAGATGAATGGATTTGGAAGATGTGATTGCAAGCTTCTATATGAATGATTTTTTTCATTTGACAAAATAAAAAAAAAACTGTGGATGTAATGTAAAGCTGCATTTTTTGTCCTTAGCACAGAATCATTCTCTCCTGAAGAAAGCTTTGAACTTCTGATCTTATTAGTGAACCGAATCAATATTCAGTTAGATTGCATTACAAGTTGAGGGAATTTAGACTTCTCGTTCAATTCAAATCTATCTATCAGGAGGCTCCTAAACACCCTACTCAGGAATAATCAAAACATTATCAAAGCCTTCCGATGTTTGGACATGCTAGTGAGCACGAAATTAATTAATCCCGAAGATTCATTAATCCTTGGCAGATGTGGAAAATGGGAAGATTCACATTAAGACCTTCCATTGTCCATCATGACTTGATTGGAGGAAAAGTCTTGGAGTAACTTTTTCGTATGTGAAAAATGCAAAGTCAGAATGGTGTACTGTTTGTCCCCTGGTGTTCTAAGCAAATTTACTTTTTATTTTGCTCATGTAATACTAAGCACACACCACCGCAGTGTGTACTCCACTATGGGAACAACAAAAGTTCACTTTGACCAAAAGAGGATTTTACCCACTTGTTACACCACTGGAGAACTTGGAACCAGATTGACCTTAGCTGATGAAGATTTTAAACCAACTATGCACAGTAGAGTACCATAGAGTTACCCCACACAAATTTGTTTTTAAGAGGGATTCTGCAATTTGTTTTCCAGGGTGATTTTAAAGGGAATTCTTCTTTCTTGCATATTAACACACACGTGTACAAAGCTACAGTATCAAGTGAAGGGTGCACTCTTATGTATTGTATACTCACATGTGTTTATACCCCCATTCATTAACATGTATAGTCTTCACAAAGAAAAATGTGGCTGTTACAAAACCTGCCCTTTCTATTCCATGTTACTCGTCTATACTACTCATTGCCATTTGGCATTTTAAGTGACCTGTCTCCACTCTACTATTTGGATAACCTCTGGTATCCTAGCGCTCTCTCACATTTTACCCCTGTCAGGGAAGAGTGGGAAAACTTCTCCTGTCTGCATGAATTCCCTCTTCACATATCAGACATTCACAACTCCTCACTTTAACTCGTGTCTCTACAACTTTTGCTTTATTTCACCCTTAAAATCTTCCATGTTGTCTCTCTTCATTAATACTCCACCAGTTTGGCCGATCCTGTTAGACCAGGGATGCCTCTCTGCAAATTCCCTTCCTTTCTTTTCCTCAGAGACCACCTATCTGTTTATCAGCAGCTCCCCAGACATAAAGTGTCCCTGAGCATCAGCCTGTGCTATCTTGACTCCTCTATCTCATCTGTGGAGCAAAGACATGGTACTCACTAGCCAAACAAAGCCCCACTCCTCCAGGTGCTGTCAGCCCAGATGTAGCAAGCCAAACCTGTTCCTTGGCAATGAACTTCATCCCATCTCGGTCTGGCAGAAGAGCTACCAGGCATGGTAGCCAGACTGCCCAGAACTGGTGATGCCTGTCAGTACCTAATTACATTTTATTCAACTATCTTGGTGAGTCTGCCAGGCGTTTCAGATAGCCTTATCTATGTCTAGAACAAAAACTTTCTTCAGAAAGGTTCTCACTCATTCTCACTCCTTCCAGGCTGGAGTTTGGAAGCATATTGAATACTCCTTTTCTTACCTGGTTTTATAAACCTCTTAATAGGCGGTTAGAGCCTTCACTCCTGGAAAGTAGCACTAAAAGCTTCTTTCCATCACGTAAAATTCTGCTCAATCTGAGCTCTCAACCCTCAACTAGTTCAGCTGTGTCTACTTCTGCCTCTTCTCTCAGTTGACAGATGGCCATCTTGGCCTGAGGTCATGTCACTAGGCTTGGGTTTTTTAGACAAGATGGTGGCATCCTCCCAGAGCCCCGTTTCAAATCATCTCAGTGCCATTTGAATAAGGAAAAAGGTAAGTATTTTTGTGCTTTGTCACATAATCATGCACACCACATGACCCTATCCTTGGGCAGTATGATGTTGAAAAACTCTGTTCCCTTCTTCCCTGGCACTAGACATAGCCTATAGCCCGAGCTCCACGCTCAAACCATAAGAATTACTCAACATTATGATTCTGAGGAAAGATCATTTTAAAAAGCAATGCATAAGAGTAACATATAACTTTGTGACTACTAGATTATGATTTACTTTGCAATTTGTAATCACACATTAACAAGGCACCTAACCGTTCTTTTTACTTCACATGGTAACCGTTAGAGATGAGTTTAGGGATCCTATGGGGAAGAGGAATCGGTTTGAGTAAATCCAAAACCCAGTCCAAAATCATAGCCAAGAACCTAAAGCCAACAGTCCAAGTTACCAAAGATGATATAAAGCCAAGTCCAAACCATAATCCAAGGAGCAAAGTAAGTAGAGGAATCACAAACCGTAACCAGGAAAACACCAAAGTCGTAGAGGAATCGCAAACCAGAAGAGTAGCTCACTAGGTAAGACAAATCTTGAGCAAGGTGGTAAAGGTAGCCTGGGTTTAAGTATACTACATAGTGGAGGTGTGGCGGTGAGTAAGGGATCTGATTGGTTAAGTGTTTCTACTTCTTCGCCTGTTGTGTCCGGAAGCCAGGACCGTAACAGGTAACCACTCATGCACTCATAAGATCATAGTATCCAAGTGCTTTGGAAAATGATTTTCCCCAAATGCGTTTTGGAGTAGTCCAGTACTCCTTTTACTTTGAAGTAACTACTGATATTGTACATTTTGTAAAAAAAAAACCAACTTACCACTTATCCCTGCAAGAAATACACAAAGTGCTCTTTACTGTAGCAGGTGCACAGATATTTTTTTAGCAAACATTACATTGATAAAGTCAATAAGTTGATTGCCATGTGTCAGGCTTAGCAAACACGTATTGTGAAAGCTGCAGGGTAGCAGTGTGTGTGGCAATTGTTTGAAGCAGAATAAGCTGTGCAAAAACACCACACTGCTTTTCACCACATTGCAGATTCTGTTCCATGTCTCTTGCAGGCCCCAGACAAGCATGTGCCTGTCTAGGTATGGTCTGTGAGCGGTAGAATTTACACTCATCCGGAAATATTCAGTGTAGCTCCACTCTGGCAAGAAGGTTGTCCATGAGATAAACTGGCACAGTCTCGTCTTGCAAGACTGTTGTTGTTACATGAGCAGCATGCGGATGACTTGCTGGAATTTTTTCCACTTACGGAACAGATTGCAAGGGCAGCAGGTGAGGTCCCAGGACTTGATCAATATAGTGCTGTGCAGTCAGGTTGCCGTTAATCACATAGGAGCTCTGTAGCAATTAGACACTGCTGCCCAGACCATCACACATGTGCCTCCTCATCAACTGATGCGCTGTATCATCCCCCGTGTCTGTGCTATATTTGCTGACGTTCATCAGTAAGGATTACACCATCTTGATTCATTGCTACAGGGAATTTAGCTCCATTACTGGTTAAACCACCTGAGGTGCCTTAGTCAAGCCTCCAATATAGAGAAAGCAGGAAGGCGTTGTTCTCTTGGTCTGCGAGGCATATTAACTCCTTACTCGTTCCTGATTTTCACCAGGTTTGGTCCTGCAACAGGTTAAATTACCTCAACACCGGTGTCCAATCAATTCTCTCACTATTAAGGTAATTTAGTGATTATACACCTGGAGTTAAAGTCACTCCAGTGTGTCTGGGTCAATCATGAATGATTAATTAATTAAAATGATACCAAAATATTTATTCAAAAGCCTTGTATTTCTGTTTTTTTTTCCAAAATCTATGTGCGTGAATAGTGAGAGGTTTATTTTATTACTCAGTATCCAGATTTTCTGCAAGTCTCCTCATTGCTGCAGTGGTTTTTAAGTGGGCCAAAAGACCAATTATCAATTTTTCTGTCATTCCACCTCTTCTTTACTTAAAAGACCCAGTCCTAAAACATTTATCTTATCATTTGTAATTCTCATAAGTACAACAGATGGAGATAAGCTCAAGGTTCTGCTTTATGATTCTTGAACTGTGCTGTAATTAAAGACTCATAGGAATGTGTGAATGTATTTCATTTTGACACTGCTTCCGCCATTAAAAAAAACTGTGTGCTTGACTTCTTGTTGCCTTAGTAAACCCTTGCCACAAAAAAAACCCCAATATTCGTTTAAAGTAGTCTTTACACTTAACTTTAATTGAAAATACTTAGGTCATGGCACATCAGTTTAATCTAGTTCAGAGAGTCTGCGAGACACTTTAAACGTCTTATTTTGTAGTAAAAACGATTGTGTTAATCTCTGCATTTGAACGTTGCCCTTTTCTTGATGCATCTGAAATGCCAGTGAAATTGCATTTAATTTGTCAGAAATGTGGTCTAATTATACCAATAAAAAAGAATGTTCTTTGTACGGAGTTCTTTTGTGGGTCTGAGAGCACAGTCTGTTTTTATATCTTAGTTATGACAATGTTCACATTGTTCTCAAGCACTTGCGCGTCTTTCCTTGCACAAGACAGAAAATATGTTAAATTAGTTTTCTCTGTTTTGCGCATTGGTGTAGTGTGACCATTGAGAGGGAGCTATATCTAGGGATTTTCAGGAAGATTTCAACCAATAAAAAATATGTATTAAAATATGTATAAAATATGTTATCATACATTTATGGTTACCCAACAGTACTTTTATCAATGTAAGGCAGACACATTTTTTGTTAGCAGAACTGTGAAGTCCACTTATGTGAGCAGTTTCACATCATGTGTTGGCTAACACATTCTTTGATTTGTACGAGTCGTGATGAAATAACGAATTAAAGGAAGGAAAAATTTAAAACTAGATCAGTTTGTAGACTGATAACTGAAAAAAAAATGTATTGCTGTAATAATAGTATCATGTACGTACAGGATTATGTACATACCCTGTAAAACAAGTAGTGTAGTAACTTTTGTACTCTTCTTTCAAGCATGTTTTGTAAAAGGGTGAGAACCCTTACAATGCTAGCAGTCCCATTGTTTTAATCCACAGTAGTGAAATATGGGAAGAAAGCTGTTCCTTTATGATGTTTTTTTATGGGAAGGGAAAGAAATGGTCCATTTTTGTTTTTCGGTGAAATATTAAGATCCTCCTATCTGTCAATGCCTGTTTGTTAGTTATTTTGGACCGTTCTCAATTCCACAGTAATGCTACAAGTATCAGTAATGTTTATTTTTTCTTATTGTTTTTTTAATTATGCTGTAAATCAATTAAAAGTCTAAACACTGTTTTTCATGCAAACGTTCATGCAAATACTGCTTCCGATTTTCTGATTCTAAGCATGGAATGTGATGCAGGTCAGCTGAAGTGAAATGTCAAAATAACTTCTTTGCTTTTCCCTCCCCCTTTAACACACCAGATAAACCAAATGTGCTTCCTCCACTTTTATTTTTGTTAATTTGCTATTTTTAAGTCTATGGCTCAATAAATTGAATATATTCAAATGCACAAGATGTGCCCTACTTGGAGTGCTTAAATTATTCAAGAATTAAAAAAAATAATTGAGTCATACGTTTTGACATCATTGCTCAACAGTATTATAATTATACGGGTGGGGGTGGGGGCCACAGGAAATTCTTACAGGCCGTCAAATATTCCTGACCTGAAACGATGAATCAGGAGAGAAGTATTATGTAAAAAGTGTCGCATCCAGCATGCAAAATATTTAAAAGCACAGAAGATTTTAAATGTTAATTAAATGTGAAATTCTTCAATCTGATTCAGTTTATAGAGGTACCATTTCAATATAGATCCCTATGTAAGATACTGTATGTATTCCAAAGCACATTTTATTTTTACTCTGCAAGGGTAGTAAGTAAAGGTTCCAAGGCTTTGCGATTGCAGTAATGGACACACGTTGTGAAAAGACAGCCTGGGGGGATTTCAAAAGGATTTACAGAGACAGAAGGCTGTTTTTACAGCAGAGACAACTTTCTTGGCAAGAGAAACATCCGTCCGCCTACTGCTTTATCATTCAGTGTTATTTCTGTGGATGTATTTCCAGTTTTGTTCAACTTTTCAAACAATGAATAAAATAATAAATGGAAGCTCATGTTCCGTGTAATTTAGAAACCCTTTAATCATAAAGCAACAAAAAGCCAGAGTCTCAAGAATAAAACACATTAGGAAATAAACTGACCTGAAAAAAGATTCCGTTGTCATTTATGCATGGCTGTCTTAAAACTGTAGACTAAGAAAATGGTTAAGGGCATTTTTATTCTCCATTCTTATTTTCATTCACATTAGTACCTTAGAAATGCTTCTTTGACTCTGTCTCTGTTTCTTACTGACAAATCATGAAAAAAGAAAACCGCTGACAGATTTAAATTGCAGATTAAAGTATTTCGGCCTTCATTTTTTCTGCTTTGCCAAGAACCGAAAAAAACGAAAATGGTATTGCAATATTAAAAATGAACATATCAATTCTTAATCTTAATGGGTTTTTACGTAGTCTGTAGTTTTTGTAAGTTCTCTCACATTTAGTTAATGTCTTGTAATAATTGCTATGAATGTTGTTGGATTTGATCTTATACTATGGTAGTATACTTTACTTCTGCATGATTGCATGATTCCACATTTTTTTTGTAGACTTCTGAATTTAGAATTTCCATGTGTTAATCATCTGAGCTCACGCCTTCATTTACATGACCTGGCCTAAAATTCAATATCGTGCATTCCAAAAATGAGTGTATGTGCTTATATTCTTGGATGTTGGATGTTAAAATTGGATAATGTGGATTTTTTATTTGTTTGGATATGAATGATAAAACCCAATGTTTTTCATTTTTTTCCACCACTTCCTGTAGAGGTCCAAGATGGCCACCAAAAAAACCACAAACTTTGGTTCTAGAATCGGTGATCCCTTGTGAGACACTAGTTTGACATAGCATATACAGTACCCCTTCTGTTGCTCAACTTTCTTGCTTCACTTGAGGTCTCTGCCGTCTCAGATCTTTTGTTTATGCATTGCCTGGGAGAGCTGGATTTCTGGAATACACCACTGGAATACAGTTTTTTCACCTTAATTGTTTTCACAATGGTTAGCATTACTGCCTCACTGGGGTCCTGTGTTCACATCCTGCGGTGCATGGAGCTTGTATGCTCTTCCCATGTGCGCCATGTCTAAAACCATTCTGGTAGGTCAATTGACTTCTGGGAAAACTGGCCCTGGTGCGAGTGTGGTGTGTTTGTGACTGTTTACCCTGCAAAGGACTGGCATCCATCATATAACTTGCTTGTCCAGTTCCTCTGCAATCGTCAATTAGATTTAAAAAAATGGATGGATGGAAGTTTTCCACATAATCATGGCAGAATGACCTGCTTTGTCTTGGGTACTCCCATACCTGTAGCTTTTTTTGTAAGAAAATAAAATTGAAAATGTTGCAATTTGGCTACTACTTTACTTTTAAAGTAAATGGATCATGCTGTTCAGTATTTTTTCTTTTATTCTATATGTTGTTTTCTACAACCCCAACTGCTCCAGGGGCGCCGTACAATGGCTGACCCTGCGCTCTGACCCCAAGCTTCTCTCCTTGTCTGTGTGTCTGTGTCTCATGGAGAAAAGCTAGGGTATGCGAAAAGACGAATTCCTAATGCAAGAAATTGTATAGGGCTAATAAAGAAACATTACATTACATTATATAACTAAAGGACAATTTTTTTTAACTGTCCTGAAAGCTGCTAGAAATGATTGGGGTTCTAAACAATTCTAAATAAATTTCCTTACATGGACAGATGTGGTCTAATGCACCCTATATAAAAATAGTACTTTGAATTGCTGGTAAAACATTTTTTACAAGTCTTTGCTCATCACTAAACAATTATTTAATAGGAGCAGCACCTAATGAGGTGAAAAATGTATTTCTTTGTTCAAAATGTTGTCCCTATTTCATGACATAATATTTTTAATCAATTTTTATTTACAGCCCATAACCTTGTCTTTTTGTGAGGTATGAAGATTCTGCTATTATGCTGTGGCAAAGTGATGAATGTTTTATTTGTGGCACTGATTAACATAATAATGCCAGCTTCTTAAAAAAAAACTTTCATTTTTAAAATGGAAGGCTTAAACAAAATTAGGAGCCCATGCATTTTTTGTAACATAATAATCTGAACAATGTTTTATGTTTTGTAATTTAGCCTCATAGCATTGCTCTCCTTCCTTCATTTCATACTAGTAAATAAATCATACACCAGAGAGTTTCATTAAAACTCCCAAAAATAAACAGTGGTCTTAATTTAAAGTTCAGATTTGTATCCATATGTGTGGTACTATTGTCAAACAAGACTTGCAGTTGATAAAAAATTATTTTATATGAAAAAATAAGAAACTCATATTTAGCTGTAAATAAATCTCAATGTACAAAAACAACTATAGGATATAGCATAAAAAGTGACAAATTACCCTGTAAGGCAGAAGTACAGTATAAGATACACTATGGAAAACCTCACAGATATGGTAAAAGTTGTAATACAACTTGCTTGAACAGAAAATCAGGAATACAGCCGACTAATACAGTCATTAATTTGAAGTTGTGGAACTTTACGAAGAGCCAACAAGAGGTGCCTGTGATATGATTACCTGTGCTGGTTGCTGTGTGATGGTGGTGTGCTGGTGATAATATTTTTTAGGTTACAGAGTATAAAGTGAGATCAGGTAACCTCTGAAGACATGAATTGTAAGGAGGCACCTTGTCAGACATGGTACAGCTCTGTTTTTTGCATATGCCTGTTTCATCAGTACTGAGGCAAGGGGAAGAGAAGACAAAGAAGATGCAAGAGAATGAGCAAGATGGAATCAGTTTGTGGGGAGGAGAGGGATGGTGGGAGCTTGTGAGCCGAGGTGGACAGAGGAAATAAGAGATAGAAGGTTTTGAACATGAAGGAATAACAATCTTGCATGGGTTGCCAGCAATGGTGGGATGTGATTTAGTAGTCCAAATGACAACGTGTATGCTATTTGAACAAAGATATGGTTGAGCTCGCTAGGAGTTTGGCGAACCATCGAGGAGATGAATAGGATAGGTTGTTAAAAAGGGTACATAATGTACAGTAATTGCTGCTGCAAGTGTGTATTATTCCAGGGAAGACCACAACGAAGCACGATAGAGAGGGGATGCATAAGAAATGTCAGGCTTGGTGAATATAAGGCGACAAAAAGGAAGTGAGAGAATTGTGAACAGAAATTGCTATAGGAGGAAATGTGGAGGACATTGTTTGCATCATTGCCAGATGGATGTACTGTACCTGTAGGGGCCAGGGGAAAAAATAAGACATCCTGTAGTGAGACAAAAGAAGGGGACCCAGCACCAGTACTAGAGGTACCTGTACAAAGAAGGAAATTGTGCTGACAATTGCAATGTACATTTTAGTTGCTTTTGCAGGAGTAGCTTGCTTGTTACTTCCCATACCTGTTGCATTTCCCAGAAGTCACCACTTGCCATGCAAACACAAACTCTGAGTGAGATCTGAACGGCAGCACACAATAAAACTGATTGTACTCTGCTGCCTGAGCTGTTGTGCTCTGATCAGCTCATTTACTGCAGGCTTGCAGATCTTTGCTTTGTTAGTGATTTGGAGGGATCAGAATTATCACTCTGAAGTTTTGAAATGATTTCCTCAGGTAGCTGCAAACCCCCTGAGTGAAACAGCGAAACCCTCTTTTAAAACTTGGCAATCTTTTTTTTTCTTTCCTTGGTGACAAGTGTGGGGAGGATATGTTCGACATTTGAGTATAGACTATGTTTGGTCATACTCCATAGATATGGAAAGGAGATTTGATTTACGATTTAATGTCTTTCTTTCACAGTTTAATTAAGTGCCACTGTTTGAGGAAGATTCAGCCAGATTAGTGTGGGATGTGACAGAACTCTACGACTAGATTTGAATATTAGCAGATCATAAAATTCAGTATTAATACCTGCTATATTTAGAGAATATAAAACCACCTGACTGGGCCTCCATAATTTGAGTGTAGCTTATAGCTATAAGGCCCATATAGCTGAATAGTACCTGAAAAGTGAATTGGATACCAGTACTGAAATTACCGCTAGTATTTTTAAAAATCTTTTTTAATATAGTTTCAATATATTCTTTTCTGTGAACCAAGGTAAAGGAATATTCTTTTTTTGTTTAAATAGTTCTAAATTAAAAGATTAATGGAAAACAGCATATGCTATTATCAATACACTAATTGTTATTTTGAGTCAGCATGGACATCATCCAGAAATTATTAGGGGATACATTTAAAAAAAATATATTTTTTATATATAAAGCAAACGTCTTCATGACAATATCAGTGAGTGACACACTGCTGTGGTGGATGAAGTTCCTCCTCCTATTTGTGAAGTGTCTTGTAATCTCTGGGCACCCTGAAATGCTGTAGAAACCAATTAACATTGCCAGCATATCTTTGGTAGGTGTGGAGGCATTGAGGCAATAGGTGAAAACAGGGGAAACAGAGAAAATCCACTGTAAGTGTCCCAGTCTAGAAACTGACCCAGGGCTCAAAACTGGCACAGTCCATCATTATTTACACAACCAATTCTCCTCTTAAAACTCTTTTTGATTGCTGTGGGTGTGATGAGAGTGGTTCAATGCAATATGAACTGCACCGTGGAGGAGCCTTTTATGTATAATGGAATAAATTTGCAACCTTGACACTTCTCAGTTTAGAAAACACTTTTTTCTCCTGCTGTGAAGACATCGGTAACCTTTTGAACGTTGCTCTGGGCTGTGGAGGTCAAGAGTTTTTTTATTTTATTTTTATTTTTTTTTGATAAACCAAAAAGTCTCTGATTCATGACCTGAAAGTGACATTGTTTCAGTAGAATCATTCTTTAGATGAGAGATTAAAACTGGAATACTGTTGCCTGCATTGCTTTCATGTGAGACAGAATATCTTGGATAACATCTATAATTCAGGACAAAAATCAAAATTGGTCATTCTATTTTTCCAATGCACATTACAAAGGAAAGAAAATTCTTAGTCTTTACTGTAGACAAAATAAATAAAGAGACTGGGTACCAATGAAATAAAACGTAACATAATTAATGGGAATGTCATGTATAGCCACTTACATTTGTTTGACTGTTTAATACAGATGGTAGGTTGGAGCAAGTTGTTGCTTTCGTTTCTTTAAAATTCTAGTGAGCATGCACCATACTAATTAAAGAAAATATGCTCATCTTTCTTAGTGAAGTGAAAGAATTTAGTCTCCCTGCTGAGTTTAAAATGGTGCTATCTTAAATATTTGCAAAGGAATCAATAATTAAAGAGAATAGTTAAACTCTTGAAAGCAAGAGATTAGATATTCATATAAGAAGCCTGTAAGAAGCCTGGTGTGAAAAAAATGCTTAACATATTTCAAAAATGGAGAAGTAAATATAGGTGGATCTGAGTTTGTCTGCCTGTTGGGCAGAGCAGTGGCTCTGTGGCTCAGGATCTGCACCTGTGGTTGGAAGGTTGCCAGTTCAAATCCTGCAGCCAGCAGAGGAATCCTACTCTGTTGGGCCCCTGAGCAAGGCCCTTAACCCCAACTGTTCCAGGGGCGCTGTACAATTGCTGACCCTGCGCTCTGACCCAAAGCTTATCTCTCCCTGTCTGTGTGCCTGGGTGTCTCATGGAAAGCAAGCTGGGGTATGCAAAAAGACAAATTCCTAATGTAAGAAATTGTATATGGCCAATAAAGTGACCTTATCTATTAACTATGTTTTAATGAATACCAAGTGAATAGAGATATTATAAATTGTGAATGATATCCTTCCATAATTAATAATTCCTTAAATGTTGCTCATAATTCATTGCTCATAAATACAATGTTTATCGTCAGCTACAGTAAATACAGTATGATTACATTTTTTGGTCTTATATTGAAGTCTCAAACCTTCGGATTTACAGCATGTGTGCTAGGAATATTCTGAGAGGAGAAGTTTGAAAAATAAGGACTTAAAGATACTCTATAGAGACATACTTCAATATTGCAAAGATTAAGGAACATTCTAGTGGCGAGACCAGTATAAAGGTTCTCATATCAGTATTGTGCTGTACATGTATTTCTCTGCACATGATGTAAATACTGTAATCTTTGTTGTATTTCGATAACTGTGATGTTATGTAGCCAGTTCACAATTCTTCCAGAATAGAGGATTAATCAATATGTTAGTAAAACATAATGCTTTAAAAAATTAGGCGTTTCTAATGGTAATTTTGTGCCTCATAGTGCGCGGTGGAACCGCCGGCGGGTCTGAGCTAAGTCAATACTGACTAAGACAAAAGTCTCATTTCATCGTGTTTCACCAACAAAACCAAAAGACCTTTACAGAAGACCTTTTATCAATCGAAAATAGACAACCGGAGCTTCAAAAACTGTTTTCAGAACCAAAATACACCAAGGCGATCGATAACAATAGAAGAACAATAGAAGAGGAAATGATGAGGCAGTGCATTTATAATGGGAGGCACTGCTTTATCCAAAGGGTTGTGTGAGTGTAGAATATGCTACCCAGCCTGACCTTCTCCAGCTGGTGATTGAAACTGGTCAGCTACGGCTACTCCTTTTGGAATATCTGAGATGGCGTTTTCTGAGTCAGCTTCTTCTGCTGCTACCTCTGGTTAGCTGCAGGGCTGTTTTTCACCCCATTGTGTTTTACAAACCACAAGGGACAAGGAGAAGCTGTGTGGAAGTGCACTTGAAATTGAGAACGAGAGGAAATTTTTTACCCAAAGGTTTGCGGGAGTAAGGAACAAGCTGTGCAGCCATGCTGTGGAAGCTGACACTCTGGCTTCTTTCTAGAAACTACTGCTTGAGGTGCTTGGATCAATTAATTACTAGCTACTGTACCAAACGGGTTAGATGGGACAAAAGGCCTCCTCTTGTTTGTACTATTTGTCATGGTCTTATGATATCCTTACTCAACAAATATGCAATTGCAATGCATACCACTACATGTTTGTGAATGTATATTTACTACATGACATACAAAATGAGATGGCTGGCCGTGTTTCTCTGACTTCAAAGATGGAATGTCATGTTGGAGTGGTGCCCATTTTAGCTTTGAATTTAATGCCCCCTGGGCAGACTCCATGGCTGCAGGAATTATATGTCTCAGCTGGCTTAGAAGCACCTGGAATGCCCCAGGAGAAGCTGGAAAGTGTTGCTGAGGAGAGGGAAGTTTGGCCTTCTCTACTCAGCTCTGTTACCACTGCAACCCATCAGGATGAAGAAATTAGAAAATGTTTGGTTGGATGACCTTCACATTTCTCTTTTCTACGTTTGCAGACCACAGGTTACGAATCACTACCCCAGCCTATGTATGCATCAGTTAGGCGCAGGAACATTGTAATCCCTTCAGCAGCGGGAGAAGAAGGCTAGTGCTTGCTAATTTCATGTGAAGTTTAGTAGAGCTGGACTCCAACACCTGATCTTTTTTTACTGTTAAATCGGTGGTCCAAACTCTGTTCCTGGGGGACCTGGTGTCTACTGATTTTTTTTATCCAGAATTCAGTTACTTAGTTGGTCTATATAATTCCAAGGAATTTTGTAGATTCCTGTAACTTTTAATAAAGTGAATGTTTGTAGTCACCAATAGCAAAAAAAAACTATAAGCCTTTAATATTGTCAATAAATATTTTTTTTTCTTGAATCCTACAATAGTGATTTTAATATGCTTTTTGTAACCTTGACCTGGTGCCGTAGTTTGGAATTTCATAAGTCGTGATAGCAGGCAAAAATAATACAAATGAAACGGGTGATTACATTTCTAGTGAACAAAACATTTTTTTTAGTGAAGGCTAAATTAAGTAAGCCTGGCCAGTTGATTCAATCAACATTTAAGAAACGTTTGCAGCAGGCTCGGAACATCTCAGATTTTTTTTGCTGTATAGATGTTTAAGCATAAAAAATATGTGGATCGGATGTTTCTTAACTCCTCGTTTTATCCAGGGAGCTTTGCTGGAGGATATCTGAAACCTAGCAGGCGCATTCAGATGATGTCAGGAGCGATTTGTTTGGTCTGTATGAATGTCTCTCTAAATTAGACCTTTGGCTGACAAGGTCCCACCAGCTCCTTCACTTCAATTAAACTGCTAATATTAGGCTTTGGAAGTACTAGTGACAATGCAAATGTTTCTACTATTCTGCATTGTTATGGCCTTAATGCAAAGCAAATGGTGCATGCAACCATTCAGTCCGCATTAGTGTGGTCATAGCAATAATTTACTCTGATGAACAACCCGTGCAACATCATGTAATGGGCTCTGCATTTCTTTTCCCCTTTTTAATTATACATACTGTATATGTGTGTGCTAGTATTTGTACATCAGAGTGAAATATTATTTTTTTTTAAAAAAGTTTATTGCCGTGCAGTTTTTCAAAGTATTTTTCTGCTTTTCAGACACTTTGTACTCAGCCTCTTTCAAAGTGTGTTGTGTAATATGTGACCTCTGGCTTTGCTTTAAGCTATCAATTGTTTTATGTAACAGTACTCCCCATAGAATAGCTTGTTTCTCATGGGACTCCTTCTGTGGTTATTTTACAGTCTTTATGTAAGTAGAAAGTGACTACAATGTTAACACCCAGGATGGAACTCCAGTTTATTGTGGAATGGATGTGGAATGGAAAGAAAATGTTTTTGTAGTGCATTACAGGGGTGATCCTGTATGATTGCTGTTCTAAGTATCTATTTTATCACAGGAGTACTTAGCAAACCCCATTTAGTTGTTTGCATTGCATGGTTTATTGGTTTACTTTCTGACTGAAAAATCTCTTTCATTGTGTTTCAGTTCTTTAGGTAAGTGGTGCGAGTTCCACAAATGTGTGTATAGAACTTAATATAAACAAACATATTTGTGCATGAAAAATGGACTGCTTTCATAAAGACCTATAAAAAATGTAACAGATTTACAGTAAAAGCAACAAACTGGGCACCCTGTTTCTGTCTCAGCGCATAAAAGCCTGAAGCCTGTCATTTAACATTTTTGGTGAAGTACTTTTTTGGAAGTCTGGCGTGCAATGAGCTAAGTAATTGTATGCAGTGTATGCAGTAAACATGTCTGTGAATTCATTTTCACATTTACAGTGTATCCCAGAATTTAGACATTACATTAGTTACACAAATTGTCCAAAATGTCTGTTTATTCTATTATACTGTACTGCATCTCTTCCGTGTTTGAAAACTGAATGGAATAACTGAAACATTAAAAGCACATACCACAAATAATTATAGGTAAGAAAAAACACACCTTTAAATGCAATTAATTTTTTCTTCATAGTAGATGATTCTGCATCTCTTTTTCTTTTGGGAAGCTGTTACCTTCCAGCACGTTCAGACAAAATAAAAAAAATGGTTTTGAAAATGTAAGTACTGTTTATTTGGGCATCAGTCTAAAGGCCTCAAGCACAATACTTTAAATCTATTAGCGTTAAACTGGACAGGTACCTACCACATTTTGTAGCAGTGTGATGCAGAAGGCTGTAGATAAAGCACTTGAAATCATCAGCTCATAGAGTTAAATAAAATAACATCTACTCTTATTAATCTGAATAGGGAATTTGCATATTCGGTTCTGAAAATTTACTCTTGATGGCTTTTTGCAAGCATTACATGTTTCAAAAGGCCTGCAAAGATACTGTGAAATAAAAGCCACACATTTAGAAAACCTAATGCCTTTTTAGCCAGTTAACCTAAAAACAAACCACCAGTGACAGGAACATTTAAGTAGCCGTTCCCACCTCCATGACCATCTCACTAAATCATTTGAAAGGTCACTTGTTTTAAAAAAAGCTGTACAAACACAGTGTATAATGCAGAAGGAATATTTCAAAAACACGTTTGTCTCTTAGATGACTGCACATGCTGTTATACTGTATGTACATTTCTGCTGTATGATTTATTTTCTTAATTGTAATTGTTGTGTCCCCTTCTTAAGATTTACTTTCCCTCCACCACCACTGCAGTTGTTTATACCTAAAGTGTAATTATGTCAAACCTCTCCATAAAAAATAAGTGGTTTTTGCTCATTATGGGCTAGAGTTTGCCCCTTATGAAGCTTACATGTCCCGTCACACATAAATTTAACTAAATCTGCTTGATGTTTAAGAATTGTAATTAACAGCTACGACACTGGGTCTACTGAGTCTAAAACTCCAATTTCAGAAGGTGACTGGAATGTAATATTGTCGGTGCAGTTTGCCCATCAAATCTGTAAAGAAGATAACAAACGTATTCAAAACCATTCCTATGTGATCTGAAAATCTGATAATTTTCACTTTCTCTTACTGGGTTCCAGTATATACAGTGTTCAATTGACAGTGTTAACTGGAGAAGAACATCCCAGACTATTGCTCTATTCACGTCAACTATCAGATATTACCTGGTAATTTACAGTCTTGTATCATTGGGATAATATTTACTCTTATGCTACTGAGTCTTATGTGACTAAGTACAAAGCTGCCAGCGTCTTATGTGAGTGTTAGGAACCTGGATTTCTTTTCAGACTGCAGAGATGTGTAGATAATTTTGCTTATTAATTAATGTTCACCAAATACAAAGTTTGATATTACATGAATTCACAGTACATACTGTATGTATCAGTATTCATGTCACATGGCCTGAGAGCATTTAATGACCATGTTGAATTTCCAATACATACTGTTACTATTTTAGTCTAGAGCTGGGCAGTCTCAGGTTCTGAATTCTTTAAATAAGAGTTTCTCAATTGGGCTTTCAATTCTCCTGTCCACTCCAGGGACCTCTAGCAGGTAACAGGAGTTCGTTTCACAAACTACCACTAAAGGTCAGTCTGTTTAGGTCTGTCAGTAAGACAGGGATGCAGGCTGACATGGGAAAAGTCTGTTCTGGGATCTTTCACTGCACACCTGACTTTCAGTGCTAGCAGTCACAGTTGCTACTTTAATAAATACTGCGCTGATATTGATTTTGATGGTTGTCATTTCCATTGTGTGTTGCTTCTCTGATAAGTTGAGCGATGCAGCTGGAAAAAAACGAGTTGAGGACAGTTTTGTTTTCTTCCAAATTTTACATTTATGGGACTTATCCTCATTCCTCCTCTTAAGGGCGCTCCGACCCTTTCCTATTTTAGTTCATTATGTGCACTTGTCCCCTGTTTGTCCGTCTTTATTAAAGGCGGGTGCTCCCGTTATGTCTCGCTCAACATTGGAAGATGAACGTCTGGAAGCCCGCCTACCGACGGCATAGGCTTCATCACGGTGTCCTGACCATCTGACTCTGGGGCTCAGAGTGCCTGGCCTCGTTATCTTGGTTTTATTCCCTGTCCTGGATCCCGTTCCGGATTTTAACCTTGTTTGTCTCATCTTGGATGGATCACCCTATGTTGGACTTTGGACTGTGCCCCGGATTATCCCCTTGGACTGTCTGCACTTGTTTGCCAGAACTACACTCCCCGAGCACTGGATCACCGTCATCAAACCCCCCTGTCTGTCAACCCGTCCAGATCCTCTACGTCTCTTCCCTGTTGTCCTTCTTTACTTACTTCCAGATTATACCGTCTGCATGGGGTCCAGAACTACGCTTCACTTGAACTTACACCCTGGCTCGGCACCTGTCTGCTTGTTGCCCAAAACACGTTGGCATCCATTGGCATCTTAGAGATGCCCCATGGGATGATGTGTTCCACTGGAGTAGGCTGTTCCAGGTCAATTTTCATTTAGGATATTAGTGCCTTTTGATGAATTTATGAGGCTCATTGATGTGACTTTCTTGTAGGGTCTGTTCAATGTCCCCGATCTGCAGGACAATTTGACATTTGTTTTCCAGGCTATTTTAATACTTGGGCCTGCAAGGTGAGAATACCCCCAGCCTCTGTGGGTATTGGTGTTATTGTCCTCCTATTTTTGTGGTCTTCTAGTGTGAAGGTGGTCAGAGGATCTTTACAGCTTTATCTGGGGTGAAGCACTGTTATCTGTCCTAAAGGTTAAAAGAAGGGAGAAGTACAATTTGTTTTCTCATTATGGTTTAGAGGGAGAAGCATGGTTTACTCTCCCATACAGTTTAGGCTAGATGGGAGAAGAACAGTTTGCTCTCCTACTGTAAGGGTTATACAGTTAGGATTACCTTTAAAGCAGATTATGGACCAGATAAGGGTGGGACTATTAAATTTAGGATTGTTAGGACTATAAAACAGCAAAATTGTTGATTATTCATTATGTGGATGTAAAAAGATTAAGGATTAAATCAGATTATTAAACAGTTGAAATTGTGAAAGCATTTTTCCTGTGTTGGAAATCGGAAAATGTTCCCTTGGTTTTCCTGTTTAACTTCTTGTGTTGACTTTAATTGCTGATGCAAGCTTGGCCTACAGTGGATGCTTTGCTTGGAAGATGAGACTGATGCTATGATCTCTTCCTACTTTCTTTTCCTGTTTGTCTGCTGCCCTTGTGTTCCTGCTGACACATTGGCCAGGCCTGCTGATGAAATAAGGTACAGCCTGCCTCACGCTCAGTCTTGTGAAACAGCCCTGAAGCTGACAGGTGACAGGTACAATACTGTGCACTTTACGAAATGGCTTCTTCTGTGAGTTTCGCTATTAGTAAAAACTGCTGGCTTTTTTTCAGAACCAAAGAATAAAGTCAATACACAACAATCAGTAAAAAACAACAGAATCTACCGATTTCTGAAATGTGTATGAATGTAACAAAAATGCATTTGTATCTTCTAGATATAAGCTAAAAGTAATAGGTTGAGAGCAATATCTACCTATCTGTCTCTATCTATTTATCTGTGTGGTCTGTTTGCCTATCTAGATTTGTCAGCCTTCTGCCTCATTTCTGGAATTAAGTTTGAAATGTAGGTATTTTTTGTTTTTTAAAAATCAGGAAATCAGATTTAAATACATGAATTCCCTGCAGTAAAAATCTGCTTCATTTTATGTGTTTTTGTTAATGAAACAAAGGTTAAAAATATAAAACTCCTACATTACACTTTACGTGGGAAGGATGTAACGTTGCTAACAGTGCAGTTTATTATTACTTCCTCGGGTATTCTCTAACATCTCAATAAACTTGAATTCATACTTTGTGTCTGACAAAAGTATAGCCATTTCTAATCATGGTTCTGGTTGACCAATAAATAACCTGCCACTCGCACACAAAAAATATAGGGATAAACATAACCATTTCACAAAGTGTTGTTTCCCAATGTGTTTTTCTCAGCGATTACTTGTATTTGGGATAAGCTACATGCAAGATTCTTGTTTAAGAAATGTCAGATCAAGCATTATTTTACATATACAGTACGAGTATATAAAAAATGGTAGGATGTTCTGGGTGACTCTAAAAGTAGGATGTAGGTAAATCCTGATTTGCATTCTGCTGGAATTTGAAGTTTCCTCCAGGTGGTCTGGTTTCCTCCCACAGCACAAAGACCTACTGGGAGATCAATTGGCTTTTGGGAAAATTGGCTTATGTGTGAGTGTGTGTCAGTGTCTGCATCTGCCCTGTGATGGACCAGTGTCTCGGCAAGGACGTATCCTTCCTTGTGCCCATTGCTTGCTGGGATAGACTTCACCTCCTCTGCGACCCTGACTTTGGATACAGTGGTTAGAAAATGGAATGATGGTTGGAATTATACTATGCTTACTGTTCTACATAACCCTAAAACCTCTGACTTAAATAGATCTCACTTGAACAATATGCGTTAGTTAATAGTGTCAAATCATTGCCATTTAAAACTACTCACATTACTCACACTGTTCAACCAAACCCAACATGCCGTATAAGCAGAAATGATTGCACACGACGACTTCATTATTTTGTGATGAATTTGAACTCTCATGATATTATTATCCACAAGGAGGAGCTGTAAGATTGGGGGAGCCAAATCTTGGTCCAATTTTAAGTGGAGAAAGACCCACTCATAAGAGATTACTTTGATTAACATTTAGACTGGGAGAAAACGTAACAGAAGCAGCTCTGTTTAAATGTTTGGTTTTGTTAGTTCACGTCACAAGTAAACTTGTAAGGAAGTGGATTTGTCAGAGAGAGAAATTAAATTTTAATGTACAGTGTGTATTTGTATGCCCCGCACAAATATATGTATATGTATGAGTTTCCATCTTATCTATTCATTTCCTGCATTTTAGATGTTGGGCTTTCTTGTGTCCTTTCTGGTTTTGCAAATTAGGTACAATCTAGTTGATCCTAAATGTACTTAATCCCTAAATTGAAATGCATATTGTCCTTCCAGCAAAATATTTCTGTCATAAATGTGTTACATGCTTAGTGTTTTCTGGTCTAAATATATGAATGCAATTGAAAAACTGTTTTACATAGCCAGTGATAAAAATAACTATCCATTTCATGTCCTGGGGATATAGCAATGTTCACAATCGGTCTTTTTATGCAGAGAAAAGAGAAATAAGCCCTCTCTCATTGTTCTTCTAACAGAGAGGCAAAAAGAAGAAAGACTCAGACTTGTACAAGTCTCTTTGTGTTTTGGAAAGGGGTACTAATGCCTTTGAATTAAAACTCTAAGATCCTAGATAATCAGCACAAATGAAAAATATTTTATACTTTTCTTCTTTATTTCCAGTAGCCTAAATGAAAATACTTGTGTAGTCAGAAATAAAAAAGGAAAAAAAAAACAAATGGAGGAATGAAACCACTGTAAATTAAGGGAAAACAGCGCATTTGTTTTTCATTAGACGTTCATAGAAATAATTATTTAGTCTGCTTTCTGTTTTTGTTGTTTTCTGTAATTTTTACAATTCAGTTTGTTCAACAATCTACAGATCAATGCAGCTTGCAATGTATATACAGTAGCTATTGAAGGCACATTTCTTATCTGCAGTGAGAGAAACACATTCAATGGTAAAAGAAAAATACAAACTTGTGGAGGTGGTTTGAGTGCTAATTGTCCAATATGTCTCAGTAGGCTCTGTCAACCAGATCAATTCAAACCCAAATACTGCCAGGTCTACTTGATAAAATAATTTAAATTAACAGCATCACTTAGGTACATAACTTACAGCTACTATTATTCATAGAAATATAATATATATACTGTATATACAGTAGATATCTTAAGAGAAACAGCTTTGTTTGATGTTTGATTGTAAGAGCAAGCAGTCACTGTGTTATAGGAAAATAATTATTAATTTCCTTTCACTCTTCCACAATGCTGAAAAGCAGAATTGCTTAAATAGACTTTTTAGGTAGAGCATAGCTAACTTTGGTAAGTGAAACAACTTTACAAGGAAAAACTTTCAGAATTGTGGTGTGTTACTTGTAATATATACAGTATACTGTATAATCAAATGTAAATTCCTGTAATAGGAGCTTTAGAAACTAGTTTTTACCCAAAGTTGAGAGCACTCTCTGGTTCCAGCTGGCACTCTGTGTGCATGCACTGAGACCTGTCAGCAGCCTGAAGTGGTTTCACCATTGATAGATTGGGAAAGGAGATCTGGGGTGATTTGATGCACACATAAAATATCCAGTGCTTCAGATTCTGACCAGTGGCCGTGTCACTTGTCATTTCGGCATGTCGCACATCTCTGACTTCTCCTTCATCTGCTCAAGCAATTTGTCTGAAGGAGTTAAGAGGGATGTCACTCCTGTGTCTCACATTTGCTGGAATTGCAAAGTTCATACAGCACGTTTGAACCGAAATCACTTTCCCTATGTAGGAACTAGTCACCAATTTTGTGACTTCTCCCCTTAAAGTATAATTTGGTATATTGGTATTTTATTAATTCCTCCCTTAATGGATTCTGTTCTGTCGAGTGCAGTCTTGTATTGTATTGCTTTTGTTTTAATACCAACTACCCTGCTTTGGCCAATGCATTAACATTACAAGGAATAGTGCCCCATTATTGACAGTCACCCTCAAAGCAGCATGTTGGTGGATTAAAATGAAGATAGAACACTCCACTCTTTTCATTTTGCAATTGTATTCTCTACATAGATATGCAGCTGATTACAAGTGTCCCATGTTTTACACAGAAGCACACTCAAATCTAAGAAAGTGCTGAAATACATCCTCCCTTTTCTCTATCCATTCTGACTGCTGTGACAGAGAAATGCTGGCCTGAACAAAAGCACATAATGTTCAGTTAGTAACTGAAGACACTGCAGTGCCGAAATGCCTGCAGTATATAAGCTGCATGACTGTCACTGTCCGTCTGAAGGCAATGGATCCTTCTACCACTGATTTGTGGTCAAGGTTGACTGACCGACGCATTTGCTACTTCAGCAAAAAGCAGAAAGAACAGAAATTGTGGTTCTGCCAAACAGATTGGATGAGCTGACAGGAGGAATCAAAGATAGACTGTCTTAAGAGGCCCTTAATGCAAAAAATGGAAATAGAATAAGTGAAACTCATGCAGGCATTGACGAGTCTTTCATCATTCCAAATAATTCAATGTTAGTTTACTTTTAACTCAGGAGTAACAATGGTGTAAAATAATAACTCACACGGAGTAATTGTTTGTTTTTTTTTCACTGTGAGCTGGAAAAGCAACACTGCTAGTTTGATACTTTGAATGCCTGTGACAGCAGAATGCAGAGCGCAGATTTGTAAAAGGTATATAAATGTCTACTTTCAAAACTGATTTTTTATTGCTTGTTCATTACTGTAGGAAAGGAGTAAAATCTGCTTTTGTTAAAACTGTTAGATCTAAGCAAAAGAGACTGTTGATCTCTCATTTAAAATGTTAAGGAAATATATCTATATTAATTAGGGTGGTTTATATTATCGACTTCTGGATCCCACTTCAATTAACAGATTGTTTAGTTGATTATTTTTTAATTTCAAAGGCGTTGATGACTAGTGTGCTTAAATGTGACACCACTGGGGCTTAAGCATGATGAATTCCTAGTTATTTAATTGGGGTTACAGGTTATAGCATAATACCTACTCCTTTTTATGCATTGAAAAAAAGCAATTAAAAGATTTTTTAAAACTTTTTTTACACGGTGCAGATGCAGCACGAAAAAATGTTTCACTGTTGCCCATAGGTCTATGTAACGGGAGCCGGTCCAGGTTCCCGCGAAGCGTAGTTCAGGACCCTATGCAGACGGTATGATCTGGAAGTAAGTGGAGAAGGACATCCGGGGAAGGTACAGCAGGATAGGACGGGTTGTGACAATGGTGATCTGATGCTCGGGGTGCGTGGCAAGGGCAACCAGGTCCAGACAGTCCAAAATGGGGAATCTGGGGCGCAGTCCAAAATCCAAAACCAGGGGATCCATCCAAGACTAAACAAACACAGTTAAAATCCGGAGCGGGATCCGGAACAGGGACAGGGAATATAACCAGGATAACGCGGCCAGGCGCTCAAAGTGAACCCCGCACTCAGATGGTCAGGACGGGTCTCTCCTGGACCTGCTGGTAGGCAGCCTTCCGGGCGTCCAGCTCCCAACGCTGAGCCAGGAATAACGAGAGCGCCATGCTCAAACAATGGACAGAAAACAGGTGGCAAGTGCACATAATTAACTAAAATATTAAAGGGTTGGAACACTCTCAAGAGGAGGGATCCTGATCGTAACAGTCTACATATGTAAATCCGTCTATTCTTGTTATGGCTCAAGCTACAGTCAAAACTGCAGTTAACTGCAATCAAAGAATTTATGTACCACAATTGGCTACAATCTTTCATTGACAACATATGTCAGAGTTACCACCATATGGAGCACGAGACAGACTTCCAACATCCCACCCCCTCAGCTTGAGCAATCCCCCAGATCTCAATTCCATACAAACTCTTCAAGCCATTTGAAGGTGCAATTCCATGCCACACACCATGACCCTCATTACAACCTCATCTGAAGACTGTCTTACAAGCAAGAACACAATCAAACTGAGCTGTGAATGTTTCTGAGCTCTGTGGGAGAGTGTCCTTTTGGAGCTGTTTTTGCTGTTTCCTGAGGATCACCTTTTTATTCATTGTGGAGTCCTAAAAGTTTGGCCAGTGTATTTAAGCTATGGAGCCTATGCTGTTGGTACTGTATGTACATTTAGATCTGTATGTTAATTCAGTCACATTCTGTAACTAGACTTAGGTTACTGACACATTCATACAGTATATTGTTGCCTGGAATTTACAGCAATAGACTGCAGAATAGCCACCTGTTTGTAGAAAAATACTTTAGCACACTCAATGTTATGAAAGAAGGACAGTGTGAGAAATTCTTCACTAAAACACTATGTTTTTTATAAAGACGCCTCTAGACTTGATGTGTTCCCCATTGAGTTTAATAAGAGATTTCATAATGTTTCCAAAGAGCTGTAACTTGGGGCTAGTTATTATTCATCATACAAGTAAATCATAAAAGCAAGCCTTAAATCCAGCAATTGGCACAGCTGAAAGAAGATAGGAAATAGAAACAATAAACTATCAGAAGATCTTGAAAGAACACTGGTGCTTCTATTGTACTGCTGAGGAGAACTCGAGATCCAAGTGATATTAAAAAGAATTATTCATCCTGACTCTAACAATGTTTTGAGGTAACTTTACTAGTAATTGTATTTTGTCAAAGCTTAGGAAGTGCGTTTTTATTGCAGGCTATTGATTTTTAAATTACATATGAGGCAATAAAATGGAATGGACTGTATTATCTGAAGATTGTGTTTTTTGTTGTTGTTATATCGTAAGCAGTTTATTTAGTTTTTACCATTTGTCATGGATAATTCCACTTTGGGAGAGTAGCTATCGGTGAATTCACCGATATTGATTTAACCTGCAATTAGCTGTTTATAGATTTATCCTCCAACTTAAAGCAAAACTTTTCTAATAAAGTGAAGTATAAAAATGGTTGAGGATGTATGTGTTTTTGTAGTTCAAAAATATAGAAATATGAATCATTTTGTATTTTTTAAATTAAAGCTTATCACAACCACACCTTCCACAAGTTCCTAACACCTCTCTAATTGTATAAACCAATTTAGTGAATCTGTCCAGGTATCAATTGACACCTTCCTGAACAATTCATAAATTTACTTGCTTAGTAACAAAGCTGAAAAATGTTTTGCAGTTGCCACATTAGCAGAGTAACATTGAATAGCTGAAATCAACCATAAAACAGACAGATTGTAAGATTTTGACTGGAAAACAGAAAACAAGCTTTTGGTAGCTTTGAACAGCACTTCATACAGTCCAGTGATTCTCTGATTACCACCAAAGCATCCCAGCCAGATCTGTTAAATGACCAGAGTGAGCAAACAGCTAACCTTAGCCTGAATTGAACAGTCTGCATCTCAAACTGAATTCAGTGGAGAAAATCTGGGATGAGTAGATGAGCACAACATCAGAGTTGAAAAAATGTTATTAGCACGATTGGCAACATTTTCTTTCTCTCTCTTAGGAGACTGGTGAAGGTCTTTTTTGAAACAAAATTGCAAAAGTGTCACGCATTCATGCTTTGATTTTATAAGAGACATTTACATAGCCAAAGGTGCCTTCAGAAGCTAAGGATTTTATTACATTTCTGCCTGTGAAAGGACCCTAGTTAGGAATGTTTTTAATTAATAATAATAATAATAATAATAATAATAATAATAATAATAATAATAATAGTCATCAGTGAGCTTATGAAGGTCTGTAGATAACTGTACAAAAACGAGCTGACACTTGTTTATTCACAGGGAGCCAAAGCTTAATAAAAGAGCTGAATCATTCACTTCACCCTCCTAATACACTAATGCCCATGCAGGCAACCCCCATTTTTTTAACAGTAAAAACAGTAGTTTAGGGGAAACATGAAGGTTTCACACATGGAATGTATTATAATGAGAACGCTGATTACTCCAAGTTAAGGCTCTGTGGCAACTAATAGCTTATTCTGGGAGCCTATTCTGGGAATGCAGGAGGTAACCCTGGGATTCCGAAGAGACAGCTACAATACCATGCCACCACAATCTGCAATGCTGAGATATAACTGAAAATACAATTAAAATGTAGGCGGAAGATCTGAAGATAAAAACCTTCAAGGGCAAAAGTACAGACACCTATACGTTGTGAAAACTGGGATAGATACCAATCATACAAGATTAGAGAATAATTCTCTCCCCAGATAGAAGTTACATAAGCTAAAAGAAACCTGCCATTCCTAATTAGGCCCTTCAGAAAGGAGATGGTCATCCTGGTTCATTCTGTGTGTCTGTTAGGAGCCCGCAATGGGAGATAAATGCAGCTGTCTCCTCAGCAGTCCTTTTAGGTGGAGGTTCTTCAGGAACTTTAGAAACATTCATAGGAACTTGATAGTTCATTTTGGAGTGGACACTCCCGGATTTGGTAGGTCAGATTTCCATGTTAAAAAAATACAACAGCTCGTATTGATGGGGTAAGGCTTAAATATCAATGGAATACGAGTGTGGTTCAAGAAATTGTTTTTGGAGCACAGTTTTCAATCACATGACTCAGTATTACTGCTGACACACTGTATTTCAGCTGTTTGTTGACACTCGTCTACATAATTTTACCCTTCAATTAACATTTAAGTAGAGACCATGAGGATTATTTTTAACACTCTGACATAATGCGCTTCAGTAAGTCCCTCTGTGGAATCTTCAAAGGTGTTACATAATTACAGTCTGGAGAGGCTTCTGGTCTTACCAGATAATACAAGTGCATCAGGCAGAGGTGATAATGTGGTTACAAATGAGAATTTGATTATGATTATTAAACCAAATTATAATTTGGGGTCCTATAAGCTTATGGGTTGTATCTTTAGATGAATCCAATATGATCACAATGCAGAGTTTGGGGGGTGACAGAACCTTATAGAATGTTTTTAAATCGACACAGGAGAATTTATACATTTTTGTTTTACAAATAATGATGGAATCGCGAAATGCTTTAAATTTCTGGTCATGCCAGCAGGTTCTCATTCTGCACTGACCTCTCCACAAATTGAAGGCTACTCTACCTTATGAATATTGCATAAAATATTGAAATACTGTATATAAATACTATTAAATAGTAATGACATCTAAATATGCAATCAAGTGATCAATCAACTCATAATAACTGCAGTACCAGCTGAAGACAGTTTTGTTGCTGATATGTGCTGGTAAATTCTCCAGTACTGTTTATGCTGAGTGTTTGAAAACAAAAGGTGATACATTGTTATTAAGAAATAAGTTAATGCTTCTTCCTAATAACACTACAAAGCAGAATTAATTTTACATAGAATATCTTAATGTGTTGGCAACAGTAAAAAATGCAATGCTATGATATAATAGTTAATATGATAATGAGCTTCAAATAGATTTTCTCTTCAGACATCGGATTGCATTAACAGCATCAACTGAAAAGGCACAAAAACCATATAGCTGCAGCCTATGAACAAGTTATTGACAAAATACGTTTCTGTTAAGTATCTGGTGTTGTTTCTAACATCCCCCTTAATAGTTCACACACAGAGAAACATTCCCTTCATGAATAGGCGACTAATTGATCAGAGTGCGGACAGTGAAGTATTAATTCAATCTACCGACTATTTCCTACATACATTAAGACATTAAAACCTTGTCTGAAAAAAAAAAACAGTCTCTGCAAATCACTGCAGAGACAAATTGTTGCTGTGCTTCCTCTGTGTATTACATTGATATAAATCAATAGGGAGTGGGAGATCAAGGTTAAAAGGGAGGTGTAATGAAATAGCAATAATTTACTCTCGTTGAACACTGACAGGGATGAAAGGAACAATGGAATTACATTAAAATGCTACTCCTTATTCAAGAACCTGTCTCTCAAACCAGACTACAGTTTACAACCACCCTTGAAAGATTATATTTCTATTGATTCATGAAGTGAATGTGACATGCAGACACGTCTCTAAATCTATCCGTCTTTTCCTTCCTATATTTACATAGTTAATCTTTTCAGCATTCCAAACTTCAAGAAATGAAAGTAGGTTTGGGACACGATGATTTTCTTTTCGCAGTGGTTTCTGTAGACAGCAGAAATCAGATCGTGATGCTTCCAGTTTATCCCCCGTTGAGGTTGACACAACTGTAATATTGACTTTTTATTCACTTTGATAACTGAATTAATACAAATAGCAACAAACAGTTGCACTGGCCATTTTATATGCATATACAGCATGTATTATGCTAATTTGTAGAAAATCAGGTAATGGGGACAATGATGTCGTTGCTGGAAGTTGTGAACAACAGATTATAATGCTTAGCAAGAAAATAAGCCTTTTCATTGCAGAGCATGCACAGAACTATATTCTGGACCTAGGTCAAGTCCTTCAGAAGGCAAACACACATGCAAACAAACACAATTTAGATATAACAATTAACGTATCCTGTGTGTCTTTGAAAAGGTGAAAGGAAACCAACATGGAAATATAGAGAACATGCAAAGTTCACACAGTAGGCACCTCGGTTCAGAATCAAACCCAGGACACTGCTGCAGTGCTAGCTGATGTGCTCCCCTGTTACCCTTTTTTACACTTCATAATAGCTACGGGTTTTCCTAGCTTTATATGAAGTACCAACTGTTCAGCGAGATCCAAAGAAAGACGTGATATTGCACGTTCTGGTGAAAAGACAGTTGTTTCATTTCTTTAAAAACCATGTTTTTTTTAGCAACTAGGATCTGTTTGTCTTCATCCATAAAGGTATTTTTCTAGCCAGTTGTCAAAAGTAGTGAATGTCAGTGTGTTGTTTTCCACCTGAAGTTAAAAAAAATATTGCCATCAGTAGGATCCACTTATGGTCACACATTTCCTTTTCATACCTTCTATCTTTCGTAACCAGAAACGCAAGAGCATTTACACTAATACTACTCATTTCTCCTAATAATAAATTTCAACCAATGTCCTTGATTTAAAATCGCTCCAGAAATAGCTGTTTACTATGGTTACAGAAGAGAAATATTTCACTTTGTACATTTAAACTTCTCTCTAGAAGTATGAATGTAAAATGCTGCTTAATGGAAACTAACGCTGAAAGACAAGAGATGTAAAGCATTAAGTGCCTTCTTATGAACAGCATCCACATGCACGTTAGCTGGCACAAATGGGCAACGCTTTTATTCCAGGCTGTCCAGCACGCTGGCATTTTTGAAAAGTTGTTCAATTTATTTAATATGTGCCCAGTAAAAAAAAACAGAAATATTTTATTTAAGCAACTGAAACATTTATTTGTGCAATTTACTTCTTTTACAGGCTAGCAATTTGACATTCAACTGAGTTGTTTCACAAGAACTTGACATGAACTTGGTGCAGTACACAGTATATTTGATCAATTAATACATCCTTCTCTTTGTTATATAGAACAAGTATTGCATAACGATGACAGATATGATCTTTTTTCATGCTCAGAATGTATATTACTTTTTCATTCTCCCCTTTCATAACTTAAAGAAAGCTTTTATGGCCATATTGGAACCAATCAGTATTTATGTTACTGACAGTACAATTTCTGTCAAAACACTCAATATTGTTTCTACAAGTCATTTTAGAAGGTCCTGTCATTTCAATATTTCCCACACCATTAAAAAATGTCATAAATACATTTCTGAAAACTTCGTACTCCAATCAAATTGGATCTGATTTTATTTTCAGAATTGGATCATTTAAAAAGGGGTATGTATTACGATCATCAGCATTAGCTGTAAAGAAGAGAATTTGAAATCAGTTAGGACTGCTTTCAAATCCACACCCTGCAATTACATGATGTGCCACAGTACAGTATCTGTCATCTGTAGATTTATCATGTTAACCATCATGTATCGTTCAGTGAACTCTTCCTGGTAAAATATTGATTCCCTTTATTTGTGATAAACAGTGAATCTTTTTCCTATTTTTTAATTTTTTAAGGGTTTGGGGTCAACCAAATATTTGGATTTCCTAAGAAAAACACCCCATTCTAAAAGATTGGCATTCTTTTAGTATTTGTATAGACCAGCTTTATCTGATCAAGTTAAAATGGTATTTGACCTAGATGAGCCAACAAATGTACTAACTCTTAATTCAGGCTAAACCAATTCCCTTTCAAGTCAGCCAACTTAGTACATCAATACGTAATAGTGATCAGTAATAGTTAAAAGTGACTGCAGAAGTAACTGGGCTAGGACAGAGGAACCTCTTTTTGTAGTCCACAGAACTCCATCCTGTGCCTGGAAGAGTTTCTGTGCTCTTAAGTAAAGGGATTTCCTGTCTAATATTTTTGGAAATACTGATTTCCTGTGGTGTGGAAATATCATCAATTATTAGGCTGGGTAGCTTCTTTCATTCTCACATGAACCATTTTACAGTATGTGCCTTCTATACTTGCTTTTAAAATGTACTTCCACGTAGATTCCTCATGTGCTTGCTTGTAACAAGTCCCCTTACAGTCTTCTCTAGTATAGATTAAAAAAATTCAGTTCTTTCACCCTGGCAGTGTGGACTTTCCTTAAAGTTCTAGAATGCATTTGGTTGTTCTTCTCTGGACTGAGTCTAGAGCAGTAATAACTACAAATGTATTTGTAACATGGTGATCAAAATTGTATACAGTGTTATATAGGAGTGCATTATACAATTTTAACATGTCATCCCCAGATACAGTTTGAAGTCTGAACACAATGCATATGGGGTTCCAAAACTTACAACCACATCTCCACTTCCCATCGGCCCTCACTAATTTGAAATTGCTCTGGGAGTGTGAATTAGATTTCAAACATATGCACAGATGATGACAGGGAGTCAAACCTTTCTTGTGTTTCTTTCTGTTACGTCTGGACCATCCATTCATTTTCATACAGCTTCTTCCAAATCAGTCACAGGGGAGCTGGAGCCTATCCCGGGAACCACTGGGTGAAAGGCAGGATAAACCTTGCGTGAGACTAGACATGGACTAATCAACTGGATATTCTCCACAACATTTACTCTACTACTACAAATGTAAACTAATATTTGCCCTGAAGTTGTCCCAACTTGTAACAGGTGGATGGAAGTTCCAACCTCCCTTCTGCAGGTGTTGGTCTTGGGCCCAGATAGTATATTTCTGGAATTTAACTTTGCAATTTTTTTTCCTCAGATCTCTCTATTCCCCACTTGAGCTATCATCACTATGTCCAATGTTAGGAGTGATAATATCTCCAAGCTATTCAACGGTCTTACCCAGTTACCTCATATTTACCAGCTGGAAGCTAGCTCTCCTCCTCCTGCATTGGATCAGAGATCTTCTACAGTCTCCCAAACGGTAAAAAAAATCACAATTTGTTCATCAGTGCTTCAATTCAGCTTTGTATTTGTAGAATATCTATCTATGCAGTACCTTAATCAAACTTATTTTTGTCTAAATGGCCCAGACCATGGGTTGCTTGTTTACCTTGGCCAACACAACTTTGTCCTTTCTCTCTCTTTTCCTTCATTTTAGCTTCTAGCTTCTGTGCTTTTTTCCCTTTTGAGCTTTCTTCATTAACATGTGTTACACAATGTTTCTATCAATCCGTTACTGTATATCATGAATAAATTAAACCATTTTTTTATATTCTAAGATATCCTTTATACTGTATATCCCTTTGTTAATTTCATAATGTGTTGCACTACCATGTTGTTTTAGAACTGCTGCATTAATCCAAAATCCTTTTGAAACTGTTTTCATTGACACCTAAGCTTTTATGTCAGGAAGCATTCTTTCAGGACCCTATGCTGACAGCACAATCTGGGGAGGAGTGAGGAAAACATGGGAAAAAAAGCATGCAAAGGGGCTGGAAGGAAAACAGGGGGAGTGTCCATGGTGCACTGGTGTTCAGGGGGTGTGTCCAAGGCAAACAATCCAAAGGAGTCCGAGGCAAATCCGAGAATGATGCAATGTCCGAGACCGGGTGATCCATCCTGACAAAGACGAACAGAGTTAAAAGCCAGATCTGGCGGAGGGTCGGGGGAATAAAAGGGGGGCCACGGGACCAGATTCTCCTTAGTCCCGGACTCAGAAGGTCAGGACGCCATTGAAGCCAATGCCACTGAGTCGCTCCTGGATTCGCGGCTAGGTGGGCTTCAGGGCGTCCATCTTCCAAAGCTGAGCCCAGATTGGCAGGAACGCCTGGCTTTTATAGGACGGGGGGCAGGAACCGGAGGCAGGTGCAGGGAATCAAGAATAAAACTAGGTGGGGCTGAAGCGTCCTTAAGAGGAGGGGTTTAAGAGCATGACATTTTTATTTCCCTGTAATTAAATGTGTTCATTAGGAGCATGACGTTTGCATGTGAGTGTGCTGGCTTTGTCACACTAAAACAAACTTGTTTGCAGTCTCATGACTAATCCTTTCCCGCATGCTCTGACAGCCTGAAGAGAGATGTTGTACTGAGATAGCCCCTGACAGATGTGCATGCTCACAAAGGGATCCGGGGAGAATGTGTGTCTTTGTGAAATGCTATCGGTTCCCACAGCATCAAATTGTGATTCAGCACCACTGACTCACTAGCCTCGGGTCCTGAAACAATGCTATTATGCACAATCTTGCAGTAACTCAGAGTGATGCCCTCTGTCCACAATGTGAGGCTTTCTTTCAAAAAGGGTGTAAAAGTGTAACAGAATTACAGAGAAAACACATTGATAAAACATTGGTAGAAATTGGTTTATGTTTTATTCTTGTTAAGGCGTTACATTTAAAGACTAGATCTTTCTTGTTATATAATATCATTTTAACAAGGTCTTTGCTAATAGTTTTATGAAACATATCCATACATATTCACTCTATATGACTGACCAGAAATGAAGATCTGTACATTAACTGAGGATATCCCTCTGAAGGTGCAGAGCAAACAGTCCATGTAATGCAAAAGAAAATTCCAGAAAGAAAATGTACACTGTATCACCATTTTACCCCAGCTCTCTTCAATATCTAGTACCCCATGCAGCAATGTGTCAATTGCTTTCTCCCTTGAAAGGCATTAAACGACAATCTAAGAATGAATTCCTTAGGACAAGAGAGCCTTGTGAAAATCTGGGACATGCCAGCTGATTGACTGAACATTCAGCTGCTGTTTTTCTGTTCTCTCTTATTGTTTGGAATACAGTACAATAACAAGAAAAAGTTTTTGTATTCCAAACAACTGAACAAACATTCTGAACAAGAAAATATCCCCTTACAGTATTTATTTATTTAAACAGTACTTTTCAAAATTTGTACGATTTGTACAGCAAACAGTGACAGCAATCATGGGCTTACAGCTGTTGGGTATTATTGGTAAAATGGATTGAATTTAGCAACAGAACCATTAGGAATGAAAGACAAATTCCTTTATAAAGAAACTTACATTATCAGACACTAAGTTAGCAAAAGTGCTGAAATCCTCCTCAAATGTATTTAAACATTTAAGAAAGCCTAGCTCATCTGATCTGCTGCAAGAACTACCTTCCCACACGTTGTAGTACTGTACAGTAGCTTTTCCAGGAGGATATCAAAACAGACATCTCTTTCCTGTTTCTGTGAATGTGTGTTAAAAGCAATGTTTTTTTGCAGTTTTCTTAAATACAACACTGTTATTTTTTATACTTGCACTTTATAGTTGAGAGTGTTTTCTCATTAATCAGCTGCTTAATTACTTGCATAGATCACTTTAATTGTAGTAGCCAGACCAAAACCATGAGATTTCAGAGTGAACTGCAATTAAGTCAGGTTGCTGTAAATGTCACTGACCCTAGACACAGTCGTTTGCATTTAGCCAATAGATATTCTTGTGCATGACCTATTTTTTCAATGAGCTAAATACTCACAACTGAAATTTATTACTGCTAACTGATCCTGTTGAAAAGCCCGCTTTTCCCTGTGACATGACAGACGTGTGGCACAGTGTTATTTTCTTTGAAGGTGTCAGCCAAACGAGTAAATGAATAAATATTAATTTGAGTCAGCAATAAGAGAATTATTCAGAACATCTTCTACCAACTCACTTCTTTACCACTGGAGAGCTTACTGCCCCTTGAAGTCCAGGAATGGACTAATCAGCCTCTGCAAAGCCTACAGACTTTTATTAACAGAGGGAAAGAGAGGAAGATGGTGTCTCCATTGCCATTAGATCTGGAAAGATCCACACCCCTGCACCATTAGAATTTTCTTGGGAACACATCATGTGATACCTACTGTAGATAATGTATTTTTTTTGTTACAGAAAAACACCCATGTCTTGACATTAAAGAGATATTCTGCTGTAATTCATTTTGCCAATTCAGAAATCAACATAAGCCCAATACTAATTAAATATCCCTCTAGATGATCTATATACTACATACATACTACAAAATATACATACTGTACGGTATACATTTAATGGACATGCAGTAATCATGTCATGTGATATAATCTTGAGTTGCCTCTCAAAATTATTTTTGAAATAATTAAAGAAAATAAGAAATGGTATTTGTATTTGACTAAGAAAAACAAAGATTTTTTTAATGTGTTTAAATAAGTTTGCTTTTTCCATAATATGAGCTGATACTTGAAACTTCAGACAGAAATGTACAATGATGATTAAAGTTCACAATGCAGAAGGCATGTGATGTATTTGGCTCAGAAGTCTTTTTCAGAAGATCGGATGGGGGCGTGAAGTCATTTTTCAGTGAGAAAAGCTTTCCTGTTTTCAGCAGGCATTAAAAAAACGCCGCTTACATCCCAATTAGTGAAAAATTCTAAAAAGTGAAAAACTGAATGTTTTGTAAAATATCTAAAAAGAATAAGACCAAGAAGTAAGATGCCCCTTGGAATTCAGTGCTCGGTTAATTATTCAATCGACCAGCTCCATGTTTTTTTTACTTAATGAGAATTTTGAAAATATAATCCCCCTGGAGACAAATGAAATATTCAATCTTTCCTGGTGAAATGTGTTTTAGAGTTTGGAGAGAGTGGTGTCTAGGGTCATTGGACTTTGGAGTTTATTTTTTCGCTATATATGTTTGGATTTAAAGTTGCAGACATGAAAGACTGTTCATTCAGCGGTCTCTTTTGACCTAACCCCAGGAGTAGTTGTTATCAAATTCATGGCTTTCTTATATTGTGAAAACTGGATCCTAACTTGTTTGCTGAAAAGCCTTGTAGTGTAATTAAGCAGATCACCTTAGTCAGCAGTTCTAGACTTTAACCTTGAAGAGATGGGGCTATGATGTTCAAAGGCAAGTTGAAGATAGGAATAAATGTGAAAACACAGGTTTTTGTTTAGAATTAAGATGTATTTTCATTGTAAAGAAGTATATGGATGCAGATAACATATCAGATCATTAAACTCGATTTGCTGTTATTGAGGTGTTGGAGGTCATATTGATTGATATTTCTTTGAATTCTGTAGAAATTGTTTTCCATTTATTATTTACCAGAGCATCACATTGTTCCCTTTTAAGTGCAAATTGCTTCTATTACCCAGCTGGTTTAATCATACAATTCCTATGACGCTAAAGGTTTCAGTCAGAAAAATATGATAAATAAAAGTAAACTAAGGTTATTTAGAGTGATGTAGTTGCTAGCAATTGGAGTTTTATATATTCAGCCTGACTCTGATGGATGGTGGATGGCTCTTATCTTGGGGCTGCCCACAAGTAATCAGCACATGCATACACAGATTCTTATTCTGCTCCTGCATTCTGTTAGTCTGACTTTCTCCACCTGGTGATCAAGATCGGTCAGCTACGGCAAGTCCTTCTTGAACATCTGAGATGGCATTTTCCAAGTTGGTGTCTTCTGCTGCTCCTCTGGTTAGCTGCATATGGCTGTTCTTTTACCCCATTGTGATGCATGAACCAGGAGACACAGGGAGAAGCTACAGTATGTGGAGGTGCCTTTGAAATCGAGAACAAGAGGGATTTCTTGACCCCAGGGGTGGTAGGAGTGAGGAACAAGCTGCTAAGCCATGCTGTAGAAGATGACACCCCTGTTTCTTTCAAGAGACAGTTTGATGAGATCCTTGGATGAATTCATGACAGCCAAAAGGGCTAGATGTCTGAATGTCATTCTCACATTTGTAAAGTTTTTTTATGTTCTGATGTACTGTGTTCTGGAAAGTGGGAGACGTGCATGGGATTTTTGCTGACCTTGTCTGTGGTGCGGCTGGTGTACAAACCATGGATCTTACTGTTCTGTGTAACTGCTGTGGATTTCTATCTGTCTTCCTTGCATTTTATGTTGTGAGCCCAACATCAGGCATCACGGCCTTTTCTCCTGCTTGAACACGGTCCTCATGGAAAGCATACTGTAAATGATAGGAGCTACTACAAACACAAGAGAGCCACTAAAAGAGTGTGTGTTGAAGGAAAGTTTCTGTAACACTGCTCTGTAGAGGTGTAAAAGATCCGATGCAGATGCAGGTGTCGCAGGGAGGTAAGTAAGCGTACTGAGCAAATCCAGGAGCTGAGTCGTAGTCCGAAGGCGAAGGTAGGTCGAGATCCGGTAAAGGCACTGGTGGCGAGCAATCCAAAATGTGAGACAGAATCGTGGTCGAAAAGAGGGCTGCAGGGTCAAATCCAAAACAGACAAAGATAGCAAACAATCCAAGGGGCGAGACGAGATCCGAAGTCCGAAGGCAAAAGGTGTAGGCAGAATTCCAGGAAGGCAAAAGGGAGTAAGAACGCTAGGCAGAGCAACAAGTAGTGAACTCAATACCGAGCAACGGGAATCAGGTTAGAATAGTATAAATAACCCGGCGTGCTGCACGGTAGAGCAATTGCAGGTGTGTTAACTCGTGCGGCGGCGCTTGTTAATAGTAATCAGCTGCTGGTGCTGATTAGCTCGCTTACGTGTTGATCTCTGCTGGCTGGTGGTCGTGACAGTTTCTGCCTGGTTTAGAAATCTGTCTGAGCTGCAGGTTACACAAACTAGTGAATGACCTGTTCCTCAAAGACATTCAGTGTGGGTTCTGCAGGGCTTGGTAACCATACTGTACATTCCTAGCTAATCAGTGAGGTAAATTGCTTTCAAGTACCTGTTACATGCACTCCGCACAACCTATAGTTAAACTGAACTGTTGGTTGAAGGTTAATGCAGACATTTCTATTGCTGGGAATAATGGTTGGAGAGGAATTTTGAATGTGTACAAATCCAAATCTTAAATATAATGAAAAAAAAATTCTGAACCAGACAGAGGTACAGTATAGTTAATGTATAATGCAATGAATCGTAATATTGTTTTAGAAAAACATACAGACTTGGTAAACAGTATTGGAATATCAATTTGGGGTATTGAAATATATCATGCTGAAAAACACTCTCATATGTTTTCTAAACCATCAGTATAACAGGGTTAACTATGTTTATAACAACGTGACCTGATTTTTAAATTTAATGGTCCATTTTATGAAGTCTTGTGGACAGCATTTCAGTGTAATTTGTTCCAGTGAGTGCTATCTGTAGTATGTACATTTAAAGCAAGAAAAAACCCAAAACACCTAGAGGAACAAATCACAATGATTTAACATTTCATAAAACTTTGTTTCCACGATAAAATGTTTGTGTTACAACCTTCTTGAATTTTAATGAATGTGCTTTGATAACTTTCTTTTCTGTTTTTATGGTATTTAGTATTGATTTTAACTGAAATCATGTACTGTGGAAAAAGTCTGCAGTCAATTTAAAGATAACTTTAGAATTTTCAGGGAGAATGGTCTGGGTCTCACTTGGGCTCTGGAAAGAGTTCTGAGGCCCCAGATAAGTCCTTTGAGAAGACTTGGCTTGATTTCTTAAGCTTAACTGTGGTTTAATAACTATCCAAATGCAGGTGTTACAACCTGATGCATCCTCACAAGAAAATGAGATTTTGTAAGAATCTAAACAAGACATGATTAGTCCATTTCTGATGTTGCTACACCAATGTGTCTGAATGTGTGTGACTTGAAAAAGGCATTCATATGACATACCTCAGAGGATGAAGGGGTTAAAATGCAATATAGCTTTGGATGACACCTCTCACCTTCACATTCTAGCTGTTTTAGAGGACTCATTTTGGTCAACTAAAAGCCCAAGAAATAACTCTGGATGTTTAATTTGAGTTGACAGGCCTTGTTTAAAGTTCATATTTCTTAAGAAAAGCTTTCATAGAATGAACAAAGACCCCTGTATTTTAATTGCTTTATCTGAGTGAAGCCTCTGCATGTCCAACGACTATAATGGGCTTCAGGTCAGCATAACTGGGATTAAAACAGAGCTGCAGGACTGCACTCACTGTTATTGATGTAGAAAGATTGTCTTCCGGTGATAACAAAACTGAATTAGTCAGTGGACTGGGATCCAAATATGCAATTATCAAAAGTCATGATTTCTAAAGGAGGCTCTATATCTTCAATGTCTGCTTCATTTGCAGACACTGAAAATGCCTGATACTGTATATGGTTCTGATGATGAATGCCCACAGAAACAACATGCTGACAATTTTATTAGCAGGTGTAATACAGTGAAATGTCCCATTTCTAAATATTTATTCTAGAAAACTGATGACAGTACACGATCCAATATGTTAAGCTCATTTGTGTAGTTTGTTCGTTTAGAAAAGTCACAGATATTCTGTACATTAGCATTCTCCTTGCAGTAATACTCAAAACTGTTTGCACTACACAGCTACAGGTACATGCATTTATGTTTAAGAACATTTTATCTCACAAAAGGACTGCAGTGAGAACTATTGGATGCGGCTTCTCTAACAGAGAGATTATGGGATCGAATCTCTGCTCTTGAGCAAGAGATATTAATCAGCTTGCTGCAGTAAAATGTGCAAGTGTATAATCAACATAAATGTGAGTTTCTTTGTATTTCTCTGGATTAGCTATATGGATTAATAATAATCAATCAAAATAGATAATCTTATACAGTATTTCCAACATTAATCTACAATATGTGCATTGGTATCTTAACAAAAGCAACTGCATGTCTTATTTTTTCAAATATCACATTGTAAGTATACCAGGTAATAATGATTATTAATGTTTTTTTTAAAAGTGATGAGGTGATTTGTGCAGTTCCATGCCATCGTTTTATTTTATTTATTGTATATAACAATGTATTTTGTTTGTAAAGATAAATGCATGCACAAGGATGATAGTAATAAACAAATGTAAGAAAAAGGGAGAAGGCCATTCAGCCTGTTTTGCTAATTTAGTAGTTTATTTGCTCAGTAGATTTACAAATTTGTCCAAACGTTTGAACTGTTAATCCTATTCCAGGTACTCACAAGTCTTTGTATAAAAAACATTTCCTATTGTCTGGCCTATATAAATTCCTTTTTTTCTTAGTCTTCTCAAACTCTTTTGCACAAAACAGAAGAGAATTTGTTTTCTTAATTAACCTGCCCATACATGGCAATAAGTCATATAAGTCCATAAGAACTAGTCTGGGTTTTGTGAACAGAACTGAAAATATTACTGTAATTGAAATCTTACGAGAACATTATAGAGCTTGAACACAACTTCCTTTCATTTGACTTTTGCACTTTTCTGCTAGATAACCAGGCTGATTGCTTTTTTATTGCTTTCTCGAATTGTCTTGATGAGGGCATACAGTAGTAGAATCTATGCACACACGCAGACCCCCTCACATTTAGTTTTCCACAGCTCAGAACTGCCTGTTCTTCAGCTACTACCTGCGTGATTGCTTTGCTCTAACCAATGTTCAATTTGATTTACCAAGTGTTTTCTCAGGTTTTACCCAATTGCTTATGTACAGTACTACCCTTGCTGCTTCTGGGTTTTCCACTTATTTTTGTATCATCTTCAAAGTTAACAAGTGAAGTCATTGATATTGGCCAGGAAGATCAACAGCCCTAAAAGAGATCCCTGAAGTACAACACTACTTACAGTACGTCTGCCCAGTTAGGGCATCTGCTGAGTTACGCCTCTTAAAGTGTAAATTGGCGGGTTTGTCCTAAGGGTCTATAAATAACAGCCCTTCTTTCCTTAAATATGACAAGACAAATGCCATCAGGCACTAATGATTTATGAACTTGAAGCCATCCCCTGTAAAAACTGGAGTTGCTGAAACTACTTGTTACTGTTGTAGCTCCTTCTCATAGATTGGACATGTGTGTGATGTCTTCTGTTGTAACACACTGTGCTAAATACACCTTTAGCATATTTACTATTTCTTTCCATTTTCTATTATTTGCGCCCTATTATCTCATGAAGTATTTGATTCCCGTTTTTTTTTGCCGTTGTCGTACCGAAAGAAATTGTTTTGCTATGTGTTCTACCTCAGATACAATATTCCTTTCTTTCTTGTCAAAACAAATTCATTTTTTTTTGCAGCCATGTCTGTATATATTTTTCCTATCTATTAAAATTGGGCCATTTTACATAGATTACAGAGTGTTCTCTTCCTTCCACCATTTCTTTCCTTCATTTCTCCTTTAAGCCATTCCTGTCAGTTTTTTTCCTGGACTTGGGCAAATTTCCTTCAGAGACAAATTGGGTTTGAGCCTTTAACAGTAGGTTTCTGAAGTATAACTATTCTTCTATTCACTCATTCATCCATCCATTTCCAGTTCGCAGCTTGTAAACTCTTTTTTAGGCAAATACTGCAGGAGACTGCATGAAGGATTGCTGTTTTCTATTCTTATGTATTAAAGACTAATAGAGGAATTGCTTATGTGTAACACTTGGGCCAAGATATTTGTCAAATAATCAACATGGTGGTGTGGTGGTCAGGACTACTGAAGGCAAAGAATGAAACCTGGGTGCAGAGACTGTTGCAGGAAGTATTTAGAGTAGATTGCAGTCAACAGAGCACAAGCCATCCTTAGTCCTGTGGTCAATGAAGATCTAGAGGGAAATGGGATATTATGTAATCCACATTTCTCAGCAGAAAACCTCTATCCTGGCGTGTTTTCTTTCCCCATCACACCGCAATTAATTCCCCCAGTATCCCTAACCTTACATTTACAGAACAAAGGAAGGAATCACACAGAGACTGGGACCCTGCTGAGTCTCTGTTCTCATTATATTTGATCCAAAAAAAGAATAACTGGGGAGTGCTGGAACAAGAGGTCAAATCCACATGCAGTACCTTCCTCTATTCCTGCTTATTAATGGGGTGAGAAGCTAACAATGTGTTGAAGCTGTGTAAATTTGCAATTGCCTTAGTTAAATATATATTTCTATTTTATTGTTATGGTGAAATGTGTTTTGCTCAACATGATGGCTTCTTTTCAAATGCAAAAGGCATTTTAATGCTTCTGCCGTGAACCAGATTGCATCCTGTGATTGATATCCATCTCATAGATGGCAGAGAGAGTTAGCTTGCTAAATTTTTCATTTCTGGGTTGCCTTGCTAATTTTCTGTCTTAACACACGCACAGCCCAAGAAGTGAGATGTAGGAAACAAAGAGGCTTACATTTTCAGGCCGTCACTGAAATAGCTTTATACATAATAAACATGCCGCTCGCATACCTAATCTTAAAGTTTTCCGAATACTATTTGCAATTTTTTTCACTTCATGAGCAGTTCATTCAAAATGGGAAGTGCTGTTCAATAAGCTGAATGTTTCATAACATTTTCAAAACGTTTTCAGGTTTTTTTTAACTTGTATGTCTTACAGTATTTATGAACCATTTTGAATAATATATTTGTAGTACACTCAGCTTTCACAGGCTACATTTTCAAAATTCCTTTGCAATTCATCAAACTTATATACTCTTTCCAAACCCACTAGTAAATGTATTAGCTAGTGTTTGTCATTTAATTTATAGACACATCCCTCATCACATGCACACATCTTCACTGTTGCATTCAAAGGCTTTCCGAAATATTCTGTATCCTTCCATTTCGTGGTCTGTTGATCTGTATTCACAAGTCATTGTCAAAGGTGTTATTTTTGGTGTCCAGTTGTCATACTCTCAATGTGAATCTGCTGTTTGAGTTATAAATCTACACATCTTGTTTTTCACAAAGCAAATATTTGTAGTCTGCCAGATGCGCAGGTTATGATTCACTGTGTTTCTTGGAATTTCAAAATTAAAGTTACAGAATACAAAGCTGCAGCTGGAATTTCAAAAATTACTTATTTGTTTACAGCCTCTACATATTATTTTTTGCCTTTTTGCCTGGTGAAATATAAATTATTTTGTGCTTTATAAAAATCTTTTATATCAGAGTATCATACAGTATATTGTGTGTTTGATGTATATCAAATCATGTACTGTATATCATGTTTTTGAAAACTCTGGGTTTCATCACTCAGTCATATGACCTGTCTTTATAATCAAAGGTAATGATTATGTGCTACAAGAGTGATTATAATAAAGAAAATTGTGCTTTTTGAAGGGGTCTCATAGGGGAAAATACTGAAGTGCAATTTACTGCATATCTGCGATACAATGCAAACATTCAATGACATACAATGAATGACACAGTGAAAATCTGTGGAAATCAAACACTTGAGCCAATTTCTTTGTTGCTTGTCACTAGTGTGATGATAATGGATTGAAGATATAGTGACTTCAGCATTGCTGCCAATCATTAAAAAAAGGAATCAATGAAGCAAATTTGCAATAAACATGAAGCATAATTGTATCTATTAGTAATCTTTCAGTCAATAGATAACTCAACTCTACATTGGTGTTGTGATATCCCTGGGGTACTTGGTTATATGTCTTCTTACGTTCTGTCTGTCACCTGCAAGAAACAGTCACACGCCCAAAGCTCATGCCAGGAAAGAAAAAAAAAGATACAAAATTATTTTAACAGTAGAGCTTTTGATCAAACAAAAACTTGTCTTGAAACACTTTTCACACTTGCGCAGGGTTCCACTATCCAAGGCAATTTTTGTCTTCCTGTTTTACACATTTCACCTGCCAGCAGCCATATTACCCTGCAACTTCCAACTGGCAACCCACTGAAGCTCAGCAGGTGTGAGCCTGGTCAGTACCTGGATGGGAGTCCTCCTGGGAAAAACTAAGGTTGCTGTTGGAAGAAGTGTTAGTGGGGCCAGTAGGGGGAACTCACCCTGCAGTCTATGTAGGTCCTAATGCCCCAGTATAGTGAGGGGGACACTACACCTTATACTGTTAAAACAGCACTGTCCTTCAGATGATACCTAAAACCGAGGTCCTGAATCTCTGTGGTCATTAAGATCCCAAGACGTTTCTCAAAAACAGTAAGAGTGTAACCCTGGCATCCTGGCCAAATTTCCCATTGACCCTTACCAATCATGGCCTCCTAATTATCCCCATCTATGAATTGGCTTCATTACTCCGTTCTCCTCCCCACTGAGAGCTGGTGTGTGGCGAGTGTACTGACGCACTACGGCTGCTGCTACATCATCCCTGTGGGGCCACACATTGGTGGTGGTGGTGTAACGGGAGCTGGTTCAGGCTCCCTAGAAGCGTAGTTCAGGACCCTATGCAGACGGTATAATCCGGAAGTAAGTGGAGAAGGATATCAGAGGAAGGTACATCCAGACAGGGGGGTGTGACAACAGTGATCTGGTGAGCGGGGGGCGTGGTTCTGGCAAACAAATGCAGACAGTCCAAGGGGAAAATCTGGGGCGCAGTCCAAAGTCCAAAGATCCATCCAAGACGAGACAAACACGGTTAAAATCCGGAACGGGATCCAGAACAGGGACAGGGAATAAAACCAGGGTAATGAGGCCCGGTCTCAGATGGTCAGGACGCCGTGATGAAGCCTATGCTGTCAGGTCTGTCCTGGACTTGCTGGTAGGCGGGCTTTTGGGCGTCCAGCTCCCAACGCTGAGCCAGGCATAGCAGGATCACCCACCTTAAATAAAGACGAACTAAAAGGGGGCAGGTACATGAAATCAACTGAAATACGAAAGGGCCGGAGCACCCTTAAGAGGAGGGATTCCGATCGTGACAGATGGAGGGAAGTCCCCATTACCTGTAAAGCGCTTTGAGTGGAGTGTCCAGAAAAGCACTATATAAGTGTAAGCGATTATTAATTAAATTTCACTGTCAGCACTTAGTTGTTCTGGGAAACGTGGTGCCCTGGGCCTGACCTGATTTTCTCTAAACCTCTGTGAAACACAGGGTTGTCAGGGGCTTTGCCCCATACGGAACCCAGTATGCCTAGGTGTAAACGTCCAATTTCTGCATGTTCTTCAACTTCGTTGTCACGATCCGGTTCTTTGCGGGCCCTATGCGGACGACACGATCCAGAATTGTGAAGACACAAGGGGAAAAATAGTCATGCAGGAAAGGGTCAGGATACAGGGGGGCGTGTCCAAGGTGAGCTGGTGTCCTGGGGAAGTGAGTCCGGGCGAACAAACAAAGCCAAAATCCAAACAGGGAATCCAAACGGGAGAGAAGAGTACAAAGCCAGGAGATCCATCCAGGGATTAAAACCATGAGCCGGGTTGGGACCGGCGGGGCAGGGGATCAGGAACAGAAAGTTGAAACCATAACGGAGCCAGACGCAGCAGGACCCCGGGCTCTCATGATGCGGAAATCAATGAGGGACCAGGAGTAAGGTCCGCGTCTGGCTTTTAAGGGGGAGTGGGATTAGGGACCAGGTGCAGACAATGGGGCAGAACAAGGAAGGGCTGGAGCGCCCTTAAGAGGAGGGGTTAGAGATCGTGACATTAGTAGCTTAAGCAATAACGATACAAGTCAAATGGAGAAAATATTCAATTTGGTATGCACTGTTGTAATCAAAAGAACAAGTAAAGGTTTATTCCATGCTGAAAAGAGAAGAAAAGAAACATTATGTTTCGGCTGTGGAGCCTTCTTTGGGTGTTGTAATCAAAAGTCACCTTGGAGATCCCTTTTATTTGTGCTTTTAAAACAAAGCACTAATTGTCATTGGATTGGTTAATTCTGGTCCTAATTCAACCATAATTGGTTCTGGACACATACAGGTAGCTATTTTCTCTGCCGTTTAAGAAGTATTAGGTGTGCTGCTAGCACAAAAAAGTTTTCACCTGTGCCACGTCCATATCACCTTCTAATGGCAGTGCTAGTCAACAGAATTGAAGTATACTGTTCTTGCTAATATAATGGTATTTTACAGAAAAATGTGTTTTTCAAAATTACCATATAAATTACTAAAGATAAATATGTTAGCAACTATTTAAACACTCCAGGCTATAAAAAAACAAACTTTGGATATGAAAGGTAAAAATATTAATAAAAGTGTTCATTGCATGTTTTGCTCATTATTATTTAAGGTCTATTTGTGTCTGAGAGCCTAAGGACAGACATGGGAAAAATTAATTGCCTCTTTATACAAATTTGCATGTAGTAGGCAGAATATATTACAACAACAATAATAGCATACGCGCTGTATGTGCCTTGCTTAGGTCAGAACTAGCTAAACTTCCAGTAATTATGAAAAGATAAAAGCATTCATTTCCTTTTTTACTTTGTGAGAGTTAAACCATGGTGCGTTTGGATAAATATTCCTTAGGTTTTATTAAATATTTATAATATTTGTTTCACAAGTAAAAGGAGTCCTGGGACTCATTTTTATTTGTGAAAAATACTGCAACAAGCCACCTTATTATGTATGCCATATTTTATTTAGGTTGTCTCTAAATCATTGCCAACATTTTATTTTTTACACTTGATTTTATCATAAATGACATGCATGCTATTATAAAGGACTGTTGCGAGTTAAAGGTTAAAGGGGTACAGGTGATTAGCAATGGGAGATATTTCATGACTAAGGGTGTTAATAGTGTTCCAATGATAAGTGTGAATAAACAACAAAGCCATTTTACAGGAGCTAATTCACTGGGGCAAATTGTTGGAAACTGTTACCTGGGACAGTGAAGACCTGACAACCTGATGAGGAAGACAAGCTGAATAGCTTCCTCTCTGTGGCAGTGTTTGTTCCCTGAAACTCATGAAGTATAATGCAGAACATAAAAGAGTGCTGTAGCTTTCACTCCTTCTACATTTCCCACCTCAATGCACTTTTATTTTGCCTGACAGGAGAGGTACAAATAATTTATATTTCCAAACAAGAAGTAAACAGTTTTGGGCTAGCATCAAGGTTTCACAGAAAATCTTTATGCTGCCTGAGCCAATTTTGTGTAAACATTCTAGCAAAAAGAAATGAAGCACCATGGCCCTTATCCGTTACCCTTTCATTCACTTATATTTTCAGACATAGTGATGAAAAGAAGAAAACTAGCAATTTGTAATAGCTAGCAATTACGATTATGTAGATACTTTTCAGCAAGATGGTCTTTTCTAGATGTTATATGATTACAGTAATCAGAGAAGATCTGAGGTTGATTGAAATATTAAAATTACTGTACATACAAGCACTGAACCTTTCAAAACATTTAACTGCGATGTAACAGTGTAGTAGTCGTAGAGGGCAGTAGGTTGACCTGCCATCCTCAGTCACCTGACCAAATAGTGTAACGCAATTGGTCACAAGATAGTGAAAGACCATCAACATCTGAGTCAGTCAACATCTGCCACCTGGAGATAGAGAACAGATCTTCCGTTATGCAAACTGCAATGGAGGGAGGTGTTATTAGACACTTACCAGGAAAATGTTTCTCGACCTAGTAAGTAGCTTTGCTGTCCAGTCTGAAGAGAGTCTGAAGAGAGAGCTCATGAAGATTGAAGCTCAAAGAACAGATCAGGCTTTTGTTTTGTTTTTGTGAGTTCTGGAGTTCATTTGGCCTCATTTAATAAATAAAAGGAGCTCTATATGTCTACCCTTCGATTGTTTTCGATGTCTGGTTTACCATGATCTGTTCTGTTGAACTTCAAAGACTCTCATATACTCTGAGCTTGGGGAGCCATAGCAAGTGATCTTTTAAAAGGCTGATCCCAAACAGATAAATGTAGCCATATGGTACAAACATTTTCTCTTTTATTTATAATGCTATCAAACTATACAAATCAAGTCTATCTCTTCTCTGGGCTACTCACTAAATATTTCCTTCACTGTAACATACTGGGCAGCTAACCTGCACCCCAGCTTCAGAACACTATTCTCAAAGTTATGTTATACAGACCCTCTTGAAAGCCCTAGCTTCCTGGTTTTAAATCTTTACCTGTCCAATTGTCTTCTGCAGCTGGTCAGGAGACTGAAGATGGCAGGACATTAACTCTTGCTTCCTGAGCAATGTGGTTCAGGCCTGAGCTGCAATCTAGTCTGAACCTAGTCTCCTCACACAGCATACATGAGAATAATCTTCAAACAACCAGCACTTCAAATTTTCTTATTTCTCTTAAATGTGGCAGTCTCAGACGTTGTGACTGTTGTCGGAATCTCATATGTAATTGTGGTATCTGGGGAGCTGCTGTGTTGTGTTTACAATTCCATACTGTTTTAAGGCCTTGAAATGGAACAACCGTGTTTGGTGAGATGATGTTTGATGGAGCTGCCAGGAGAGGCTTCTGTATGACAGCATGGGATCAGTTCTCCTCTTTCTGTTCTCTGTGTTGCTGCTCAGATTATTTAGTGACTTTAACTCCACAAATGTGGGATTTTCCATCTCCTCCATTTCATTTAAACGGGTTTTGTGGGAGCTTCACACATGTTCTCTGTCTACCTGGATTTTTTATGGATGCTTTTTTGTGGCTTTGATTGTGAATCATTGATCCAAGCGATACACCGTGCTATTTCTTCATTTTACAGTAGGTAATCTGCTTCAACAACATTGCTGGGCCTTTCCAGTTTCTCACCAACTCTTAAACATACCTGGTACACGATGACAAGATATTGTCAGAGCTTCCTAGCTTCTTTCCATAGACATCCATTAGACATTGGATAACTGTAGAACTTCAAAGAACAACTGAGTTTCCACACTTTACCACAATGCAGTTAAAAATCCCTGACTTTTATTGTTAATTTCTTATTCTCTTGCGTGGTAATATTAATTTGCTCCAGATGAGCAATTAATACTTATAAACTCAGAAGTAAAGATAGAGCTTTCTCTTCTCCCCATAGTTATTTTCAGACTGAATTCCATTTAAGGTTCTCCTGGTTCTTATCCTGTGGGATTTTAACAATGTGCATGATTAACTCCCCGATTAATCCTGAGGTATTGTGCTGGAGAATGTGCCCTAATTGACAGTTTATTCAGCCCTGAGAGATTTATGCATTAGCAGTTTTATTCCTGAAGAGACAGAAAAGGAAAGATCACAAATGTGAAAAAAGAAAAACATTCCTTCAAATCATTTGAAGATAGTAGTAATGAATTAGTAGAATTAGTAATAATCATCAGCATATTCTTATAATAATGTATTTTTAGATTCTCTGCTCAAAGTTTGTCTAATGAGTCTGTACAATAATAATCTGTTCACTTTTGCAGTAAAGTAAATGGGATTATGGTTATTTTATATATAGTCATCTGCAATTCACCACTGAAGACTTTTTTATTAACGCATTGAATATGTCCTCAGAAAATGCAAGTTAATTAGTCACTTAATTAGGCACGAACAAGACCTTTTTAATGATGTGGTTGCCGGCAGACATAAATAACATCAATATTCCATATGTATAAATTTAACATTTCTAATTTTACATCTTGATATACATTTAATAAACACACTTATTTTACAGATTGGGTGGGACCAAATTGTATGTGTAAAATGGGAAAATGGGATTTGTGTGCTGTTGAACCATGCTGTGATTGCACACCACTTGTATTCCTGCCTGTGGTTCTGTTAATGCAAAACTTGCAACACTCAAACCACGGTGAGACTTGAGGAAACAAAATGAGCTGCCAACCGTGCTATGTCAGAGTGGCCAGTTTTATTGGTTCCTTGTATTTTTCCCCACAGCTGGGAATGTTCAGTTCACACTTCAGCTCATCCATGCTACCAGCACATGTGAACAGGGAGACTGGGAGCAGATAGTATAACTGCCCTCAGATTTTACTCACTGGCCACGGCCTCTTTTCTCTTGGCAAAGAGTGACATGCACAGACTCATCTGTCCCCTGGCATGAAATCTAATGTGTTGGATTAGCAAGGCACTCCAAGTTCCAATAAATCCTTATTTTTTGCTTGATTTATCTGACTCCTGAAACCAGCGGGGATTTTGATCATTTTGCTGGGCCACTTGAATATTTTTGGAATGCCGGACTCTGTAAAACCCTAGACCAGCCAGCAACGTGTATTCCTTTTATACATATAAAGATAAATTAATTACTGAATAAATGATTAATTGATTGAAAAAAAACAATTTTATGATCAAGAGTTGGTTAAACCAACAAATTACTTTGGATTGAATTGGAAATTCATTTATTGGTAACTCAACTAATACTTTGTTTACTTAAGGGATGGAATTATTTCAATGTTGATGGAAAAATAATAACAATTGCACTGCCAACATCACAATAATGGCACTGAATTGTGGTTCCCACATATAAAAAACAACATAAATCTCACATAATAGGCCTTAATGGAACACCACATTGCTGTGGCAGCAGCATTGATATTGCTAAAAATGGTTATCTAAATTTTAACACATTATTCACTTTTATGAGGGAAATTATCATTTTGCTTGTTGCGGATATACAGTACATATGTGTTAAGAATATAACCAGGGTTACAAATGAAGAGGATACAATTTGTCCTATCCCAGTCCATTTGATTGCTAGTAGAAAATTGATCTGAGGATCTCTACCAGCTAATTCTTGAAATATGTCAGGTACTGTATCAGCTTAGTTAAAATGTCTGGGTGACTTGTTCTTACTCCCATCACCCTTCGTGTAAAAATGGCTCATGTTCTGAGTTTTCAATGCACTTTCTGTAGTTTCAACTTCTGGTTTGTTTTTCATCTTTAACTCCAGTTACTCGAGTCCTGCAACATTGTCCATGAATTTAGTTACTTAAATCAGACTTCCTTGTAGTCTTCTCAGTTCAAGACTAAAACGATTTTGTTTCTCTTAGCCTGTCAGCGTGGGAACAGCCGGTCAAGGAGGAAACTGGACACAGAGCCACTTGAGACTTTAAAAGAGTAACAAAGCTTAGTGGCTGAGATGGGAGACAATGGCCATGGGTCAACAATATACACAAATTGTACTAAAAAAACCCATCTCAGACCCCATCTGGGGTCTGCATCAAAGCACCTAAGTGATACTGCAGGCATGTGGCAAAGTGCAAAGTGTTACATTTGACAAAAACCCAACTTAGTGCATCACTTAGTCAACACCATCCCTACTGTTAAGCACAGTTGTGGCAGCAGTATGCTTTAGTTCTGTTTCCTCCCAGTAAGCTTGTTGATGGGAACTTAGATGGAGCAAAGCACTGGCACGTCTAAGTTACAGTAACTTAGAAGTCTTCTGTTTGAGCATACATGTTTTGAATAAAATATGAAGTTCAAAAGGTGTGTGTGAATAATTTTCAAATTTCACAAAATGGTGACAAAATCATTTGAGAGTAAAGCCAGGGGTGGTCACAGAAGTCACCAAAACACCAACACTATTTGTTGTGCAGAAAATATTTACAAAAAGAGAAAAAGACGTTCAGCAAAAGCAGTAAATTGTAATTCTTCAAAGAACACTCCAAATAGCGGTTTACAACAAACACCAGGCTGTTATTCCCAGAAAGAGACGGTGACAAACACTAACCAGGCTTTGACAAAGACTAACTTGCTGCCCAATGACAGCCAGGTTAAATACTCTAAGCTCCACTGCCGGCTCCAAATAATAGGTATGGAGACTCCATTTAATCCAGGGATGAGACAGACCCTATAAGATTGATACTGTACAACATGGATAAGGTCATGACTGTGTATCCATAACAGATAAGACAAATACCACACAACCATTACATATATTAACTCATTTACAATCATTTACATTAAGTACAAAGAGAATGACTTTGTTGCAGGATCTGGACAACAGGTGAAAAAGAGAAAATAAGATTTGTGAAAGACCTCACCGTGTGATGAGGTCATGTGACGAGGGTCTGCACCAACCCTTCACAACATAATACCATAAGAAGTGGCTGAATACTTTCAGAAGGCACTGTATATTTTGTCTGCTGCATGTAATACTATCCTCTTGTCTATATTACATGCCCTCTGCCGCGTGTTTTCCTGTGTTTTCAGTTGTGTCTAAATCTTCTAATGTGTTTGCTGATTCTCCTAATTTTTTATTCTCTATGAACAGTACAAGACTTTTGGCTTATATGTTTTATTAACATGTATAATTTACTAAAAACCATAAATTATTCTAATATTCATTTTCGTTTTCACTTAAAACATCTTTCCATTTATTTTTCTTACTTCTATATCTTCTTTACTCTTGTGGTCTTATTTTTGTTCTTGCGATTCACTTTGGATCTTCATTGCTTTTTAAGTTTCTGACTGTTTTTATGCATTTACCCACTGTATGTTAGTGATGGTGTTAGATTGTTTTGCTAACTTTATTTATCCTTGGCATGAAATTGAAAGAGCACTGGATTTCTGGCTTCTTGTTTCAGAATTGTACATATAGAAAACCATATTGAATACCAATTCCCAAGCTGACTGAATTAAGTAATGTCAGTATGATTCAAGGTTCTGTTCTGTTGACTTACTCCTGTGGACATGTCATGCATTCATTTATTGTAACAGATGAGTATATTAGAACATTTACAATGAAATATGCAGATCTTATGTAGGCGGATTCTTATCCTTAATTATCCAAAGATATAATTTACCTATCAAAAGATTTTTGTTTTACCAGCAGTCAAACACTATTTTAAATTCTTAATGAAATTGCAGCACACAGCTTTGAACTTAAGCATTTTTATCCTAAAAAACATTTGTCCAGGTAGTTTTCTATGTGATTTTATTTTTTCCACCTTTTTCTTAAAAGCGCTGCTTTAAATAACATACTTCATGAAATATTTACCATGCACAGTGAAAAGTGCATTTGTTCATTAATAACATGTTGTCAGCAGTTTTATTTCTTGTTTCCTGTGCTGGAGTTGATGCTAAGGTAAGTTGAAGGATTTGTGCATTGGAAAATGAAACTAAATCTGGCAGGTGGAAGCAGAAAATATTGGCCCAGAATTAGAGTATAGCTGAAACTTTGTGAGTTTCATTCCATAAACAGCCATGCCTGGCCATCGTGCACCCAGAGATCTTCCACTCTTGAGATGAAATGAATGATGACAGAATTTAACTTTTCTGCAAGGACACTGAGCAAATTTTGATAGATAGCTTCCTGTGAGGCTGTGTCTGTATTTTTTACAGCAGCAGCATGATGTTGCCAAGAACATTTAAGTAACTCATAAATTATTTACTGTACATAGTGTAAAGATCTGTGTCAACGGGAGATCTTGAAATGTAAAGTTAAACAATCATTTAATGATATCTTATTAACAATTAGCTTTAGCATATGTCTGGTGTCTTTTTTGATGTGCTCTATGATTTATGCAACTGAAAGCATCACATATTATCCATTAAAATGTTGTTCTTAAAGCATCTATATTTTTGCACATTTCAGAATAGCTGAACCAGTAAAGGCCCTCACTCAGAGACACAGAATTTGCAGCTTTAAACCTGGGTCATCGTTAGTATTCATGTGTGACATGTGGCTAAGGTCTTCTCTTATAGTGATGTCATTAAGACATGCACAGCTCCTCCAGTTAGCTCTAACTCTCCTGGAGGGTACTATGGCGCCTGTACACGCTCAGAAGATGAATGGCTTTGACAAGTGGATGCCTCAGAGGAGCATGTCTGCAGGTCTTCATTCCCCCGGTGCAGAATAAGAGTTGTAGCCCTAAGCCAAATCCTGAGACAATTAGGGATTCCAAACTGGGTGGTTATATAATACAGTGCATAAATAATTGCAGATTCTTTTTTTAAAAAGGCACAATTCATAATGCTATGCCTAATCAGTATAGATATACACAAATCTCGCAACCGATTTTTCCAAAGGGCCGTAAAAGGACTCAGTTTTTATATTAATTTCCAGATATTTAAAATGCTAAACTGTCTCTTCCCCTTTTTAAGGTTTAATCAGAAACCATTTCATGAAAATCCCTTAAGAAGGAGAGATAAGTGAGTCACCAGATAAGGACATCTTTCTATTATTGCCTAATTCAATAGATGTATGAGTTATTGGACTTCAGTCTTGTGCCTAATATCTGTTTCCCTTTTCACTGCAAGGCCTAAGGGAAGCTTAAAAAACGTTTGACTAAATAAGTGACCTGGTGAAGGAACACAAAAAAATATCACTTGCCATTTGTGTAATGCTAATCTTTAATTTGAAAAAGTCCCTCCAGGGACAAGATGAGCATTAAGGGCTCAAGGAGAAGTGACTGATTTACAGGATTCCTACGAAAATCCTTCAACCAGAATACTAGCTGTTTAAGATGATACGAGCCTTTAAAAAGTTATTTAATTACATGTGTAGTATCTGCATAACTCCTGAGATATTTGTAATTCAGATTCACAACTGCATTCTTCAATACCCCCAATTTCTAAATGCTGGTGTTGAGACGAACAAGTGCTTCCCACAGCACTTCGCATCAAAATATCTGCAAATATGGTGCAGAATTACTGTTTAAGAGCATTTAGTGCAAAAAAATGAAGAAGCAAAACTCCAAGTTCTTTTTTGTCAGTGTCAGTTGTCCTCCTGTACAGGATAAACATCTGCAATGACAGGGAGCTCCAGTGATTTGTCTGTGGAAATATTCTTCTCCAGCTCAAGTGTGCCTTGAAAGGATTTATGAGTAATCACTTATTTTCTCCTGCGCCCACAGTTCTGTAGTAACACTTTTCCCTGTGAGATGTTCTTTCAATTAAGTGCAGGATCATTTGAGCCTCTGGTTCTTTTTCTCTCTTCTTTTGATGTTCTGAACAAAATAATTGATATGCAAATTTTAGAGTCAACCTTAGAATGCAAGAAAGGTTATTGATGAGACAAGGCATTTTGGGCCATTTTGCATAGTTAGTAGTTAGGGGCTTCTTTATGTAAATCAGATGGGTAGAATGCTTTTGAGCATGTTGCTTCAGTACGAAAAGACAACTTCACAGAACACTGTGCAGCTTCAGTGTGTTGACAAGGAAATAATTTAATCTTTTTCTTTTCTTACAAAACTTTTAGTTTGCAGAAACTTCGGCAAGATGGATTTTAAAATAATTGCCCTGATAAGTCCTGATGGAATCACTGCTATTTTATAACTTATTCTTCAAAGTACACAGATGAAAATCAATGTTCCATGTACAGCAGAAGACAACTTCATACCAAAGTCAAGGACTGGCATTTTTATACAATTATATAATAGTTTCAGCATTAGTTAATATCATGCCAAGCTGAGATTTTTTAAGGCTGAATTTTCTTCTTTAGCTTTGCACAAAAAAATAATCCAAAGATTTAACTGACCTTTGCAAGGGTTTTTGCTTCAGAGGCTCCAGACCCTGAATTGAAAGCAATGTGATGATGATGTTTAGTCTTTCCATAAGAGACCAGGGTAGAGATGAAGGTCTCAATTATTACATTTTAAGATAGCTGTACTACAAATTAGTCATTTTATGAATGACGAAACTCATACTCTTGAGGTAAAAAATCCATTTAACAAATTCCATGAAATTTCCGAGAGATGACACCTTGTTTCTAAACTCTAGTCCCCGTGGGCTTTGAGCTATGTTGAGCTACCTATTGGCAACCGAAGTGTTGTTTGGAGAGATGAAAAAAAAGGACAAAAATAGCTTTTAAAATATAGCTTGTCATTGTGAATAACAGAAACATCCATGTGAAGACTGATTTAGAAATCCACATTTCTTTAATGTTAAATCTAACAACAAAAATAGTATTGCTGTTCCTTTTGTAAGCTAAGTTTGAAAGAGGCAAGGTATTTGTTGACTTTGTACACTTTTGAATATACATTTTCAAAGTGAATGTTCCACTCCTATTTAATATTAACTTTTTATAATTTTGTTACAGAGGTTAAAGTTTATTTTTCTCTGACAAAAAAAAACAACAATATAAAATTTGTGTTCATTGAATAAATGTGTCTGCAGAGACTGCCTTGATGCATTACATGTAGATTTCTTTCTTGCAGTCCAAGATTGTGCTCTGGGACTTCTGGCATTGTGTGTTGTGTGTCTTGGAAACTAAAAATGTAATAATTCTCCTAGACAGAATCTATGCAAAAGTATGAAACCTAAACTTCAGCTAATAGTCTTGAGTGTTTTTGTGACATAACACAGAAAGAATGCTTCAACCTCTGCGTGGAATTAAGCAATCACCCTTCCAATCAATCACACCTTTGTAGGCATATAAACATGCACCTACCCACACCCACACACAAGCAAAACACTCAAAAGGGTCATCAAAGTGTTGAGTCACACTCACTGAAAGATTCTAGAGCAGCCCACACATTTATGATAAAAAATATTTCTATTAGGTTTTCTGATCTTCTTGTGTCTTTACTATCTTTCATCACAGTTCTTATAATCATATATGTAAGCCTTTATCTGTAATTTGCTATTAGTATGTTATTCTAGGAGCCTTGATATCATATACACTCATTATTTTAAATGTAGTGGTTGTTTCAGTAGTTTTAAGCTGACCATATTCTGGTCCCTTAAAGTCACATAAATCTAAACTAGCCTATCTTTGGAGTGTGAACTATTCAGATTGAGTGCAGTAAGTTAAGACAAATTTGTCATCAGAACAACGTTGATTTAAACTTCAATGTGTTTGTATTTATTTGCTTGATAATCACCGTCACATTTTACCCGGTTGAAATAAAATACTCGAAATTAATTTCTAATTTTGAGTCTGTTTTGGTGACCAGTAAGGGCTCTATAATGCAAATCTGCAACATCAAAAAGAAAAAAGTTTAACAACACAAATGACATACTGTAAGATACCGTTACTATATCATTAAAATGCTTAGCAAGAGGATTATATTTACTGTTTTTGGGAATAGTAAAGAAATAAATACTTCAATCCAAAGTAGCATGTCATTAACAAGTAGTGGGAAAGATTAGCAAGTGCTTCATAAAACAAATCGACAGTGTTTATGCGGGGGCGTGTTCACTGTGGAGGCGGAGCCTCGGTTTAAGGGCGACGCGTTGCCTTAGCAACCACAGCGGCCCTGGCTGATTAAGGAGGAGCGGTAGCTGCGAGTTTAAGGCACGCTGAGCACCTCCCAGAGGGACGAGCAGACTCCCGCAGGGGGAGACCCTTCCAGCGACAGCCCCAGGGGGGGACTGTGACGCGAGCGTAAGGTTGTCGTTTTTCCTTCTTTTGATTATTTTCCCAGGCTGGACCCCGCTAAATAGGGACAGTCCAGCCTGGACACCGCTGTGCAAAGCGGTTTATTTTTCGGTTTTCGCTAAGCTCACACCATGCCTCCGCCCCCTCCGCAGGGGCGTCGACTTCCTGGTGCTGGACGCGGCTCCTCCCACTCCCACACTGTTCCAGTGTTTTACAAAGACGATAGTCAGCGTGTACCAGAAATATCTTCTTTGTTTTCTTTTCAGCTCAGCTCAAATTGACCTGACTGTTAAAATAGATTTCTGTGTACTATCTTCTATAGTTAAAACTATGATTGAATAGAAACTATATACTGTATTTTATGCAGCAATACAGAATTAATATATCTGCTTTCGGAACCCCATTCAACTGCAACATTTAAGTTAATGCAATCTTCAGTATAACTTTTAAGTATATTAAACACTTTAGTGCAGACACTGTATTGTATATAGTTCATTTTCCTTGCTTTTCTGATACAATAATCCAACTATTTTATGCAAACGTTATTTGTAGAACAAGTGTGTTGGAGCTTTCCATAGGCGTAACAGAGCATGTTGTCCATATAATGTTCTGTATTGCACAAATGTTTTTTAACAGTCCTTAGGATTTATGGGGAGGCCAGTTGCACACATCTTTCTGCCCTTGCTTGCAGAAAATTTGAATGGTGAAGCATGCAGCTGATTTTGCCAACACACATTTCTTGAAAGACCCTTCTTTCTTGTGGAAATAAACATGGACGACATGATGAGCTGACCATGAAAGGACACAGGAAGTAAACAGCTCTCAAGATGTCCCAAGGTGTAAATATATGCTTTAGGGCCCAACAGTAAATTTGTATATACTGTACATTCCAAGACAGTTAAGTTTGGTCTACTGGTTATATTTTAATGCTTTTTAATTAGCTGCAAAATTGATGCAAGATCTGCAAACGGAGCACATATTGATCATGTCATGTTTTTACAATTCTGCTGTACAATAAAATAGACCACTGCCATAGCTTATGAATTACTAAGAGGAAAGACTCAAGCCCTATGGATGCTTATTTGAGTTTGCAAAATCGTGTTTAAAATCACCAGGCTCTGTGGCACTCGCATAACATGATGTTATAAAGGAAAGCAAGTTTTTCTTTCCTCTTTTTTTCACTCGCAGTTTCTATTAATGATACGTTTTTTTGTTAAGCAAAGGCCTTTAACAGAAACTTCTTCCACGTTAACTACGTTTGTGCCTCTGTTATTGTGCTCCGTCTCTCTCTGCTGACCCCTTTAGAGCCGACAGAGTGTCTGGGGAGAGAAAGAAAGCATGGAAAGAATAATTGCATGATAGTTTTCTAAGGTTCCTCTTTAACATGTCCTTTGAAGTAGATAGTGCAGGGGCAGCAGTGTAGAGTCCTGGTTAGCATTCTGGAGTCAAAACTGGAAGGCTGTGGATTCAAATCCCAGGTTGTATCCTTGACCAACTACCCAAATACCCAGCTATATAAATGATTTCAGAAGCAGATTAGTTTGAGCAAATAACCCTTCAAATTAATAGAATAGTAAGGTAGTGATATCAGACATGAACTGAATTATCATGAGAACTGTAATCAGGTGTGTTGATAACATGGAAATACATTTTTCTTATAAAACCGATACAAAATTTGCAAGAAATATTTTCAAAGTTTTGTCTGTGCAGAAAGAATCCCCATCAGCCAGCATTTAGCTAAACATGATAAGCTATAAACCTAAAGTCATTTATCTATACCATATGTATTTTTTAATTTTGCATGCTATAAATAATTCAGTTTTTTTATTTCTGTTCTTTGGAACTTCTGCCCCTCTTACGGTTAAGCCTGAGGAGACAAAAAGCAGGACATCTTCAAGAAGATACTGTAGTGGAACAGTTTGTGCAGATGGCTTCTTTTCTGTTAATCTCCTCCCTAGTTTATTATTCTCCATGAATGTTCAGTGTTGCCAGAAGAAGATTTAGAAGCAGTCATGTCTAAGAAAAAAGAGAATAGATGCACTTAAAGAAGTAAATGACATCAAAGGGAGATAAGACCTTAAAGTTCTTAGAACTGTTTATTTATGTTATGAATCTGCTTCTAGAATTCAACCTGAGTTGCAGGGGTGGCCAGTTCTGGACTTGGAGAGTCACAATCATGCATGTCTTTTAGGTCAGCCTTAAATAATTGATTTGTGAAGACGTGAAACACTTGAATTTTGAATAATTTAGTTAGTCACTTGGTACAATTAAGTCAGGGATGTCCCAGTGGTCTTTGAGAGGTACAGGATATTGGCCTTGCCAAATACTCTCTAAACTTAATTGAAAAATCCACATGCTTAAGTGGTCAGAATGAAATAGTTCCAGGTGTTCAGTTGTTTATTAGTGAAACAAAACCTAAAAAACGGGTGGATTGTGGATCCCTAAGATCAGGATTGAGCACTCCTGCTCTATTGCACATCAGTGAAACTTGGTTTGGGAAACAAAGACATGCAGAAGAGTATAAGAGATATTACCAGCTTCAGTTAGCACTCAACTAATATGTACACTTGCCCCTGGCTGCCACCTGCCATCTCTGAGGCACCTCCTAGTGTCTGATTCTTGGCACCACTTACATCTCCCAAAGTCTGGCTTTTCTACCATGGAAGACTCCAATCCTGTTGGGGAGCCCTGTCTATTGATAGCACTGACTAACTGTGCTATGAGAACTGTTACACAGTCTTTAAAGATAACAATTAAATGTTTCAGAAGTGCGCAAGAACTCTCGGACATCTTGGACTGTGCAAGGAAAGTGGGATGCCACAAGACGTCTTTTCATCTCAGTGCCTGTTCCCCAGATTGCAATTGCAGCTGTAGGGTTGTGAAAGGTGCCTGGGGACAGAGTCTGTTCTGAGGAAACGAAAAGTCAAGGAGCCTCTTGAAGAACAGCAGAAGTGAGTACTCATGTCCTCTATGCAAGTCATCAGATTGCCTTGGTTTCATCCAAGTCACAAGGAATATCTAATTAATTGTCATCAATGAAAACTGGCTTTTAAGGTTACACAAAGAAATTTTAATAAGAGAGAGAGTCATGTCCTCAAAGGATGTACTGTCACTTGAAATGTAATTGTTAAAAACAATATTATTTTTTCATCTCAAACTTTTGTGTCCTGGAGTTGCTATATTAAAAATCATTATATGGAGAAATTAGCAGCACCTCATTAAGGCTATGACTCATCAGCTGGTCCTGAAATATGTTGATCAAAAGAGCAAGTGAAGTTTTCTGCTCCCTTTAACACAAGAAATGACAAACCAACAGAACCGACAATTCATTTATTGCTCCAAGTTGGACTTCCTCCAAAATATTCTACAGCTGTGTACCTTTCAATATATTTTACTTTTAATTGTGACAAATGATCCCAGGTAATTTTTACAGTTGATTTACATAACTCTTTTGCAATTGCTTGAGACTGACAAGTCATGGAATGCGAATGGACACTGTTGCTTTCAAAAAGGAGATGGCAGCAATTCAAACTTCAGTTGGTCAGAGTTTAATCTATAGGTCTTCTAATTTCTAACCTATAGATTAAACTCTGTATTCTAATTTCTGTCTATTTTGAATTTCTCAGATACGATACAAATTGCTTCATAGAAACATTGTAATTGAGAAGAAAGATTTATTAACAGTCTCATAATTTTCATGCTTACAAGAAGCATCAGCATTAATCACTGATCTTATGAGGATAGCCATCTTCTCTCCACTTGCCTTCAGCTATTTTCAGTAATGTAGTATTTGACACTTGCGACAAGTTCACAGTTCTTCAAATAGAGCCTTTATTGAAAGAAACAAAATGGATTTACCGCCCCATCACTTTCTCAGAGACCATCATGTATGTGGCAGGATTTCACAAATTACTGAAGCAGAATGCCAAAAACTGGCACCAAGCATAGCATGTGCAGGAATTGCCTTCTGCCTTAAATGTCTGCATCAGTTGGTGTTTCTTTGAGTATTAAATACACTGAAGAAGCATATTCACAAATTTGGATATCTTTTAATGTTTGTGTGCAGATCCTCCAGAGCCCACTGCGTGAGGCAGATATTGTCCTTTTTTATATCTGGAAAATGTTTTGTGAATTGTACAATTTATACCTAGAAATGACTTTACATACAGCCCCCTTTCAGATATCCCCAAATCAGCCTGTAGACACCTCTGAGCAAAAACTGTGTCTTAACTCCACAGTGCAGCCATTGAGGACACACTCTCAATATATTTTAATTTCCTTAACTCAGCTAGCACAACATTTTGAAGGCTGAGAAGATGAAAACATGCTCATACTTCAAGGAATAAGAAGTTCTCATAAAAGGCCTTATTTATCATTGTTTTCAGATGCTGAGTTTACACTGAAGAAACGCTGTTCTGGTACGCATGAAAACATGAGGACAAAAATGAAGCGAGCAAAGCCTTTTAAAAGGATTGGCTCCTAAGTGTGCAATAAATCCTCCTCTGTGTATAGTGTTGACATAAAAGTTCCTTTTTTCCCTTTCCAAATATTCAAAGCGAGCCTGTTTCCATGCAAAATAATCCCTTTAACATATGGTGGATGAGGTTTCAGAGGGAAAACACAAAGTGTGGTGGGGTAAAATGTATTGAACTGGTTAGCACAGGTTTGGGAATGTATTGAAATAGTTTGAGAGCTATCATACAGTATTTTGTCACTTTTCAAATCTTCCCTTTTCCTGAGGTTTCTCTGCCTTCAAATAAATCTGTGCACTGGCAAATTTGCTGCAGCTATGGCGTGGGTTTGATGGCTGACAGAACAAACCGTTCAAAAACTGGTAGAAAAACTACGACTTTTTTTTCATCAGTTTAGGATAAGTAGGCACACTTCTTTGTACAGACAAGAATGCTTTTATTTTCTCCAAGATTGTATTTACAGATCCTTTCTCTTTGCTCTGTGCTCCAGGAGATTACAGCTTTAATTGTTATTCATCTTCTGCAGAAAGCTAAATCAATTGGAAGTAGTAGGAACCAGACGCATACTATCTCCAGAGGAACTTTTTTTTTTGGTGCATATCTAAAATGTGATAAAGCTAAACTGTGATCTCAGCAAGCCAATAAAAAACAAAACATTGGAACTTGTTTGGTGCTTAACAGATGTCTGATTTAAATGTGAAAATGCAGCCAATACTGAATCTTAGGAATCAATCTGTTAGTTTAAATTACCAAGCACAAAAAAGTCAGTCTCAAAACAGATATTCCTTTTGTATTCATTTACTCACAATTAAGAGCCTTACATTTCTTATTGATGTTTTGATCTAATGTCTATTTGTAAGCATTGCATAAGGATAGTTATGTATTTCCAGCTGTGATCAGAAAATGGATTGCTCATGGTATGGACTGCAGCATACCTAAAGCAGTCCTGAGTCTACCTAAAATGCACAGGGTGCAAAGTGGGACTACTAGTATGCCAATCCATCCCTAATGAATAGAATTAATTTTCAAGATTCCTAAGTGCTGTATTATTGAATGGGTATTTTACCAGAATATAAAGTATTTATTAGGGAATTAATGCAAATAAAACTGCAACAAGGAATATATAGAAGGTTTTAGTATCTACTGTAAATATTAAAAAATAGATAAAGTATGAAGTAAATATTGAAGCAGAGGGAATCTATTCTGTAACAAGGGGTAAAGTATTGTGTCAAGCATCCTTTTCATATACAGTACATAGATCCACAATAAAGATTGCAATTGTAAACTTTGAAAAGGTCACTGCAAAAGATTAACTATAATTTCTACAGTCTGATAACCTGTTTTTGAACACTGAACAGATGCACAGTATATGACCTGAAGCAAAAATAATTCTTACTCATAACACTTAAACAGGAACATTATAATTTGTCTTTAATGTTCTGATAGCTCAGCCTGCTATTTTTTGGTATAACATCGTTCTGACGAAAGCTTGCAAAGGGTCTGCACGCAATAAAAACTTTTTCTTCAAAAATATTTTGCTTTCAACTTTTTTCTTTATGAAACATTAAGAACTTGCATTGGAACAATCTTTACAGACATGTTTTGGCTTTAAAGCCTTGATCAGTATCAAATAATGCAGTTCTTCTCCTTTTCAAAGACAAAGGTCATAAGGTAATCGTAATGTATTATATGAAAGTCTTGTAGTTATAGTACACAAAAGTACATAAGTTACTTAATGTGTCAAAATAACTTCCATAAAACTAGCACAGTCAGTTATAAAACTGTTGAATTAAAAATGCAGATTTTTAAAAAGAAAGGTCACACCCAGATAAAAATTCACACAGAGGAAAGTTTGTCGATTAATAATTAATATATGCTTGTTGTGCATTGCAGCAAAATGGAGCTGATGTATATAGTAAATTAATTTACTCTAGCTGGTTCTCTGTGTTGTTGTCTCCCTGAACATCTGTGTAGCATTTGTCTATCAAAGTTCAAGGGCCTTGATTATTCTTAGATTTTTTCACCAATCCGTTTATAATTATTTTTCTTCTTATTAAATAGTAAGCAAGGTAAAAAGCTTTTTACACTACCAAATAAGGAATATAAAAGCATCTTTAATTCACTAATCCAGCACTAATATGTCCTTTGACGTCAGCATATCAATGGTGAATTAATGCAAAACCATTGTAGAAAAGGAGCTTCTCTGTTGTTTTCATTCGTAAAAGAAACACCCCGTTCAAAGGGAAAGCTTTGTACTGTATGTACATTCTACACACATGCTTTCTTCTACTAATTTCTAAAATTGCAGCAGCCTAGTAATTGTAATAGACAGAATTCAAATGTTGGCCCCTGGAGAGATGTTGATTTAGCAGTGCCAAAGTCCTTTCTATTAGGATATAAATAAACTGCAGTATATAATTTACTACCTAATCCCTTTGAGGACAACGGGATACATATTACAGTGCAACTGATGGTAGTTACAAGTCTACAAGGAGATTAACTTAGACCCCACAACCTGGGTTTGACAAAAAACAAAAATAACTTATTACAGTAACTTTCTAACGTCATCTGCAGTTAAATTAAACATTATTAGGTGAAACTTGCCTTCTTTTTTATTGTCACTGGAATTTTCTTTTAGGCCTTGTTGTTTAACCTTATTTAACTTTCTGTAGATTTCTTGGGCCCAAATGGCTTCCTCTTGTATTTTTCTTCATATGCCAAAAAGTGAAATGCAAGCCCAGCTCTGGGAGGTGCTATTTTCTATGTTTAAAACCAGCAGCAATGCAACTCACCACTGGCAACTCACTGGAGCTCAGCAGGTGTGAGACTGGTCAGGACCTGGACCAGTAGGTCAGTAGGAGACCTCTTGGGGAAAAAGTAAGGTTGCTGCTGGAAGAGGTGTTACTGTGGCCAGGGGCGAACACCTTGTGATCTGTGTGGGTCCTAATGCCCCAGTATAGTGAGGTACAGGTACACTATACTGTAAAAAGATGCCATCTTGCGTATGAGATGTAAAACCAAGGTCCTGACTCTCTTTGGTCATTAAAAATCCCAAGATGTTTCTTGGAAAAAATTCTCATTGGCCTTTACCAATCATGGCCTCCTAACAATCTCCATCTATAAATTGCCTTCATCACTCTGTTCTCCTTCACACTGATAGCTGGTGTGTGGTGAGTGTACTGGTGCACTATGGCTGCTGTCTCATCATCCAGGAGGAGCTGCACATTGGTGGTGGTGGAAGGGAGTCCCCATTACCTGTAAAGTGCTTTGAGTGGAGTGTCCAGAAAAGCGCTACCTAAGTTAAAAGAATTATTATTGTTGTTGTTGTTTTTTGATACATCTGTTTTTTTGGTGTGATCTTATATGCAGTTGCAACAGATTTCTGTTACGTTCTTTTTGACATTCCTGACTGAGTTACAGTACATGGCAGACTTCAGTGATCACTGCTTAAAAAACTGAAATCTGTACCATTCTTATCTGTATAATGCTATCTGTTGCAAATATTTGGTTATTTCCCTGATTGGTAATTACTATAAATACATTTTCTATTCATAACGCATTCTGTATTTCCTTCACAAGCTAAAACTTGAATTGCAAGCCCAGCCCTGGGAGGTGCTATTTTCTATTTGCAGGAATAGAAAAAAACTGCTTCGGCTGTGGATCATCAAAAGGGCTTCACTTTCTAGAAAGCTATGAAAAAAACTAGGCAGTTTTTGATTACATAAAAACTCTTACTCCACGTTTTCTTCTCTGATCACACATCTGTGTCAGAACTCTTGCATAGCCGAGTGTTATATTGCTCAGAACACTCGGAACGGATTCTATCAAGTGGGTCTTCACAATTGATTGCCTACACTCATCTGTACAATTTCCTATGATCCTTAAAGACAGACATATTTCATTGTCACTTTATGCTTTTCACGATAACACTACATAACAATATGGGACAATTGGTATCTTTAGAAATGTTAATATTTATGCCATACTTTTTAAGCACTAACTAGCTGCATTGAGTAAACATGCTCCATCCAAGAGAGATTTGTTCTCCGGCATGCTGCAGATCACAACCATGTCAGCTTCTGGGGCGAGCAGGCGAGCCAGTAGAGCAAGATCTTTAATTCCATTAACGTTTATCTTAAGTGTGATTATTTTTCATCTAATAAAACAAAGTCCTGAGGCCACACATGAAATGTGAGAAATGCGATTAATTTTTCAATTATGTATGAACAAGAAAAAAGGGAATTTTGCTGAATGTATAAAGAGGTCTTTGCAGATTTCAGTTTGCAATCTGTTTTTCTAACAAAGAGCAATATGTACAGACTGTCATGATGTCACTTTGAAAGAGGGAGGCTGTGAAGAAACAAATTACAATACATGTGGAAATTTTTAAATGCACTGCAAAACTCACCTCCTTTATTCTTAACACAAATTCTTAAGGGGTTTTCCTTTAAACCCAATAGCAATGTCTCAGCTGTGTTTTACTTATATAACAGTGTCAACAAATGCACTTTTGAATTGCCTGTATGCCTCTAGCCCTGAATTTCCATGTCTTTTTAGTCATTGCTTATTTGCCTCAGTACTGCTGAATTAAAAAAAAACAGCGATGAAAACTTGAATTAAATCTGTCAGCCCTTTAATACAATACATTTATACAGCGTTTTGTTATGTGCAGCAGATATCTCCTGGTATCTTATGAACAATATTGATTCTAATAAATCCTGAAAACAAGCATGAGGGAAACGCACAGCTTTATTAGAAGAATTTGAAAAATTTGCAAAAGTACAATTTCAAAGATCTTTTTTAGAATTTATGTGCAGCACGAAAAGAGATTATAAGTTTCAAACCAAGATGCTTATATGAGGCAGATTTTTGTGTTTAAATGTTACTGTGACCTTTTGGCAGAAAAATCGAAGTTTAGTTAGATATTTAAAAAAAAACAATTTAATCAAGATGTGTGTTTTATACAAACTGTGAAAATCTGTATCTATAATAAGTTTTATATTCCTCCATTTTTTCTATGATGCAGAAAAATTAAAGGTTTTTACTAGTTAAAATTTTGAATCACTATTGGACATATTTTTACAGCATGTTCCAAGTCTCATTCCTCATGAGAAGCCTTTACAATCCTGAAAAACCAAAGATTATTTGATATTCTTATAGTGTTTTTCATTATTATATTTCATTCAGTTTCTGCCATTTTTATTAGAAATGTGAGGATATATAGATGCTTTCAAATGCAAGTCTGTCATCAGTTGTGATGAACTCTTAATTTAAGTGGGCTGCACATGGAGTTAAGATCATTTCTTTGGTGTGATTGGTGAGTTTGCGGGTCATACTATGCGACTCATGGCTACAGCAGCTGGTGAATTAAAGTGCTCTGGTTGTGATTCAGCCAGTGAAATGGTAGGCCTATTGATGGTGTTCCATAGTCCTCTGCTTTACACTCCATAAAGGTAATTTCTGTAATACTAGCAGGAAAACGCAGCACCATCCCACCAGATCATGCACAACGGTTCCCATCTCTAATTTGAAATGCTATGTTTTGTGGGAAGAAATGTTTAATTAAGCAGATAAAGTCAAGTCTTTGAGCTATTTCATCTCTTCCCTGCTTCTTAGCAGTCAGCCTTAACCACCCAAGAGTATTTTACAGTTCATTCTATGCTGACGTGCTATATGTTTTTCTGTAAATTATTGATACCCGTACACTGAGTAATCATTCTTTATCTTTCATTAAAGTTGTGGCTACTGTATGTCACAGACATTTCGTTCAAATGCTTGTCGAACGTGTAGGTAGGGACAAGCCAGTGACAGAACTGCCAACAGTTTAGGGAGTTCTGTAACTAATGATTTTTCACTAAAGATTTTTCATATATCACTTTGATGAAAATAACCAGTTTTTTAATCCACTGTGACTTTTTATTAACAATTTACTTATCCATCCATCCATCTAATCGCTTTATCCAATACAGTGTTGTGGGTTAGCCGACACAAAACATCAAGCAATGGGCTCTTTCCTGACAAACAATGAGCTCAGGGCAGGATTCACACCAGTCCATCGCAGGGGCCAGTTTTTCCAGAAGCCAATTAACCTAAAAGAATGTCTTTGGAAACCAGAGCACCCGATAAAAACCCATGAAATATGGGGAGGATATAAAAACTCCACGCAGATAGCAGCCTGGGAATTGAAAGCAGGACCCCAGCACTGCGAGTTAGCCATACTAACCACTGTGTCATTGTGCTGCCAAACAAGTTTGTTATATTTTGTATTTTATACTGTAGATACTATAGACAATCTGGAACCTCTAATTGTTTTTGTCACGCCCTGTACACCGAGAGGGCACTCTACTTCTGTCCTGTTCCTAGTTCCCTGTGATTATTCATGTCTTTCTGGTGTGTCTTGTTGTGTAGCTTATTTACTTCCTGTGTCTGCTCTGCTCCTGGCTCAGCATTGAGGGTACGGATGTCCTGAGATCCGCCTAGTCCCAGGTTTCTCTTGTCCGTGGCCTAAGGGCATAGGTTTCTTACTGATATCGTCCGACTCCCTGAGCCTGGGCTAACCCCTGTGTTGCCCCTGTTACTGCTACGCATAGGGTCTTTATTGCTTTCCATGTCATTCCACGGCTTGCCCTTCCGACATCCATAATAGTTTTTATGTTTGTGTCTCAGCTACAGTACTATACATTGGAAAAATGAGGAATATTGGGCAAACTCCTCTGACCCACACACCTACCATAGCCAATCATCTTCTACATATAGCGTGACACCCACAGTGCCTGACAGGAGACTTATCACTGATTGCAAAAGACATACAGTATCTCTCATGGCTGTCACTGCAAGCTTGGAGGTATGTACTGGATGAGCCATTAAGGATACTCCTTAAAATATTACCTCTTCAAAAGTTTCTTTCAATTAGACTTTAGTAATTTCTGTGGAAACCTTTATTATTGTAAAGTGTCAAGGTAATACACTTCACATTTTGTTATGCATGACTTCATTGTGTCAGGAGAATTAATATTTAGCTTTGTTTTCACACCTTCTTATTGCAAGCCAAAAAGTCAACCTGTGAAAAAAATGAACTTGGCGTTTGCACTCCTTGCCATCCAGCATTGAATGTTTTCCAAAACAAATTTGTAGTTGTTGAAAATTGAAGAAGGATTTTTTTTGTAAAAAAATGATACTGATCTACATTATCTAATGATAATGATCTACAATCTATATATAAGATTAATCTAAAAAGATTCTTCTCTGTATGGCAACAATCCTATAGCAGTTCCAACAAAAGATAAATAAGATATATAAATATTGGGAACCCCCAGTCAGATGAATAGACCGTGTCAGTGCCAGACAATGTGTGGTTGGCTTGAGAAATACAAGACAGAGGTCCATCAGCTCCCCTTGTGGGGATCCTTGACCAATCCCCATATCTCAATCATTTCAAAAACTGGTTGAACCATTGGAAAGTGCATTTCGACCCCACATGCCATTGACTTTGTCTCTACATAAGCCTTAGCTGTGCATATGCATCCAAGTGGCCCAGAGATGACTAACATTCTCAACACTACACTTCTTATTAAAATGAGCAAAAAAGAAGGGGGGGGCAACAGAGGAGGTCCGTGACCAAAAATGATCTCTTGGAGCGCAGGATGAAATCTAAGCTTGAGCCATGACACTATTTGATTTTGATTGGGATTCCATTGGCAGCAGCATATAAATGCCATGTTGAAAAGTCTTAGAAACTTTGGTAGAACTAATAGAGTGGATATGCAAATAAAAAGTGCCCTTTCTGTAAACACAGTGCTCAATGAACTCAGGCCTCAATCATCTCTTATCATTTTTCTTATATTAGTTAAATAGTAGAATAACTTTTTAACAGCATTTTCCAATATTTCTACAAAACCTCACACTGATTGACCCCTGAAACTTACTAGTACACTACTCACTTCTGTAAATGGTATTATCAATTAGCATTACAACTTTTTATTTAATTTACTGCCAAGAAATATACCTGGATGCACCAGTATTTAAAAAGCTATATTCTGGGGTAAGGGTAAATTTTCCATTTCTTAAGTACAATTCTCTCCTCAAATCAATTCTCAAATTTGAGGGAACTTTCACAGTTCTGTGAAAGTAAAAAACAAATTGGAAATGGGAATCGGATTGAAAGAGGGCACAATTTAAGCAAGTAAACTGCTAAATCACATTGGTAAAGTCAAGCTAATGAAGTTCAGAGTCAAAATTGAAACACTAACCAGAGGACACAAGTGGAAATGTGCATTTAAAACCAAGAACAAGAGGCATGTTTTACACAAAGCATTGTGGGAGTCTGTAACAAGTTACCCAACAATGTTGTTGAAGCCAATACCCTGACCTCTTTCAAGAAACAGCTGGATGAGATCAATCAATTTGGATCAATTAGCTATTAACTCCCAGATGGGTTACATGGACTGAATAACCCCATTTATAACCTTTCTTGTTTTCTTAGAGAATTGTAATTGAAAAAATTAAATTTATACATAACTCTGATTGACAAGAAAAGTGTGGATTTTGTCATTTGAAATCAATTTGAAAGAAGCTAAGAGATTTTCAGTGTTTAAAATGTTTCGTTTGATAAAATAAACCCTTCCCTTACGGTGCTGCGATGTTGAAAATAGAAGTCAGATTCAAACCTTGCCACTTCTGATTCTCTTGTTAGCATTAGGAGAATTCAAAATTGTGTGAAGGAATTATGAGGGAATTTTAAAAGTTGGTCAAATGAATCTCTTTCGTCTGAAATTAGCCAAGGGATAAAACACTGTGTTACAATAATTTCTCATATGATGCTGTGAGCATATACAGAATATGCCACAAGTTCATAGAAACATTTTACAGGTCTTTAATTTATCCCACAGCCAGTAGTTTATTGGTTCAGTAAACAGGAAAGGTGGCAATCAAATCTCATTCCAGATGGCAAAATATACTCACTCAGAGCCAGAATGCTATGAGCTATAGAAGCTCTCAACCTAGTCTCTCTGGGGACATTAACAGTCCATGAACCAGATGAAAATGACTTTTTTCACACCATCAAAAAACAATATATTTGGGCAACGTTCAGTTGAAAAATCAGAATATAATTAAATGGGGGTACATCTGCCTTGTGTTATTTAAAAAAGAGCAGGTTCTAAGCAGTGTTAGGGTGACACTGTCCTATTACACTCTTAAACTCCTAAATATTTCAAACCATTGTATGAATACAGACTGCTTAAAACAAAATATATTGGGGAAAAAAGGTTTACTTAGGATATCAATTAACAACAAAAAAGAAAAAGAAACACCCATTTGATACTGTATATCACACTCCAAAGGGATTTTGTACTTCATTTTTTATGTCTTAGAACTGAAAATCTGAATGGACAATGAAGCATTGTTTTTTTGCTAACTTGGTGTCTTAATGTCTTTAAAAATAATAAAAGATTTAACTTAGTTGTGAATGGGTACACAATTTCAATTTTAGTATGTCCACTTGGTGCTGCAGATCATGTAGGGTCAAAAACAATAGGTAGGATGAGGCTGAGCATCTTGTGCATTTGGAGACCTCTAAATGTAACAATGTGGAAATTGCTACATGAAGGAAAACCAATGGATTGTCTAATAAGTGTCATGGTTGAATAAAGACAGGATAGGTCTGTCCCCAAAATTCTCATGGGCAAATACTTTAGCTGGGTTTTTAGCTAATTCCAAGTCTGAAGAAAATGCACTGGAGTGCATAAGGTCTGGTTTTAGCAAAAAGCATATTAAGAAATCACTCACTAATAACACCGCTAATAGTATATGGATATACTGTAAGATTCAAAGTGCAATATCTTTATTTTCTTTCACAGTAACACTAATTCATTACACTATGAACAGTTTTCATGAACATAAAATGACTTACTATCATTTGCATACTATCACTGAAAATTCGATTGAGTATATTGATTTTCACTTATCGGATCAGACTTACCTTTCATAATAAAATGTTGCTCGGTGAAGATATTCTTCTGTAGATAACCTTTGATTATTCAGAAACTTTTATGAGCTGTCATTAGGAAAATACATTTTCATATTGTTGTTATTCCTGTATGTATGTGTTTCTTATGTCTTTTTTACTTAATCATCTTAACTCTTGTCTTCAGAAGGGGGTACCATTTTAAATTCACCAACAATACTTCCAGAAATTAAAGATGGATATTGTTTTTTGTTTCCTTAGTCTTGGACAAATTTTAAAACGTAGTTGAGAATAAAGCATCTGAAACTTGGCGCTGGGTTGTATCGATGTAACATTCAATTTTTTTTTGTAACACGTCATTATGTAAATATAAAAAAATGGCTAAAAGTTTTTTTTTTACTTTATAGTAAGGAAGGACTATATATATATTTTATATACTGTATACTCTTTCTACTATATACTGTATATAGACTGTACAAAAAATCAAAAAAGTCAAGACATATATATATAGATACATAAACATATAGAGATGTTGTGATGCTCTGGAAAATTTTGTTTTCATTTGTGATCCATCAAATCTTTCTGAAATATTCCTGAATCAATTCAGGTACTGAATCTGAGCTCAGTACAAACTGATTGACCAGATGTAATGTTTCTTTGCCAATTCACATTTAGTACAAAGTAATATGCATCATTGATATTTGGATCTTCGTGAATATATGACAGATAATAGGAGTATGCATAATGTGACACAATTCAGGTATTCATGCATGTCTAATGTGCTTAATTTTCTTAATAGCTATCATTCTTCAAAATTCTAAATATACAACAATATTGTGGTTTTGTAACTAGATCTTGTTTACACAATTTTCAATAGTGATATGAATTCAGGCCCCCAACAGTGCCACATAAATTTGGTGTCACTTTAAACAGTACTCAGAGACTTTGGGAGCCTTACTGAAACACTGGTCTTGTCCAAAGTCAGCCCCTGCAGACTGTGACTACGAGGTGACCACTGTGTAGTTACTTCAGGATCTTGAGACATCCTTTAGACAGCCTATTATTAATGCAAGCATACAGGAAGGGGCTCCTTGGAAGACAACTAATACCCACTGTGTTCAAGAGGAGAAGATGAGAGTGGTGTGTTATCTGTGCATCTTGGGCCATTGAAAAATACAGTTACAGTAGGTTTCTTTATTGGAGAGACATTGTCTGGAGGATAAGTCAGTGCTACCCTTTCTACAGTTGCAATACCCTTTTGGGACCATTTGTAAGGATTGTGCAGCAGGTTTAGTAATGGTCCCACTCTATATTAGGAATTTATACCATTTAAACCTCTTAGAAGCCAGAAAAGCAGCATCCCTCTTTTCTTCACAGGACAGACACTCCAAAACAAAATGATACTACAACTGTAGTATTTTAAGCAGTCACATTCAAATAGCCACATCCACTGTGGCCTGTGGTCAGTATTTAGATGGTGTGTTGATTTATTTTCGGCATATTATAAGCTTAGTATGTTTAGTTATGATATGCCCAAAGTTTGTTTCTCTATTCAGATTTGCACATCCGTGTAATGGGTTTCAGTATGATGACCTGCTGAAAAACATTGGTTCCACTTTTCCATTTCCAGCCTTTTGCTGGAGATAGTATATTAAGACGACTCGTAATATAGTAATCTATTATAAGCACGATTCACAAAACTTTAGTTTTTTTCCTTAAAATTCTGATCCTAATTGTATTATTGTTTAAGAAGGATGCGATTTAAGTTTCAGTGCAGTGTTTTATTAGCAAGCCACCTGCTAATCAAATGACAGCTTTAACTCACATGAACGTTTAAATAACAAATGAAAAGCACATTTTTAACTGACAGTGAATTTAACAGAGACGATTTGTGCTATTATTATTGGTTTCATATTACAGAATTTAGTATTTATTTCTTTGTGTGCCAGGGTTTCCCAATCCAAGTATTTATGATCCTGGTCTGTCAGATGGTCATTAGGCTGTTTAATTAAATTACTTTCTGATAAAAAGCTGTAGTTTTTACTTATAATATTTATTAAATATAATATGATTTATAGGTACATTTTAAATCTCTCACAGTTACAGAGCTAGAAACCATTTAAAAATGTCTAATTAGTAATTAATTAGTTAAATCTTAGATTTAATTCAGAATCAGAATAAAGAAAATCAGAAGACACTGGATATAACAACGATTTACCCACAACAATCCAGCGACATGGATTATTTCTTTAATAAAATATTTTAATGTAGTTCCCTGATATATTCTTAATGATTGTAATGTCAGTACATCATTATGCAAAAGCCATATGGCATTACTGTGTGAAGGGGGTTGTACTTTCTTAGGCATTTGTTGAAAGCCATCCAAACATTTCTATCAACTCAAACCTTTAAACGAACATGTATAATGACATTTAACCCTAATCCCCACAAGGGTGTAATGTAATTTGCGAAAATTATAACATCGAAGTAAAACCTTGAGTGCCATCAGTCTACTGTAGGTCTCTGATGCACCAATTATTGCGGCTGCCTTTTACAAAGTAACCAAAGGTCACACAGAAAAAGAAATGTCAAGGATTAATGTTGGCAATCTGTGCGTATATCCTCTCCTCCCCCAGCTTTGTCAAAGGTAAGGGTTAAATACTACATGCTAGAAAAATTAGCTCTAGCTCAGGTCCGTTCATTCGGAATTATGCCTGCTTCTGTTTAACGAGAGAGCTGACGTAAATATGTAATCGAGTTAGCGAAGTTTTGCATTCGCCTGCTCGCGTTACCAGTTGTAGCGCGGTGACACACACACACAAGATAGCAAAAATAGAAAAGCGTGGCCGCTGTGCAAGTATTTCGGGCGTGTAATGAAATTTCTCATCTGGTAGTCATCCACCTACGCTGGTAACGGATCAATAACATGTGCCAAAATTCTGTAAATCGGCACCTACAGCAGAGTTTTCTTTTCCGAAGTAAAAACCCTAATGAAAAACGAATGAAAATCCGACCTGGATTTTTAAATGGCAGATGGTTGCTACCCTTGAAAAGCAAAACACGTTTAACAACAGGGTTATTGTTGTTGAATTGTTTTAATAACGCTAAATTATTTTTTGGTATAGTCTCTTTATCCCTAGTTTAGTGGTGCTGCAGGTGCGTTATTGTAAAATGAAAGTTTGAAGATCGTTTGCAATATGATTATGAGGCTAGTTGATTTCAAAGCTCAGATAGCTGGACATTTGCGGGGTTTTTTTTTGTTTAGTTCATAACACTGACGCTAAACACATGCAATACATAGTGTATATTTACACATATCCACATAGCATAAATTATCTGTATAATATACACTGTACTTTCATGGCGCAGAAAGCAATGATCTCGTATTGTCCTTCATGTAACTTCTATTAATTCTGCGATCTTGCTTTGCTAACTCTTGATCCTTATAAATGCTTAAAGAGTACAGTAACTGTATAGTGTATATACTGTATGTGACTCAAGAAAGTTGTTTAGGTCCTTTCAATTTTTGCACTCTACAGAACTGTGAAAATAACAGCTGTGCATGGTTAAAATGTTATTGCCTAGCCATGATTTTCTTGTAAAAACTCAATTTTTATCATACATCATTTCTCCAAAATGTTGCTGTACATACAGTCGAGAAACTGGACATTGTACTTCTCCCCGCCACAAGGAGGCGCTAGGTATTGTTTTATATTCATTTTATTTCAGCGAATATAATATTCGTTTCTGGTACTCACACGATGTAGAGTAGAATTTCAGTATTTGGAGATGTACAGTCTAAATATCTCCCGTTATTGAACTGAAAACTGGCGTGGTTAAAGAATTTAATTACTTTCGGCGCTCTCAGCTCAAAGCAGGTTAGTGCTGAAGAACAGCGTCCTTCCTTAGACAGCCTGTGTCACCACTGTATCTGTGGATGCATGTTTAATGAGAGAGAGAGTGAAGATCTGGGACTATACACAACTCTTGCAGCGCGCTCCACTCATCGATTTTTGCAGCTCGCGGAGGCACTTGAACATTGCAAATCAGTTGAGGGGCTTTTCCGATACAATATTAGAGGATCGACTTATTGGGGCTAAATACAATAAGTTAGAAGAGAGAGAAAATAAAGCGACAGCAGCATCCGTCTTAAGCGTGGAAATCAAGGATTCCAGGAAGAGGGAAGTATTTTTTTTTTCTCCTGAAGTAAAGAACTGGATCTTCAAAATCACAGGCTTTTGAATGGGAAAAGCCACGAAAGACAGCCAGAGGACCCCGTTTGATCCGAAGTTAAATGTGCTGGAATTCGAGATAAACCAAGGAATAACACAAAACGAAACGGGGCGGGGGGTGTTTTTAAGATAGGAACTATTACTTTATTTTCGCATTTTAAAGATGGGTTTCTTTTTATGATCAGCATGGCTGCATTGTGCTGAGGAACTCCTGACAAAATTGTAATTAGAGATGAGCTGATTTATGCCATGAAGCGCAACAAAAGTATACTGTAACCGCTGGAAATACCTCATTGAAAACAGTTGTTCAGCTTGGCTGGCGGAAAGCTTAGAAAAGTCAGGTGAGTGGAATTGTGTATACTGAATATTGGATTATTGGTGTATAGTTACTGTACGCCAATAGTTCTAAACATCTCCCTAAAAGTGTATGCATATTGATTGAAATGAAATGCTTTCAATTCTATTTTCAAAAGTGTGAGTTTTTTTAAATCGCACGCTCACAAAAATAGTTATATTTTGTCTGTACAGCAACAAGATGCTCAAATCGTATATTTTCAGAAATTGAAGTGAATGAGTCAAACTCTTCTGAAGGGCTGTTGAATTTGCAAACCAAAGAAGTGCGGTACAAAAAAAACTGTGTGAGGTAGTAAATACCTGAAAGTTAGAATAGGATCTGGCATGCAGTTCATTTCACCTCAAGGCTTTATTATTCGGTGATGTAGGGTTTTCTTAATGATACTTTTTGCTTTGCAAGTACAGTTCAGTTTACAGTTTTTTCAACAATTCTTCGAAATCGTATGTATTCTGCCTATAATGTACAAACCAGAGTACAGTTACAGAAAAGGTGACTGGGAACTGTTTTGTGAGACCGTGCGGATTCTAAAAGTGCATGTTCTTTTGGTAAACGTCTTATTTTCAGTCCACTACAGTGTGTTAAAGCGCCATTTTCCAGTATGTTTTTCATAGATGATAGCAGCGACTTCTAAACACTTTAAAATTGTATACGAGTGTTCTAATATTCCACGACACTCTGAATACCGCGAACATTAATTGCCGGCTCGTATGTTTAGCCTATGTGGTTTTCCAGACCAAGAAGGATTTAATCGCCTTGGTAGTAAAACGACTGAATGAACATCAATCGTGTCATCCAGATGAGTTGCTGGTTCTCGGTAAGGAAGCCTGTCTGGCCACTTTGATTTATACAATAAAGTAACTCCATAGATCAGGTGCTGGACTGGAGATCGACTCCAACCAGACTTTAGCTGTCACTTTCAGCATCGCTGCTCATCTGTAATAGCACTGGAGGGGAAGAGGAGAAGCGAGACGAAACACATTCAAGACAAATAAATTATCACGAAGTGTGAGCTCCCTCCCCCCCCCCCCCCCCCCCACTTCTGAAAATGTTTATCACCGAAAAACATACCGGCGGCAGGCTTCTAATTTTGTGACGGTAGTTTACTTTTCACACTTGAAGATGTAAGATTTAACTTTGTACATATGCTGTACTGTATGCTGAAACGCGCATTAAGTACGCATCACTTCCCTTTCTAAATAAGTGAATTCTCTGATCAGTTCTCCAGGAGATTTTTCCTTACTCCAAGCATCACCTCTAGCGATCCAATCATCCGTCTATAACGTTTTTTTTAATTATCCCCATAAGTTCTAAACAACCATACAAAAAAAACTATTAGTGTAGCGTTGAGTTGTTTTAACGCTATGTGACTACGTGTGTTAGTTCATTTTACGTTCTTCTGCGGTATGAACGCACAATAAACTCATATAAGGAAGTGCGAAACATCAAATTCGTTGGTGAAAATAAGCGTCGGAACTTATTTAACATTAACATTTTGAAATGCATTCAAAGCCTGTCATTATGTGCCTTTCTGTCAGACAGAGATAACCCAGTATTTTCAATTGCCTCGTTCTACATAATTGAAAAAACAGGAACATGAATTAAATGAAATATGAATGAAAAGAATATATTCAAGTACTGTAAAATAAAAGCCAATTGATTTTTAGCGCCACTTAAAAAGTACCAAAATTATTGTTGGGAACTGCTATAGCTACAAAATTCATTTATATACAGTAGCTATTTTTTCTCAAGTATTTAATTTATGTACAGTATTTACTGGTATAGTGAATGTTTGACAAATATAGTTGTCTGTCGATTTTATTATTTTGATAGTTTTAGGTCTGGGGGTTTGAGGCACTCCGTATACTCTTTAATACAGGCATTAAGGAATGGTAATTAAGAAACTGTCCACTGTGAATATTGTCTGTGTGAGTGCCAGCAAGATTAGTTAACAGCGCTTTCTGATCAAGATCTCTCGGGAAATCCACTGTAGAGTTTAGAGGCTTTGATGAGTCTTTTCTTACACAGTAGCATTTTTGATTCGTAACTTATTAGAACCATTTAGTGAATTCAGTCCTGAAGCGCATTTGACTGTCCCGAGATTTACTCCTTCTATCGACTTACAGTATTCTGAAGCTAATGCCTTTTGCATATTTCTAGTTTATATCGTTACATCAGGCTCCAAGGAATATTATTTCAAAATAAAATTTACACATTCTGTGTCTCAAAGAAATTATGCTTTTGTTCAAACTGATGCTGAACAGATAAACGAAAGGACCCAAAAGCACATTTAAGCGTAGAGGCCAAATCACAGTAAGAATATAACCATTTCATAATTAGACTGCACTTCTTGGAATATTAAATCCATTATATATACTGTACTGTATATAGTGTACAACATATTTCTTACACACACCTTTGGGATCACACATCTGCTGTTTTAGAAAAATGTACACAATACACATGCATATACTTCTAATTTATATATAATTTAGAGGTTACTTTGGTGACTTATCCCAGACCTTGTGCTTTATTTCCAAACAACTGTTAAGCATTTATACATTAGGTTTGCCCTAACTTCTACCTTTAAGTTAATCAGAAAAGTTTTTCCCTCTCCTAAAAGCACCTAAATAAATTAAATTCTTAAAATGTATATCTATAACCATTTTAAAACCATGAATAGCAGTAAAATGTTAGTTGACAGAATTTGCATGAAATCTTTGCTGTGCTTCCTTGACACAGATTCATTGTATCGATTGTGTGGACACTGTGGTTAACTTTGAAGAATAAAATGCTGGAGTGAGCAAGCCAGGGTGGTTAAGAGCCAAAGGCAGTGAGATGTTAAAGTGCCAGGCTGTACATTTGTGGAACAGTAATAGCAGTTAAACATCAGGTGTTTGTGGAAGAGAGAGGGCAGTGGGGCCTTCTGTCTGGCATGATCAAAGGTCATTGATTAATACTAAATTTAGGACAGGTAATTGAACTGTATTTGATCAATTTATGTTAAATTATACTTAAACGGTCTTTCCTCAAGCTTAACTGCAAATAGCCTGAGTAGAACAAAACCATTTTTTAGTCATAGTACAGCATGCATTATTGTGCACTGAAATTATTTAACCAAGGAATCATACTCCTTGAATGTCCTTGATGACAAATGTGTGCTTTCTGAGCTGGGTCATAGCACTGCGCTGTTTTAAGTCATGTATTTTGCGAAACAGCTTCCTTTAACCCTTTGTTCAGAAACACTACTACTGTATGTATCCAGATTCAATTTGTTAATTTCATCTGATGGGCAATATGTTTTAAATGTAAAATGCTGCAGCTTCGATCTGCAGGCTCCGCTTGTGGTCAAGAAGCCACCTTTTTAATCGGTCTACCGATTGAATATTTCTAATGTGAAGGGAAATGAAAAACATTTGGTTTTCATACATTTGTTTGTTTAATAATATTGGCTGTTATCCATACGATAAATATCCAGCTGAGTATTTTTTAAAAGCCATCCCGCTCAAATATACAACAACAGTTCAAAAGAAGAATCTAATGCATTGCTGTATCACTGACTTGTAATAAGTAATAATTAGAATTCTTACCATGCTCTCATGAAAAGAAAGAAAAATACATCTACTGCTCCTGTATCTATACTTTCCTCTTCAGTTTTTCTGCAACTTATCCTTTCATTTCTAATAGATGCTTTTGACTATCAAAGGATTCAGGCAGCTTAACAAAAAAAAAACAGCAATCCTCTTGTGATGTCAGTCTGATGGTTATTAGACCATTCATAATGTCCATTGCTTGACAGTGTTTATTTCCCTCCAAGAAAGCTTTTCTGTCACCTGTATACTCTAAACTTTTACCAAGGCTTTGTAGGTCACCAAATGGTAATGGTAATGTTAATAACAAAGGGGTCGTCTGGTTACATAAAATAATTCTTAGATGTAATGAAAGCGATCCCAGTACTGTCACTCCTTCCATAAGTCAAAAGCAGCTAGTTCATTAAATACTACAGGACACGTATTCAGTTTGTAAAAAGTGAACTACTGATTCCACCTTACCTCACATACACTTTCTCTCTAGCAGCTTACCCTTGAGAAATGTTTACTTGTCATTCAGAACTGAAGAAAGGACAAGTGGAAAAGTTGCAGATGTTTTCTGACTGTAGTCTTGTATGAAGTCCACAGCAGATGTATTAAATCTAAACTTACATGCACACAAAAGTAATAAATAGTATGGCTTTAAAGCAAGCAGGCTATATGGGCACTTAATGACTGCAATGGAATATTTGCAGAGTAATGCATTGCAATTATTTATTTTGCTTGGTGAAAGACATTTTGTTATTTTAATAATACATGGTTGCCGGTGTCAGTCACACTAACTCCAGGTGCATATTGTGCTAATATGTAGAAAACGATACTGCATAGCCTAATCTTATTTTTGTATTTTGAATGGACCCATTATTAATAAAATAATTAAAGTTTAAGCACTACAAAGTCTATTTAAGAAATAAATATTCTGGATCAGTGTCTTCATTTACCATCAGAGAGGGGTGTGATGCATAGATTCAATCAAACCTGCATTTCTCCCAGTTATTTAAATATTGACCAATTCCTTGAGGGTGAGTGCCACTTTGACAAACACCCCTTGTAAATGTCCCAACACCAGACATCAAGCATGTGTTTTTGGAATTTGCAATTAGCACGTGGGACAAATTTTGATTTCTGCTGTCACTTGGCTTGCAATTGTAAGAGTCAGGGCAAAAGGTGGAGTTATTGTTAGATTCTATAAGGGTTTTAGGTTGTGATTAATTTAAAACAGTTCTCATTTTATGTCATTAACATTATGAGAAATATTGACTTTGCCATTTTTATTACCTTCAGGTGCACACAGGGCTTTTATCTTGTTCTTGACCAAAATGGTTTTCTTTTAAATGAACACAGTAACATAAGAAAGGATGCAATTAAGAGGAGGTCGTTTGGGCCCATCTGGCCTATTTGGTTGCTAGTAGTTAATTGATCCAAGGATTTCATCCAGCCATTGAAAGAAGGCACGATTCTTTCAATGGCTTTAACAACTGTATAGCTTTAACAACATGTACGGGTAGTTTATTTCATATTCCCATAGCTCTTTGGGTAAACACATTCCTCCAGTTTTCTCTGGGACAATCCTCCAGTTTCAGTGTCTGCTAGATTGTGTTTCACTGTTTTTTCTTAAGAAGTCCAATGCATTGACTTTGTCAATGCCTTTCAGAGTTTTAAATGCTTGAATCGGGTTAACACATATATCCTCTATTCAGGACTAAAAAGGTTCTGAACAGGTCCTTCAGGTCCTTCATCCTGTCAGTGCAGGACATTCCTGTATGTTCTGGGATGCATAAGGTTGCTCTTCTCTGGATTGATTCCACAGCTGCAATATATTTCTTGTAAAATGATGACCACAACTGTACATAGTATTCTAAATTAGACCTAAATTAGAATTATAATTGAATTCTAACTATAGAGCCTACAGCCTTTTTATTGCTTCCTCACATTGTTTGGAAGATCTAAAGATGTTAGTGGTGTGTCAACATAAACACACAATTTCTTTTCATAAGTCACCTTTTCTGTCTCAGCGTTTCCCGTTTTGTATATATATACTGTAGTTTGTTCTTACCACTTACAAGCAAAACGCTGCACTTGTCTTCATGAAATATCATCTGACAGATGCCAGTCTTAAATTTTATCTTAAGTTTCTTTTAATTTCATTTGCTGCTTCTACTGTACAGTGTTAGCTAATCTCCCTAATTTGGTATCCTCTGCAAACTTGAATAGTTAACTTACCATACCAGAATCTGAATTAGTAATATACTGTACAGGTTATATAATAAATTAGGAAGAACAGTGCACATAGTACAGATCCCTGTGATACTCTAATTTCATCACACCAAAAGAGTAACGGAAAGATCCCCAGTCAGGAACATGAGGAAAAAGAAAGAAAAGTGATTGCATTATTGTGATGTTTGGGTTATAGGAATCCCTATTAATCAAATAATTTCTCAGGAATCTAATGGGAAAAGGTTGTCTCTCTCTCTGTAGCAATGAGATAAATCCAGTGACTGTACTGATGTGGAAGCTCAAACACTGCTGTGGAATATGGATTTATATTGAGGGCTAAATCAAAATGAACAGAGATGCAAACTTGTATAGAGGAAATGGTCTCATGTTCACTGTTGCTATTTATCAGTGTTAACCTGTTCGTCACAAAGTCTTTACTTTAAAGTGGTGAGTGAGCAGAAGATTGAGGCTGAAATCCTAATTTATGATGTTGAAAAGAGCTCTTCAGGTTTTATTGTTGCCGTCTAAACCCAGGTTTAAATTAGTTTCCTCCAAATGCTTTTTATTGTGTCAATTGATAGCAGGCTGCCTCTTGACTAAGAGAAATACCTGCCTGTCAGTGACATCTTTATATGCATAATAATTGAAATGTAGTAGCCATTAGGGGGAAAAAACACTTTCAGAAAGAGTGAGACATCAAACTGAACAAACAGAGGAATAACTTGTTCATACAAATACAAATTACCCAGCTGCTAAAATGAATCTTTGGCAAAATAACATCTGCACAAACATGGCAACAGTTTAACCAGAACATTCAATAGATTTATTCACACAAATATTGTAAGCAGGCATTTATAATTCTGTTTCACAAGTGCAAATCCAGTTCTGAAGTATGCTCATAAGATTACTGTACAAAATAATCAGAACCCAGAGGGAGAGATTACTTAGCATTTAAATGGTCTGTGAAGTAAATGGCACATACATGTTTAGAAGCTCAAACAGTATTTCACATCTTGTTTTAATATATCTGTGACAGTGCCTAGCTGTTGGCCTGAAGTAACGTCTGTATTAATAAATAGTTATAGTGGAAGTGTGAAGTTGAAATAGTTCAGCCTGGGGTCAGAAACTAATTGATGTTGTTTGCAGGTGTGGTCTAGTATGACCATCATGAAAATGGGGAGTTTTGTAAAGAAGCACATCCATAGGATTTAAATGAACATGACCAGGTGCTTTAATGTTATTAATTCCTTATATATTGTATTATATGATAGACATGAATAGAGTTGTTGGTATGAATTGTATTAAAAATGTAAAAACATTTTATTTTCAAACACAGCAGTAAAAATAGGCCATAATTTGGAAGAATGTCTCTTCTTATACGCTTATTACTTTAGCAGGCAACAAATGTGTATTAGCCTTTTATCTTTTTATACTATGGGAAATACTCTATATACTTCAAGCACTTTAAATAAATGGAATGTACAGTAATTCTTTGAGTCCTCTTCCCAAAAATTAAGAAAGATCTGTTTTCAAAGAGGAATTTCAACTTGATGCATGAATAGAAATGAGATATCCCTGTAGGATGAATATACAGTGGGTAGGCACTGATAATTGTATTTGTATTGTGCATGCTTTTTATGTTGAGTAGCAAAATTCCAGTGATCAAAGCAGCCTTTGTGTTTTCAAGTGTTGTCTTTTGCAGCAGCAAAGCATAAAACACACAACCTACTGTGCTCTGGAACTGTGACTGGAAGGTTGTCGGTTCAAAGCCATGTTTGGGTCCTGCTGTTGTACCCCTGGATATGGTACTTCATGAAAATTGCTTCAAATATATGACCGGGTGCTTCAATGAGCACAAAATACAAGGTGTTTTAGATAAAAGCTGCAACCAAATGAATAATAACATATCAAAAACACAAGAGTGGGTAAAATGAATGGGTACAGAATGTGGACTTTAATGTTTTTGCTTTGCTGGAGAGCCACTCTAATACTAGAAAGTGAAAGGATCTCTTGAGTGTACTGATGTGATTTGCCCCATAGTGGACACACAAAAACCCATCGCATAAACATTTTGAATCTGGAACCGTTGTTGTTATCAGTGGTTTTCATATTATGGAATAAACTTGTCCCACTAGCTTAGCAAATTAAATTGATTTAATTTGGCAGAGGTTTTATTTTTGCATTTCTGATATTTTTAAAATGTCTGTATTCTGGATAAACCCAGATTACTGATTTTCCTAAATTTCTATATATTCCATCATCCATAGTGTGGCATGAGAAGTATCATTTTTATTTCTTTTGTATGACAATATACAAAAATGACAAATCTGAAATAATGTAGTCCTTGTGTGATAGCAATTCAAATCTCAAAATACATTTATTTAGTGAAAATTCTTTTACATTTTAATGGTCCACATCTCACACATTTTTCACTTTTCGGCAAAAACATTGCATGAAGGCACTCTGAGGCAGATGGCATTGCAAATATACGTTCAATTTGACACTTTCAAGCTAATTCAAAGATCCAGTCTGTGGTGGAAGAAATTAATGGTACTGTACATCCAATGACACACTTAATTGTCGACTACAAAGTTATTAGCCGTGTCCCACAATAATCATTCATGAAAAATGGAAGCTAGTCATTAAGTCTATAAATAACTCCAGAAATACTATGGGATTCCTATCAATTTAAGCTGTGCTTTCCAGGGGAAATCTATTTTATAGAGTGGATACTGGTCCATTCTCACCCTTCACCCTAGCCATTAACTTTGAGCTAGCTTGAACAGTACATTGTGTCAGTTAAATCCTTTTGTCATTTTGACAGTCATGGATTCTTGCTGTGCTTCTTTCTGTGTGTACATTACATATTTACAGTTTTTACCCATATTAGGACTCTTTGAGATACTAGACTAGATTTAACTGAGGTTACTGTTGTAAGAGATTTTTGTGTTTAGTTTTAAGTTGTTTTCATATTTCAGAAAGGAATGATTTAATGCATAATACTGTAATTATTACAGTAAGTAAGAAAATCATCTTACACAAAGCTGTGTAACGAGGCACAAAAATACAAATGCAATACCACATGGCCCATTACATACTCACACTGCAAATGCCTACTTTGAATTAGTTTTGCATTAGATACACACTTACATTTTAAATGTCATTACACTGTATATTATTTATGAGCTACATATTGTATGCTAATTCTGTATGGAAAATTGCAGATAGGATGACAAAGATCTGAGCTCTAAGATGACCCAGTTACATGCACCTTTATATTTTCTGTGTTTTACATACAGTATATACAGTATTTTTAAAATACATTTGCTTTCAGTCCTGAGGCTATGGTTTACCCGATGTAAGGAAGGATACCAGTGTGGTGTTACCATATTATCCTCTAATAATATAATATATTATTGCATTATATGCATTCTCAGCTGAGTCCTAGGGTTATGTGTTTTGTGAAGGTGGGGTGATAGCTGTTTCATTAAGGAATAGTCTTCAAAGTTCTCTTTAAAGAAGTAAAGTACAATTAAAACTCACAACAAAACTTTGACACTAAGAATGCCGTGATGCAAATTCAGAGGACCTCCACATGAAATAACACTCTGTTGTAGCTGTTTTAGGGATGACAGTTTTTGAGTTTTTAAAGTCCTTCCATACTTTCTTCTCTAGCTCAGCCATCTGCTGTATATTGGCCGTTGCTTGTGTAACTTGGCTGGTGTAGGGGTCACTGAGTCTGTGCAGAAAACTGGGTAACAATCTGTCTAAAGAAGCTGACTGGGTGTTACTAGGAGTCTGTTTACATGGAGGAAATTTGTCTTGCATAATGCTTTAATATGCACACTGCATTCCAGATCAGTATGCAGTTTTATGAAAATTTTTCTATTGTCCCTGAAAATATTGTCCTTTTAGATGAGTCCTCTTTTCTAAAGTGACTTTCTAAAGAAAGCTTTGGGGATGGCAGCTCTTTTCCTTTTTATGCAGCCAGTTTGAATCTTCAAATTGATAATTAACTTGACATTACTACATTTCAGACCAGCACTGGAGAGTGGAGAACCCAGCGCACTTTCCTCCAAAATGCTCACTTCAAAGTACAGCTACCATTTCCCCCAAATATGCAGTTAAATTTTATCTCTCAACAAGAGAATGGTTTTAGACATTTGGCCCCTCTACCTTGTTTGGTTTCGAAGAAGTATAATTGAGGATCTTTTCCAATTGTTTTCCTAAGTATTGGAATGAATGAACAGATGAATGACTGAATACATGAATGAATCAGCCAGCCAACCAAACAGTTGTTCAGTAAGTCAGTCAGTGAATCAATCATTCAATCAATCAATTTATTCTATATAATATCCCTCTCAAAACTTTGCCTTGGAGTATTTACAGGAAAACAGAAACTCCCAGTGGAGTCCCATGCCCGAAGTTTGTCCTCACTCCAGGAAATATGTTTGTGGAACATTAATTATGGTCGATTGTCAGCAGATTCCATAGTCCGGGGCTGCTATTCTGTCCTCCTTGATCTGTCACCCAAGAGGAGTAGCTGGGGTGTCTTGGGTCTGCCTTCTTGGGTCTGTTGTTCTATGTTCTGATGTTACAAGCCATCAGGACTTGAATATTGAGAGTCAGATTCCAGCACCAGAATAATAATTGCTTACACTTATATAGCACTTTTCTGGACACCCCACTCAAAGCGCTTTACAGGTAATGGGGACTCCCTTCCACCACCACCAATGTGCATCATCCACCTGGATGATGCGACAGCAGCCATAGTGCGCCAGAACGCTCACCACACATCAGCTATTAGTGGGGAGGAGAGCAGAGTAATGAAGCCAATTCATAGACGGGAATTATTAGAGGCCATGATTGGTAAGGGCCAATGGGAAATTTGGCCAGGACGCCGGGGTTACACCCCTACTCTTTTCGAGAAACGCCCTGGGATTTTTAATGACCACAGAGAGTCAGGACCTCGGTTTTACATCTCATCCAAAGGACGGCGCCTGTTTGCTGTATAGTGTCCCCATCACTATACTGGGGCATTAGGACCCACATGGACTGCAGGGTGAGCACCCCCTGCTGGCCCCACTAACACCCCTTCCAGCAGCAACCTTAGTTTTTCCCAGGAGGTCTCCCATCCAGGTACTGACCAGGCTCACAACTGCTTAGCTTCAGTGGGTTGCTAGTTATGAGTTGCAGGGTGATATGGCTGCTGGATAAGTATTAAGGATCCATCCAGCCTGGGGACAGCAAAGAATAAGAAAGTGGTTTACAGTGTATCACTGCTCCCAGCATAACTGGGCAGCATTTCCAGTTTGCTACAAAGCTCTGTGTAAAGAAACAACTCTTATTTCTGGTCTTTTCCCCTTCCTTTTGAGTTCTCAGGTTTGTATTGTATGTCATCCTTTTTTTTATGACCTTTATGTATTACCTTATTCTGAAAACCGAAGAAGAAACATATAGACAGCCATACAAAAATGCAAACCTGCAATTAAAGAACAAAATATAAAAGTAATTTAAGAGATTAAAATAATGAAACTGTGTTATTATACCAGGAATGTATAACAGAACTGTGCTGTTAGAATAAGATACATATTCAATAAATTACTACTGCATTTCTATTTTTCAGATTCAATCTGTTCTATAAACAGCTGTGCATTTGGGTTACTATGAAATGTCCACTGAGTCATTTTTCTTGAAATATTTATCTTCTCCAGTGCAGTTATAGTGCGCTTTTACTTTTTTATGCCATGGATCTTTTGAAATTACCAGTGGTATGTTTTTGCCTTTATCAACATATTCTACTAGAATTATGTCTTTAGTTCATGGCTTGGGCTGTTATATTGAGAAAATATTATTTGCCAGCTTATTCTACGGTAAATACACTTCAAAACAACTAAAAGTATAAGTTATCTTTTTTGTCTTTTTTGACATTTCTCCCTTTTGGGGGCTGTAGTGGCATGGTCTGTTTGCAAATCATGGTTGGAGAATTGTCATTTCAGGACAGAATCCCACAAGTCTAAATGAGAACAGTTGTGTACTGTATGTAACAGTCACATTGAGTATCCCAGCCTTAAGCAAGAACAACTTTTACAAAGAAATATCCCCTTTCTCTTCTTCCATTTTTCCCATCAATCCTTTGTTAAAAAAAAGGCTCTGGAACTTCAATTAAGCAATGATAAAAGGAGCACTGGCCTGGAAACATGTAAAAGAAATAGTAAAGAGCTAAGTAGGTATTTTGCTTAATAGACCATGGTGGTGAGTCACAGCCACAGCACCTGTGTACCTTACATGTTGTTTTTAGGACCTACAGTATATAATTATCACATTTGAGCATTTCTCTGTATATTAGACTTTACAAACTAAGTTGATTTTTGCTAAGGGCTGAAACTTGCTAACTCTACCCATATAAGGCAGCAGTTGTAAACCAAACCTGACTTCTGTATGAGCAGAAACACATAGCTCTGAAAATAAGAGACCCTTTTCATTGCTTAGATGTGATCTAAGTAGAACTGGCTTATTGGTGCCACAGCTGCTATTGGTATATCCCAGGTATACCTCTTTAATTCTGTTATGGGCATTCATGTCTGCCATTGAACCTAAATCATCATGCACAGGGGATTTGTAAGTGGCTAATGTGTTGCTTTTCTGCATTAAAATGAAAAATGTTTTATCTTTCTTGTGTCACAGAGTCAAAATAAATTCACTAGAAACCTTCAGAGCATGCAAATTAAAAGATGATCTCTGATACATGCATAACAAATCAAAATTTAAGCATTTACTACCTTTCTGAGATCACAGGGAAATTATTTAGTTGCACCCTGGTGCCAAAACAGAAATCCTAAAAGGATAAAAGTCCTGTAGAGCTCTTTGTGATGCTTAATTATTTATCGAGAAGGAACAGATGTAGGAAAAAAAGCTATGCAAAAAAACTGCCTTAATTAATGCATCAAATGGTTCAGCTGTTTAATATAATCTACAAATCAAATGGAGGAACAGAGATCTTTCAAATTATTTGCATTACTCTCTAAGAGGGAGAAGGAATCTTGAGTTGCCTCGAGAGAGAATCAGGGTTCATGAAAAGAAAAACACCTGTACTTAGTACTAGGTTCTGACTGCTTGAATTTGCATTTTACAATAAAAGGCTTGTTGCAATAATAGAAATTATGCAATGGTGACCAAGCTGAATGTCCATTTTAACATGCGTATGGAACTTCCTAATGACATATTTTGGCATGATTAAAGAAGTCAGAATAAGGAAATCATACATAAAATACAAAGGGATGAAAACCTTTACCTTTTGTGGTTTTCAATATGATTTCTGCAAGCCAACGTTAAAAATAACAATGACCGAAATTTGCAAGGGCAGAGACTCTAGATCTTCATGCAAAAGCTCATTTCCAAGTCAAAAGCCAAGACACATAAGAGCTAAAGGCATGGAATCTCATTGAATCACATGTGATTACATGACATACAGTACAAATACATGTAAAGAAAGGAAAGTTATTTAAATCTAGAATGTATATTTAGAAATATAACAATGCTCTTTGAAGAGTGAATTCATTCTTGAATTTTGAAGAGGAATTCACCTTCCTTCCAAGGAATTTATTTTGTGTTTATAAAACTACAAAGGAGCTGCTTTTACAGTGGAAACTGCTTTGGGGTTAAAAATCATTTTCTGTATATAGCATCAGTGCAGTTATAATGCAAACACAAATAGCATCAGTGCAGTTATAATGCAAACACAAATAGCATCAGTGCAGTTATAATGCAAATCTGCCTGGAAACAGAGAATACTTTTCGAAGTTTGAACAACTTCTCTTCTGTTTATAAAATAAAACAGGAACAGAAGAAAGACATCGTTAGGTGTGGATTGGGGGCAGCTACTGTGAATGATTATTTTTTTCAGAGTACAAAATTCAGATCTGAGTTCCTCATTTATAATATTGTATAATAAAGCCAAACATTTTAGGACTGTTTCTGGAAAACAAAAGTGCATACACATGGGTCAAAAATCTATGGTCCATTTGTTGTGTTTTGTGTTTCTCTCATATTAAATGTTATGCTGTTTGAAAGAAAGAGCTTTTGACACTTGTGGGTCTCAATGTTTGGGAAAAGGGCAGTGTATGATACATTTTCTTTTTGCCTGGATTAATGAGGTTGTGGCTTGGTCCTCCAGCAGCTGTTAATTGTTGTGACCGAGTTCCATGAAGCATCTCTCCAGTAGCCTTGAAGCACATCTCCTGTGCCTGGAAATCACTGTAAGCAGTGAAGCTTTGGCATGTGACCTAGGTCTATGGCTCAATCTGTCAGCAGCTGCTAAATGCTGCCACTTGCTTTTCCAAAGCATTTTCAGAGTCATAGTTCCTTTAATCATAGAATGCATGGCCTGAACATGTTTGAAAGAGGAAATGGTTTGGCTTTAAAATTGGGGCTCAAACATATGTTTCACAGGCCACTGACCCTTATAGTTATATTATCTAACTCAAATTATAAGCCATCTCCTTAGTACTTGTCCTTAACTTCCATCACTTACAGTCTGTCTAAAAATAGCGTTTCTGTTTTATGATTGGAGTGGAATGTGTGTTAAGGATGGTTTTGAATAACATTTTAAGTTCAGTTTAGAATTTTTTAGTTTGATGGAGATTCTTCAGTTGGTTTAGTTTCTAGATTTGCCACAGAAGGTTTTAGGGAATTAAAGGGTTCCTACATCTGGAAACATACTGGAGTCTAATATTGGTGCAGTAACCAAAGAAAACATCGCTACTTTGTATTTTAATCTATTTAATGTATTTAAGAGTACAATGGATGACACTTTCTACACTAGTGTCCACCGATCTTAAACATATCCATTAACTAGACTGGTTTAAAATTTGTCTAAGTGGTTAGACTGAACTAGTCCCTAGAGTTCAATGTGTATTCTAACCAATTTCAACTCGCTGAAAAGTATAATTACAGTTTAGTTCAGAGCCTGCCAAAAAACATCATTATGGAATTTGACTGAGTTGACCTACACTGTTTTAAATAAAGTAGAAAGGGTCAATTATGCTATCTCTTTCAATTCTACATAACCTTTGTGCAATCATTATATTTGAGGCATTGATCATTCAGCCATCAGTGTACAATGTCTTATTAAGATGTGAGAACCAGACCACTCTTCTATAAAATAATGCAGCTAAATTGCCCAAATTTAATTCAGAGGAACCACAAAAGCTTAATAAAAGCCAGAAATCTATAATTTATTGAAATTGTAATCTGAATTATTAGATGGTATGAATAGTAATAACAAAGTAATGAAAGCTACTAAACTATGCTTATTACTGTAAGTGCTACTTACTGTCACCAAGTACAAAAGTGGATCAATTACTTGACTCATACATTTAAAGACTCATACATCTTTGTTAAAATATAATCTATGACCTGCAGTATGCACCAAAATATTTAGGTTGTGACACAGACAGATAGGGCTTCTCTTAATGTGAAGGTCAAGGTCTGATTAAATTCTGCTGGTTTCATGTAATGTACTGTATGAGCCCTCAGGCATAATTTCTGCATTGATTTTGTTTTAACATTGTAAGGAGCTTTAATTTAGGTAATGTGCTGTATTGACAGGATAGACTTCATTAACGTTTCTGGTTGGTGTTGTAAAGTACATTTATTTTTTTCATCACCATAAGCTACTTCAGTCATAAAGTAGTATAACATAGTGCTCCCAAAACTGCATACAAGGGACACAGGAACCTGCAAAGATGGGATTTTAAATTAAAATAAAATAACTATTGTGAGACTCTCATATCAGATTATATACATTATGTTGTTTTTTTCCCCAGCAAAATCAATCTTCATGTTGTTGTCCCCTTTCTTTTCAAAAACCTAAAATACCCTACTACATTAAACTGTGAAAGAAAACATACATTTTCTCAATCAATATTATGTTGCAAGGGCTATGAAAGACTGCTATTTGAACATAGAAACGACATCTCCTCAAACACGTAGAAATTACCCACTGGAAACTTGTTGTGGTGAAAAAAAGACTTTGGAAGTATGCACTTTAGGTATTAAGGCTTGGCTTCAGTGCCAAAGACCCTTCACTATTGGAAATAATTAGTTTGTATGGTTGTAAAAGCTATAAATGAGTTATTTCATTTATGAGACATTTTCCCAACACTTTGGGGTCTATTTATAAAACCTTAACAGAACCTATAGTACTGTATATAACCAAAACAGAAGAAAGGGTAGTTTTCAGAGCACAGTAGTGTTCTCCCTTTTATTACCATAGTTTAACTGAGCTGAAAAATATATCAGACACTTACTGTCTTTTGTTTTCTTCCTTAAAAGATGTTAAGCATGTCAATAGACATTAATGAATAGAAGATATTATACAGTAAATGCTTGCGTACAAATTCAGAATAATGTATAGGACTTTATGTTATAAGTAACCCAATCCATAACCAAACCAGCTCTTTTACAGTACGTACGGGAATTGGATCGCTGATTTATTCCACAGAATGTAGCTCTTTGCTGTTACTCTACCGTCCTCTAAGAAATCATGAAGTACACAAGGTGTGTGCTCTCTAATTGCAGCTGAAACAGTAAGGTCACTGCAACCTTTTAACGCAAGGGTTCTCAAGGTTGGCTGACACCCCACATTGGTAGTGCTCCGTGGCACAATAAATAATGCGCACCTTGTGTAATTTGCTCATTCTGACATTTAAATAGTATTGCATTTCTCTAAAAATCAATTGGGAAGCCAGCTGCTCAGATCCGTCCATTACAGTTTGAGTATATTTTGATCTTAGTTTGCAGAGAGGGTATCCTTTAATGTCACTTCCCAGATGCTTCTGTGGTTCTTAACACCTTTGGTCCTGTTTGCTAATTATTTGGTTCACATGAATTGTAATCAGTCCAATTTATTGATGCATAGCATACTCTTGTACTGTACTAAATATTGAAGCGGGGCAGGTGGCATGGTGTTGTGGTTGTCAGTGCTGCTTTAGCACAATTCTTGTTTTAGAGACTGACCTTTGTGTGGAGTTTGCATGGTATCCCCATGTTCACCTGTGTTTTCCCTAGGTGCTCTGCTTTACTTTCGCTTTCTGTATGCAATTGTGGAAGTGAAAAAAAAAATCCTTATCGTTTAAGTAGTTTGACATGTTCTTCCACACAATGGCAGTCTTCAGACCACCTAGAAAAAACATTGTTTTATAACACCTGAATAGAAAAGAAATTCTGTTTCTCATACTGCGTCTGCAAATTGAACACTTTTTTAGAAATATTTGCTATCCTTCTTTTCTTTCTATGTTTTCCCAGATATTGCTTGCAGAAAACTCTACAGCTTTGACATATTGTGTGTAATTAATTCAAAATATTTCCTAGCATTTAAGAGTGCTGTAAATAAATATTTGATGAGCTACATCAGCAGAAATACTAACATATATAAACCTTCAAAAAGCCTTCTGTTTAAGTAGCCTATTTGAATTCAAGTGTGTACAGTCTGTATTTTGTATTTTAACCATATTTTAAGTCCAGCTTTTTGGTAAGAACTCATAAATATGACATCGTGCAAAGTACATTTGTTTGCTTTAAATCTATCCACCAGTCTGTCTGATATCATACGTATCTGTAGGTCTTCCTGGAAAGCTTACAATATTTTTATTAAATGAAGTGTTCTGTTCCACTTCATCATGCATTTTATTGATTTGTTTTTATAATTGGTTATGTTGCAGTGTAGTTCAGCTCCATCTCAAATAAAATTCATTTTCTGCATGGTATTTGAGAACTAGAACACTCAAGTCAGTTCAGCACAGCCGGCTGTGTACTCCAGTGGGAATATGCTACAAAATTGCTTTCTTTTAAAGGCTTCTGTAGATTTTCCTACTTTGCTGGTGAAAGGGCAGTCTGTGTTAAATGTCTGCTGAAAACGCCAATAACAACAAAGACCACATTTGCTGCTCCTTATTGTACAATTTTAGTTTGTTAGTTTGTGCTTAGGGAAGGTACAATTATTTATTAAAGTGTCATTTTCCTGCCCATTTAAAATACTGTCCGATTGGATTTTGCTTCCAAAGTGAAAGCATTTTGCTGTGTCGTTTCACCTAAAAATCCATTCAAGGACTCTAGGTGAGCAGGCAAACACTACATTTAACTAAACAAGTCATCCAATTACTAAAAACTTTCAAAAGAGAAACAGTATCTCTTAATAGTTTGGGGTCTACGGATATGAGTTTATACAGCGGGCTTCCATTTTAAAGCTAGGAGTACTCCTCCCTGCCTTTTCTCACCCAAGTTAGTGTGTCTTCAGGAATTGCAGGAAATATAGTTTTTGGCTTATCTGCATGCACATTAGCCCATTAGAAATTCCCTTAAAGTCTGCATTAAGAAGATTTAATCATGATTCCTCTTTTACCTGCACAGAGCATTCTTTCTCATCTATTAGATACATGCTTTCAGCTTCTCATTAACACATGTATCAATATAATTTAAAAGCTTTTATTTTTTATGGTGCCTTTATTTTTGCAAATGAACCGGGTAGCAATGTTTTCCCATTGATTGTGGCAGAGCTGTCTAAGTCAGTATGTCCTCAACACAGGCTAACTCAAAACAGGAGGATCGATGCAGCAAATCCAATGAACAAGATAGAATGCTTTTCAGCTCGCCTTTTTAAACTTTCCCTGCTCTGATCATTGTTTCTTGTCTACTGTTTAATGGCAGTGAAGTTCAGAGCCTGTGCACCAGCATTCATTAGGTTATCAAACAGTGTGTATATTTTAGTTAGTGTTTTAAAGGTAATCTTTAAATCTATATCTGACCACTGAGAGGTCATATAAAATTTTACTTATAAATTAGTACTTGTACAATTCTGGGCTTGTGTCCTATTTGGATTTGCTTGAAACTGCATCACATCCAAGATAATTGCAAAATTGGAAGACTAGATAACCTTATAAAAAAATACAAATGTCTTTGTAGCTCCAAATTCACATCTGGATGATGTAAAGAAAGGCACCTAAATCTGTCCACTAACGGTGAATAATGAATTGGTTAGCTCAACTGCTTTTCTCATGGGGATAATTTCATGAGCGACACAGGGACGTGTTTACAAATGGGAGGAGGCCATTTGGCCAAATATTGCCAGTTTGGTAGTTAGTAGCTAGTTAATCCAAGGATCCCATCCAGCTATTTCCTGAAAGAAGCCTGGGTATCAGCTTCAACAACATGGCTAGGTATTTTGGTACATACTCCCACAACCCGCAACAAGTAAAGATGTGCCTTCTGGTCTCCGTCTTAAATACACTTCCTCTTAGTTTCCCCTTGTGTCCTCTGATACGTGTTTAAGAAAATGCTGATTTTGTTAATACCATTGAGAATTTTTCACACTTCAGCCCTTTGTGCCTCTTCTTTTCTGTTCCATACAACTGGCATGCCAGTTCCTGCTTTTCTGCTGTTTCTGTAGAAGTCCCTCGGGTTTGTCGATGCTTTTGAGAATTGAAAAATACTTGAGTTGGGTCCCCTGGCTTTTTAGCTTTGAACAGGCTATTAAACCTAACCTGTGTGTCTTTGGAAGGGAAAGAGAGCACCTACAATATATGAGAATGGGGGTAATGTGCAATCTTCACACAGGTACTGTAGATGCTGCTGGTCAGAATGAAACCCAGGACCCTGCTGCTCTGAAACTTGCCCCACTTGTATTGACACCAAAAGATTTATACAGAAATTACAATGTATAATCTAAGACATAAGGTACAGCATTTTACAACAATCCAGTCATCTTAATCTTACCTCAGAGTTATTATTTGGATTCGATATCACATTGACTTTAGGTCAGATCTGCAGTAAAACAGATATGAATAATTAATACGTTTTCAATATGTGTTTACCTTCTATTTGTCTAACTGCTTATTCAGAGTAAGATATTGTGTACCAGAAAACTAATATTGAAATGGAAATGGATACAGTATATGCATCTAATTACAGTATATAATATGTATTTACATAATTATAGAATTTAATATATATATATACAAAGTTACAAATAAGGGGTTATGAAAATAGAGATTTAGTGAAAATAGACCAAGTGGGATAATCTAAATTCAAATAAATAATCACAACCCCTGAATTGTAAAGATATGCCAAGAGTATACCTGAGCAGTTGGTATGATTAGAGGCACCAGAGATCTTTGTTCACTGGCACAGCTTTGGTAAGAAGAGAAATAAATCAGGCACACTGTGTTCAATATTTATTAATAATGACAATAACGCACAATTAGAGCACACAACACAAAATACAAGTTACTCTATTTAGAAACAAGCCATCTTGAAGGCCTTTATCCTACCAACCAAAAAATACTCCCGACTGCTACCTACAGTAGTATTCAAAGATCCTACATACTGTAATACATACACAGGCCAACAAGAGAGATTTACCTGCCTTCTAAACTAAACAGAATATGACCTACAGTTAAATCTCTCTCTGTAAATCTGGATAATACAAAGTGAATGGGAAACCTATCTCCATATTCTAAAACTGTCTGCTAAACAGGAGACACCATTTTTAATCTAGGGATTCTCTGTACAGGAACTGTATTCTTATATAGATGATTAATTTGTTCTCTATTCAGACTTTCTTAAAATGACAGAATGGCCAGCTCTTTTAACAAGGATGGTATTAAAGGCTCATCCAGTTCTCTAATTTGCCACTGCCTCATCTGTTGATAACTCTTAATAATATACCAAGAGTTTAATTATCAAAGGTAAACCAGACGATTCCTTCGATCAATGCCTCTCAGACCCAGAGCAACTCAGTAAACACCTCAGTTCCTTTCTTGCTGTGAAGCTCCTGAGAAGAGCTAGCTGTTGACCATCACCAATTTAGCTGTACCCATTTACAGTAGCTTTAACCATATTATCTGTAATGCTTGCACATAAAGAGACATATATTTGTCCTTTTCTCAGAATTAAGTGAGCTAGACTTGCATTTACTGTAAATTTTCTCTCTTTTCTACATTGTCTCTCTTTTCAGCACTGTGAAAGGGTGAGGGCTACAGTAAGTCATATCCATTCTTATAATTCATTGTGACCGCTTACTCTGACAACAATGACAACAAGCCATTACGATCAAAGGAACTCATGTGTTTCATGTTACATTTTGACTAGGTTTTCATACCTTTTCCAGATTTCTTGAACTGATCCTTGATTATGATCCCTTTTCCTTCATATAATTTCATTGCTAAAATTCTATGTACAGTAGCTCTGTCTTTGCAAGCTCAATATCTGAGTCAAATCAAAGATGCATTGCATGTTAAAAACAACACCGAATCGGGTATTGTATGATATATTTTGACCCATCCTCCTTACCACATACAGTAAGCAGAAACCAAGCAGTTCATCTTGCATAAACAGGTAGACATGGAAATTAATTTTAGGACAAATTGAGATCAATAGGAGATGTTAAACTTTTCTTAGTTTTGAAAACAATTTGTAAAATGCAGAATGCCTTAATTAGAGTACAGGAGTTTAAATGTTCTACAGCATCTAATGCTGTTTTTTTTCAAACGTGCTGTAAGGAAAGTGTATGGAAAAATGAGTGAAACCTGCAGGAATCAATTTCATCACAGTTCTGCCCATTAAACTATAACATCGAATGTCAGAATGTTTGGCATTGGTCTTTACATCAAGAACTTGCTCCTAATGAAGTTGTTTACCACCAGGCACTCACTGTAGTAACATTTGGACCTTCTCTGTGAAGCAATCATAGCGGTAGCTCTCTGTGGGTTAATTTTCTCATGCCAGGTTTCCTCCAGGCTCCCCTGGGCTATGCATTTTGCCATATGGCAGAACATCCTAACCATTGGTGCATTCACGAAAGCAGAAACTGAAGCCATCTTAGACAATTGGGTTACACTGTCAACTATTCAGGGCAGAACAGCCTCCCATCTGTGTGAAGCATTCAGTTCCTTGCCTTTGGTTTTACTTAGTGGTGCATTGTACAATAATGGCAGGTAGTTTGTCCAAAGGAACTCTTGAGCAACATACAGAATGAATATCAGGAGCTTATTTATTGCTCTTTTCATTGACAGGATACAGTATTTCCAGATGTCAAAATTGATAGTCAAATCCTATGTGCCCAAAGCTTATTTTTTCAGAAACATCATGCTATAAAAATTATAACTAACTTCACTTCAGGTGCTTCAGTGAAGACATTTAGACCAGCAGGTATAATTTTCTAGTCATTGCTTCTAAATGCAACTTTTGAGAGTGATTATTTTTTAATTGTTGACTCTCTTTTGGTTTGCATTGTGCAGTTCATTTTCTCCATGACTGCAATAAATGGAAAACAGGTTATGGAAAAAAGCAAAAAGCATTCTAATCAGAAGACAACAATAGAAATCAGGTTACATTTACTGCACTCTATACCTTTGAAACTTTTATTTTGCTTTTCTTTTGAACTTGACTTTTAAAGTCCTTTTTAATTTAGGTTTTGATTCATTGTAGATGGGTTTTTGATACATGTGTAGATGGGCCTGAGGGAAGCATACTGTCTTTCCGTGGGATAATTTTAGAAAGTGGAAATGTCTAAATTTTTAATATAAAGACTCAGGCATAGCGGGAAAAATGGTTCTTGTCTGTTATCTATACACTGCTGGGAATGGAAGAAGCTTCCTGTTTGTATTAGTTTCTAAGGATATTTGAGCACTTAAAACAAAGTACCAGGCATTCTAAGTTCACCACATACTGTATGAAAAAGCCAAGTATTGTTTGTTTCATAGTGTAGCGCCCTCGTCAGGCATTGATGGGGCATCGATCAGACAAGCAATGGAGCTGGTTATGTCAGCCCTGGGAGAGCATGCTGGGATAGATGAGAACTTGTTTGGGATAATCGGGAACAGGGACATTGTTAACACCTTGGACTCAGGGGGAAGGTCAGGGGTTTGTACAGATGGTACAGTATGCGAGTACACTGTATGTGTGTGGCTGTCCAATGTTTACCCATCTGGGTCTGTGACTTCAGGTTTCCACACTGAACTGCCTGACCTCTTTTAGTTAGGATCCCCACTTCACTCTCAGTCCCGTATAGTTAATATGCTGCTGGTTAGTGAGAGTATGTATATTTGTTGCCATTGTTAGAGTAGTTGCTCAGATATCGCTTGGATATTGTATTCATGCATCTCATGACACCAAGCTCTGGTTTCTTCAAGTCTGTTTAGTGCACACAGCATTAAGGCAGCATTCTGTTTTAGGGCTTTTTTGTGCAACTGATGTTATGAATGAGAAAAAATTAATCTGTGAGGAACACAAGCACATTGTTGACTTGGGTGATTCGTAGTGGTCTTCTCCTAGAGCATAATGTTCATGCTAGTTCTAGCTAGCAATGCCATGGAATGGATTCAATTTTATAATTACAGTGGAACTTTGTCTTGACAGGAGGTGAAGCTGGCTGAAAACAGCAGTCATTTAGGTCATTTCAGGGCTGTTCATTTTACCTGGGCTGCCAATGAAGAGCAGTTAAGGTCATTATGTTCATGGCTGGTTTGTCTTCATAATTTTAAAGAGACACTTTTAAAAGTGGAATGTTTTAAGTAGTTATTGTCATTTGAGCTTTACATGGTTCAGTCTCTGTTTTTCAGAAAGAAAAAAAGGATCTTAGAGCTGTTCAATAATCATAATTACAGTTAATTATCCAATAAATCAATTACACAATCCAATATCAGAATGTTTCTCAGCCTGTCAAGAATCTGTGACTGGGCAGATGATGTTAAAGATGGACAACTGCAAAGTTTTACATACAACGTACGCAGCAAAATGAAAACTAGAAATATAAAATGAGAAACCGAGCTTGAAGAAGTTACCTATGGAACAAATATTAGATGTGTAAGCTGATAATGTGATTTTAATTGCTTCCTACAAGGCAATGTACTGAAGCAATGAAAAAAGCAAACAAATTCAGACAGCAAATTCTAATCAAGGGGGCGTGGGGAAATTAGTAAGACATCATTTGGAGTATTGTGTACAGTTTTTATCATCATGTTCCAAAAACACATTCCTGATCTGGTGCAGGTCCAAAGAAGAGTGATCAAGTACATTCCCAGGATGGAAGAAATGCTCTACGCTTGCTGGTTAAAAAGTGGAATTTTTAAGTCTGGATGAAGCATTAATCATGGATCAGAGGATACAAGTGGAAACTAGGAGGAAGTGTTTGTAAGGATGAGACTGGGAGGCATGTGTTTTCATAAGGAGTGGTGGATCCATCCAGCCATGTTGTTGAAACTGTTAGCTTTGATGCTTTAACAAAATGACTGAATGACATCCTTAGATCAATTAACTACTAGCAATGGAACAAACTAGAGGTCCTGAATGCACTCCTCATGTGTGCAACTTTTCTTTTATTACTGTATGTTCTTCTTAAAAATTTATATTTTAACCAATGCTCTTTCTTCACTAACAAAACATTTGCACAGCAGTGTTATTGGGTGTATTCATGTTTTTGTAACTCTTTTGTAGAGCAGCCTTAAAGGTACTGATTCTCGATTTTACCCTCTGCCAAAAGGTTAAATATTAATAACTCCCAATTCAGTGACTTGCCAGCGAATTGCCAGCACCTTAGTGCTTTCTTATTCTGAACACATTCCATGGCCTGCTGATGTGTGAGCCTGTGGGATTCTACAGATTTATTGAGCTCAGGAGAGCTTAGGAATAAAGAGTGAGGGAAGAAGCTCTCTTTTTGCCTAGCAGCAAGAAACGGTAGTTAGAACAATATTAAGTCTAAATTTATAGAGTGTTAGCTGTAAATTAGCCTCACTTACAAGTAATGAAGAAGGGATTAGCTGCATTAATCAGCAGAATTATCAACTTTCTACAAGCTATCACCCTCCTCCTTATATGGTCCAGATTGCATGTTTCCATATTCCTAAGGCATAACATAACAGAAATTTCAGGTGAAACAGATATTTTTAACGTATTAATCTGATTAATCTCTTCCAGCTGAAATAACTCCATAAATAAAACCTTTAGTATTTCTTTTGAGCAGGAAACTATTTTATTACTGAAGTCTTAAAGGTTGTTCCGTGCACATGCTTTAGCTTTTAAAAAGGGTCACCTTGGTTGAAACTTTACTTGTTCACCAAGTTCTAAAACCTAGGAATAACATATGCATCAACAAAAAGTTTCTATTCATAATCTGTAATGTGTCACATTGCGATTGAAAGAATTATTGTTTCTTTTTCTGAGGGTGAAATATTGTCTGATTTAAAGCCTAGCAGGTTACATGCAGTACTAGCTAGACTTCTGGTAATGCACAGTAATACGTTCTATCAGCAAAAAAATGTAACATATCACATCAGAATGAAAATGTGTGTAAATAGCTCTGGGAAGACTTTTATTACCATCTTTTATGACAGCAATTGCATATTTCTTTTTCAATTTTCCCATTATTTGTGGAAAAAGTTGAAAACTGTTTCTTATTCCTTCAGCTCAAGGCAAACCTGTCAAACAAAATGAGGTGTTGTAAAATACTGCTGCCAGCTCAGAGTACACTAATGGAGTTTATTGAAACTGTTTTGGATATAAAGCAAATGTGATAAGTGCTGTGGATTGCTGACTTTTTACCCAGAGTGGTTGGTCTAATTAATCTGCAGTGCTGTATGAGTTATACTGCATAAAAATAAATAAAAATAAACACAGAAAATACTAGTGTCAAGAAAAATCAGTTATTGGAAACTCTTTAATGTAAAATAGGATTTTTGCATCTTTTTAGGTATAACTCATGGCTTAGAGAATATAAATTGGTTTATCTTAAATAGTATTATACTGTACTTCAATAATACATGAATTTTGAAAACTTATTTTTTTAAAGTGTTCAGTTTTGCCCCAGTGTATCTCTAGCACTTTGGAATTGGAAGAATTATAAAAAATGACTAAAGAATAAGAAATGCTGCATACTGTATGTCTAGATATTAGACTCATCCTGGTAGACATGTGCCATATACAGTCCTACCTGCAGTTACACAATATTTCATTATTTTAAGATATGTTACAGCACAGAACAATGGACATTTTCCTGCCAGTCAAGATCAGTAAAGATCACTCAATATTCAGAAAATAAAAGCTATTTTAAAAATCCATGAACCTTGTAAAGCTCAAATGATAGTTAATTTAGACAGAGACATTTTTAAGGTGAAGGTAATTCGTATTTTTCAGAACTTTTCTTAACAATATTAAATCCATCAATTTACAGTAAAACCTGTTCCTGCCTCTGTCTGGAAGCATGGATTGTTAAAAGTAATAGTAGACCTAAAGGTCTTATATGTTCTGTACTTATCAATACAGTGCTAAGTGCTGGTATCATAACTTATATTTTGTCAACTAATACCCTGATTTCCTTCAAGGAAAATCTGAATGAATTATCTACTAGAAACCAAACAAATGCTAGACAGGTTGATCTAACCTGATTTAATCATTTTCAAGACAATTACATTCTGGAAATCAATTATAAATAATTTTAGGCTTACTGCAGATATATTTGCTCTTCCAAAAGGACCACAATTTGCCATAGGATACAACCTTGATATGACCCATTATTATAGCCTATATACAGTAGGTATACAGTACGTAAAGTTCAGTACTTCATTGATATTCCTTGAGTTCTTTATTAAACATTGCTGCTGTGTTATTATATAGGGGCAGGGTGCTGAAGCAGGATAGTTAAATAGGCAATTCTAAAGAAAAACACACAAAGCAGAAGGCAGAGAGGTACAAAATAAAGCTCTATATTAACAGTGCAGGGCAAGCAAGTCCAACACCTTTCCAGCTTCTACCTGCACTTCTTCTGTCCCTTTCTATAGCAGAGCTGGGTAGCTAAGCTGGTTAATGGCTTCAAAAACACAAGTCTCTTTCTGACACTAAAGTTTCTCTCTGAAAAACTCGCTTCCAGAACTTTAGTCTCTTTCCGAAACTCTTCAAAATACATCAGGAGCTTGTTTGTCACTTTGTTTTGCTGCCTCCTGTTCTGGTCCAGCATATAACAGTGGTTGATGGGCATCTGCTTCCCAGTTTAAAATGTCACCTGATGAACCATCTTCCACCAGATGGTCAGATGACTTGGGATGGCATTCCCCATTGCCCTCTAGGGAAAGTGTTTGACACATGGATTTCCATCTCGTCTGACTCTACTGCCGTCTTACAATACAGTATATAACGTTTTCTCAACAGCTCTACTGTTAGATTGGTCGTGCCCTAGTTTTTATTCTGTGCAACAGGTGTTAACATTTACAGATAACTTAAAATTGCACCCCAGAATGCAAATGTTTTGGAAAGCACTGCAATCAAATTATGTCATCTGGAGATCGTGACAAGTAAACTTATTGTGATAGTGTCGGTAGAGTTAGGAAGCTGCCTGAGCACCAGCAGAGTACCTGTTGACTTCCTTGCGGTGTGCCGGTGTGTAGTCGTCTGCAGAAGTTTCGGTTCTCTCGTACAGGGGAGAAATCTTTCTCTGATCGAAGAAAGTAGTTTGTGTCACCGATGAGGGGAACACATTCGGTTCTACCATGAACCCCATCTGCGTGGGGATCTTAAATCGCAGCGCTGATTGGCGTCAGGTGTGGAAGCTGCACATTCCCACGAGCCACTGAGTAGGAAGTGCAGTGGGAGGTGTGTTCCACTGTCACAGTATATACTGTAAATTATATTTATAGACTTATATAAGCCCTTTAAATCGGATGCTTATACTTCTTTAAAAAATGACTTATACATTGTCTGGTAATATGCCTTTATTGTTAAGAAGTTTCAATTTCTTCTATTCATTGAGATTTATAGACTGTGTATGGTTCGATGTGTATGTGAGGTCAAGTCTGATAAATGTATGAAGGTTACAGAACAGAAGCAGAGAAAATGTTTCTTACTGCAGAATATAGACAGAATATATAGTTGTTTCACGATATAATCGAAATTCACCATCTTAGAAATGAGAAAGCTATGATGCGAAATTGTAAAACCCAGCAATTTGTCACATGTAAGTTCCCGATTCTCTGCTTTAATCCCTCTCTATTTATGCAGAGCATCACAATAAACATATCATTTTATTAAAAGCTTTTATTTGTCAAAAATGAATAATTAATTAATAATGACACTAAATCAAACTTTAGTATAACGTTGATTCATTCATCATTCATGAATGACACACCCAAGTGACTTTGACTGTTGCATATGCATTAAACTGCTTTGTTAGCATGTACTGATTAGGCTCTGGTGATAAACTAATATAACTTGTTGAATGTGAAACCTGGTGAAAAACACAGAAATTAGTCCATACAGTATGTCTTGCTTATCAGAATTAGAACATTTGTGTTTCACTGGTATGTTAAGGGTTGCTTAGTACAGCACACTGTAGCTATTTCTAACCTGGCAAGATGTTACAGGCTAGTAAAGTCAGTGTCAGTGATAGGCTATGTTCTGGTAAAACAGAAGTCACGACACTAATATTGAAGAGGGTATCCAGTTGTGATTGGTGAAAAGAAGTATCTAGTCACTACAGATCCACAGCTGTAGTGCTCTATGGCAACCTAAATGCACAGCACTATAGTGATCATTGATCACTTACCTGGTACCCTTCCTGTCGTCTCACCTTGTGTAGCAACATTTCTGTGGGTCAAAATATTTCCCTGTGCCCATTTAACAATAGTTCTCTTTTTAGACGGAAATGTCACAGCTATATCATAAACAATATGTACAATGTATCAGACAAGAGGCCCATTAAACATCTGTGGGATGTCCTTAGATGATATATTGCATGTAGAGCTCAGAGACCAATAAACGAATACATATGTGCCGAGTTTCTTTAAAAAGAATGACACTGAAACCCCTAAGCCAACATCTGAAACCTGGTACAAAGCATGTATTGCAGATTTTCAGCTTGTGTTGCTTCCAATAATGGTCAAACAATCTGTTAGCTTATGATATTTAAGGTACACCCCATGTTGATCAACGATTTTGATGATTAATTAATTAAACTGATTAAGATTTATCTGTCGCATGTCAGCTTAATAAAATATCAGTGCACTTGTTACAAAAATTACTTTTCCTAATAATCATGTCATGTATTTGTTGTAGTTACAAGTTATACATTCCTGTTGGTGCTCAGTATATAATGGCTAAGAACATGACATTAAACAACACCAATGGTGGCAGAACCATTTGAAGAAACCTCTAATTCTGCTTTTTACATTCAAAAATCAAAGTTAGCAGGTGTAGAGAGCTGTAGTAAGTATATTCAGGCTCATCAGTGTGATGACACTGACCAGTGAAATGGATGTATGTACAATATATATGTATTTTACAAGTATCTCCTTTCAGGTTTGAGGTGTTTTTTTTTTATTAATGAACCACAAACCTGAAAAGAGTTACTTGTAAGACATAACTCTTCTCTGGAAATGACGCAGGCCTACATTTAAACCAGATCTCCAAAAGTAATTGGTCTTGTAATCCTGACTCGAGTTTTATTTGTGTTTTCAGCTGCCAAAGTCGTTTGAAAGATGAAGCCTTCATCTTTCATGTTTCTCCTTATCTGCTCCGCGGCCTGCACAAATTTGAAATTAATCTCCAAGAGAAACTCTGGTAAGTCAACACATGTCTTTACAATGAATTTACAGGCACTAGTAATTAAAGCTCTGTTAATCCTATATCACTTGGTTTTTTTACCATTTTCTAAAAAACAATACCAAAACGTTGGTGTGTTGTACCAGTTAGGTTGGTAAACTAACGTCAAAGAAGATATCCAATGATAAGTAGTGCAACATTCATGTTATATCACAGTAATGGGTTTCTCTATCAAAATCATAGCAACAATTATATAACATTACGGTATTTACTTTTCTTCCCTAAGAAACAACAGTTCATGGTTGTAGTGTGAAATATTTCTTTCTACTACAGAAAACAAATTTGGCTTAGTGATGATATCTGATCATACCCTATCAGTGACAGATTAAAAAATAAATCTGCCACACCATAAGAGATTTTTTAAAGGGAATGTCCTTTTGGATTTCATCAGCAAATATAATCCTGTGAATTCTCAACTATGAAAGATCAGCTTTTTTTTCTTGCTTTGTGTGTCTGTTTGTGTGTGGGTGTGTGTCTGTTGTGAGCAATTATGTTATCAGCGCCAAACGGCCTTTTATGTGGGCGGTAAAAACATAAAGGCAATCTTGCCTGTTAGTTTATCACCCAGATTGAGATTTAAAAGAGTCAGTCAAATTTATCCCCTGTAATGGCAGATGATTTAATGGAATGGACAATTTACCACAGTGTAAAATCACACTCATGCTATTTTATGTAACACTTTTTTTTTCTGCAGTCTTTCATCAAAAACCGTGTACGTTCTGTTCACAGCTCCTAATGGGGAGATATGTTATCATTCCAATATTTAGGTACCCATTTAATTACTGATGATTTAGAGGTCAAGTGTTATTTCTGTTAGGCTTTAAATATGATTCATTAATTGTTCTTTACCGTACTTCAGTAACATATGTATGCAGTGTCTGAGGAACTGTAATACGTCCAAGAGTGAAAGCAATTTTCATACAGTAGCTGATTTCCTTTGTGAGTCAGACAAAATGTTGTTTTTTTTATTACGGAGAAGGTAAAGTCAAAGAAAACTTTCTACTGTTGAATGCAGTATACTGTAGGTCAAGAGATAAAGACCTACAGTAACTGCACTTACAACCCAAATGTCTGATGTCCAGTCCCTGCAACTATTAAGAAAGCCTTCATCTTTTAGCTGGTCATTTTTAATTTTTATTACATATAATACAGAATGGGTAGATGGATATTATAGTAGTTGTGTATTTCTGGGGAATCCTCCAACATAAGCAGTCAAAACGTTTGCAACAAGTTTTTTTTTGAGGTATTGTAAGTAACTAGGGCACATCAATGCATTGTGATCATGGACTGTCTGATACCTTGCCATTATTTTGTGTTTTATTGAAACTAAATATATAATTCCAGTCACCACTTAGGACTCAGATCCTTGACAAGACACTGGAGTGTTTAGCTCCAGACGGGGCACACTCTTAAGGGATGTCATATTATTGATTAATTTAAGATGGGATCCCATTGAAGCTTCAAAAACAACTGCATTTATTAGAGGAAATTATTAGCCCAAAGAATTAAAACAATTATGAGAGGTCCCTCAAATTAACTGGACATACAGTATTCCTTTCACATAAGAGAGTTCCATAACAGTTCCATCTTTATTGTTCTCGTGTCCACATCAGTTAACATTAACGTGTTTTGTTCAATTTTACAGAGGTACAGTGATCCTATCTGTTCATAGTGCAGTCTACAACATTTAAACCAGTCTATGCAGTTTTTTTTCAATTAATATAAAAAAACAGTATAAGAAATAAGATTCCCAAATGAATACGTCATTGTTTATAAATCCACTTTCAGAGCTTCTCCTTTGTTGCAAGTTTGTATTTTTATACGTTTTGTGCATCTGTAAGCAATAAGCCTTTAAAAATTGCTGCAGAGAAAAATATATGCAAATCCTAATAAAAATGTCATTCTTCATAATGTAATAAACTGATGAAGTGACCACAATATGGCAAATAGGAAATTAGGAATACACCCCTGGCCAACCAGTATACACTGTATGGTACAGTATGCTTCCTAGTATAACTGCAATCAATTGCTTATACAGAACTTCAATGAGCTGCAACTTGTAATTTATTACAGCTAATCCCTGTACTGAATTACAAATCTCCAACACTGGATTAACCCAAGGCAGTGACAACTAAAGGAGTTACACAAATTGGAAAAGTGCATTTAAAAATGAGAAGAGGGGGCATATTACAACACTATATTACATATAGTGTTGTGTGTCTGGAACTAGCCACCCTGCCAAGTTGTCAAAGATGATACACCGGTTTCTCTTAAGAAGCAAGATGGGACCCTGAGATAAAATAACTACCTGCCGTGAAAGTATTTTGATGGTATCGAACAATTTAGGTTCCTTTGTTTAAACGTAAAGGATTATTTTTGGTTCTCTCAGATCGGTAATAGACTTCAATGACAGGTGGAATTGAATCACTCTTTGTGACTCCACATCAGGTGTAAAAGTGGAAAAAATACTTTGCAATTTTGAATTTTAGAAACAAATCTGTTCTTACAGATTCTTCTAAAGCTGTGTATTTATATCTTAAGGACTAGCTGTAATGATTGCAACTCTCATGCCTTTTAAGTAGTGATAAAAGATTTGCATTTTGAAAGTGATCTGTAATCTTTGTATTGCTCAGTCCTTTCTTTGGCATTTCTCTGGCCTTGTTGGAAAAAAAAACTTTTCTATTTGACTTTTCCTCCTGTATTATGCATATAAAATTCTGGTCATATGCTCTGCATCAAAGTGTCTCTGCTGTCTTAACCACTCAATGCATTTTATTGAAGGTGCTACAATCTGAAGAAGTGTTATCTTATCAAATGTTGGAACTATTGTAGCATTTTAAATTATTTTCTAAGTTATTCTTATCACTGACTTCTTTAAGGATTGAGATGAGTAACCTATTCCATATCTTGAGCTTTCATAAAAATAAATTCCTTTTTTAAGACATCTTTCTAGTCAATTAATGTGAACTTTGAGAATAAGCCCTGTTTTCAGACATTATTACAGCAGTGTTTTTAGAGAGATAAAAGGTTTTTGTAAGCTCTGGGATAACGTTTATTGCAGACAGATACTGTAAGTCTGTTGGCTTTTGTTGGGACCCTTTAAGTAAACAGAATAAAATACCTGTACAGTTATATCTATGTGGAGTTTATTTTGTGTCATTTGAATTTTTCCTGAAGTAAAGATTTGAATTTGGTATAGTACTGTATTCAGAGCTGAAAACTCCAACAAGGTTTTAATTTCTAAAGGCAGGATTCCAGTTCAAGTTTAAAGCTTAAATACAGGGTCTACTTTGTTGGTGGTATATCTTCACACTTTACCCAAGGTTTTCAGACAGCTGATTATTTAATGTACAACAGTATTAGGATGATTGATCATTCACTTTTTTACCATGCTAAATAAATTACAGCAAAAAATCAATCATTGTGAAAGTTTGTATCAAGTGTTTAAAATAAAATCGGAAGCTTATCTGTGCACTTTTCACAATACAGACTACTTAACAATCTAGCCAAATAGCCAAAACGTTTCTCTAATTATTTTCATTAGGCTGCTCTGTCTCATGGTGTTCTCTTTTAACATTAATAGACGAATGTCAGGAAAAGCATATTTGTATATGAAAAAAAAATAGTTCCAGGGTAATTGAAGAAAGACAAGAAATGAAACAGGAAGTAAATTGCATAACGCAAGTTACAAGTTAAGAACAAAAAGAAAAAACAACAACACTTAATTCCCTTTATCGATATGAAATAAAAACAGCCAACAGTAGTTCACTGTGATTCTGTTGAACAAAACAGGTTAAAAGCTGTCTGAATTGAGCTGTAAAAATACATAAAAATGTCTGCCACAGTGATTAAAAAAATATAAACATGGTTGACATGACATAAAATTGTTTCTAAAAACTGGTAAATGATGGTGTTATACCATAATTTTCTAATTTTCTTACATAAAACACTATTGTTGTTGTGTATTGTGTAACAGAAATCAGCATGTAAATGTTTATTAATTGCCAGCTTAATAATAAACTTATGAGCTGTCTTATTTTTTCTTGTTTTTTAACCTGTAGCCATAGTTCGGATTTCTAATATGTCTCCTTCTCTTCAAATGTCAGCTGTAGATTTCGGTATCAAAGTCTGTAAAGTTACACATGCAGATACATAAGAGACTTGAATGTTTCTTTAACAAATACCAAGATTTAATTAAACAGAGATAATAATGATTAGTTATGATTACTTTAAAGTATAAATTAAATATATTTGGCAAATAAACATAAAGATGAATGTTTGTTCTTCTCAAGTAAAAAAATCAGCTTCTATCTGCATGGCAATAAGGTATTTCAAAATAAATAGAGCATATTTAAATAATTTAACCAAAATCTACATACTGTAACTTCTACTTCCTCAAATATAATCAGCATTGTTACTCTAGTTGTGAAATGAAAAACATAAACCTTAAATTGTGCTAGTTTCTGCTTTAGAAAATCAAAATTTGTGAACATGCACAGGTAAATATATTAATTTGTCATTCACATGCAAAATAATTTTCTTAAATGAGCACACAGTAATATTATGAAGTGCTCAGAGATGTAACTGACTACTTAGGCTACAGTAAAACGAGTACAGTTTTTGTACTTGACTGAAGTCATTTTCCTTAACCTTGTCTTTCAAGCTCCCAGTTCCAAAATTATTAAAAATCAATGCAAATGGCAAATTTCATATCCATTCTGATATGTCTGCTGTCAGATAGACAAAGTGGAAATTGGAAAAGATGGCTTTTTGGATAAGAATTAGAAAGGCAGTTGTTGTCTTGCAAATGAAACCTCAGCTTCCACAGAGAAAAGAAAAGTAGCTAAAGAGGAAGAAAAAAAATCAGTCTTTCTCCATCTGAATTGCCATGGACTGGCATTTATGGCAAATTACCCATGAGAAGATCAATGACACAGTCTTGTCATCTCTCAGAATTATGTTTTTTTTTCCATTGTGTCAATCCTGTGAACCATGACTTATTGGGCCTTTTGGGTACCAATGCACTGAACAGAGTAAATTTAGAGAACATTTAAAAAATCTGCTTGATTTATAAATAGGGGAAGACGTAGAGAAAATCCCTATCTGTTTAGTGCATTAACAAACATTCTGTAAGCAAGATTAAAATGATGATGGGAAACAACACAGTAAATTAGACTGTATTAAAGCACAACTAAGCATATTATGAAATGAATGGGAATGTGTAAATGAATACTTACTGCAAACACACAGCCCCACATCAGGGAAGATAGGACGGTTGGCTGGGGTTTATAGTCATAAGTGTAGATACTGTATCTGGCTCTGACCTGGGGTCATTGACCTGGTCTTCTGACCTGGCTTTAGAGAATTTTTGAACAGACAACTGCTGTTGCATGTGACACCAAAGCTGAAGGGTGGGACAACATCATCAAGAATAGCCACTGGGTCGCAAGTAAAACACAGACTCTTAAAACCCCCATTCATAGTAATAACATGGCGGGACTCAGACTGTAAAAACCCCTGTAAAACTGTTGCAATTTGTGGCACTGTGGGAGATACACCTTGTGTCGCTGTCGTCATCCCTCCTCTTGAGGGCGCTCCTACCTTTTTCATTGTGCTCCCAGTTTTATTTGTCCCAGCTGTGTCTTATCCCCTTTTCCCTATTAAAGCCCGGCGTCTCCGTAGTTCTGGGCTCAGCTTTAGGAGACGGACGCCCGGAAGCCCGCCTACCACCGGGCACAGGAGTGGCCCGAGGGCACAGGCTTCATCATGGCGTCCTGACCTCTGAGTCCGGAACTCGAAGCGTCTCGTCCCGTCAAGGTTTTAACTATCCGTATTCCTAGTTCCCTGTTTCCCTGTGTTTGTCTTGGATGGATCTCCCAGCACCTGGACCTTGGACTGTGCCCTGATTTCCCATGTTGGACTTCCTTTTGGACTCGTTTGCCTGTGCTCCCCCAGTGCACCAGATCACTGCCATCAGCACCCCCTGTGTTTCTACCTGACCTGATCCTGCTGTGTCTTCCCCGATGTCCTACTCCAGTCACTTCTGGATTATACCGTCTCCCATAGGGTCTTTAACTACGCATTTCACGGGAATCAGAACCGGCTCCTGTGACACCTTGCGTGTGTCTCCTTCAGTGTTCTTCGGAAGTGGCCATTTTCGTTTCAATTAAACTCATCTCAAACCTTCACTGGACTGCGCTGTGACTCCTTGCATCCCCACATAAGGATAAGGTCACACTTATCAGGATATTCAGAATGGTGAGAGGGCACCAAAGCATTTTTGGTTTGGAAAATTCTTGTCTTTAACTTCTACTACAAATACATCTGTTGAAGGAAGTGAAGAATAACTCTTAGTCATAAAACTGCTGTTAAAGATGGCCACAGTTTTTCATCTGAACTCAAATTGATAGGACCCTAGAGGTCTCTGCTTAGTGCAAACATTATTGTGCTGTGTACCACAGCCGTCTTAACAAACAACATAGAAATCTACAACTGTACACCAAGCTTTGAATTTCTAGGGAAATCATTTAAGATTTTTTCTAAGGAAATATGTTGATGTCAAAAGCCCTTCACAACACTGATCTTTAGAGGAACGATTTATTCTGCAAATTGTTTGCAGTGAAGTGCTGTCCTTAGACTGGAACAAACACACATTCCCTTATTGTAAAATATGCTGCTTTTCTGAGATTAGAATTCACATGTGGCTGGTATTCATATGGGATGCTTTAGAATGAGAAAATGAAATTCTAACATCTTTACTTAGATTTAATTAGAAGAACAAACAGTGTTGTCAAATGGAGAGAATGACTTGCAGCACATTTAATTTTAATTTCTCTTTTCTGACTAAAATGCTTAAAACACTCAATGAAAACCAAAGGACTAGAGGAAAGCCAAGTGCCAGATTTTTACTGCTTCTCTTCTGCCTTTTTCTCAGGCTCCTCCTCTTTCTTCTTAGGCTCGCAGAGTCCCGCAGAGTCCTTGGTCACCCCATCCTTCACGGACAGCTCCTCCAACTTCTCCGCCACTTTGTTAGCGCTGTCATTGTTGCCTGCTGTACTGTATGCATTCTGGATAGACATCTCACTTTGGTTCTCTTTTAACTATGCACCAATTCATGCTCAGTTCCCTCCAAATCAATACTTAATACTATAGTATTTCTGAATATGTTTTGGGTTTTATTGTTATATTTTAACTTGGTCTCCATTCTAAAAGTGTATTTTATATAAATCTACCTGCCAGTCATTTTGATCTGCCTTCCACTCATTTTGTAATCATCAGTTGTATTTTTATGACATGGTGGGGCGCAGAGTGACAGCACCTGTTTTTGCACTGGAACATTGAGGAAGTGCAGAGAAGCTCTGCTGCATTGAGCAAATCTTCTGCAAAACAATCACTGGCATACCATAAGCTCTGCAATGATGTTCAGAAGGGTCAGTGTCTATTGGAGGATAGGAACCTCACACACTGATGTGCAAGCTTTCTTTCACTGGCCAACCAATCACAGCCCTACTGAGCCAACTGTGTATCATCACTTGGGGAGTCTCAGTCACAGTAGGCTAGTGACAAGACCCAGTCTCAAAATGTCTAGATCATGAAGTCCAAAATACTCAGAAAGCAAGCACCTTTACTGATTAAGCCATTCAGGAACCTCCTTTGTTTTCTAACTCGGATAACATCCTGGTAAAAGAAATATTTAAACAAATCCATACGTTCATGTGCTGTTTTTCGAAAAACTGCAGATTTTCCTAATGGGCAGCTAAAGAATAAAATGTCAAAATAGTCACAATGCAAAATGTTTTAATGAAGATTTTTATTCAACTTAAATGTCATGAAAAAAGAAAGGTTCTTGCTATTACTAGACTACGCTCTGATGTTTTGCATTTAGACTGCTGTTTCATGCTGGTAACATCAAAAGTTGCCTTGACAGCTTCTTGAGTGACAGAAGCACAAGTGTAGTTAATGCATTTTGCAAAGCAGTACATTCCGATATGGAGAAAAATTAACAGTTGACAAAAAGAGATCAGTTCAGAAACTTTTAGACTCAGAAAAAAGTTAAAAGGTAAAACAGAGAAAAGTGCAGAATAATAAGTCCTCCAGTCGTGGCCCTTATTGTGATAATGGTTCATTAGTATGTGATAATGGTAAAGAAATCTTAACGAGAACTCCAGAAATTTTAAATGAAAAAACTTTTAGCTTCTTATTATTTCCCTTAAAGTGCATTCAGAATGTCTGTGCAATTATAAAGGGTATAAGTGGCATAGCTGAAAATATATTGACTTTGTAGCATGCTAAAGGCTTATTCTGTGCTATTTGTCACTTCTTGCTTCCAGTGTATAAACTATTTCAATATGGCTAGCTCATATTGAAAGGAATCATAACCACATGAAATGAAAGTCAGACAGTTCTGCTCATTGTGTTTAAAATCCCGAAAGAGCCTTTAGTAATCCATGTCTGTCTGTGTTGCATGTGCCAGTAAATAGGAAAGTCAGATAAAAGACAGAAACTGAATTAAGGGGATCTTCAAAGCTGTGCCCCTGCTGACTTTTTCAAAGTGTTCTCTGACTCCGTCCCATGCAAGCCTTCCCATTTCTATTGTATTTTTCCAAATCCCTAGAACGAAACTGCTTTCACATTGAAAAGTAATGTATTCAGGGGTCACTTTCTGACTGAAAGTATGTATTTGTATTGGTTGATCCATATGTATAATTAAAGATAGATACTTAGGAGTCATAGCTTTTCAAAGCAATGTTGAATGATATTCAACTTCAGATACATGAAAATGTTTTAATGTGATATAAAGTACATTTTCAATATAATTATCAGATTACAAGGATTAACTTTTATCAATAAAAAGCATTTGGAGTCTTGGACCTTAAACATGTCTAATAATATTTAAGAATGTCTGCTTTTAAAAGTAGGTATAACACAAGTATAGCAGCTATTTCACAACTGATACAGAAGTACAGAACCTGGGTAAAGTGTGCTTGTTGCTTTGATACTTAGAATGCTCCAACAGAAAACATCTCATCGTTACTTCCTCTATTTGTTTTAAATGTGGACACACAGAGACTTCATACCAAGGTTTTAAGGTGTATATTTGTGATTCTTTGATATGATATTTTAACTTCTTTTTATATGAAGGCCATTTTTAATATCTCCCATTCTGGTTAAATTAATTCTTGTTAGTAGAACTGAATACAGTTTATTTTTGTACTCAGTCTCATTGAATTTATAAATATATAGTCTAAAGTTTTTGTGCTTCATCTGTACTGACTAGGTTCAAATTAAAATAAGCAGTATAATGTTAGTTTGTGCCTTAAAAGCATCTCATATGCAATGGGCAAATAGTAGGAAGAAAACAAATGTCTGTCAATTTCTTCACTTAAAGGAGAACTTAATAACTTAATCCCTTCTATTCTGTGTGTAGCTCTTTTAGTTTACAGTAGTTTAGAATTTAACATTAGTTAATTGACATTTACCTTTCTCTTTGCTTGTCCTCCTTGCCTTGTCCTGGAGTGAATAGCTTTTGGCTGGTGTAGAGAGATCCCTTGCCATGTCTGTGACAGACAGCATATTAGCTGGAAAATATTAAGGCTGCGATTCTTTATTAAGTGATTTAGTATCCATTGGTTTAGGTCTGCATTGGTATAAAAGTTAATCTGGCTTTAGTCCATAATTAATAGAACATTTTCTTATAATAACTGCATGTTACAGCACATTAAGTAGCTTCTTACTAAAGTTGTTAAAACCACACTGTAATCCTGTTAGCAGCAGGAGCTGCATTCACTGGTTTGTCTTAGGGCTATTATGATGGTGAAAGCACTGGACAGCATTATTCTGACTTCTACATTAATGCTGCATGATTGCTGCACTGCATGTCCAAAATAGATATCTACAAACAGAAAGGTAATGACTGGAAGGAATTTGTTAATGTTGAAAGAGAACAGACTGGGTTCTGCAGGGAAGGAAACATTTAAAACAAACCAGAATGAGAGATTTTTTTAGTTATTTTTAGAGTTTTTTTTTCTCCAATGGCTAAAGTACAGTTACTGATAGAGTTAATACACTTTTCAAGGCACTTAATACAAACACAAAATGCCTTAAAGAAACCTAGTCAGGTTTGAATACTTAATACTGACACAAACATGCAAAATTAGCCGTGTTGTCCATGTGCACACACTAATTAATTCCAAAACACTGCTGTTATTGGCATTAACTGCTTATGCCAATGAGCATTGCATGCATACAAACCATACATCCAAATATTGCAACAAACCAGTGATTTACTATATCTTTATAATACATAACAGGTAGATAAGAGCTCTAAACAAAATACAAATCCTGCTGAGTCATGGAGACAAAAATGTAACGCAGAAGGAATTATTTGACCAGGCAGAGCTAAGTGGCCTAGCAATATGAAATGCACAAATCGTTGACACAGCTTAAAATGCTCATGGCTGCTGAGAGCTCCATTTGTCTCATGTTTTGCAGGCCATGTAGTGAACATCCAGCTCCATTCATTATCACTCAGAAGAACTGAATACATGGCTTTATTCTATTTAGAATTAAGCTAAAGGAATGCACCTAGTCCTGGAGGTCTGCTTGTTCCAAAAATTTTGGTAAATTTCCTCTTAATTAAAAAAGGTAAAAATTACAGTTCCAGCTTTGTACTTAATTTTTTTTGTTTAGAAATGATTGAACCTTTAAATTAGCCAGATGCCTTTTTTTCTGCACTCATGTCGTAATTTCAGAAATAAAAAAAACATTAGAACATAAGAGTTTAATAGGTCAGTAAATCTATTATTTCATCGTGTCATTTGGTAAAACGGATCTACAGTTTGTGGTTCAACCACTGGGCTAGGAAGATTTTTTCCAGATCTATTTGTGTAAAGAAGTGTTTGCCACGAAGGATTCTCTTTTAGTGTTCATTAGAGACCGAGTCCTTCTTTCACTACTGAGTATAAAATAGTGACCTAGTTTGACCCTGTTCATACACCTTAAGATTTTGTATTCTTGGATCAAATCTCCTCTTATTCTTCTTTGTTCTAGACTGAAGAGATTTAGATCTCTTAGCCAGTCTGTATATGTGTGTTGTTGCTTTTTTTGTACTTTTTTTCAAACTGTAATATACTTTTTATGGCCATAATTGAGAACAATATTCTAAATGAAGTCATCCTAATGCCCGTGCAAAACCTGAGTTTAAATTCCAAACCTTTATTATATTCCCAAACATTCTATTTGTTTTTTATTGTCATTGACTTAATAAAGCAATTGAAGGATCCGCAGAAACATCCAGACCACATTCGTGCATAGCTTCCTGCAGCTACTGTATATGTATCATATGCACTCACATCCAGTGTGGATCACTCTGTACTTATCAACACTTAACTTTATTTGCAATGTCTTTACTACAATTTTTTTGTAACTCCCTCAGTTAATGTTTCTGTGTTTGCTTCTCATCCAATTTTTGTAAAATCTGCAAATAAGTTGCTGCGAACTACTTCGATATCTACAACATTGATAAAGATCACTAAATCAACTGGCCTTACAGTGAACTCTGCCTCACACCATCTTTTGCATCTGCCCTATGATAGCTTATAAGAGGATGCATTGTTACCTGTTAAACCAGTTCTTAATTCATTTGTATATATTATCGTGGATTTGAATAACTTTTGATTTGAGGATTAACCTTTTATGAGGGACCTCATAGAAGATTTTCTGGAAATCTAAGTATCATATCTACTGTAAATGTCATATTCTAGTGATATCTACTGTCCCTATGCATCTAAACAGTCTCTTTTGTGTTCAAATACAAGCATCACATAAAACAGATTTTAATTTGAACTTACATTCAGTTCAAAGCTGTTGCATTCCCATAGTTTTTTTAAAATCAAGTTTTGATTTGTTATCAATCAGTGATGCACAGATTGGGATTGTATCTGAGTCAAGTAGGCTTGTGGTCAGCAAGGGTGGAAAACGCTGAGTACAGATTTCTTGAACTCCTGAACGAATCCAAGAAAAACTAGTATTCATCCCTTGCTAGGCTGCCCCAAACCAATAAGACAAAGGGAACCAGGCCTCTATTTGATATTGTTCAAGGTTACATTAAAAATTCATACCCTTGCCATGTTTCACGTTTTGACATATTGACACTATTTGACTTCATTTCGTTTGAAACAGCAGCCCTGTTCTCTACTAGTTAGCTGGAGCAACCAAGGCCTTTAAAGCAACCTTTCCAGCAGTGAGTGCTGTAGAGGAAAATGGATGAAAATCCTTTTCTTTTTTTATAAGGTGATGTGGCATGTGTGTAAGGCATTCAGCATTCACCCTGAAGACTGAGAACTTGCTGTTTATTTTTATGTTGACAATATAAAATATTGCCTTTGTCTAAGCATGAATGTTTGAACTTCTCCTACTCATTAATTGGATTGTTCACTGAGATATTACTGTGCTGTCTAGACTAATTGGTAGATTAATTTCTTTTTCGAAGGTAATCAAGGGTTTAGTTATTAAATAAGACTGTCAAATGAGGTTTTCCAACCTTTGACATTTGTTTCTTAAAATATTAATCACACAATACCACACATACTGTAGTCCTTGTCAGCAATCATTTTTGTTCTTTCTAGGGGGTTTGAATTCACAATTTCTCTAATTCATGAGTCCATTACACCAATTTCTTTTGAGCTTTTACAATATCAGTCTGATTGTGCCACTATTCATATACATATGGCAATTATATTACATATTTAAGTGCCACACATGCTCGGTGTTAATTTTTCAACTTTATGGATGCACTTGTGTATGTTATGTGTGTTATTTCTGTTACTGTATGTTAATTGTAGTGAATTTTAAGTAATTCATATTTTTTTGTTATTAAAAATCCATTGAAACCATATGTACTGTATTATGAAGTTTTTACTACTAAGACCTGTAAACTATTACATTTTTTTCAACTTTTTGCAACACTGGAGTAGTTATATAATAGGCTTACATGAAAACTGTGTCTATGTATCAATCCTAGGGATTACCAGGGCTTTTAGTACGTAACATGCCAGAGCTGATGTCTTGCCTACTCTTCTGAGGCAGTATAAACAGCCTTCTCAACAGAGTTTGGTTCATTTGTGATTTCTGTATTATAGGTATGGAAATCACTAGCTCACTAGTGAATTGCTTACCTGCCTGTAAAAGGGGACCATCCAATGCTTAGAAAGGGAGATGAATGCAGCAGTTCAGCAAAGAGACATACTGTACATGTATAGTACATACACAAAACCTAACAGAGATGAAGGTCAGGGCACTGTTCGATGTCTGCTTGAAAGAATAAAATTCCCAGGGCTTTGAACAGTGGTGTCTAGTGTATTTTAGGACAACACATCAAGAGACTACAAGAGACTTTTCAATATTGTGTAAATGTAGCTCACACAAATAGTTTAAAACACACAAGATACTGCAAGAAGGCCTTGCCTCCCTATTTATTGGTATTACATAAATTTGATCTAATGAAGAGGGGGATTCTTTATATCATAATCCTGTTACTGGGCCATGTTTGCATTTTTTTCTGAAATTGGAAGTTGGAGTTACAACAGATGTCACCTAAATATAAAAATATATCTTTTTTAAGGACATTTAAGGTTATTTTAAGGACATTTAAGGTTATCTGCAACCATTTTCATGTTGTAAATAAAAAAATAGTATGGTTTAAAGTCTCAAAGATGGAAATTGACAAGCTGCTAATTATATTTTTTTTTTCAAGGCAGTTCTAAAATGTCTAGACTTTTCACATTATTTACTGTAACATTTTAGGCCTTTCATTTTGAGCTATTTTTCTGCTTTATTAAAATGCTGAAAACTATAGCAAAAAGTTGTCTGGCTGCCTAACCATGAATTGCATTGCATGCAATAAAGCTTTAAATTCTTTAGGGAGCGAAGTGTTTTCTTTTCTGTCAGAGCAATGGAATTAAGGTTATGAGCTACTGTAATAAAAGAATACCTTTCAGTATAAAACAATCTCCATGGCAACTGACAATGGAGAGAAAATGCCACCAGAACTTTTCCTCGCATATCTGTTCCACTCCCCGTTATATTTTCACTCATTAATTTAACAGTATACAGTACATAGCGTTCATCTCTTTCATTTACTATGCTGTGTGGGCTGGTGCAAAATATTAACCTGAAATAAATATAAAAACAAATGGCTTGTACTTTAGGAGCTACGTTTGGTAACATGTGATATATGTTTTGAAGGAGACAGGTAATGCTGTAACTCGATTTTGTGTTGTAGTTGGTAAATATACAAGAAAACAAATTAACTTCTTACCCATGCAAAAAATGCTGTACTGTATATTAGCAAATTGGTTTACCTTCAAGACATAGAGGACTTCTTTATTTTGTTATCAAAAAAAGAACAAGAACTATAAAGCTGTGATCATTCCATAATGCAGTCAGACCTTTGAGATTTTGAAGGATGTAGTGCCCTGGTCATAACACCTACAGATACATGTAAAGAAGGGTGTCCTGTGAGAGCCCCCTGAGAACAGTTGTATGAATAAATTGAAGCTCTTATGCAGTTAGTTTAAAACTGATAAGGGATTGAGACATCAAGCATCATTTGAAACTGGCTTGGACTCCACAAGAACAAAAATGTAGTGCATTTTTAAGGAGTTCTATCTAGTTTTAAACACTTTATCTGGAATGTTTCCAACCCGCACCAAGTGAAAATCACATCTTACCCTCCAAAGATATCAAACACCATCATCTTCCACCTCATAAAAATAAAAGTTTTGAGAAATAATCTTTTTAAGATCTGTCAGATTTTAGTGATTCAAGAGATGAAGAAATATGCTTAAAGATTACATTCTAGTATCACAATGTGTTATTACTTGATTGTAGGTCTTGTAAATTGTAGTTGCAAACAGATATAAAGATATCTTCTTTGATTCTAACAAGGAAAATTATTCATTTATTCTGTTACTCATTTCGACTTGTTTTCCTTGAGAATAGACCTCTTCAACAATATTACTTCCAGTAGGCATGGTGTACTGCAATCTGCAGTACCAATAGGGCGGATGTACTACCAATCTGCATCTTATTATGAAAGATAGTCCTGTATTCCAAAATTAAAACCTTTACCTTTTCATAACAGTGTACTTTATAAAGCATTGTTAATTGCTGTGGTTGTTAGCTTATAAAAAACAGTCGATATGGTCAGAAACAAGAAAACTTCACACTAGTGTTAAGATACAATGTACTGAATTAGGTTTATTTTGCTCCCAAGCCCTGTTTCCATGATTCTCCAACCATGATCATGCCAAGAAATCTGAAGTCAGATGCTTAGCAGCATGAATCCAGCCAAACTGCCATGTACCATATAATTAAGCCATGTAGTTGTCTTTGCATGTCCTCAACCTGGTAATTTTGAGCATACATTATGATGGATTAAACAAATCACAGTATATCAATCTCCTAATGTTCTTTTATAATAAGACATCCTACCCTTTTTCTTTTTTTGTGTTTATGTTTTTTATGTTTCAAACTGGGACATTGTTATTCTTTAATACTGTCAGAATTCAGAAAAATAGCTGAAAGCTAAAGTCTGCCATATTACCAAACAGCTGACATTCAACCACATACAGCAACTGTCTTTATTCTGCTCATTGTATCTTTTGGTTCTGGCTCATTTTCATTTAGTAAATATCTTTAATTATTTGCCAAAATGAAAAACATGAATTGTTTCAATTCCTTTTAGATAGCTTAGTTGTGAGAGAAAAGTCATAGATACTCAAGTCAATACATACTGTAGGAATTCATTCAAGAAAATGCTAAATTACCTAGTGTTATGGAATATTAAGGATATAGAGCTTACAGGAGTCTTCCCTTCGTTGATTTTTATACAGCAATTTAATTAATTGCAAGTGTAGTTGCTTTGTGTCCTCTCTGAAAATAATAAAAAAGAATGCGTGCAGAACCGATTTCTAAGAAATGTACTATATGTGTTTATTGAGTGTGTGCATAAAAGCTCTCTTTTTTGATTCTCTGATTTTAGCCTGAGGAGACTGAAGAGAAATATAGCTTTGGTTTTATGAAAGTAGAAAAGGAAACTTGACACTGTTGAACCAGATGCTAGCTGTTGACCTCAGAGGAGAGATGATAAGTGCTTTCTGACAGGACTCACCTAAGGGATTTTTAAAGAACCATGCAGGGATAACTTTGCAAAATACATCCTATTTCTCAATGTAAATGTATTGGACAAGAACATGGTCAAGTTGGGAGAAGTTGTATGAAAAGAAAATACATATAAAACAGTCAGTATTTAAAAAGAATGCATTCTGTTTGACAAGTATATACGTTACATTGTATGGGTATGGATGGTTTAATAAATTATATTAAGTAATAATTGACCCACGTCTGCTGACTTTTTCAGAACATACAGTTTGGTGTAAAAAATAGAACAAAAATTATGTATTTGATTTAAAAAATAGACTGATAATGATTTGATACCATGAAACCTGTAGTTCTATACTGCCAGGTAAGGTAAGAAACATTTTTATTTCAAAGTGTACAGAGGAAAATAAAAATAAATAATTGAGCTTGCACTAATTAAAAACAAATGTTGCACAGATGTGTAAACTGACTCAAGGATAAAGCATGTTGCATTTATACAAGTACAAGAATGAGCACTCACTTACTTTAACTTGCCAGGAGGAGCAAATGACCTGTATACAGTAAAAGAAAGCATATTTTCTAACAGCACAAGTGGATTGAAATTTTATATGAATGTTTGTTTCAATGGTTCACTGGCCTTTTTTCTGTTTTTACAAACCCATTTTATCTACTTGCAGTTGGTTTGTTTTTCCAACTGAACCATTGCTTAAAATAAAACTGTTCTTTCTGTTCTCTGAACAGAAAAGCTAAAATACAAGAAAAGGGTCTCAATATTCTAGATTTGTGCAGCACCTGTTTTTAATGTGATTGAAATAACATCAATAATGGCTATGCCTGTCAAAACTATGACTGTGTAGAAACTCCTAAAAAAGCTACACAGCCTAATAGCACAGTGTGTTAAGATTGAACCAGATGTTTTACTGAATTTGACAAAAAAAACACCACATCTCAATGATTTTTTGAATAATTTCTAAATTTAGAATTTCAAGTGAAATTGTTATAATTCTAAACAGTGGTCTTCAGACATTTTAGAATGTAATACACATATAATAAGCATCAAAAGAAAATTATATCTCTGTCCATGTATATCTTTATAAAAAATAAAGTATATGGGTTTTGGGTACTGAGTAAATATTTTTTGCATCGGTTTGTACATGATTTTCCATGATACCTGTATATTCACTATTAAATAACTTCAGTGAGATAGTTGATTGGGCACAAGTGATAAGATAAGGTGATTGATTGTATTGGATGTCAAGCTTGGCAAAAACTGGAAAAAAAAAGAACCAACATACCTCATATCTAGAAATCAACTCCTTCGTATCACCAGCATTTTGGAGGGTGCTCTCAGTAAGCGCATTGTAACATGCCATCTGGGGTATTCACAGCCAGCAATTTCTATCCTGGCACAACATTACAGCTAAACACAGTCTGTCAATGACGGGCCACTTGGATAATCTCACAACATAAGTCACGACACCTTTCCAAGATTGACACATTTAATAAAATGGTCCAATTTCCAAATGAAGTGTTGTGAGCCTCGATTGGCCATTTCAGGTGGATCTATAAACACTATAGTTAAGTCTTCTTTGAAAATTAACCAAGGTTTTGTGTGATCACTTTGATGGATGTCTGTGACTATGGTGCCGATATGTAGAATGTAATGCTAATTGTTGTGTTCAAAGACCAATGAATGGAGAGATCCAAGTGCGATGTTCTGGGCAGGAGAGTGTAGTTGCTAGAGAGATGCTGTTCATGCTGCTGGTTCAATAGTGAATTCCCAGTTAGATAAGAAAGTGACAATTATGTCACCTTTGCCTTACTTGCTAGCCTGGGCCTCATTGAAGATTTATGGTCGGCTGTGTTGATTTATGACATCTAGGGCTTGGACACCGGTGAACTGATATATACTTGTACAGCCTCTACAGGTGAAATGGACGAGAATCCCACAAATCGGTATTCATCTCAAACGCACAACTTACAGTGCATTGCTTTCAGCACACGACTGTCCTGTGGCTGTCAAAGTAGACAAATATTAATCAACATAATGAATTTAACTGTCATGCCTCTTCAATAAAACAAAAGTGCACCTGCTACAAACTTTTGTGGATTTCTCACGGTTTTAAATTATGATTATTTTGATGCATATTTGCCCTCACTTGGCGCCCTTCTAAACATTACTTTGTGCTTTTCTTCACAGTTCTTTTAGCCATTCAAATCTCTGAAGAACATGCTACTTATAGTCTTTCTGTTCTATAACTGTTGCGTTGGTTTAACACTCTCATAAAGTGCTTGGTTTTCAAAATTGCATATATATTTGACTTCCTTTAACATGACAAATGGTGTTATTGAACAGAAAATTGGGAGGAGTTCAATTTGTAATCTGGCACTTCCACTCTCCTACGTATAAATACTGTCTGGCCATCTTTTCTGGCACTCTTCATTTTTTGGTGGTTGTGATCTTCAGTCAGTGCTGTTATTTTCTCAGCCAGGCAAATTAACGTCAAAGTATTCAATTGCTTTTCCTTCAGATTTGTCTGCGTGTTTCATCATTATTAGAATTTGACCACAATACTGAATTGTGTACAACAGCATACAGTTTTTTAGGGCTATATTCCAACCGTTCTTTGTCTTTTGTTATTCAGTGCTTTTCTACGCAAAAGCTTTCCAGCTTTTGGGTATACTTAGGCAGTGTTTATTACTATTCATCCCAAGGGAGTAACTCGTGAAATACCAGCTTACTTTTTGGTCTTGAGCAATTGGATATGACTACCCCAGAAACAAATAACATTTGTTTTATGACAGGACGCTGTTGAAACTGATCAGAGTTGGCAACTTTTGTTTTGGAAATCCAGGCCTTGTGGGCCTTGATAGCGGTTTTCCTTTTCAAGTAAAACAGTACAATGATTGTGATGTTGTAATACTGATTCCATGAATACTACAAAGCTGATTCCTTGGTTATATTTTTTTCAGAGATTTTATCATGATATAAGTTTTGTATTTTTTCATTAATGTGTGTTTGTGGTTTGCTAACAGTATCTGTTTCCAGAAAATCCCATTTAAGGAGACTAAAGAATGGTTTTATTCTTAACTGAAACAACAGATTACTAACAAAACCGTTTCTTCATATTTTCTTTTCACACGTAAACGCTTGGATTGAAGAATTCCGTAACATCACCTTTTTCTGCCAGAAAGACATCCCTTTCTTCAAGCTATGCTTTCGAACACACTGGTGAGGCGAGGTTTTCGATGCCACTTGGTATTCTTCCAAACTCGAATTGAAGGTGGACATCTGTAGCAATGACTCAAAGGTCAATTATCAGTAGCATCCAGCTGATTGTCCTTGTGCATTTTAATATGCAGCAGCCAGTAATTACACACCTTGCATATGGGTTTGCCTTACTACGACAAAATATATTATATCAAGGCCCAAAAGACACTATAAAATGACTTTACATCCTCCCTCTTGTAATTTTAAAAACCTCCATCATTTACCAGATTGTATCATGCAGATGTTTTTCTTTTCTTTTCTTTTTTCCACAGTTCACCTTCAGCTCTAACAGACCCTTTTCCCCCTCATCTTATGATACAGAATGTGATGGACTTGATATAATTTACTTGCCTTTATAGTTCCCATAGAAACCACATGGTGCCTGCAACAGCTGATTACATTGTTTCAGTGAATCACTTGCTTCGGGCATGTGTTCAGAGGAAGAGAACAGGAGATATCATAATTGCATAAAAGGACAATATGTAGGAGACAGAATTTGCTCTTGTTGTCAATAAAAAGGTATGATTAGGTGTGTCTTTTACATTTTTGCACCATTATTGAGTAATGGCTCAGCAGAGTACAGTGCATTTTACAGTCTAGTGTTCAGTAGTTAGTTAAGGAAGCATTAAAGAAAAATATGCTTTCATTTGGTTCTTCAGCTACTGTTTACCCAAAAGGAAATAATTTCTTTTCCAACTGAATTAACTTAAATATTACTCAGGTTTTGTTTGGTTTTCTTTTGCTTCCTTGAACTTAAGGAAGGATGTTAAGTGCAAGACAAAAATAGCTTTTTCTTGCCTTTTATTGGAAGCATGGTAAAAGTTGCTTGTGCGCAGGTTTATTGATGGACTACAGTATGGATACTGTCATTCTAATACAGAAAAGAATCTTTGAACTACGACCAGTAAAAAGTGCGCCACTCTATGTGACAAACAAAGGAAAATGAAAACCATAAGAATATGTTTCTTAGAGAACAAGGAAACAAAAGAAAAGCAAGAGACTGTAACATATTGGATACAATCTACCCAAAACAGCAGTACACCAGATGAGTAGTCTGAGAGACAGCCAAAGTGGGGTCCCTTGTCACATGTCTAATTGCTAATTAATCCTTCAGGTACTGTTTTGGCCATTCTGAAGCTGGCAGACTGGGCTTTGGGGGTGTTTGCACTTGTACCAAGCTGGGCAAGCATTTCAAGAAAGGAAACAGCAGCTCTGTCATCCCATACCAACAGAAGAGATAACTAGTGTATTAGACAGGGTGCCTACAGGTCATGACCATATGTTGGTGTATAAGGTGTAGAATTAAAAGCCCTTTTTATTTATTTTTCATGATTTTCATATAATCAGAGGTCCACAGGTTAGCTTCTGAACAATAAACAAATTACATTAAAAAGTCTGATGAATGTCTTCACATATTTTTGTAAAACAATGGTGGAAGTATAGAAAAACCACAAATTCATTATCACCTACTGTGCCACAGAAAAGGGGGGTTATGTCACCTTGAGCATACGGTAGTACGGGCAGCCAAATGTGTCATGGAAAAAATTCATTCAACAGCTTGATTTTAATATCATGCTCAATTAATAAATAAAATAGCTTGCCATATCATTCTTTAATGATTAATAGAAGAATGTGGTATATCATTCCTGATTAATAAGTGAAATAGCATGGCATATCATGTGATATTAAAAAGGAAATAGTCCAATTTGTGTTAAAATCCAAGTTAATTTACCTAATTTTCAAAGATATTAAGATTATAAGGAAAGAAAGAAATTTGCTATTTTAGGGCATTCCCAATAAGGACTTCAACATTATGTCACTATTAATTTATTATTGTACCTGTGAAAATAACAATTGGACATTGGAAAACTGCTGTTCTTCAACATTTATTTGACATTTAGGGTTTATATGTAATTTACAGATTGAAAAAATGGTTTACCAGCAATATTCTTTCATTACAAATCTGGCACTTGAGAAATCACTGTGCACTGCGATTGCATCTGACAGCTGAATGGACCAACTGCAGACTGTGGCATTGTAAATTACATCTGCTTCATATCTAGCAAAATTCTACCACTAGTTATTCATGCTAACAACTGCAGTAATGCTCAGTAATGGAAATCTATTTGATGTGGTTACATGACTTTGTTTAAATATGAGTTGAAAAAGACAGACATGAAGGCAAAATCTAAATACATTTGAGATTTTGTTTTAAAACAGCCATATGAAATACTGAACAGTTATTCCCATTTTATAACACATTTCTTTCAAACAAATGATAAATTATTAGAACTATTCTGTGGAGGGCTTTGAGCATTCATACAAAGAGTTGGTATGGCGTATGCTAGATATGAGGGAAAATTGCATTGAAAAATAAGTGGTTATGGTTTGATCTTTTCTCACTGGGCTTGTATAACACTTTTTATGGTACGACTGCATTCCCCATGTACAAAAACAGACAAGGCAGAAGTAGAGTTCAGATGGGTAGTAATGTAATATCACGTATGAATTACAAACCCAGTACTAGATTCTGAGCCTCCATTGAGTTGTACCAAATTCCCTGTTGTACCAAATCATGTAATCAAATACTTTTTAAAGTGCTGATGCTGGGTGGGTCAAAATGTTGACCTACTGTAACGCATGGGCAAAAATCACAAATCTCCATATTAAATTTTACTAAGATTTTTAGCTCTACAGTACAGTATTAGTCTGGGTATTAGGCCAATGGGGTCTTTAATTTTTATTCTTCTTTTGATCACACTGAATTATTGATTTAATTAGTCATTGAAATCAAGTCAACTGTTTTTTAAGGTCTTAATAAATTGCTGATGGAAAATTAGTTATAACACCCATGCAGAACACTTCAAGACCAGAGTTGCCTATTTCCTGCTTCAATGATTCTTTATAACCTTATGATCATGATGAACAATGTAGGTATTAAATGGTACATAAGGTGTTTTTTCTTATGTACGTTTGGCTATATGCAGTGGCTTTGCCAAAATATTCAGACACTATCGTATGGAATTCCATTTAGTGAAAAATGATGCATACATTTAAGGAAAAGTGAAGTTAAGGTAAATCTCAGAGAAAACTCAAGATAAATACCGTATCTATAATTTGTTTATTGTGTAAGTATTCAGACCCATGAACTATATAAACTTGGCAGAAGCAACTTTGGCAGCTATTTAAAATAATAAAAGATTATGACCAAATTAAATTGGCAGAACTTTTTAAAAAAGGTGTTTTGGTTCTCTACCATCTTTGCACACATGGATGGTGCAATTTTTACCCATTCTTAGCAGATTATCTCAAGTTTCTCAGGTTGCTTGGACACTGCTTATGGGCAGTTGTTCTCAAGTCTTTCCACAGATTCTTAATAGGATTCAAGTTAGGACTTTGACTGTGCAACCCAAGAATATTCATTTTTTGTATTAAGCCACTCCAGTGCAGCTTTTGGATAGTTTTCCTGTTGAAAGATTTATTCTATTCAATAATTTTAGGCCTTTAACAGACTAAAGCAGGGTTACAATTTGCCTGTACATTGCTGTGTTGAATCCTCCCATCAGTCTTCCCAGATTTTAAGTTTTTAGCACACTGATATCGGCCTGCTATTTGCTATGTCCGTTTTTGCTTCGGTTCTAACAAACGTTCCTGTCCCTGCTGAGGAGAAACATCCCTATAACATGCTTGACTATAGGGATGGTTTTGACTGGGAGATGTGCTTTGTTGGATTTGCACCAACATAACATTGCAGTTGGACCAAACCATTCCAATGTGGTCTCATCTGACCACAACACAATACTTTAATGCAGGATCACTCAGGTGCTTTGTTGCACACTCCATGCGGGATATGGGATGCGGTTTCCACTCTGCCTTAAAGGCCAACTTTGTGGAGTGATCCGGATATTGTGGACGTTTTTGCACTCTGCAGCTCTTTCAAAGTTGTCATTGCCTGACAGCAGTATGCCTAACGAGATTCCTCCTTACCCAGCTACTCAGTTTGGAGGGGTGGCCAGATTCAGACAGTGTGTGTGTGGGACAAGGCACCTTCTTGATAATTGAGTGGAGTATACACATAGGGATATTCCACAACTTAGATACTGTTTGTACCCTAACATGGCTAACATGGTAATAGATATTGACATTCACATACTGTACAATATAATTTGAAAATGATTGCTGGACCTTGTTGGAGCAGATTTCAATAAAGTTTTTGTATCATTAGTATTTTACTTACATTTTTTTCTTACATTTTACTCAGACTCTACGGTCCATAATCTGAGTCTGAGATAAAATCTAAATCAAAAAGAAAGCCCCTTCAAAAATATTCAAACACAAAATCAAATTAATAATTGTAATAATAATAATAATAATACACTTCATTTATAGAGCACCTTTCATACAAATAGCAGCTCAAAGTGCTTTACAAACCAAGCATAAAAATAAAATCTTAAAATTAAGAGATATACTTTCAGTTGTAAAGGAAAACACAGTATTACAGTAAAGCAATATAAATGTCAATTTATGCTTGAAAAAGAAATAAATAAAAATGAGGAAATAAGAACAATTAAAAGATAAATAAAGATAAATAGAAAGAACAAAGAACCAGGAAATCATGCAGTTATTCTCTGTCCTTTCATTTTTCCTGTCTACAGTGCAACTTCCAAAAATACACTAGCTAAAAACCATTTAAAAAATGTGGTTTCACAAAAGAATATGTGACCCCTGTGATCACAACGTTTTTTTTTTATCTAACGCTCTAAATCCCTATTAGCCTCTTTAAAGTAGTTTTTTTCTTAATCTCATCTCTCCTCTTTTTTGTACTCTTGATACCCTCTCATTTATCACTTTACAGTGGAACGTTTCAATTTAGTATCCTCTAAAGCACTGGCAGCACCGTTCAAATTCTGTATAAGAGGCTTTTTATCTTATTGTGTACTTCATATGTTCACAAATACTAAAATCTATTTTTTTTACTATTGGTTGACTTTAATCTAACTGTAACTGCTGCAGTATTGCTCGAGTGTCAAATGTTTAGCAGTTTTTTATTAAGCTTTCTATAAAAGTTCATTTGTACACTCTTCCTAGAGCCAAACAGAGATACTGAGAAAAAATAAGGGTGTTTTTATTTTATTTTAGAATTTTTTGGGGGGAATTTTAGTTGGAGGCTACTTAGGTTGGATAGAGTTAGACCTGCAGATCAAAGCAAAATCTAAAACCCCCCAAAATATGATTTTCACTATATCAAAGGCTTTTGTGTGCTCAAAGTGTTGTTACAAAACAAAGTCGATTAGTATATTGCACTTCATGTATTAAAAAAAAGTTACTTGCCTTTGCCTGTTCCAGTCCATACTGGAGCAGAGTAAGATCCTTTCCAAGTCATTAGTCACTTAATTAATCTTTATCATGTTCAATTATATGATTATGAATCTAGTAAGAACCAAGAGCTATAATGAAGAGTAATAGATAAATGATGGTCGACCATCCCCTTTGGAATGTTTTAAACAACACAGTATGAAGCAGATTAAACAGAAAGATATTCAAACCATGGCTTATTGCTATGTCCTTTAATATTTACTTTCATGTGTCACAATCTCTGCCTGGAATGAAACCTGTACCCTTAGATACTTAATGAGAGTACATGAGACTTCATTCAGGGCTTAAATTGAATTTAGTTTGGTTGCAGCACAATTTTCAAATAACTGGGAATGAAACAACCATATTAAATTTTTTTTATCTCGCTCAAATTAGACCAACTACATATCTGAAATTCAATTAAATAAAAAACATACAACAGCACTGTGAGACATTGGTTCATATTAGTATTATATTAGAGAAAATATAATAATAACTTGCTTATTATGCATGCATTGATTTTCTTTGTTCATGGTAACCTAACACTTTCTGGCTATAAATCCCGCATGTTAAACAGAACTTCCTATTAATATAAGAGCCAATATTTCCCATTCAATTGATTGCATATTATCAGGAAATCAGGTGGGAAATTAAAGTTTAATATGGTACAGTATTTCTCTTACGTTTTGCTTACTTAATAAAAAAAACACATTGTTTGGAAACAACTTGCTGCACCTATTAAGGATTGGCAAATCTAGTACTGTGCTCCTCAGGAGCAAAGTAAACCCATAGGACAGCTGTCTAATGATGCCAGTTTAATCGCATTTTAATGTACTTGAGCAAAACAGCTGGTCCTATTCTCACACAGAAGTCAATTTTACTGCAGTATTCATTATTTTTAAAAACATATCAATTAGTAGTATAATCAACAAAGTGGTGTCAGCACAATGATAGCTTACTTGGATATCTCTATTACAAAACCATACAAACAGTATGCGTGTACTGTACTGTATGTCATAGTATTTAGAATAACGTTATCTTCCGAATGACTCGCTAACAATTTAATGTGTCTTTCACAGGTATCACTCCATCACCAGGTGTTTTCCTAAACTTTTTTGGACTGAAATTGTCAACATAAGGCTTCAGTTGGGTACTTAATCTTTCATTCCCCAACATTTGATCTACATACTGTATTGCAGCTGTTTGGTCAAATTCTAATAACGACAAAATCAAATATGAAGTGTGCTTAGTACTTCAACTCGCCTGATTGGGGAGATGACAGTGGTGGTTGGAAATCCCCCCCCCCCCACTTAGGAGAACCAGGGAGAAGTTGGGCTGAAAGGAGAGAAGCTAGAAAATATGTGCAGAGCACCATGCTCAGTCATGGAGCTTTTATATGTAGGGAATAATGGAGCTGTGAGATAGAATTTGACCTCTATTGGACCTCTATTAAATAACACTATACAGTATGTACTCTGTATCCTATGTTGTAGTATTAGAAGTAGAGCAGATAGCTGTAGAAAAGTATAGAACTGTGAAAAAGAGGGTCTGGGACGAATGTCCTACACAAAGCATATACAGTACTTTGGATGCTTTTTGTTAAAGGAGTAACGTAAAGATGTAACCTAACGCAAAGAATCCTGGGTCTCGCTGCTTAGCACGATTTCAAAGCAAAGTTTGAACATTTTGACTGACTGGGTAGGAGCAGAGTAAATATGCTTGGAGTGCCTTTGGAATATATATTTTTTTTAAGTGTGTATTTATGTTTTTAATCTTTATACTACATCAATTTGCACAGCAAGAAGTAACCCCCTTTGGACATAAGGGAAAATATTTTTTTTTTCATGGACTTTTTGCTTGCTTGTAATTTAGTCCCCCAGTCACAAGATAACATTTTGTCTCCACAGTAAAAAAGTAATCAGCAGTCATTAAACAATCTTCCCATTTCTTTACTTTCATCATTAAGAGAATTGATCACTTCTACAAACAGCATATTAGAGGATCAATTAACAGAATACTTCAGATGTTTACTGGTGTTTTTTAACCCATGTAGAGCTACCCTTGAAATAATAATAGTTTAAATAATAAAGCGAATAAACTAATGCTGGTTTATTATATTATTATTATTATTATTATTATTATAAAATGGCTACAATCTAAAGATAGAGGTGCAATAAAACACTTTTTAAAGTTCTGATCTATTTTCCATAAATACATTTGTAATAAAATACTCGACTGTGTCATTTGGTTATCTCCAGGAAGAAATATAAAATACAATTCAGCAAAAGAACAATATTGATCGAAGTAAGAAAAGAAAAAGAAAACAAAACATTTGGACTTGGTGAATGAAATTTCATTGCTTTCATCAAAAAGTTTGTGGGTTTAAATTTCAGAAGCAGCACTTTGAAAAAAATTCTTAATATCCTTTTATGAGGACAACAGCTTTTCTATTATTTCAAAGCCTATGTGGAACTTTTTAATATACAGTTTATTGAGAATATATGCAACTTCTACTGCTACATTTGATATGTGTTTATTAATTCATCCACTGCAGAAATGTTGATGAACTCCGTAACATTACAGGTTGAATTTAGCTGAGCTTAACATCTGTGGACTACAGGTTACTTTAAATACACAAAGTCTGACAGCAGGCAATGTTCATGTAAGTCACAGTGTTAGGAACCAGCAATTATACAATAACTTCATGATTAAAAAAACAGAATACAATTCAGATTTTCTACATAGACAAAGGGGTGTTAAAACCAAATAAAGAGCATATTATATAACAAGTTATAAGAAAGCTAACACATTTTTCCAATTTGCCTATTTGTTACTAGGTTTCCAAGAATCTCAGTCATTTGTTATAAGCATTTTAGTGTCCAAAAACATGGTTTGCTTTTCCTAAAACCCTTGATTTATATTCTAATGATTTGCTTTTAAATATATTTCCTTATATTCTGTTATTTTTATATGACGGTCCCACATTCACTAGAATATGTGAATCCCTTATCAACATAAACAGCTTCTTAAAGCTTGCTGCTTCCAAAGTTATACAGTATCTATAGTTTGTTTTTTCTACCTGAATGTAGCACTCTGCATATGTTTATATGAAATGCATCTGCCAAGTGAGTTCGCTATCTTGAATTTTGTCTAAATCCTTTTCAATGTCCTTCTACAGTGTTCGCTGATCCTTCAATAACGGTATCACCTACTGTATAATAGTATAATAGCATCCATAACTATTTGACTAATTATAGAACCTAAATTAGGATGAGTAGTGGTCCTAATTTAGATCCCTGTGGAACTCAACTAATTCCATCAGCTCAAGTTGAGCATTCATCCCCTTAACTGTACTCACTAATTTCTATCCATTTACCTGTTCTCAGTTCAGAGACTACATTACGTCGAATGTCTACTGCCTGCAATTTAAACATTAATTTTTTATAAGAAACTATTTCAAAAGCTTTCTTAAAAAATAAAAATGCTTCAATCAAATCAAACTTTAGGTCTTACTTCCATTCAGATTTTTAAGTTTGTGTATTTGTTATTTTAAATGTCAGTCTGTTGAAGTCAAGCTTAACTGTGTGAACTGCAGAACAGATGGTGTGTCCTTCAGTATTGAGGAATATTTTATCAATGGTGGTTCATGTATTAAAAGTCTGGGTTTTTACATAAAATATGAACATAGTTCTAAGTGTGATAGGATAATAATGGTAATCAGAAAACCTTTAGAATAAAAAATCATTTAAATTAGGAAAGAAAATGTATGCATACAGTATGTAAATTTAGGTAGTCCTTAATATTATGCTGAAAATGCATTTTATTATAACTTCAAAAGGCTAAATCAGATGTTGAGATATCTATGGATTATGCTTGTCTAAGTTAAAAAAGTAAATATCTGTTTAATCAACCATAATGATTCCAATATCATTTTAACAGCAATCAAATTACCTTTTGTTATTCCTGCTAGAAAATTAGAATGTTTTTCTAATTTTGTCCAGTACATTTCACTGCTTCTGCTTGCCCAACACACTAATAATATATTTTTTTTCTTTTTCAAATCCCATCCAAAAATCATTTCTGCACCTCAGGTTTCACTTGGTTTCCATTTCCTGTAATGAAATATTGCAAGGTTTTATGTGATCCTACTGTATGCTCAGCTGCATTTACAGTATGTTTCTTATTTTAATTTGCAGGGTTATTTTAATTATTTTCCCTTGGATTTTATCACTTCTAATATGTGAGTTCCCTGCATCTAAATCCCTTATATTCAGCTCATAAGTTCTTGAAATATGAAAGTGCTGTACTTTCCACGTTAGATTCAGTACTCTCAAGTGATGGCAGATTTACAGATTCCATTAGATTTCTATTGAACAGCTCTTAATGTATGCCTGGAAAACATGCTACATCCAGCAAAAAAACTACTATTTCCTTGAATACTACAATGTCCATTGGCAGAGATATACAGAGGCATCAAAATGGGCAAGATGAAGATTATTTCTCTCAAGCTTAAAGCCCAGAAAGCTGACAAATGCTCAGAAAAATGTTTCATATTTGCAGAAAGATTCATGTTTTTATGTGATGCACAAAACTGAGCGTTGCTTGTGAGTATCCTCTCTTGTGTCAGTTGATAAAGAGGATTGGTAAGGGTGTGTGGGTTTTAGATACTGTACCTTCTTTCTATCCAATGTCCAACATCCTAAATATATGAAAGCCACAAGTGCTTTTAACATGATGCAATTAAATTATTGGTGATAGAAAAAGTGTTCTGCAGACCAGAAAAAAAATGATTTTGCACTGTGAGATAAGTACAGTTTTTAAATCTGATCGTACAAATGAAACCTCAAAGAAATGCACAGTAAATTTGCATTTACGGTGCAGTAAATGCATACCGATGCATAATGTTTAGATTGCATTGTGATGTACAGTGTAAAACAGTGTACAGATTTAATAAATATTTTAATATAAAGCCAAATTCCATAAAATGTAAGTCATCATGATAGGTTTTCAATATGAAAAGTGACACAATGTCAAAATGAAGACATTACAAAGTTAATACTGGGTACAGGGTGTCTGAATATTAACATAGTACTGGCAGCATCGATGCATAAACCGAATCAGCCTCTAGAAAGAAAACCATGGGATGTCTTACAGTGCTCCTGTGTAACAACAGTCAGTTGACAAAGACTGGCTGGTCTCTGTAGGTTCAGTTTATGGCATGGTCACGTTTGTCTATTGGATATCGGAGAAGAATCTGGCCATGGGTTAGACTTTGACAATGTTTTATTGCAACCAGGCCATTGTGATCCTAGAATTGTGAACTGTGATCCTGTGTGGGTTTGCATCCTCCCAGTGTAACGGAATGCAACAGTGAGAATAATGCCCACAACAAAGTCTCCATGCAAGTTGTGGACAGTTCGATTTACCATCACTTCTGCCACTGCAGAGGAATTGTATTTCACATAATATAGCAATGTCATCTCTTAACATTATTGTTACCTCTCTAAGTATGCAAAAAATACATACCGTGCAGACAGTGATCTAATAAGCAATCTATTTCTTCCTAGACTTTCTGCTGTAGCAACTGCAGTCTGGAAATAAAATAATTCTACAGATGGATCAGACACGTATGGTAGTTGTAGGCCAGTGTCCCTCCGTTATAAGGGATTGACCATATCTGCCTGCTAGGATATAGTCAGCTCCTCATAATCATGGCCAATCTGCTTATTGATAAAGCAGAACACATCATGCTCTCAGCCACATCTCTCACAGGCAGGAATTCTTAAATCACCAGCCAGAGACAGAGGTGATCTGCATACACAAGCTGGGCATGGTTGTATTTTTTTTGCTGTTCCTAGGTTAACTAAACGAATGTATTTTTCAGTACCTGTTTATGAAGGTTCTTTATAAGCTTGACAATTTCAACTCAGCCCAAATACCAAATATTAACCACTTGCTAATTTTATGAAGTTACAACTCAGTAATTTGTTATTCCAAGGAACTACAGTATTGTCACGAACATGGACTGAAATCCGTGTCAGATCTTGTAGAAGACCCTATGCGATGCGGTAGGAGCTGGAGAAAACAGGAGCCGTGGTAAAAGGGAACACACAGGGGTTTAATAGTGCACAAAATAATAGTGACAGTCCGTGAGACAGTGTACGGGGAAGACAAAACGGCATCCAAATCCAAACGGGTCCAAGGGCAGGTCAAAGCACAGTCCGAGAGTCCATCAACAAGGAATCCATCCTGGGACGCGACAAAGTTAAAATCCCCGGGAGGGGGGAGCACACGGACAAACAAAACATGGAGGTCCAAGGGTGACGGGGCGAGATCCTCCAGACCCCAGGCTCAGGAAGCGGGAGGTGTCGGGGATGAGGCCTATGCCCTCAGGAGACGGACGTAGGGTTTCCTGGTGCTAGGCGGGCCTCGCGACATCTTACCCTAATGATGAGCCCCGAGGACTGGAGGAGCTGGTCTTTAAACAATAACGCTAAAAGGGTACACCTGGAGAGCTTAATCACACGGACAATAATGGGAGCAGTGGAGCGCCCTCTAGGGAGGGATGTCGGGCGTGACAAGTATACTACTCAAACAATGAACAAAACTATCTGCTTATTATTATAAAAGTAAATAACATTATATTCTGCACATATTCTGTATGAGCTTATTTATCATGCTATTTGGAAATGGTAAAATTTAGATTTTTGCATTATACAATAAGACTGAAAAGTAATTGTGTCATTTTTGCATATAATGTATGTCCGCATGCTGTCACTGAGCTAGTCCACCAGTGTTGCTTGCTCGGTGCATGGGTCCTTTTATCAGTATCAGATGAAATCCCACCTGCCCTCACCTTTTGTCTTTCTATAAGGGGGCAGTCCAAAGGCACTGAGGTTAGTGGCTCTGTATATGAATCTGAGAATGTGTAAACCATAACTTGAAGGGTAAAAAATACTGACATTTTTTAATATCTGTCTGATTTCATTGACTCAGTAAAATATGTGTCTTGCCCCTGTTGCTTTACTGACTATAATAATATATTAATCTCTTTCACAATACACTTCCTGCACTATCGCCTATATCACTGCTGGTTTCCCAAGCCAGTTGTTTTAACCTTGTTTCTCCCTTCAGATTCCAGGCACCTGCTGTGTCTGTCCATTGATCCCTGCTGGTGAAGCTCTGAACATCCCAGCTCTACATGCATCATTGTAGTTAGCAGAGACAGTGGCATCCTTATCAAGGCTGCTGCATCGTCTGCAATATTACTTTCTTAGAATATTCCAGAACAGAAATGTACAGTAGGTTTCAGAAGAAACAAAGGAACATCATCACCCCTGTTGCTTGAAAATGTCTCAGTCTGTGCTAATTGCAGGCTCTGAGTAATAAAATGATTGCAGTCACCTGCGCTTGTACACTATTTATATTTAGTGTCCAGGTGTTAAAACTCAACCCACTTTGATGAACAGTTTTGAAATGTTATTTCCGACTGCCTTCAGATTGAGTTCACTGTGTGAACAAAATACACGTTAAAGTTTTATGCAGTTGACTTTCTGAAGAAAGGGCAAATATATTTTTTTTCTAATAAAGAAATCTCTGGAGGATGGCTCTATTGTGGGGCTTTGACCTTCACTTTTTCCAGCACCTCTGGCATACAGCTTAGAGTGCAGAACTCCATTCATAATTACTTCCAGTGCAGAGCCCTCATCCATAGGCACTGACATAAAAAATGAAATGGAATGTACATTAAAATGTGATAAATGCAATGATTAAATAAATCCCTAGAAAGGAAGGGCACGGTACGTTTCCAGATAAGATTAACAAAAAAATTATCCACAAATTATCCAAAGTCCCAAAATTGACAGTAGGATTGATTAACTTCATCCATTCAATTCAGACACTTTTCTGATTTAGGTTAATATGCTATAATGTGTAGTGTGATGTAAAACTGGTCTTTTGTTTGTTTGTGGAGGTCATTGTATTTTTCTTTGATATTTATGATCATATGAGTTTGTTACAAATTCAATAGAATATATTATCATAAATTGAAAATGTGATTGGTTTATTAATATTATATACTGTAACAATCTGACATTACTGATAAAAATAAGTGTTTTTGAACGTTGATTCATCACAGTAATGTTAAATTAGGTCATTCTTCCACCCATTTTCTAATGATGTTAACTGGCCTTTAATTGATCTGTATGAGGTATAAACTGCAACATCAAATATTTAAAGGTTGCAAGTAATATACAGATGTCCCTAGTATTTAGCAGCCTGACTATATTGAAGAGTTTATATTAAGTTGAATTTATATTTTAGGAGTTTTCGTTGTCACCCAGAATTTAAAGAAAAAAATGTAGATGTTTAATTAAGAAATCTTGCATTGAACTGGTGTTAGTTTCACAGCAATTAGGGACAATTGATTGTCAGCAGAGGCAGATAAGCACCTTCTGGTTAAAAAAAAGGTATTTGAATTTGTTCAGTCTGAAACAGGAGTGAACTCTCCTTGTGATGCCAAATAGCAAAGGTGCACCTGTCTTTAAACTTAAACTTATTTTTGCAAGGTTCAGCTATGTGACATCAGTATTTAATACAGAGTTAACAACTGACATTTAGCTAAATACCCTTTGCAAAATGATGAAATTTTAACACTCTTGCAGAATTGGATCTATACTCTTTCTCCTGCCTTTCAAATGGTTAAAATCCTCCTAAATCCTCCTTTCAAAAACAATGGTCATAAACTTGTAAAATATAAATGATTTTGCAAAAGGCACGTTGAAAAGCATTGGATTTGATATAAGCTCTTTAATCCTTCTTTGACGGTCTATAGTCAATACAATAACATAGAACTATCAAGAATATAATAAAAAGTATTTGTCCACACATATTGATGAAGTCAACGGATACAGACAAGCTTTAATATGCCCTGGAGAAGCTGCTTAATTTTTTGGTGCCATAGTGTAACACTTGGGAGATTTAAGTGGTGCCGCTGAAAAATACTATTCTAGGATGTATTCAGTTTTGTTTTAGAAAGAATACCAGTGCACATTCTCTAATGCTGTCACCCAAAATTACCTTAAAAGTTAGGTGACTGTTTCAGCTTTAGTATGCAGTGTAGGCAGCACAGGAATTTAATCTGTTTTATAACCCAGGGCCTTGGTCATCAATACCTCTAATACTTTCAAGTTATAGACTATACTGCTTACCATGCCTGAAAAGGAAGTAGGAAGTTTCTAAAAGTCATGTATCTGCATTTGCATGCAATCCGCTGTATGCACAGACGACCAATTTCCCCCATAAAAAAATTGCAGGACCTTTTTGCCTGGTTTGCTAATTCCTTGCTGTCTTCTAACTTTGCTATTTGGATGTAAGAGAAAACAGCTGTGTGTGCTCCTTTGAAAATATACTTTTTCCTTTGTCCTTCTGCAAAACAATAGTAAATGTAATGAAACACATGAAATATGTTCAAGATTATAGTTTAACAGCAGCAGTGCTTAAATATGCACACTTCTGACTATTTAGTTTTTCACACGCTCATTATTTAGGATCTGTTATAACATAATAAATCTCCCAAGCCATGATATCCAGGAATTAATGGGGCCCTAAATGCAATTTACAGTACATTCATATTCTTTTGCTTTCCCCTATTTAGCATGGTTACTATGATTGCAAACAATAACCATAAATAAGTATTAGAAAACTGGCTTTTTTTTCAATTCTGGGTTTTAGGGTTAAAAAAGTTTAGATGTCTCTCTAAATGCAATGTTAAAAATACTTTCATTATGTACAATCTATAGATATGTAATATGTAAAAACTACATTATTATTTATGCATTATTGTTATCTCATACAAATATATCGTATGACAATTTTGATAGCTGAAATGAGATTTTTAAAATAAAAATCTACTCCATCATACTTTTTATGTATCAGTAAACGTGGTATATGGTACTTTATGGTATTGGGCAATATTAATTTAATACACTTGGATGTAACAGTTTAGTGAAGTATCTGATCTGTACACTGTTTGCTGATCCTTATTACAATCCTCTGAAAACCCTTATCTAGTCAGCAGGGTCTAAAATGTTGCAGAGGCATGTTCTTAAGGAGACTTGTCTGCCATAGCAGATGTTCAATATTTTACTTCTGATACAATTCTGCAGTCACGTGGCCTGAAGGTTAATAAGAATTGACACATTTAAATGTCAAGACTGGGGATTATGCTTCCAAAAGTGAAACCATAGACTTTGTGTCTTATACAGTTAAACAAAATACAAAAATCATGCCTGAAAGTACTAGCCCTCCTCAACCAATATACACACAAACACCTATAAAATTCTGTTTTAAAAAAATTCTAAATTGGTAATTCCCCTTCTTTTATATTTGATGACATCAAATTCAATGGAGGGCAGCATGGTGGCGCTATGGTTGGTGCTGTGGTTAACATTGCATTGCGCTGAATTCAGTTGCAGACCTGAGGTGCCAACTGCTTGCAGTTTGTATGATCTCCCCATGATCACATGGGTTTCCTATGGATTGATCGGTTTGCTCTCACAGTCCTAAAACATACTGGTAGGTTCCTTGGCTTCTGGGAAAATTAGCCCTGGCATGAGTTTGTGTGTGTCTGTGTGTGTGTCAAGGATGGCGTTAAGAGCACCTGGTTGGACCCCTATGCGGCGCTGAGTTTGTAGGCAGCTAGTGTTTTGGTGTCCAAATCCCAAAGGTAAAAGGCATAAAGTCGTAGTCGAGGTAAATGAACTAGGTCGGGTATCACAAGAGTCAGGTCGAGAGTATCCAAATCCAAAACGAGAGACAAGACGAATTCAAAGCAGGAGAAAAAACAAGGTCGGGTCGCCAGAAATCAGGTCGAGAGTAGTTTACGCGCACAAGAGAAAGCCAAGGGTTATTCTCAATAGTGAGCGGGGACTGAGTGGACTGAGAGGGTATAAATAGGGAAGAGCGTGAGGAATGACAATTGATTAATTAGTGCGCGGGTGTTGGCGGCGAGAGGTGCTCGTAGGAATGCGATTTGTGACAGCGTGCCCTGCAATGGACTGGCAGCTTGTCCAAGGTGTACCCTGCCTTGTGCCGCAATTGGCTTTGGCTCCCCTGCCACCCTGAATTGGATTATGTGGTTATAAAATGGAGGGATCACAATGCATTGAGCTGTCTCGATTTTGTTAGGAAGTCTCCCATTACGGTGCAGTTCTATTGATATCTCTGATGTTTAAAGCCTCTGCACCTGCTAAACAATGTAGAAAGGCAGTTTTGTTTTGCATCATTTTAAGTTATCGTAACCTTTTTTCTACCCTCAAAGCCTTACATTGATCATGCAGTGTACAAGTAACATGTAAGCCTGGTGAACAAAGTCCACTTTGTTCTCTTTGTAACTTCGAAACTGAGTTCTGTGTGATGAAAAGACGAAAATGCAGGGTTAAGCCATCAAGCACCTAAAATACTACTTATTCTTAAAATGCCACTACAGAATTAATGAAAAAGAGCAAAGCATTTTAAATATTTTAACAAAAGCATGAGGTTTTTTTCTAATCTCCCTAGGAAAAGGGAAATCCAGTTGTGAACAGTAGCAAATGGAAAGCTTTTTTAGAAAATGTAGTCTTTGCACTGTAGGGGATAGGGCTGATTAGGACTCAAGGACAAGACTTCTCCTAGTTAGAAACCTCTTCTGTGTAATCCTGACAAAGGTAATTAGAATATATCATGGTAGTTTTTCACTGTCACTTTTTGCATCGTGTTCTTTCTTTTGTTCTGTAGCCAATTGTTTATTGAGTTCTAAAATTCGCTCTCATGTTTCTATTTGTGATCAATGCAATTTTTGTAACTCAAAGTACACATATCAGTTTGTTATTATATTTAATGCTATTTTAAGTTTTCATATCATACCTTTTAAACTTTATCTTCTTTTTTCTGTAACATCAACAACAATAATAATAAAAATAATGTTAATACCTTAATTAGGACCCATTTACTATAGGAATTTGCTCAACACAAATAATACTATCATGATTGAGACCTAAGCGGAATTTGGCTTGGATGCTGGGGTGAAAACTATTCTTTTTAACAGTTCCTTTGGATCTTTTAATGACCAGCTTGTCAGGATCTCAGTTTAATGGCTTGTGCGAAGTACTGTGCCTCTTTTAGCACAGTGTGCCTCACCACCAGAATGAAGCATTATTTCGGAAATTCTGGTCACCATCAGCATTTATGACAGTAACCTGTTTTTCTTAGAGGTCAATCTATTCCAGACTTAACCGGGTCTATTTCCAAGATTTGACAAGATTTGGCTATGAGCTGGTAGTTCTTTTAATCAAAATGAATGTTTGATGATTCTAGTTTGAAATCCTTATATGCATTCTTTTCAATTTGAAATTGAATGATGGCAAGGTTCTTTGGAACAAAAAGGTATACTATACCCAAAGGTAATCATTGCTCATTGTCTGATAAACAGCTGAAACAATTTCTTCTAAGAGTTATTAGCTACCTTATGTTATTTTTCTTTTTATTTGTTCTATATTTTGTTTATTGTTGGATTAATATCTGTCTTAAGTCTGTGATGTTTATTAAAAACAGATTAAAAAAATTCAAAGCCAAAGTCTTAAGCCATGTCAGAACAGAGCATACAGTAAGTGCAGTGGTAAGGAGAGAAGGATGATTAGGTATCCCAGCTAAATATCTTTATTATCTGCAAGTGACCTTTCTAATTTCTAATACACTAATAAGGTTTCTATGTACAGTTTCTGGCAAACTAATTCAATATTTTTTAAAAAACTATTCTTACTGGAATATGTACATAACATACAGTAGCAAATGGCATTCAAATGAAAGAAATAACTGTAGAACAATTTTATGAAACATATTTAAAAGGATATGCAAAGAGAAAGTAAATGCCAGGAAATTTCATACAATCACTGATCACTGTTTATTGTAAGACAAGGTTGTTGTATTCATCAAAACTAGGCTTTTGTTCAGAATTGAATATCGGTCATCAATATCAATATCAGAACTGATATCAGTCAGCTGTTGCTGTACTACGGGTTTATCATTTGTATGTGAAAAAGGTTTATCAACAGATATCTTCATTAATTTCTGACATTAAATAATTTTCAAAAACCTTTTTTTTCCAATTCTGATTGTTGAAATTATTTTGAAAATATAAAAAAATTGCAAATGGATGAATCATCCCTATTTTTTATATGCATCGAAAGACCTCATGAAATTAAGATCCAAAACTTTCTTTTAGAGAAGTATAACAAATCCATGAAAACTCAAAGATAATGAAGCTTTCTCTTTTTATCCATGCTTGAGAGTAGGTTGTGCACAGTGGTACAAATTGACTCAACTCCAAGCCGTGGAAATATCACTTGCAGCAGTGTTACCACTTATAAAAAGTATTCTGTAATTTCAGAGACTTATGTGATGCCCTTACGTATTTATCATTACATGAGTTACAGGTTAAAGGTGAATCTCCTAATGTAGTGTGTAAGCTACCAAAGGCCTGGAATAATATGCCAGGAAATAATTTTCTTCAGAGGGAAGAGTTTGATTTACACTTCAAGAACTGTACAGTTTAAAGTGCTTTATGAAAACACAGTTTACTGTAATCAGGGGCATTTTTGCAGCAAACACAGGTTTCAGTCTAAGTTTGATCTATTAGCATTTTTCTCTGGGTGTATTAATTGACCTAAAGGTATTTCCCTCCTGTGACAAAAAAGAAAAGTCACCTCGCATTTAAAGTCAAGTACGTGGCAGGTATTGGTTTCTTGCATGTTTGCCTCTCTGCAATTAAAAATAAAATGGCAAAAGTAAAATTGAAATATCAAGACACTGGAGAATTACTTGAGGGAATGAGCACCCCTGGTGTTTCATTCCTCATCACAAAAGTTCACTTTTTGTAAGTTGTGGAATATGTGCCAGTGGAATATGAGTCCCTTTTTAAAAAAAAAAAAAAAATTAATCAGAACCCCAAGTTATACATACAATATAAATGCATATAAATCCAATATAAATGCAAAATACATGTAAATGCACCATTTTATAGCAAGATAGGCATGACAGGGAAGGGAAGTACAGTAGTTGTCTCCCATTCGCTAAACCACTTTATCCAATACAGGCTCCTGGGGGATGCCGGAGCCTATCCTGGCAAGCTTTGGGAGCAAGGCAGGATACACCCTGAATGGGACACCAGTCCATCACAGGGCACACACAGACACAGACACGCACACTGTCGGAGCAGGGCCAATTTTACAGAAACCAATTCAGCTACCAGCATGTCGTTGGAACACGGGGAAAACAAACAGATAGCACCCCAGGAATCAAACCCAGGGACCCAGCGCTGTGAGGTAGCAATGCTATCCACCATTAATGAATGCCTTGTTAATAAATATTTGTTTAACCAAGTGTGCCTGAATTCTTACTCTTTCCACCAAAGCTATGCCAGAGAACAAAGAACTCACATGCCTCTAAATATATCAATGCCTGGGTATATTCTTGGCAAAATACAATTTGGGTATAATGATTATTAATTTAATTTATTGACTAAATAAATAATAAATTACTAATAAATTCAGACATTGCCTGATTTTCTCCAATTTCATAGCACCCATTTGTAACAATATCAATATATGCTCGGTTCTTTAAGGTTATCACATTATTCGAGTTTTATGTTCACAACTAGTGTTACGTGCTATAATTCTGCTGCTGCTCTGCTTTGATAACCAGTTGCTATGTTTCTCTTAATGACGCATATGTTCAGTATATGGGATCGAACTTTAAATCTCAAACATGATGAATCAACACTGACCTGACTGGAGGCTTCTGTCTGCTATGAGATAAAACAGAAAGGTCAGCCAGTCACATTCATTAAGCACATTGCCAGATTTATAAAGCAAAGGCCATCTAAGTTTCATTTCCTGGTGTTAAAGACTGTAATGGAAGCTCACATTTACCCGGGCACTAAGCCAATGTGAAAGGAAGGCAAACACTATGGTCATCTGCAATTGTCTACACTATTTTCATGCCCATGCATCAAAATGTTATAGTAGAACATTATTAAAACAATTAAGCCTAAGGTCATGTTATTACTCAGCTTAATTAAGGCTTTATAGTTGTTAGCCAAAGAAAAATGTTTTATTGCATCAAGTTTTCACTGTAAAAATGAGGTTCAGTGAATCCTAACACAAGCATTTTTCACACTCTAATTGCCATTCCCAAACAGTATTTTATGCATGATACCAGAATAATCTTAATACATCATATTTCCATGTATTCTGAACATCAGAACAAACGTATCATTCTATGCATGATTTTGGAAAAAGAAATATATGAAGATCAATATAGATTTAGATTTGGATACTGAAGAAATGTTTTGTCATCATTTGATTAATTGATTATTTATTACTGGCTATGATAAGCCTGAGTGACTTTGCATGTTCCATAAGCACTAAATGGTCTTATCAGTAAGAGTGTAGATTGGCCACAGGTGATGAAGTAATTTAATCTGTTGACTGTCAAGTCTGGTAAAAGGAAGGAAGAAACAGAAAATATGTAGTGTATTTTGGGCATTGGACTAATCAGCACACTTTTATTTTATTAAAAAACTACCAGGGCAGATCTATAGTATACAGTAGTGCTATAAAAATTCCTAGATCTGTTATTATAACATCCAGGTATCTCCACCTGATGTGCGTAGATTACAGTGAATAGACACTTTAAAATTGACCATACCCTGCATATAAGGTTCTAACATCCACTCTATAAGAACTAAGAAGATCATTTGTAATTTTACTCTTACTCATGCTGTATAGGTGGGGAAACTGGTAATGCATGTATACAGACTTCCATTAAACATCAGTGGAGAGGTTCACTAAGAATTGGAATCAATAGGTGGCTCTGGGTTTAGGTCTTTAGCGAGTCATTTTTCCAGCTCTGTATGACTTAACTTTCCTTTCATGAAGACTGAATAACAATGAAATGTAAATCAAGAGTCTCAAAAGATGCTTAGCTTACCTAAGGAAAAACAGAGATCAAAAATAAAATGTATTAGAGAACCCAGGTCCAGCTCCCTGTGGCTTGTTTCAGGATGACATTCACTTTTGAAAATTCCCCTGGGCTAAATTTAAGAGGAAGAGCAGATGGAATCATGTACATATTAACACAATATATGATAGATATGGGTTGCCAAAAATTATTCTCAGAAAACAGTGGTTCCACACACTGTATTATCTTCAATTGTTTCTTAACTACTGTACATTTCTTATGATAAAACCTCACAAAATTCCTATTTCGAAAGTCCATGCTTATTTTTCTTCTCCTTTCCAGATGACGAAATTATTATTACAGTGCCACTGTTGTACACCTGTACCTGTCACTGCAACTGCAACTTTCTCTGTGTTGAGGTTTTCTCATCAGTATGTGACATTCATTTGGAAAATTTTCACTTGGTTTTCCTATTGCAGGTTTTTAAAGGCCTAATGTAACTGATTTTTGTTTCTCTGATAATATTCTTAGTGTATTACATACAATAAAAGCATGGATCACTTTGAGTGCTATTGGTAAATGTGGTATACATTTCCAAACCAAACTTTACATGAAGATATCATATATATCATAGATATTATATACTGTATTTGAATTGATGATAAGCATCTCTCTGTGTACTCATTTGTCTAAGTATATATTTTTTTAAAAGTGTAGTTGTGGGGTAACAGTGGTGCATAGTTCTCATTTAAACTGTAGTCATATAATGCTGCCCTCTTAATTTTTCTTAGAGGTGTAGATCTAATTGTACAGTATATAAAGCAAAATAAAAAGGAAGAAACACAAACAGTATCCATTGTGTACTGACTGCCCTACAAGTATTAATCTCCCTGTGATATTCTCTCATGGTGCCTTCCTAATCAAATAGGCATCTACTACAATATATAGGATAATTCATAAGTAAACTTGGAAGATGATCATTTATTGAATCAAAGTCATTTTTAATCTTTGACATTTTTGTGGAAAGGCAATATTTCAGGAGGACGTAATGTCACCTGCTATCAAAATTCTAGTTTCTCAAAAAGCATTTAGTCACAGATTTTATAGTCATAACTCAGGATGATGAAAAACTCATTTAACAGCGGTGCTCTTTTACTATAGATCAGATCGATCAATTAAAGAGATTAATTAGGTTGGCCCAGGAAGCCCAAGGACTGCCATATACTACAGCAGCCAAAGAAGGCTATTTATCAGTTCTAAAAAAATCTACAAGAAAAATCATTCTTCAGTGCATAATTATCTGTTGAATTTTAACAGACTGCTGCACTGAATATGTTTGAGAGCGTTGTCCATTATAGAATACATGAACTACAAAGCAATAAAAAATTGTAAGTGTATTTATCTAGACCGCCTTTCCATTTATTGATTGTATAAGGTGTTATAAGATTTTATTTCTTTGTCTCAGATTATCTCTGATCTGAGATTATTTGGGTATTTTTAGTACAATCTAAATCATCAAACGTGGGCTGTTTGAAATTGCACATTTCATATAGAAAGCAGTTTGTTTTCCGCCCAGCAAGGAATCCCACATTACCACAACTGTGGGCACACCTTTCAAAATGATTTTGCTTGAGCAGCAGTTTCAAAGATATGTGGAGGTGTGGGAATACATTCACATGCATGAGCTGAATGTCAATTTTCACTTGAACTCACTGTTAAACCGATGGGGAACTTTTCAACATTTTTATTTATTTCATGTGTTTTACGAAAAAAACTTAATTGAACATTTTGAAGGTTTTCATGGCTTGTTGAGCCCTGGAAATCTTGCAGCTTCTGTTGAGTAATCCATCAGGTCACCAGGTCACTAATCCTAATTTATATAATCTTTAGAAGGTTTGCTTTTGATTTTGTTAAACTGGTATGTATTACAGTACAAGCAGACTAAGTGAAGTAAAGATCCTTATACAATAATAAGGGGTGTGCCTTGCATTTCCTCTTAGGTGTATGGACATTTCTCATACTCTTTTGCTTAATCTTTTCATTATAACCCCAAAGCCTTGGGAAAATATATATAATTCTAAATGATGTCCAACTTTGGAATGTGCAAGAATATAGTACAATCAATTGGACAAATGGACTTTACTTCCCATATACAACAAGCCTAAATATAAAATATTGCAATAGCACAGTTAAACAAAGTATACTGGTAGAGCTGTTTTCCAATGTTTTTTTTTAAATATAATGTCAATTTGTCTGTTTAATGCATTTTTGAAGATATAAATTACTGCTCTTTAAGTTGGTAGAAAACCAGATAACTGTGTCGGTGCACTATAGAGTTCATTGATAAAAAATATTATATATTTAAATTGTGATATTAATGGAAATGACTAAACTTTGGAATCAGTGAAAGAAAAATGGCATTGTCTCTCACCTAATCAGTTGCCAAATCACTGCTGTAAGTCTTTTTTTCATTTTTTTGCTGGTTGTTCACCATTTACAGTTTAACAGAATTTTCTGTTCTTCGTCTAAGCAAGACTACAATAAAATGATATATATTTTAAGAATGAAAATATACAGAGATATTACTTTAAATCAGTAAAAATTCTGCATTAACATGTATTAGTTCTGCATGTTACTAGTAGTAGCCTTGATTTCAGCTGTTTAAATCTATAATGATTAAAAAGCACAGGATGATGAGCATGGAAGCAGTTTCTTTTTTATAGCAGGGCAAATATGGCCTGAGGTTGTTGCTGTTCCTGTCTTTGTGTGTTTTAAGAATATCAATGCACAAAGGCACAAAGGTATTTTGATAACCTTAGGTTGAAATGAAGATAATGGCTGTTTCTTGGGTCGGACTGAGAGGAAAGAAATCTTTTCTTTTCTTTTTTTGAGCAATGAGAATCATTTGAACAGCTGGGATATCTCTTGTTTCACTTTGTCTTGCCACCCACCTACTGCAGCTACTTTGTATGCAGAGAAGTAAGTCATACAGAAAAATAAGGTACAATTATGTGTAAATACAGATCTTCAAATAATTGCGTTTAGCAATATATTTGAATAAGGACAGAAGAGGTATGGGGGTGTGTAGGTAAGCCTGCTTTGTCATCAAAAGCTTTGGTAGCCTTACTGATGTAGGTCTCAGTGAGAAGGAATTAAAAATCAGATTAATGAAGTGAATCTCTATTGCACAAGTAGGTTTTCATGTGGGATAGATGTTCAAATTTGAACATCTAGTGTAATATATAATATTAAATAAAGAATAGCACAGTGACACAGTGATTGGAATTGCTGGAGCCCTGGGTTAAATTCTGGACCTGGGGGGCTACCTGCATGGAGTTTGTATGTTCTCTCTGTGTTCGTGTGGGTTTTTGCCAGGTGCTCTGTTTTCCTTCCACAGTCCAAAAGCATTCTCATAAGTTAGTTGGCTTCTGGGAATGGATTGTCATCCCATCCAGTGTGTATCCCGCCTTGTGCCTGTTGCTTGTCAGGATAGGCTTCTTCTCCCCTGTGACCCCTTTATTGGATAAATGGCTTACAAAAGTCGATGGATGGATAGAATCTTTTTCTTCCGTGCTGCTATGCATTTTCCCTCAAATGTAGTGTAAAGTTGTTGGAACACTGATTGAGGTCAAACACCTGAAGAAGGCTCCACAGCTGAAATGTGTTTTCTTTTCTTCTCTTTTCAGCATGGAATAAACCTTTATTTGTTCCTTTGCAGCCTATGCATGCTGACACAGCTACCGGACCTACTTGAAATTCTACAGTACTGTATATCTGCCTACCTACGTATCAATGGCTTACATGCTTGCATGTTTTGTTTTACATGATACAATTCCATGCTGAAGTTCTCGGAAGAGAAAGACCTTACCATGCAATTCTCTGTAGCGCCCCTCTACTTCTTACTTGCCAGCAGGAAACTAAATTCTAGTGCTCTGGTATTCCATATTCTCTCTTTTTTATTCATATATTTGTTTCCAAAATCTGCACCCTTCGCTTGGTCTCCATGGTAGTTGGAACAGCCACTCCCTCTGCTACCCTCCATTTCCCAGAACCCAGCAACCTTCTCCCAGGTCTCTCCCAGTATTCATCACTGTGACCTCCCCCTAATCTCCATAGTCTTCCCCTATCCTGATGGCATTGCCTCTCCATAGCTCCAATGCAACTACAGGGGCTTGGTTCCCATCCTTCCTTCATTGCTTATCTCTTTTCTCCTCCTACATTCTCTGTTACTCCTTCTGGGTCCCTGCCTGGTCTGCTCTTTCCCTTCTCCTACCTTCTTTTTACATCCCTCATTCATCGTCAGGCATCCAACCGACTGCCCCAACAATGTCTTCTGTGCTTTGTTTTGCTCCTTTCCCCTGTTCCACAATAGCACATCTGGGTGCCCATAGCTGTATCCCCAGCAGACACCAGACTGTGTTAGGTCCTGGATCCTCATATACAGCCAACCACAGTACAGTCCTTGCTTCTTCGGGTAACTGGGGTGCAGCAATGGGTCTCCCACTTCCCACTTCCCTACTGGCATCCTACATGGTGCAGCATAAGTCTCTGAATAATTCCCATAATCTTTTCTACCAGGGCTTCAGCCCATGAGACTATTTCCCCAAATATGCACCTATTGAAACAAATGACTTGCAGCCTCTTGGCTTTTAAACATTTTACAAATTCCTCATCATCATTTTGCAGCCTATATCTCTGCTTTTTGGGAGGTGGGAGTAAGGCTCCAGTAGCAATGCAGTAGTGAAACAACACCTTCCCATTAAGAAGTTGTCCTTCTTGTCCTCACAGACAGGTTGTCGATGTCTTGTCCAGGCAAGTTAAGCCAATAAAGCAAACTAATTCAAATCACGCCAACCTGTTCTGTTTTAATTAGGGTTGATCCAATCTACTGAAATTAATATAGAATTTAAAGCACATTTTTTTTGGAAATACAGTAGTTGTATTCCTTTTGTTAGCCACATATTGTTTTGTGTAATGGGTTATTAAAGAGTCATGTCTTTGAGCAAGAAAAATTAATTAATTTAAAATTAACATTTGCCATATCGTCTTACTTGAAAGATTAAAACATTTAATAGATTAAAGATGCTTATTTTTGTACAAATTATATCTAGAATTATGATGAAAATTGATTCCAGTCTGGCTCATTTGAAATAATTGTATAAAGTTCTGTAGACATTGATGTGTCTACACACATTTCTTCTTCTTTGAAACTAATACCTACTATTTAATGTTTTGGAGTGCAACTAAATACTTTAGGAACTGCATTATATTGTGAAATAAGAAAAGGGAAAAGTGGAATTGTTCACAGATTGAGTAATTTCGATTAGAAAACAAAAACCTATCTAAATTGTCTATTAAGAACAGATTTCTTGTCTCTCTTCTTTGGATTTCATTTCAGATACTGTGCATAGTGAGAAGGAGTTTATTTAAGAAAAAAACACATTGAGCAGTGTTATTTGACGGTAAAATATTGAATAAATCTAACCAATACCTTAAAAATGAAAGACACAGAAATCTTGATCTAGCCAATTAATAAACCCTATGCATAGAGACTTGAAGTACTGCAATAAATTTATTCAGGTCTTTACCCTCCAGAACACTTTGACTCTTAATATCTTCAGTTTGAACCGAAAATTAATGTTACAATAATTGTTCAAAGAGTGTTAAAACTATTGTAACTATCTGTAACTGTTCTTTAAACATTAAATAAATGCCTTGTGAACTTACATTGATATTCAACTACACTTTGCTTTGAATTTTACAGAAAGATTTTATTTATGAAGATCAAAGATGTAAACTAAGCTAGAAGCCATAATTTATTAGGTAATGGGATTGAATTTCAAGACTGAATTTCTCATAATTACAGATAACGTAGAGCCACACATTTGAAGCTGAGCCATTCTAAAATTAAGAAGTGATAATGACACTGTTCTAAGCATTCATTTAGGAACAGATAAGGTATCAGGTCAATTTAAATTACATGATCCACCGTGTAATTACCAGGATGTCCTTGGCAAAATAAGATGAAAATCTTAGTGACCTTTTCTTGCTAAAACTAAAATGACTTATTACATATTACTTTCTTAATATAAATAGTCAGAAAATGTCTCTAATAGCTTGATTTTTTTCCCCTAGTAGCTACAATTATATAGATCTGTTTCAAATGCAAGAAGAGTCAATGTATTATCATGGCAGCATTTAATTTTGACTGGGGATTGAGAATTGGTTAATGAATAGAAAACAGTATGATAAAGGGAGAAACCTTTAACAGGGCTTTGATAACCAGTGGTGTACCACAGGGATCTGTTTTTGGCTAAGTGCTCTTTCTGATATACAGCAACATCCCTTATAGTTCTTTAAAAAGCTAAATACAGGGTGATTCAAATAAAAGTGCAATAAGATAACATACAGTACTAAGGACTGCAATAGAAATGCAGAACTTTCCAAAAGAATCAGAATTTTGGACATGCCTTTATAACACAAATTATTACATTGTAACTGTTTCCAGCACACCAATGAACTCTGCTACTTATCAGGCCTCATAAATATATAATAGAAAATAAGAAATAAGGTATATGATTTGCATTGCTGCAGTCCCAGAATCCCAGAATATGTGTATGCTGTCCCTCCATCCAAACAATTCATTATCTAGTTCATCTAATAATTGGCTTGAATGGGCCAGTTGAACTGCTTTCTCCAGTTTATCATGTGTCGCAGATATAAATACAAAGCTATAACACATGCTGGACTGTGGCCCTCTGGGACCAGGGTTGTGTCCTCTGTAATAGTACAAATAGTTCCAGACTGGTATAATACTAGAAATGTATAGACTGAACTTCCATCCATCTATATTGTTAACAAGGTTAATGTGGGGTAATGGCAGTTTTCCACTAGGGAAATATAAAACCATCAGATTTAGGAGATGGTTAATGGTGAACTGAATTCACACTTCCTACTTTTAAATGAATGCCCTAAATCTTTATGAAGAACTAAAATGGAATAAAATGAAGCAATACATTAATTTCTTTAAAATACAGGAATTAAGCTCATCCAGGTTTTCTGTCTTTGATTAATTTATTGTAAGCATGTTTCTCGAGAGGACAATATTTCTCTGTTTGTTGCTTGTTTCCTCATTTAGTTATTCACATAGAAATGTGATATAAATTGCTATGAACAATTTATCTCCTGCTAATTTTCACTAGTTTTAATTCAGTATAGGGGGAAGACTCATTTCTCATACTTACCTTAAAATATACTGAATCTAGTTGTAGTCGCATTAAGCAGTAATGATTTATACGTTTCTGTAATAAAAAAAATCCAAATGTGTGCTACAAAATGAGATTTTTATACAGATATTATATTAATGATGCTGGGAGTCTCTTAAACCTTACCTTCAAATTTATGCTCGCTTCAGGCAGTCGTATTTTTGGCTGTTCTTAAATACATATATACAGTATCATTAATCCAAAAATGAAATGTTTGATAATGTATGCTATGTATAATAACGTATACATTATGGCAAAGTTATTGATTACTTTTATAGTCATAGTAAGTTTTTCCACCTCAGAGCTTAGGTTGACTTCAATATGTGCATGAGTCATAGTATTTTCTATGCATAGTGTACAAATAATTAAATAACAATAGTCTATTGCTAAGTCTTGTTAAAATAAAAAAAACCTACATGTTGAAGAAATTCTTTAAACTGTGATATCCAAGCATTTTGAACACCGGATTTCAAAGGGTTTTTTTCTGTATTTACAATATATTGACAGTCATGACACATTTATATCATTTTATTTCCCTGATGAGGAATCAGTGCAATTAAGGTTTAAATTGTCACAGAAATATTTTGCTATGCTAATCTCAAAATGACTGTAGATAATTTAAATATATTATTTATTATTGTAACCAAGGCAGCTGTTTTTCCTTAAACAATTGTAGTGGACTAACCTTTGTGATACACATTTCATGAATTTAACTGCCTGTTAAATTAAGGTTAGTTACAGTTACAGTCACCTTCAAAAGTATTGGCACCCATGATTAAGATGAACAAAAAAGACTATAAAATAAAATAATTTAAACTTACACATTGGACAAGCAATGGTCCCTAATATGCTGAAATACAGTATGAACTCATAACAGGACCCAGGTCATTGGCCCAGTAGGGGGAATTAAGGTTTGGGCCCCATTTTAAATGGAAGTTATTAACTGAAGTTTGGGAGAAATAGCAGCGATAAGTCACTCTCACACAGATGCACCTAATTACAATATGGCCACCACAAAACTACCTACATAAACTGAACTCAAATGCCTCCCTTTGCATTTGTGTAAAGCCTCCCAACTCCACCCCATCTTGCTGCTGTCCCTTCATCCACTCCTCTCTGAACGGGGTTCGATCCTCTTTGTCCAAAGTCCAGGAGGCTACCCATTAACCAAGCAGGTTAAGCCAAACCTTTCTCACCAAGTATTCCAAGCATTTCAAAGCATTCAGTCCTGGGCTGTTGTTGTCCCTCGTAAATCTCATTTAAACATGTTACCACTGTTTTTAAACACGGATCTCATGTCACCTCACCCTTCCTCCTTCAGACCCTAATCAGATTGCTCAAACAAGACATTAGTACAAACTTCCTTGTACTGTGAACATTTGTCAGTTCTGTCAATGTGACAAATGCTGCCCTTCTTGCTCCTGCCGGGATCTGGTCCCGGTTGCTCGCAAGCTTGCAGAATTCCACGCAATGGATAGCGGACATCTCCACCACACCCAAAGACGTGGTCCTCCAAAAGTTCTACACTGTATGGATTTCCCGGGAGGGACACATCATTGCTGAACCCTGCTACATCAGCGGGAATGGCTTAAAATTGTAGTCACATGCATCCGTGAAAATGTCAGTTTGCTTATTGCAGTGGTCAAATTTCAGGAAAGAAAAAGTGGAGCTGTCAGTCAGTGTGTATGTTCTTGCCTTTGACTTAACAACACCTTTTCACTCCATAACTGAAATATAGCATGATTAACATTATTGCAAAGAAAATACTAAAAAAGATCTTCAGATAGTTCTAAAACGCATCTGAGCTTTACGTGGAGACTTGTGAACAGCTTGGGGCTACCAACCAGATTAGGGTTCACTGTCCATTTTTCATGGATGGAACATGCACTCATGGGACCCAAGAGTACATTTCTATGGGCTGCATGCTTCCATGAGTTGGTTCTCTATGACTCTTGCAAAGGCAGAAAATGTATCTGATGCCCACTATATGCTTCAATGGGGTCCATGTGTATATGTTTCCAGGGTCTGCATATGCTGCTATGAGTTGTGAGTCTGTAGTTTTTGCTTGGGCAGAACATGCATATGGAGCCCACTGTATGCCAGTGAATCCCATGCCAATGAATCCCATGTGTGCATTTTTGCTGGTTCTGTAGGCTTCATTTTCATTTAATCTAATCCATAGCACAGCCACCAGCTTTCCAAACCCACGTCTGAAACCCAATCTGGAACAGTTTTTATTAGTTTTTCATAACCGTTAATTTTAGATTTTTAATAAAATGTAACAGTCACAGAGAATGCAGCTTTAATTTTATTATGTGCAAGGCTGTCAGTCTCTCCCACAGGGACAATAGGCACAGGGAGATCTGTATCTATCACAGCTGGGTTTAAAATGAATAATGACTTAAAATGAGTTTATAATTACATTTATTAAAGGTATCAAAATTTATAAAACCAGAAATCCACATTTTTCTACCTCATACTGTGGTAAAAATATACAGGGAGGGGATACATAGGAATCAGAAATAGGAATAGACATGCTTAAAAATAGGGAGTGAAATTCCCCCTTGTATGCAGTTGCAGTGAGTCAAACAGAAAAGTAACAATGGCACAAATGTTATGAACCAATTTCAAATATATATATATATCTTTTAAAATATTTGTACATATTTTCTGTATTTCCTAGAAATAATCGCTAAGTAAATGCAACTGTAAATAAAAGACAACTGCACTTGGGTTTATTGTAAGTGCTGTTCAATGGCTAAAAGAGCAAGGTGTAAATTTTGCTCACAGTCAGAGTCTGTCAAGAGGGAGTCCTCAGTCAGGTGGCTGCTGCTGTGCTTCATCTACCTCTGGAGGCAATGCTAACAGCTTTTCAGAGAAAAGTGATAGCCTATCCATTTTTGGGTGATGGGAGACTGACCAAACAGTGCCTTTCACGCTTTTTAACGTTGTTCATTCTTACAAAAGAAACAAAGGTGATGTACTATATTCTTTGCATTTTAATTCTACAGTTTTATTTTTAAATTATTTTAATATTTTGTTTAAGCATTTACTTGCTATATAAAATATTATGGCTTGTTTTTTACAAACTGATACGTGTTTCTACTGTATGTAGTAATTACATCTGTACATCCTGGATGGGATGCCAGTCCATCGCTGGGAACACACAGACACTAACACACACACCAGGGCCAGTTTTTCCAGAAGCCAATTAATTTGTCAGTATGTTTTTGGACTATGGGAGGAAACCAGAGCACCCAGAGGAAACCCATTTGAACATGGGGAGAAAATGCAAACTCCAAGCATACAGCACCCTAGGAAATGAACCCAGGGCCCCAGAGTAGAGAGGCAGCAATGCTCACCACAGCACCACCATTTCAACATTGGAATTTTGGCAAATCCTTGCTCTTCTATACCTGGTAATACAAAGGTTTACAAAAGCTATTCAAAAGGAATACAGGCAGCTACAGAATTTTGTCCTGTTTCTGTTCAATGACCTTTAGCAATTTTAGTTTATTTACAGTTTATTCTGACTCAGGTAGTATATAAAGCCATTAGATTCCTGGAAGTACAGTACACAACATTTTCAGACAATGTTTTTAATATACAGTATGTGCTGCAATAGCATCTTTTTTTATTTTGCTGTTTAAACAGCTTGGTGTTATTTCAGTGCATACTGGAAAAAAAAAGAAAATTGCTATCTTGCATTTGCTAACATGTGATTATCATTTATTCTGCATTTCCTGATAGAAGAACATTTGATGTCCATTTAATATGTAGAAAAATATATCTATAATAAGTGGCTAAATCAGTAGTTTTGAAACCATTTTCCCACTTTTCATGTTTAATAGTGCATGACGTTCTGTGATATATATCTACAGAAGTTTCTTTTAGTCAAGCTGTGAGCCAATATCAAAACCAGGGGTATGCAGGTCCCGAGAGACCAACAGACAGCAGAGCCATGCCAGTGCAGCAAGAACTGTGCTGTGCAAAGTAATAGCTTGATAACCTTATTTGTAACTAAAAGAAGTCAGGCTAAACTGAATTATAGTAGAGTTGACCTGACTCAGTGGGTGTTTCTTTTAGATAACTCACCTTCACTAGATGGGATATTTATTCCTATTCCTTGTAATTTCTTTAATGTTTTTCAGCGGGATGCTGAGATCTGCCTTGTCTACTAACAGAGTACATTCCTCCCTGTAGTTCTTATACTGCTGTAGCATGCCTGCACAAATGGCAGTGTTGTTAGTTTAACAGTGAAAAAAAAAACACTGCTGAAACTACATAGGTAGGTCATTGAACACAACACTCAGTGATCTTTTCTGTTTTAATGTTTCTATACATTTTATAAAGTCCAATTAGGATGCATCCAATATGCTAGAAATTGAATTTAAGACCAACATGATTGTTGTCCAGTCTCAATCTGTTGCCAAATCCTATTTTACCATGATGGAACTAATCCACAGAAGCAGCCTGTCTATAGAATGCAAACTAATCATTCCTGGCAGCAACTAAGAAAACTCTGCTGGCTCTGTTTTAAAGATCAGCCCTAACTGTGGGTAAAGAAAATAACACTGGGTTCTGTGCACCAGAAAACCAGTCCAAATCAATCCAAACCAGTAATGTTCCTCATGTCTCTAGATATAGGAGTAACCATTAACTATTGTATTAACTGCTAACATAACATGCACAGTACTGTTAGCAAATGAAGTGAAATATACTGTACAATATACAAGTAATAGGTTTATTCCATGCTGAAATGAGAAGAAAGAAAACACAACGTTTCGGCTGTGGAGCCTTCTTTGGGTGTGATTCGCTCACACCCGAAGAAGGCTCCACAGCGGAAATGTTGTGTTTCTGCCAGTGTTCTGTCCAGCTGAGCTCCCATTTATGTACTGCACAGTAGGTGAACCCTTAACAGGATTATTTCAAAACTCCCTTGTTTTCAGTTCCTGAACGTGTTGGAGGCTGGATTTTAACAGTCGTGTTTCAGAAGTGAGATCTCCCAACTTTTTGAGCGGAAAAGGAAACATTTGTAGAAGTTCCGATCAAGCAGCTCATTATCACAGTTAACGATTAAAACAAATAATAGGGTGAAATGAAAACCAGCAGGTCTTCACGACACCTCCAGGAGGTGGATTTACCCCTGTTGTACTGCACTGGAGCTGATGAGTTGGTTACTGTAGGTTATAGGTCATGGTGAAACGCACGCTGAAACAGAAGTGGAGTCTATTTGGAAAAAGTGATTTTTTGTGAAAAAAAAAGTGAACATTTTGTCTTGTTGAAAGGTAACCTGTGAATTAATTGGGTTGTAAGAAATGATTTATTTTCACTGATGGCATTCAAACAAATTCTTTGGATTCACAAAGACCTTTCTTGTTTCTTGTCTCTCTTTATATAAAAGTTGTTTATTTTTCAGTGGGGGAAAACAAAATCTCCCAGCAATCAAGCCTTCAGGGGATTCTGCTAAGTTCACTCCAGAAGTTATCAAGCCTTCCAGAAACGAACACAAAGAAATACAAATACATAATTAAATATATAATACACAAACAATAGCAGGATGCATTATGAATCCCCAAGGATTTAATCTTCTCAGCTCCCAAGGCTGAAATACCATAAATCTTGTAACTCTTAACATTTTTTAATCTTCTTTTCATTATTTTCTTTAGAATTAAATCTGCTAGTACATGGTTTACTAAGCCATGCTACTTAAAACTAGATAAGGAGCTGCCTTTCCATTTATAAGATGTTTTAACTTTCTGTTGGTAACAAGTTGGTAACAAAGTCATGAGACAGGCAGCATAAAGTGGGAGAGTGACACACTGCATGGCTGTGAACCTCCATCTGTTTGGTTGCTGTAATCACTTATTATAAATGTAATAAAAAGAACGGATTTTCTTGGTAACTCTGGTTTCATATAGACTGTGTTTCTTCCCATGCATGGCAAAACATAGTGGGAGTAGACAGTTCTGTAGGGAAATGATTTGCCTTCAGGAAGATGTTGAGCTGAAGGAGCAGGACAAGTATCCCATGAATAGGACAGCAACTAACAGGGGAGGAGAGGAGAGGTGTCAGTGCTGTATATTATCTACAGCATTATGAGAGAGTCAGCCTTTCTCTCTGCTGTTAACTGCACACAGATATTAACAAATTTAAAAGTAGCATTAGCCATATTGATCAGTTTTATTATTGTTTCACAAGGTAATATATACTGTTGCTTTTAATATACAATACAGGTTAAAACTAAGATTGCCTCCTCTCCTCCAGAAATTTTGCAAGCTAATGAATATGTGCTCCTATAGAGGCCAAAACCGCATTTTGCATTATTATATTATTATATACAGTACTGTGTTGATGTAACAGTATACTGTAACAATGAAACTATATCACACATGAAAGTGACATTAATATAGTACATGGATAAATGCTGCCACGCAAAGTATTTTGTGGTCCTTCCACAAAATACTTAGAGAATGTATTCTTATATTTTAATTTGTAATATTTCTTTAAAGAAAGAGTGCTTTAATAAAGGTGGATTTCCTGGGACTCACAGTTTTCTTCACTTCCAGTAGGACCTTAGTTGAGTGTGGCATATTGATCCCTTTCCTTGGCATTAGTGAAAGAGGAATTGTCATTATAATAGGATCATGTGCATTAAAACCAGCAAAAGAATGGTCTGGTTAGTTAGTTCTTGGGACAAAATCTAACATAATGGTAGTGCCAAAATCATTATTTGCTTAATAAAATATAATACATACAGTATGTATGCTTACATGTTTTGAGAGATTGAACTGCAGTGTACAAATATTTCAAAAAAGAGAAGAATGATTTTTTTGTAAAATGGAATGCATATTGTAAAACAGAACAATCAGTAAAAAGATCAGATGTTTCAAGACATTTTGCTCATTCTTCCCTTGTAATTATGTACAGTATGTACAAGAAAAAGTAACTTCTTTAGATAAGATCCAATTATTAACTTAGTCAGGGGAGTTTAACACCTCATTTAGTAATACAATGAACATGTGTAATGCATAATTTTAGTCTTGAATTTTAGTATTTCTAATCACTATGCAAACAAGAGTTTACTTTTCCTTTTGGGAGACTCCTTAAAATTCAAGACAATAAAAGGGGAAATTTGTGACACACTGATTGTCATACAGTACATCTATTTCAAAGTACTTTCTATCATTAAATGCTCTCTAAATTTACTGATCACCTTACCTGAAAGCATGCTGGTACTGTACAACATTACAGTTAATCTCTCTTTTGACAGAGCTTGTAATATGTTTGTCATAACACTCAATATATTATTCGATTCTACTGTCTGTTTACTTGTCAGTCATTACATTTAAAATAGTTCAATTTTACTGCCTTCGGTTTATTAAAGTGTTCTTGAAATATTTTGGTGTTTTCTTAGACAGGAAATTGACTGAAAAATATGTCCTGGGGCATTCATGGGGTTAGGGTCAAATAACACTAATCCTCAGTGAAAAAGGCATTGTACTTGTTCAATCTTTTTTTATTGCTACCGGGCAGAGCACAGTCTCCAAGAGCTCTGATATGTAGTAAATAGAACACAACAGGCTTTAATACAGTATATACCTCACGATTGCACATGCAGGGAAAACTAAATGCTCAGTAAATGCGACCTCTTACAATTTATGAAGTGGGCAACGCCACAAACTGTCCCTTGATTATTGCTAAGTTTTCTTTATACACGCGTTCCTCTTTCTACGAATGTACTTTTTAAAATGAAAATTCGATACTACGAAGGATTTGCATTGGTACCCACATTTTGAAGAACCAACCTTCAAATTACGAACAAGCAATACGATCAAAAATTTTCGAAACCTCCGCCAAACGCCCAGAGCGCAGAGAAAGACGCCATACACCTCCTTTCATACCGAGTGTACGCCATCCCTTCCCACTAGCTAATGTTGGTGAGAGCTAGCACAGAGCCTACGGAAAAGGGGCGTACCACAGGTGGCTCAGGACCACCCTGATTGATCCAAGGCCTACCCAATCAGTCCAAAGTATTTCTTCCCCCTTCTTTGCGTTACATGATTTGCTTTTTATTGTTACGTGTTTTTTTTCTCCCCATCGTATGTGATTTGCTATTGGCTCGCTGTATCTTTTGTGACCAATAAGAATATTATGTAAATATACTGGGGCGGTGCGTGCGTAGCCTTAGCCTAATTGGGTACGTTGTCGTCAGACGCTCTTAGAGCTATCTAGCGCTGGGTTTTTGGTTTATTAGCCAACATGGCAAAACAAATGCATATACTGTACTGTATCTACGTTTTTCAACAAGCCGCCTGTAGATGACCAGACCAGTCCCGAAACAAATAAGACACATGAGATGCGACAGGTATCTTGGGATTTAAGGAGAACAGCCAGGCTTCCCGAATACAAGTGTTTCGTGAACAGAAAGGCGCAGTGCAAGTGTGTGCTTGTAGCAGCTCGAACTGTAGGAGTTGAGCACGAAGAGGTTCTAAAATTTCTCTTGTAAACAAATGACAAGTTTTGGAATACATGAATAACATTAAGATAATATCGATTGGTTAGCACTGTAATGCGACTATAATAATTCAGTGTTAAGTCTTGTGGGAAGTCACGAATTTCCAAGTTAGGTATCTTTTGGCATCGAAAATAGAATACTAGTTTAGTGGGTTTCATAGATGTTTAAAAGCATCATGAAGGATCAAACAAGATCTTCAGAACTTAATATTTTAATACCTTCGCAATTTTATTCTCATGGTGCCTCACTCGATATTACCCTTGGGGCGATGCATTTACTCCAACCTCTGAAACCCATACGTGCGTGCACGTTCTTCTGGTATGTTATGCTCAAGTCCGCTGAATATTTAAAGACGAGTTAAAAGCTCCGTGAAGTTGCCCCCCCCTACAGACAGCACAAACGATTAAACCCACCTCGTTCGTTAGTGCTGCGTTTGTGCCGGTTTTTGCTGCTTTCATTCCCGGGATATAGAGCCTTGTTTTTCCAGTGATGACGTGACCATGCACGTTGACTTTGACCTCCAGTGACCCCGTCTGCCGAGTTCAAGCGCTCTGTTACAGTTTAGCTCGTACCCTTAACATTTTAAACTAAAGACAACCAGTATCCATAAACATATGAGCCTCCTTAGATGTAAATAATACTAAGACATGACGCATGCCGACAAGTTAGCCATCTATGACATAAAACTGTGGTTGTAATATATGTAAAATCACCATGATTGTAAGATATATGGTTTTTGTTTTCTAAGGCACGTTTTCCTTTTCTTTCCCTACCGTGACACGCTCTTGCCAAACGCGTAACTGTGGCATATCATTGCGACAAGACTTCCGCAGCATGTTGTGATAGCGAACCCATGTATATCACATGTATATCGCGGCAGTGTATATCACGACTGGCGCCTTGCTTCCATGCCACCCTGGCACCGCTGTCGCAACAAAGGTCTCATATCAGGACATGATATACCTAGATAGAATGTGTCGCGATATATGGACTTTTTGTCGCGACATGGGGTCAGCATATCCTGTCAGGGTATTACCTATCGCAACATATGGACTACATGTCGCGACATGTGGGCGGGGCATTCTGGCGAGGGTATGTCATATCGCGATATATGGGCTTCATGTCACGACGTGGGCGTGGCAATTTTTGTCATATCGCGATAGTTGAACTCCATGTCGCGACATGGGTGGGTGGGCGTTTTGGCTGGGTATGTCATATCGCGATATAGGGCCTTTCATGTCGCGACATGGGGCGGGGCATTTTTGTCGGGGTATGTCATATCGCGATATGCGGGCTTCATGTCATGACATGGATGTGGCAGTTTTGCAATATCGCGATATATGGACTCCATGTCGCAACATGGGGACGGGGGCGTTTTGTCGGGGTATGTCATATCACGACATTGGCGCAATGACAGTGATGCGCCAGTTGCAATGGGTATCACGATGTGATCGTGATGCGCGCACTCCTAATGATGCGACCCGAACTGTTCGGGGGTTTAGCCACTCACGGGTCTGAGAGCTGTTCAAGCTAGCAGCGCCAGGTGGATCAGCTTGTTTACTGTCAGTGAGAATCTATTTTTAAAATGCTTTACTTATTTTCAAAATAACTACATCGACTTATTTTTTAACATGCTATTGGAGTCGTGAACGCGCTGTGGATGCCATGACATTCTTTGTCTGCTATTCAGTTTTGACCTCAGTGCGACGTCTCTTAGATTAGTAATTGGAAACCAACGCATGTGTTACTGTATATCCAGCGTGCTCATACAGCACACACGGTTACCCGGGGCTACAGTTTTTAGAGCAAGATCACCTGTGTATCTACATGTTCCCGGAACTTCCGCTGTGGCGCTTTGCCCAATCAGAGTGTCGATTCTCACTCTTCACCCAATCGCGGCCCGAGCTGTTCGGGGGTTTAGCCAATCACGGGTCTGAGAGCTGTTCAATCTAGCAGCGCCAGGTGGATCGGCTTGTTTACTGTCAATGAGAATCTATTTTTAAAATGCTTTACTTATTTGCAAAATAATTACATCGGCTTATTTTTTTTACGTCTTTATTGATTCACAATGTCCCGTACTCTTCGAAATAAATACATTTTTATTTTCAATATAACTGTCTCCGCTGCTATTCTGTAACGAATGCATGGTATTTGAACAATTTTATTCGTATATTTAAAGTAGGGGAAACACCTTCTGCTTTGTACTTCAAAATGGATACGAATATAAATTCTATGATCATTATATTATTATGCTTGTGCTTTCAGTTTTGTTTATTTATTAGTTTGTGCTGTTAAACGGGCGGGTGGGCAACTTCAAGGAGCAGGACAAGCAAACATGTCTGGGTCATTACATTGCAGGCTGCAGAAGACTCCACTTCACCTGAGCATCTAACACAGGCGCCCACACCTGTGTCTTCAGAGGGCAGGTGTGCCCTCACGCTGTATTCTACACCAAGGACTGGCCGGAAACACAAAGATAAAAGAACTGTTTGCGCACAAGACCCCTGTAAATACAAACACACGGATAATGACAGTTTATTAAAGAATTCAGATATATGATATATGTTCACTTCTGTTATTTGAAAATGTTTCCAATATTGCCGCGATCCGCAGGTGTGAGACGGTGGACTTTCCAGTGTTGCTTCTCGGATGTGTTATTTACTACCCGCGACAACCTTGTACGTAGTGCCCCTTAAAAATACATTTTTCAAGTTAACGAATGTGCTTTGCATAAAACTGCAACAGTGATCTTGTTGTTCATAAAGTTGCAAATTCAAGTCTTTTTGAACTCGTGGGTCGATTGACGGGTCGAATCTTTACACGTGCCTTGGTGCGCGTGTTTATTTAAGAGGAAGACAGTGAGAAACTGATCTCTTCTTCAGATTTTTTTAAAAAGCACACCGCTACGAAGTATTAAGACGTGCTTGTTAAAGAACATGCAACTGTTTGCTAGTGTTCGCTTTTTGAGACTACACCCGCAACTCTTCTGATTAGGGTATGTAATATTCGTGACAAATTTAATTTTCCTGCTCACACAAACGCACAGAAGACACTGATATTAAATGCAAAATCCACCGCCGCCCCCAACCCGGGCAAACAGAGGAAGACAATTGCAGAACTGTAACTCTCGCACCGGTAACAGACGCTTGAACTAGGTAGACAGGGTCACTGGAGGTCAAAGTCACCCGTCATGGTCACGTGATCACCGGAAAAAACAAGGCGCTATATATCGTGAACGAAAGCATCAGAAACGCTACTTTCAACGGCATAAACCGGTAAAAACGCAGCACTAACGATCGAGACCGGTCCGGTTCCTCTACGCCGTTGTAGGAGGGCTGGGCATGGTCACCCCCTGAGAAAGAAGACGTTATATCTAAGGAACGAAAGCAGCCCAAACTCTACTTTCAAGGGGCACAAACCGGCATTAACGAATGAAGTGGGTTTCATCGTTTGGGCTGTCTGTGGGGGGGACAACTTCACGGAGCTCAAGGTAAACATTGCATGGTATTTTCGGACGGATTTTGAATCTTGCGTTGTTCATTGTGTTTTGCAAACATGTCATTGTGTTTTGCAAACATTTTTCAATAAAATATTAACTTCAGAGTAACTCGTAAAACTACTGAACAATCTAAAAGCAGGCATACGAAATTCTTAGGACTGTTACAAGCAACAATAAGATCCCGCTAATTCTGCTGTTTGATTATACCGCTCGAGGATTGCATTGTAAATTGGAGGGGATCCCACTTTTGCACAGGCCCACCCAAAAATCATTTCCTGGCTACGCCCCTGCTGCAGAATGACACGAGAGACATGCTTGATACAGTTTACCTTCGTTTGCCCTTACTTTTCGTGAGACTATTTGTGGTTTAGACTTTATCCTGAACCCGAAAGGTGTTAAGGAAATGAAAATTATGAGTGTGTGTGTAAAGCAAATGAAGTGGTTACTTTACAGTACATTATAATTAATGGTCTAACTAGGAAACGGTGTTTTTTGTTACTGAACACAAACCAGAGTATGAATGTTAGTTATCATTGTTTCTTTTGTCATTTCTTGGTGAAAAAAAATATAATAATTTTTTTGAGGCCGGAACGGATCGTAATTTTTCCCCATAAGAAATAATGGAAGTAGGTTTTTCTTTTTACGAATTTTCGCTACACGTACTGTACAGTAAGTGTTCTGGGAATGAAATACGTTCGTAAGAAGTATAGTTATTGCGTTTTTCCAAGGGTGGAATTTCATGCAGTATCATTTCATAGAGTAATTTAATTCCACAAAGTATCAAAAATAAAATTCACACGATTTAATAATGTACTATGTTCACTTTAATTGTTAACTAAAAATAATTGTTGCCTTTCATGTAAATCCATCCATGAAAAATGTTTATTAAACATTTTACATTAAATTAATTTTGAAATTTCTTGGTATCACTAGGGTTGTTAAAGTTTGGAGGCTTGATTAAACGCATCTGTAAATAAAGTGGCACTAAAGGGAACAAACCAACATTACAATTTTTATTTTAATTCAGTTCAAAATGTTGACAAGTCCTAATGTACAATCTCACACTGTAAACCCACAACCTGACAGGGGCTGTTTTTTTTCCTGATGTCTTTCCTCAAGACCTGACGTTTTTTTTCCTGATGGTTGTGTTTCTAGCTGGTGAGTTGAAGCTTTGATTTAGTGAGGACCTTACATCAAGTTAAGCTGTGATCAATGTAATAAGAACACTGTAGACAAGTGTCACCTTGTCTACAACCTGTAAATCTTGTTTAAATGACAAGGTGCTGGCTGTATTCTTGTCTCTTGATTTCATTTATATGGCATGACTTCTGCTTTGTCCTCCTTCATAGTCACTGCTTCTACCATCATCAGTCACTTGAGGAAAGGGTGTAATATGGAAGATTTGATCGGAACTTTTTTGTTCATATGTATTGATCTAAAATACAAAATCAATATCCCAGTTTCCCTTTTGTTGCTGTAGATGTTTAATAGCATTTGTCAAAGTTTCAAAACATTGCTTTCAAGAACCCAGTAATACCCAAGCTACTTAGCAGAACTTTGGAAAAACAATCGAGTAACAGTGCATCCAAAAGATAAGTTGTTAATCATGTCCACATACACAAGGATTGAGTGCTGGTTCCCAGAGGTAAAGACAGGTGCACCAATTAGCTAGTCTGCTAGGCACCCATTTCTCCAGTGTGATAATTAGATCCAGCTTTCCTGCTTCCAGAAACATATTGAACGAAGTATACAGTAGTACGTAGGTGGTTCCTTTTTCCCATGACCCAGGACACTATTGGGTCAGCGATTTTTAGGGCATACTTACTTTAACTGTGCAAGAATCTCCAGATCAATGGCAAACCCTAATTAAAATTGATCTGTTCATTCTTGGTTTGACCGAACACAAATGGAGTTTATTTTTACTCTGACTACATATTTTAAGATGATTCCTTTGTTAATGTACAGTATTTCAAAACAAAACAAAAATTGTTTGAACTCCGGCTTCAAAGACTCGAAAGTTAAAAATAAAATAAAAAATTTTTCCGTTAGTTTGTGCTTCATCTTTTCAGCTTCTCTGAAAGGCCACAAACCCATATTTTCAGCCTTTCGGAATTTGTTCCCAGTGGCAATGTTGATTTTAAAACTGTGTGCTTTATCAAGTCACACTTTGTTTTCTCTGCATCTTTAAATGTTAAGAAAGGGACCTGCTCATGCTAAATAAAAACAGCCGTCCAAGACTCGTGCATTCTTTAAAAATTAAATGCAATAGGAGACGGTATGGAAGTGCACAGAACTAAAGACTGCTAAAAAATTAAACAAGCCTGAACTTAATGTCACAGGACCAAAAGTGATGTTAAAAAATTAAATAGCAGCAGATTTTCAAATCCCCTGGCTTCTAAGAGCTGAGTAATGTACAAAAGGAGGTCGAAAGTCAATGTAACACAGATGAGAGAAACAGGGCCCATTAATGTAGTCAGCTTTGCTTCAAGCACATATTACAAGTTAACATTACTAACAAATCACTCCTGCGCTTTCTTAAATGAAAATAAAGGTCATGAGAAACAGTCGTCCTGAGAACATATATTAGTGCTTAAACAACACACACTAATATCCTCATTGGACATCTTCAAAATTGTGATGTACTCTGCTCATTAATTCTTGTTATCTGTCTATTGATGGTTTTGCTTTTCTTAAAGGTCACACACAGAAAATGACTACCTAAAAACGTACTTCGTGTCTTTTTGGTCATGTTGACCTTAATTGCAGATTAGGTTATCATAGTTGGTATTATCACTTGTTCAAACATAACCCATAAAAGGTTTTCCTTACATTGTCTAAGGCTCATGTGAAATTCTTTCAGAAAATAAGGGTTAATTCTTTTAAACACCAATGAAAGGGCTTAGAAGTAGATCCTCATCATGAAGATTTATTTCAATAAATACTTCAAGCAAAAATAATACTTTCATGTATTGATTATCATGTATCAGTATTTATCATTTATCAAAAATAACACTATACTGTAATGTACTGTATGTTGACTTTCATGTATCCAGTCCATGGCAATATTGTCTAACTCTCCTGATTGTATTGAGAATTGTCATGACAACAACATGAAATTCTCAAATAGTGAGCGTGTTGTTGCCAGCACACCAATTTTGTTAATTTTTACTTATGTTTGTTAACTGTTAGTAATCTGGATTATTTATTTCTGGGTTTCCAGCTTCGCAAACTGGTGTAGCCAGTGATTTCATGAGATAGAAAAATGTGTAAATTGTAATGGCATTACTTCAGAAATATCACATTGTATGGCTAAATGTATAAAGTAATGAGAACAAATAAGAAATGTGAATCACATTTTATTTTTGTCACGCTTCAGAGTTAATTGATATGAAGTGGCAAACTGAATTTTACTCTTATGTTAAAAATTAAATTAACAACAGAAATGTTGCTTCAGCTAAATAGCTGGGGAAAAGTGAAGCGTTGGAAAACCAAATAGAATTTTCATTTAAAAAAAACTCAAGTGATTTTTCCTTTCATTGGTTTACTGTACATTAAATTGTCAGAATAAATTTTGTTCAGGGCAACTCTCAGAACTCAAACTCAAAAAAAGGAAACTGGAAAGGGAAAAGCAGGGAAGCTTCAAGTCACTGTTGCAATATAATCACTTGGAAAATGGGCTTGTAAAATACAGTACCACTTCAGTTTGAGTCCACCAATATGAATTTTGACTGGACTGCTCAAATGAGACATAGAGCAAAGGGAAAACAAATCTGTGATGGTCTATCTCATCTTCCTGCTGTCTAGCAGAAAAGATATGACACCAGTGATAGTCCTAATTCACTGTTCCCATCCAAGACGGCCGCTTGCAGTCAGGAGTTGGTTGGAACGATGTAATTATATTCCAATTGAGACTCACTCGCCTGGAACAACTGAGTTCCATACCAAGAATGGATTTAACATATGCCACGTGAAAGGCCTGCCTATTTGCTAAAAGCTTGCTCGAAAACGGTCTGCATTATACAGCACAGTAAACAGCATGTATATTCTCTGAAGGTTGTGGCACAAGCTTTGCCGAGCCTTTCAAAAGATGTTTGTCAATCATACTGTCTATTATGGGAAACAAATTAAATTGCAATTACCACTTGACAACATTTGAATCAAAACAGAAAAAAAGCCTTTTTAGATATCTAATGTGGTGAAATGGTCAAGGCAGTCGGATATTTGCACGTTTTTTATAGTTTTCTTTAGCTTTCTCATGTTTAATAGAAGCTGCTTCCTTCTGGTTAAGGTGTGTATTAACAGTGTACGGGCACAGTGAGTTATGGGTATAGATATTATCAGCCATGGACAGAGTTACATAAGCTACGCCATATTGATGAGCCCTAATAAAGCTAAAAAAGCTGTGCATGGCTCCTCTTTTTTTACTTTATATGCACAAAAAGGTGGAATGAGAAGTCACAAGATACAGTATTTTATTCCTGTAAAGTTGAAATTGGATTGAAGCTAATTAACATTAATACCACAACGTATTGTACTGTTTATACAGTATCTACAGTCTTTTGACCAATGAATTGATTAATTCATATAGGCACACAATTCTCCATATTTCTTCCATCACCAAATTATGTTTTTACACCATGCACAAATGGGTGTGGGGAGCTTGAGAAGTTTCTAGGCATTTTTTGCATTCTTCCAGACTTATAGCATGGGTTCATCACAGTGGGCAAGGTATATCCTATTCACAACACACTATTGTATTCCATACTTTTATGTACAGTATCTTCTGTTGACTCAAAAGAGGATCAGTAGAGTTTTCAAATATATATTGCCATATTATTACAAGCTACTGTATATTGCCATTTTTAAACTTGCCATTTATAATTAATTGCTGATCAATCTTAAAATGATTCTAGTTTTATTAATTATAAAATGACTGTTTGAAGGGGGAGTTTAAACATCTGAACCATTATATTTCCAGTCAACTGTCTTGTTAAGAGATTAAACCATAAATTCACATTTTTTCATGCACTGTAATTGCATGTTGTTGTTTTTCCTAATGTCTCACACGTCTCACCAGCATATTCTGTATCTCATTTTGTTTTGTCAATGTTTGAAAGAGGAATTGATTGAATTAATATTGATGTGAATGTAGTCTTAAAATAAGTTTAAGAGTACAAGTGTGAAAGCAGAAATCCTGCTGAAGTTACATTAATAATAAGTTTCAGGTTCAATCTGTGGAATACCTTTCATTTTTGCTTATACAGAACATCCCTGTAATGAATATGGGAACAATTTTCATTTAAAATGATTCATACAGTAGTGAATGTAATGCATCTCTTGCACGCAAAAGCCAGAATGATAGAAAAGAACCAACATTTGTTTTGTTTTTGTCAGCCGAAAACTCAGACTCAGACCTTTTGTTGTCTTATCACCTTTTAGATCGAATGTACAGACATACAGCTTGAAGCATACAAACCATACAAATCTTGACTATTGCGAAAGAGTCCTCTGTTCAAACACTGCAATTGTTCAGCTGGATGTCTAACTTCATAATCAATAGGTTTTAATTGTATCTTTGTCAGCTGATTGAATATAAACTTCACATAGGAAAATAGACTTTTAATTTTGATGTTCTATTTATTTTATTAGATGTGGGGAAATCAATTTTAAGCTTTGGTGAAGTTCTAACCCCTGGCAGAGTGAACCTGTTATGTGACAGAGTAATGCTGTATTATCATTGAAATGGATTGAAAAACAGCTTTCAGATTAATATGTCATTCTAGCCGATCAGCCGGTCAGTTTGCAAGAAGGTTTTACTTGGGTAAAGGTTTCCCTAATTGAAAAGCAACTGCACTTTGCTGATGAAAATAAATGCAACTGCATAAAGTAGTTTTGATCCCCAAAATCATTTTTTATGCACTTTTCACAACGAACTTTGTTAAAAGTTTTATGTAATTAAAATATCTTGTGCATTTAAATATACAGTATTAGATACTGTTTTTTTCTTTACTTTTAATTTTGTTATAAGTAAATATTACTTTTCATTGTTTTGATCTTTTGTTATAATACATGTAGCAGGAATAGTTCTCCCATTGTTTCATGCAAAGCCTTAATGTTATTCTCCTCTGATGCAGTAGTTAAACGTACTGTATAAAAGTTTTAGATTTTAGAAGGGTATGTACAGTACCTAGTACTCAGTAGATTGGCCCCTTTATTCACAGCTACATAAAGTTTTTCCACTTTACACATGTTAAAAATCTTTTATACAAAAGAGACAAGGAACCTTGGTCTGATACAGAAGTGTGACCTTCCCATCTTTTGTTTGTTGAATGATGGTTTAATTCTTAATAATGACAGATGATATTGTTACGAGAAATATGCAAAAACGCTTTATGGCTGTCACCTTTAATTATGGTATCTGTGGGGGAAAAAAAGCTCTGTGTATACTATTGACATGAAGGGAGTGTTGCCACTCTAATTAAAGTAAGCGGAATGGAAAGGAATAAGATGAGGTTTTTCAAGGTTTTCACTGCAGCCTTTATGGTTTAGGAAGTTCTACTTTATCACAGCTCCTGCCCTGAAGTTGCAGACGACAGGTCTGTTTCACGCAGGGATGGCTGTGTACATGCTTTGGGCAGATTTAAAAATGTTCCATTCTTTCTTCTCTTCTTTCTTACTTTTTATCTATGAAGGAAAGTGATTTTTGTCAGGCCAAGTACACTGTTTTCTAAAGCTGTGTTCTGACATAAGTCCTTATTGCTTGTCAAAACGATGTACACAAAGTGGCAGTGTACAAGAAAAGAGAGTACAAGTTTTAGCATTAGTCTTGTTGCACACATATGTGGCTTCAACTCACTTCTTCAAGGCAAATGCTCAGATTAAGTTTCTTTTGTGACTTTGAAACAGTGAGATTGTGCAAATAAAACCCTCCATTATTGTAAATAGACTCATTGGATGCCAATTACTTAATTCATTAGATAATCTCTTCACTAATTAAGAGTCCCATTCTCACAGGTGTGTGATGAATGCAATCCTTGGTACATAAAGGGCCAAATATACAGACTAAGTAGAACTTAGTAGTTCTAAGTAGCCAAAAAAAATGTGCTCAAGGAGCCCCACACTGATTATGTTGTAGTAAGTTGAAGTTGCAAACAAATTTACTTTTTAGTAGAAGGCAATTGTCCCATATCCAAAGAGCACTGAAAACATTGCAGGATCACCACACTTAGACAGTTGAACAGATCCTAGTTCCAGATTTGCTAGAGCAGTTGACATTTTTAAGAGTGAAGTCTCTTTGTAATCGGCTGGCAATAAGTGTACTGCAACAAATTTTCTTGTTGCATCCTTTAAGTATTAGAATGTTCTCTTCCATGACTATCTCGAAGCGCACAGAGAAACATGTTGAGGCATGTCAGGATTCGAGTTGGGCAGAGTCTGTCTGTCCTTTTTGACACTAGGAAAAAGTCTTCCTGCAAATCAGGCAGAGCTTCACGAGAAGTGCTCTTGGCAAGTACAGTAAGAGGGGGCGTTTCCAGGTGAAATTGCAGACATATTGCGGCTGTGTCACATGGGTCTTCTAAATGGGCTGCGATGAAGGAGCCGCAGAGCAATCTGTCATTGCCAGGGCCCTGATTTCTACTGTGTGCAAAATCATGGGTTAGTTAAACATTAAAACACTGCAACTTGCTACTATCAGCTAGTGAGGTGACAGATGGCAGTTTTCAAATCGGAGTCTCCATATTCTCATGAAGTAGGGTCAGGGTGTTTAATGTTTTAAGAGACTGAGCTCCAGCACTGAAGCCCTTCAACAGTGCGAGGACAACACTGCATTAGGTCAAACAAGTTCCTTAGACATATTTGCAAGGGAATGAGATGTCACAAAATCATGAAAATGGAGCATCTTCGTGTTTCAGCCCTGCCCATAGGAAAGCTGTCCAGCACAAATTCATGGGGCTGTGGGTCCAAACACGAATCCACCCCCCAACGTTGTAGAGCCGCCACTATATACTATAGATTTTGGGTAGAGCTGGGATTTGTCAGGGATTTCACAGAGAGCAGGTCTGGGGATTTACTGTATGACAGGCAAAAGCATATCATAGAGACCAATGGGGTTCAAAATAGGGGTACATGTACACACCCAAAGTCAAATGGCAATGGCTGACTGGTCAATTAAAATGCTATGTGCATTGAAACACAAAAGTTGAGAAGTGTCATGGGGAAAGCCATTTTGTACACTGGAACATCAATAGCATGATCAGAAACAAGACATTTGATGCATGAGTTGTGGCCATCAGGAGGAAAGTTCCTGCTACAGCTATTACAGCTGTGAAATGTATGCAACCCGGTGTACTTAACACAGGTCTGTACACACAGCTCAATAACAGATACTGTACTCTGTTTTGCAGACAGTATGTTGACCATAAGAATGTGGGTGTAGGTAAGAGTGCACATGGGATGCACAGAGCTGCTTTCATAAAGTTAAGTTCACAAAGCACTGCATGGAAACTGAGAGTCCACGGAAGGCATTGACTGTATAAAGGTACTGAGGTTACATATGCTGTACAGAAATATACTGTGATGCACTGAACAGAGATGCACTGAACAGTGGAGATGAGGAGGTGGGGCATTGATTTATTAGGGTAACCAGAAGAAAACTGGAGCTTATTTGGAAAATGTCTGTAAAATGTGTGTTTTCTGGTCCTAGTTGGGAGGGAACAGCATCAGAAAGAGAGAACAGCAGATTTGTGGCGAGAAAAGCCACAAAATCTGCAGTCATATCAGTCTTAGGAACTGGGGCTCTTAGCAATGATAGATGCCACAATAAAACAAATCACCAGGAAAGACTGCGGATGTGAATTTTCTCCACTGAAGGATCTTTGTTTAGTTTATTTTTCAAATGATATTAGTTTATTACTCTGGAGCTGCAAGGGATCTGGGAGAATATATATTTTTTTCTTTTCACTTTTTGTATTCGTCAGGTTCCTGTCTCAACAGTGCAAATGAACACCCACTATTATTTGTGAAGTGATGTGTCCACTTACTGTATGTTTCCTGCACTGGGGTTGTCAGAAGGTACTCTGGGGCACAGGATGCATGTAGACGCAGGTGTACAGAGTACATGGGTGCTTAGCTGAGCACAAAGACACCACAACTGTTGTTTGTGTGCTTTGCACACAAGCAAAAGTGGTAGATGTTGCATGCACAAGCTTAGTACTCTGATGGAAATTCATTCTGCCTTTTTTTCTTCTTGCTCGCTTTTGTTATTTTTCCCCTTGTTCTCTGTTGTTGTTGAATGGAAAACAGCAGGAAGGAAGAAAAATTGTGGTGCCAGCAGACAAAGAGCAGACAGGCAACACCAGAAAGAGGGGAAGCCAGGGGCGTGTCCATAGAGAAAGGAAAAGGATAAAAATCTAGACTTTTCTTAAAGAGCAAAAAATGATAAAGAGAAATGGTGCTGAAGCAAGAAAATCTGTAGATGTAGGAAAAAAGACATGAAAGGATTAAAAATCACTTTGAACCAAACCACAAGTCATTTTTTTAAATCAAAAACAACTGAAGCAATTTATAAGAAGAAAGATGTCTCTCACATTGCTCCTGAATAACAGACAAGTGGACTAAACCGATGTCTAAAAGTCTAAAGTTAGCGCCGAAAAGAGGTGCTTGTTTTTTAGTTTACCCTCTTGATTCAAGTAGATATACACAAACATAAGCCAGACTAGACAGAAATTTACTTCTGGAAGTACTGCTTAAATATCCCTGTGTTAAAACTGTAAAAAAGCAGTTTCTTGTTTGAGAAAACAAAAGAGGAAGAGCCCTACTGTATATCTGCATTGAGTAGAGGTGGAAATAGGGCATCATACCTCTTACAGGCCTGTATAGTATAGTCATAGTGTTGGCACAAAAGCTCAGACCTCAAGCACCTCAAGCACTGTGGGTACATGTAGCAATATCCTTAAACGTCAATAGCTTCTTTGAAATGAAAGGTAACTGGAAGTTTTCCTTCACTGTCGGCCTTTCCTTCTACCTTACTCTTTTCCCTTAATCCTTATGTCCTGATTAATTTCTTTTTTAACCAGTAGACTTGTCTGCCTGAAACATGTTGTGTTTCCCTTTAACGACCTGCCTTAATGATTTACTTCATTCTGCCTGAGATCTGCTTTCTTCAATACAGAATCAACACCAACCCTATTCTCTTATTTCATCTGTCTGTTTCAGATTCTGGTGATAGAAAGCCTTTGTTTTTCTCCGTGTCAGATGATTTATGACGTTTTTAAAGAATAAAGAGATGCAAGCATGTCAAGGATAGTCAGTATTGGAAAGACTGCATGATATGGATAATATGTCATTTGTCATCCCTGGAAATACGAGTTGCTGTGTTTTATTAAATTTTCTATTTATATCGTTGATACCATATTAAGATTTACAGTATTATATGAAAACATTAAGCTGTGGATACACCTGCCTTGCGCCCGTTGCTTGCCAAGATAGACTCCGGCTCCCCCGTGACTTGATATTGAAGAAAGCAGTTAAAAAATGAATGGGTTAATGGATTGCACTGTTGATAACAGTGTAAAAAGCGTTAAGGGTTAAGGACTTCTTCAGTTTTTTTTTCACTAATTGGATGTGCTGTATGTATTAAACTTGATCAATTAATTTTATATAACAAAATGTTTAAGATACCCTTTTACTTTGCAAACAGAAGAACCTAGCTTCTTTCAGACTTACTGTACAAGGCATTGTAGTTGGCATGCCAAGGGACATACTGTAGCTTTCCTACCTACTGCAAGCATTTGTTTTCCAAAGCACAACAACTTCCCCGTCCACAGTATGTCATGTCCTTAAAGGCCGTGGGTGCTTCTCAACACCAGATGTCAGGCGAACAATAGTGACCCTGGAGACGGATTTTATCGCTGAGCAGTGCTGTCGGCCTTCTGAAGTCAAATGCGCCTGTTCGAAACTCAGGAAGGTCTGCAGACTCTTGTTCGGTTATACTTTAATTGGACCCTGGACAGAGATTTTTGCCCCCATTCCCTCCACACACACACCTGTAGTTTCATTTCTTGACAGATACAGTAGCTCCTTTAGGATGGAGTCAGATGTTATTTATTTTGAGACTTCATATAATGACAGACAACTACTGGCAATTATTATCTATGGCTTAGGATGCCATTTGTATGTACTGTATGCTTTAGGAATAACTTTACTGAAGACTTGTTGTTTTTAGTTAAGAGAAATACCTCCTTATCTGGAATTCGTCCTCTTATTCTTATTTTTGTCCTTTATTTCATTGTTGTCATTGTTGAAGAACTCTTGTCTGTCTAGCTGGTTCTCTACCGAAGGGTGTGTAATATCTACTGTATCTGATGCTTTACTCATTACTCATAGAGCACTACTAATTGACATACTCTTAAATAGTCTAAAATGAACTGGTCAGTTAATTGCAAGGAAACAATATGCAAATATGTGGTATTGTTTAAAGTTTAAGAAGGTCATTGTGGCATCAGCTTTACAAATTTAAGTTTCACTGTAGGCACATACAGTATAGTGCATGCAATATACCTGGAGTGGTTACTACAGTATATTTTCCAGTGATGAACTACATTAATGCCATTGGAATCAGAGCAAAATATTCAAGGGGCAATAATTCATATTGACAAAATGAACATTTTCAAAAAGTATCTAGAAGTAGCTGCAGAGACTTTCGCAAATATATGAAATTTAATCAATGAAAAATGAATGCTCTTCCTCAGGAGTGAATTTACAAATCTGCTACTAAGTGGGTTTGGACAAGTGAAAATAGTCAATACATTCTGGTATACAGAGACCTAAAACTACACCACTACATGACACCTCATAGTTAAAGTTGAAATGCTAATACACAGACCACAGACTTTGGCAGAATGGCACATTTTTTCTACCAAAATGTGACATTACATTACAAGAATCAATCAAGGATCAATTAACTGCTTGCAATCAAACAATCTAGACAGGCAGAACAACGTCCTCTAATTTGAAAAGTATTTTAACTTTTTTTTTTGAAGATTTGAGAAAAGATTCCAGTCTAAGTCTACTACATAACAGAAATGTAATATTTGTAAAGGAAAGGTGGATTGCTTAAATGGAGTAACATTGAGAAACAAGAAGAAATACAAGATCAAATCTACAGTATATACCTAGATTATACTGTATATACCACGATCAATATATACTATACCAAGATCAAATCTACAGTATATACTGTACCTGTGACACAAGAAAGTCACTATCAATTGTATACGTACAGTAAGTACTGTATCTGTGTTTTAATTAGACATTTTTAATTTCCACCTCCACCCTCCAAAACATTTTTACCTTAATGGAGATAGTTCCCTTTTTAAGAAAACATTTTTTAATTATCATGATGTGCCTCTGGAAGAGTTTCCATGGTATATTGTCATTGAAATTGACAGACCTTCCTCGCTTACTGGGACTGGGATTCTATCACTACAGGAGATGCATGATTTGGGGTTCTTTTTTTATGGTTTCTTGTAGATTATTCTTAGCTGTTTAGTTTTTGCTTGCTTACAAAATTAAATCTGAAATTGTTTTTCTAATGTAGGAGTTGCATATCTTGTTTAGTGTTTTCAGTGCTTGTGTAAGAAAATTAATTTCAACTGTGGCGTTCAAACAGAAACGTTTTTTTTTCCTTCTTTACATTTGGCTTTAACCATTTTAACTCCCATTCAAGTGCTGTCTACAGAACGTGGCCTTGATTTCTCTGTACTTCAGTGTCCTTCCTCTAATGAATAAAAATAACTTGACAAAGCTGTCTTAGGGGCATAGTGATGAGATTTTTCTTAATGTGATTTCGTGTAAAAAATGTACAGGAAAGCAAAGGGTAGCTGAGGTAACCGCGTTTCTGTTTGGGGAAAAAATGTCTCAATATAGACATTTATCCATCTGTCCATTGTCTAACCACTTTATCCGATACAGGGTCAAAGTGAACCATCTCAGCACGAACTAGGTGTAAGGCAGGACAAACCGTGGATAGGATAAACACAAACCATGAGCTTGAGCTCAGGGAGGATATACATACTCCACACAAATAGCACCCCAGGAATTGAACCCAGGGCTCCAGCACTAACCATACCTACCACTGCGCCACCATTCTGCCCTATAAAGTATTACATTTAAACAATAAGTGGGTAAAAGAGAAACTATTCTTGCTGACCATAATTGGTATGTTCATGTTATTAAAAAATGTGTTTAGCATGATAAATGTTTCTTTTATTTAGCTCATGCTAAAAGTATATTTTCAAAGCTTCGCTTACTCATCCTAACAAGTGGTAGTGAACATCTGAGGTAAATTAATACAATGGTCTAATTTTAATGCCTGTGACCATATAAGAAAATTAAACATTCTAGTCTTTTGATTTGTACAGGATGCACTGTAGTCTTTACAATGAAATGATATAATCTAGTGTAATGGCAATAAAGAATAATATACAAGATGAGTTACAGATGATTCTATTTATTTAAAAAGCAGGCTATACCAGACTAAACTGTTTTTTAATTTTACAAAATGGTATCTGTTTCTTTTTTTCCCACCACAATGATATTACAAATCATAATTTGCCTATTCTAAATCTTATATTCTAGTAGTAGAGGGTAGATACATTATTTCAGTTGTCTTTGCAGGTCTAACACTGCTCCTTTAGTACTGAGCCTTTTACAGGATGTGACATCACCTTCTTGAAACCTGAAAAACATGGAATTCTCATGCAATATGAGACCTGTCCTTTTGGCATAGCTGAATTGTTCTGAGTGTGGTGCTGTGTATCCCTGATGCCTGGGGTTACGGTGATTGAAACTTTGTGTGTGAAGAGGTGGCAATAGAAGAGAGGTGGCAATAGAACAGAATTCATGCTTTTATTTTAATAAGTTACTGTAAATGATGTATTCAAATTGTCACGGATGTTGGAAGGACATGCCGTGGAATGACAAGGAGAGCACGGAGGTTAGCCCAGGCTCAGGGGGTCAAATGATGTCGCAGATGATGTTGGGGTAGAAACTTATGCCCTCAGGCCACGGAAGAGGTGACCTGATACTAGGTGGGTCTCAAGACATCCGTACCCTCATTGCTGAGCCAGGAGCAGAGCAGACACAGGAAGTAAATAGGCTACACAACAAGAAACACCGGAAAGACAAGAATAATCACAGGGAACTAGAAACAGGACAAAGGTAGGGCGCCCTCTAGGTGTACAGGGCATGACACAAAGGGGTTTGTGTGGAGGAGTAAACTGGTTGTAAGAAATGTGTGAAGTCAATGGGATAGAAAAGTTTGTTGACTTATTCTCTATTATTGTTTTTCATGTGAATTTCAGTCTCCTAGATCACAATCGAAATTGTAATGTCCTGTTTTCTGTAAAAGTGGTGTATTGGTTGTTGATGTTGCTTTTGCGTTTCGCTTGTAACCAAAACACAGAATTTGTATATACTGATAGGATTCAAACCAGACCCCTTCTTGTCATCATTTTGAATAAGTTCCAAGTTTAAGATGGTAGATCAAATGTCATCAGTTTCATTTGGGTTGTCATTTGCTTAAAAATTGAAACACTTTCTTGAAACCAGAATACAGTATTTTATTGTGCAAAGGTATGCTCAATTTTGAGTTACTTGAGTTACTTTCTTTTTTAGTCTGTAAATCATGGAGACTTTGGGGTAATTATTGGGAGAAAGGGGAATTTAGTCAAGCCACAAAATGACCTGTACTGGAAATTAGCCAGTGTAGGTGTAATGGGCTTTGCCATGTTTACATGCAAGGTGATAGTTAGTGGCAGAGAGCCATGAAGACACATTATAAAGCTCAATACAAAAAAGCCTTGCAGGCTTATTTACGAAAATAAATGTTGCACATGAGTAGTACTCAACAGGAGGTTAAAATCTAATTAAGTGTCATTTGGGATTACAGTCTTGGAATAAAACTGAGCTGATTACTGCAGTGCAACGCTTTAATGGCAAAGATATAGCTTTGTTGACATTTTCAACATCCAGTTGATAATTTTGTCATAATTTCTTATTTAAAGAACATAAATGTCATTTTCTAGCTCAAGAATTTCCTCACGGCTTTCTCTTCCTTTGTTTGAATAGGAAAACTATTCAAAATAATTAAGCGCTCATTCTGTGCATTTTTAATTTGCTATGCAATGGTTATTTAAACAGTATGTTTTTGTTCTTAAAAGACAAACATTGGGAATCCTGCTAAATAATCGCTCCTATTATTATTATTATTGTTGTTATTTCTCTTTTATTATTTTGGAATTGAATCTCATTTTGTTTTTAATAGAAAGCCATATACTCTGTTTAATATCGTGGATCTAAACATTTTTGTTTTCCTGCATACAAGATAAGAAATTACAAGATGAGTTTAAGCAGGCCCATATATGCTGTTCATGTGGTGAAGTGTGGAATGATTGAGAATCTTTAGCAAGATGGAAGGAGTTAAACAACAATGCCATGACATAATACTATTTTGTGTCATAGCAGCTCTCATTTTAATGGTGTGGACATAATCGGTGCTTTTTGGTTGGTTAAGTGAGAGAAGGTAAGCGAGACAAGCAAGATTCCTTTCCTCTGTATTTGCTGAGGTTAATTAGGCGATCAGCATGAGCGTTTTTATGATTCGAATCGCTTCACCAGTTTGATTGCTTTAACCTACTGAGGGTTTGCCATTTCTCTGCATTTGCTGAGATTTTAACTGTTCCTTGTGGAGAAGGGGCTGGGGGGATGGGGGTTAACCATTCCTGTGGGTTTTCTTTAACCATTACCGCAGACAGTCAGCCAGCTGCTGCACTACAAGAGATGCTTGGTGATCGGAGTGCATGATTTAAAGAATTCCGTCATCGCTGTCACTCCTGCTCAGCGTTTCTCCATCATCTTTCCATTCTGATCAGCTGTTTTTAAACTGATGCCTGTCACTAAAGTGCTACAATCGCAGTTTTAAAGCCGCGCTGGAGCACCAAGGTTAAGTTGTTTTTACTGGCCTGTAAATTGAGAACCTGTGAGCAAGATCATTACTACCTCAGAGGTGTGTAGGCCTGTCAACTTTGCGAACAAATTCTTTTTTGTAAGAATTTAATGGAAACTAAGTTAAGCTTAAAGTCCATGAACTGAACTGACAGTGAGCCTCCTGAGCCATCTTTATATAGCTGAATCACTTCTTAAGTGAACCCATAAATATAACCATATAAGAGACTATTTGTATGTTCCAGGTATTGCTGACATATTGTTTACTCTATAGACACACCATATCATATTTCAGGTATGAAATGTCATTTAATTCCCACCTGACAGACATACAGTAGTTGACCATGGCTAGGAACTCTAGGAATTTGAAGACTGACTCTTCTGTTTTTAGAGGCTCAGGAAGAAAATGTGCAGTACAGTTGATGATTTCCACTGTGCCACCACTACCAGTGTAGTGTGTGTTAGAATTGATGACTGGTAAAGCTTTGTACACTTTGTAAAGCTTTGTACACAGCTTTGTAAACACTTTGTACTTATTTCTCAAGGAAATATTCAACAAGAAATCTGTAATTATTTTGAATCCTTTCTCAAATAAAATATCTAGTTTTAAATATCAGTTAACATATTTATATTGACATAGAAATAAACATATTTAAAGCAAATAACTTAAGCTTCATTTTATGGCTTAAGCTTCATTTTATGGCAACACTGCTGAAAATCTAAGAATTGTATTTACAGTTGTAAGCTCTGATTAGCATATTGCATTGAAAAAATGCATTGAATCTCCTCGAAATTAAGTTGATATAGATATCAACAAAACGTCTGATATACATTTGGTATTGCAAAGCCTCCTTGATTTTCTGTGAACATTGTATAACTTCCATTTGGTGTATGTGTGATGGCTTAAATTCTTCTTTTTTTATATACTTTTATATAATTTTATATACTGTACAATGTATTTCATTTGAAAATCATAAATGTTGTTCATAAAATTGAAAAATTAAATATAGAAAATATTAATATAAAATATATATTTTTTTATCACATAGAGTAGGTTACCTTTATAATTCAGATTTATAAGAGGCCATAATATTCTTATCTTAACTTATAATGAGAGAAAGCATACAGAATGCAGTGAATACTCTGCATTAACCTACACAATATAAAGGCTGATGTACTGTACCATGTTAATATGGTTAACATGTGCGTTGATAGTAAGGGCAGTAATGATTAATTCAGTCTAAGATGTATACCTTGTTAATTGCAAAGAGCACACCTGGCAGTCTGTTTGTCATGTGCTAAAAAATGTATTGGAGTTAAGAGAATGTGGCTGACATTAAAAGTTTGATTGTTCTTTTTTTACCCTAGATAGTACTTTAGTTCAACAGGCTAATTACACAAGCTGGCTTGCACAACATTTCTGATATGATTGCTACTGTTTGGTAAATTTAATTGGTACCTTCTCTCCTCATTGTTTTTTATGGTACTCCCTAAACAGTATTTTATTTAAAAAAAGCTCTCCCCTCTTGACCCATTTTGAGATAATCATGCACTCTTAATAATGAGTGATGTCTCTGCCTGTCTTTTCCCAGAATATCATTGCTTACAGATATGCTGTAGCACTGGAAATATAGTAAAGTGGTTTCATAGCTGTCGCCTATAAAAGACATGCATTGCTTTCTTTTGTTCATGAGCATGCTTTTTGTGTGTATTGGTTATATAAGATACTGGCATTAGGAGCTGAGTGTCTTTTGCATATTATTTTTTGCCATAGCTTGTATGACCAGAGCACATGACGCTTCTTCCCAAGACAGGCACAGCTGCCATTTTCTAAAAAAAAAATTACATTGTCACCATAAATAACACCTTTATACCTTTGACTACACCAGCAAATTTATACAGATGACTAACATTTTGACAATTTCTTAACATATAAAATAACCAGTTTTAAAAAGTTTTGGGAACAGATGGAGTGCTATATTTCCAAATCAACTGCAGTGCAGCCTTTGAACAGCATGGCCAATACCTTCGCAAAACTGAACTCCCTAACCACCCTCCGTTAGGGAGATGATAATACACTGAAAATATCTTTGCTTACATCTTCTTATTTATCTTCAACAACCATGAAGAGAAGAGAGGCCTGCAGCATTTCAACACCGTTTAAATCCTGGTTGCAGTCTCTACCTGCACATTCATTATCTCTCTGTCCCTCTGTTGCACTCACATTTTTTGAGGATTATAGGAAATATTTACCTGAGATACATGTACAAACTAAAAAGGGAAGTACTGGGTAACGTAAGTATTTATTTTCACTATTGCCAGCCTGTGACTCACTCTGTGGCAGATGTTTAGGAAAGGCAGAATATCCATTAATTATGGAAAACCTGGAATCTCATTTTACTGCTCATTTTATATATTTATCTAGCTCATGCATGTCCATCCATACTCCTGAAGAGTTACAATCCTGAGTTTCCATGAGTTTCCATCATGTTTTAATAAAATAAATGTCAAAATTAGTAACATTATGTACCATAATTAAATAATTAAGATAATTTGGAATAGAAATTGTTTGTCATCAAGGACCCTTAATTAGGCAGTTTTCTTGCTTAGTTGATCTATTTCTTTCAAGTTTTCCTAATCTTAAAAAAAAGGTCATTTAGGATGAGCTATCCTTACTGTACTGGAGCTCTGAAGGACCAGGATTAGAGACCCCTGATGTAGATGTGGCACAGTGTCACGGGCTCCTTAAGCTGAAGGCCACTACAGTGCACTGTGTCTGAGATGACCTATTGCATGCTACCTCTACCTAAGTGAAACTACATGGGTTGGCACAGGTGACATGTTCTCTTTAAAATTGGCTCGGCCTCAGCAAACAAAATAAAACTCTTGCTTCTCTTTAAGATCTGTTTGGCTCTTTCTGGTCTCTCTCTTTCAGCCTGTCAGCTAAGCTGCTTACTGACCATGAAAAAAACTGAAAAAAAACCCTCCAAAAGTCCCAAGTTCAAGCCATAATTGAAGCAGCAACTCCAAATTTGTAATTTCATTACTTATAACCCTGTACTTTTGTTCCACTTGCTTCTCTCCAGTTCTTATTTGCTGATTCTTCTTAGCTTCTCTGACTTAGACTGAGTATAATAGCAACTCCCAGATTCCTCACTGACTCAAGTCAAGGGAGGTGGGGAGTTTGTTTCCTCCTACAGGTTTGACATCTCTGGCTCTTCTGCTCAGCTGCTCTGCTCCTTTTCCGGCTTCCTACTCCACACACTAGGACGTCTTCATTTTCTATCTTTATACCATCACCTGACTCGTACCTATCACTGGACGGGGCAATTCACAGCAGGCAGTAGGCCATCTCCCAAAAGATTCTCAGGGAAGATCTGCCAAAATGCCCCTAGTATCTGTCTGCTACAATACATAAACAGTCTTACAGAGTATAAAGGGGGGTACCACAGCAACAAGAACAACAAATAAAGTGTCTGTTTTAGAGCTCCGCTGATGTCCACAAAGCCTCAAGCTTGAGTTAAGTCATAAAACATTGAAAACAAGAAATGGAAAATTGGTAGATTTTAAAATATTTTGTATGGCCCTGGATGAAATGGATTTGCATTACATTATTTTGTCTAAAGCATAAGGTGCAGTGTCTACAATGCAGGATGACACTTTATATCTAGGCCTTCTTAAGGACTATTCCATAATAACTTGTGCTCTGTAAATGCAATAGGCTTTTATGGGTTTTGTGTTTGCTTGTGCAACAAGCTAAGAAATATATTTTATTTGCAGCAAAGGCTTAAATTTATTCAATAAACTCAGGTCGTTCATTATTTTTTATAAAGTTATTATTGACATTATTTTCCCACTTTTTGAGTGGACAAATTGCAGTAGCCATACATTATTCAATTTGAAGCATTTGAAGCATTTCTGGAATCTCCCAAAGACATTTAAATAATCAAAAGTCATCTCAGAAATTTACATTTCAAACCCATTAACTTCTTTCTCAGTGCAAACCTACAGTAGGATGAAAGTAGTCAACTTAAATGTAAACCTGAGGAAAGACACAGACCTTACTGATAAGTCCATTCTTCATGGCATCCCCAAGTCCACTGAGTTCCACCTAGCCTATACATTGATTGGTCTGTTGGACTCTGCCTTGTGATAGTTACGTGCTGTATTCTGGTAGTGGAACAACCTACCTTCACGAATACTGTATGTAACAGCAAGGCTTATTATTACGATTTCTGATAATCTTTATGTTGCATTGCGAAGTAGCTTGGTACATCTGTAAGTACAGAGGAATGTAGTAAGAGGCCCCTCTGATAAGGGACATTGTAAAGCTGTATCCAAGATGAACTACCTGATATACTGTATAGTGCAGAAGGACTTCAGTATGTCTGTAGTCTATTTCGTCCCAAGATCTCGGGTCCAAGGTTACTGTTCATCATGCAAAGGAAGATCCACCACTGAGGGTTCTGTAGAATGGGTATCAGAACTACTGTATACCTAATAGTATCATTCAATCACCAGCTGTGATGTAACACTTTAAAACCTGACATCAAACTCATTTTAGTTGGTTAACTCATCAAAGGCGTTTGGCCTACTGATCTTTGACATCTTTGGGTATAACATTTAATTTTTCACATTATAATTCTCAAGAATTTAACTATTCAAACACGTTTGTTGTGTAGTTCACAACAGTACATGCTTATTTACTTGTATCAAGAATATGAATGTGCTGTGATGTGATTATGGGACTATTAAAACTTATGAACTAGATCATAACTCATGGTTAATTTATCAACTCTTCTCCCTGTAATCCCTGAGTGAACGATCATCGTTTCGTATCACAGCAGATACATTAGTTGTTTGGTATGCTTTATTTTTGGTGTGACCGTATATGTGAGACTGTGCATTATTATATTTGATTGATTCCTAAAATTCATCAAGTACTCTCACATCACTTCAGATGCATATACACAAAATATAGAAAACAAACACTCTGAGGTTTAATGCATCCCATAGTTCATGTACAGCATGACCGGGATAACAAGATTAAGGTGCTTATCAATGTCCTTCAGATACAGTATGTCCAGAGTAGTGTGTATTGTACCTGAGAACAAAAAAAAACAGGATTATCCGGGTCAAAGTGCATTTGCAGTTGCACTCTACTGGAGAGAGAGTAGAGCAGTGCTGCAGGTCTTACAAAATTGTTTAAAGTTGGAAAGAGAGAGCATCTGGATCAATAATCATATACTGTACTCTGACTGAATTGAAGAATTGCCGATTAACCATAGAATTTTCTTAAGTTCTCCCCTTCACCCTTCTTGACTACATTGGTCTGCAATGCTGACATGTTTCGATGTTAGGATACCCACATATCTTCTTTGATATTGTGATAAAATAATCTGTGGATTCTCAAAAAATAGGCAAACTGTGGATAGCAGTGCTCCTTATGACATTACATGAGGAGTTCTTTACTCGTGGGAGACAGATGCTGCGAGTCCCATCACCCAAAATGAAGGCTTTATTGCCTCCAACATGTAACCCCTGCACCCCATGTATCCTGCATACAGTATATTTGCACACATGTAATCCACCCAGACCCAGTAGCTGTGTGTCCCAAGTATCCTTTGCTAGGGTCCCATGTTAAGTTGTGAAAAATGTGAAGTGGTTCAGTGTCTTACCTGGTAAAAGAGCTAAGCAATGTTAGCATATTCAGAGAACACTTACTGCACATAAGCTATCACCGCACTCTTAACAGATTACTTATCGAGTCGATGACTGCCACTAGACATACAGTATCAGATTACATGTTCATGTTCACTTAAAGGCACCTAAATATTCATCATGTGACTGCCTCTTCCAGCAGACAGTAATTGAAAGCTAGCTCCATCCAGGAAGCAATCAGACTTTTAAGAGAGATGTCTCCAGAGCTATTAAGCAGTTGAATCAATTAACAAAGTGTTTGGACTGTAGTAGTTTCAAAAATAAGAATAGTTGCAATAAATTTGTTATTGATTCTGTTGCAGGGTATACCTCTTCTTGAAGTAGAAAACCATTTTTATTGTTTAAAAGTAAATATTTTTTTTAACTTGTTATTGACATCTTTTATGTTGATTGGAGGTATTTAAAGACTATTTCCTGTCTTTACAGAATCTGTACAGAAATACTTCTACATTTAATGTCAGTATCCAATCACAATCAGACTGATTAAAAAAATTAAGTAAAAAAGATTAACTGTGGTATTGCTCCTTTTAATTAACATCTGTACCATCTATTTCAGGTTTAATTGAGAAATGTAAGCAGAGTTTTTTCTTATAGGCTTATATTGGGTAACATGTAGGAAAAGCCATTTAGTTTGCTCTTACATATATAAAATGGTTGTAAAGTAACCATTCTCAACAGTTGTGCTTGAGAAATTAGCTTGTATTTTTACTGCTTTAAGAAAATGTAGAGTAATACAAATACTGTAATTGTTCTGAAGTTTATTTAACAGACTAAATATGGAGCTCTCTGTGGCATTAATGTAGTATATATAATCTTTATTTTAATATATAATCTTAACATTTTTGGTATTTTGTTTGAATTCCATTAGAGGAAATGTCCTTTGGCAAAATATTGTTTTTTGTGGCTGTTTTGTACTCATTAGTGATACAGTATTTTATCGGTGTACTTTTTGAGTAGTACTCAAAATATGTTTTAGCCCAAAATCTAACGCATGTGCAACACATTTTCCCTGTAAACATACGGTATTTTTCCTTTCTTCCTTTATTACTAATGCCACTATGAACAAAAAACATAAATTTTTTATGACATAGAAATGTTTTCCTTTGAATGAACAACATTAGAGAAATGTTTTGTGCTCCGAGTTTTTATGAAATAAAACCCTTAGGCACAAAGTCTAGTCACCTATTTACCCTGTTTCTGAATGGCGAGACTGTCATTCACAATACTGAGTAAAAGCTAAAATAATAAAAATGAAGTCATGCAAAATGTACTAAGTGTATATGGGTGAATAGGTCTTTCCAGAGCTGATGTCTGTAGTTTTAAATGTATCATATTGTGACTGCTGTACTTAATTCAATATGATTTTTCATTTGTATGATCTGGAGGATATGTATTTTGCAGTTGTGTATTATTCAATGGTTTGACATCACTGATCATCAAAGGTATAATAAATCTAATGTATGTATCTTGAATGCTAATGAGAGTGAATACAATACACATACTGATAGATATAAATGCAACTGTTTATAGTCACAATAAAGTTGTGTTTTTTGCAATTTTTCATTAGTAAGTATTTCACAATGGAATTAATGCATGTCAGACACAATGTGTATTATATGCTGGGTTTACAGTCACTTTATTAAAAACATAATTATGTGTTTAACTTTTGGTATCATTTGGTAAAAATAATTATTAGTTAACTAAAGTATTTTAAGAGCCATGGTTAGAACTTTAACTTGTGACAGTTTGTCAGTTTTATCTGATGTTTTAAAGTGCTGTACAATGAAATTGTCATGAATTCTACAGTTGTTCTGGATCCTACACTATTCTCTGAACTCATATTACTTGTTGAGGTGATTCCTTGAGAATAGATCAAGGTATAGCTTGTATAGTTTGTGGAGGTAATACATCATAGAAATGCATTGGACTTTCTTGTCTTCCTTACACTGTCTTTACAATGCATTGTACAGTAGGTTCACATATTTTTTTTCCTCCACTTCAATGGTTCAATGGTATATTTTAATCTTTTTCTTCAGCATCTTAGTGAGTCACAGACTAATATACAAAGAAAATTGAATGAATTGATTTATTCACATCATGTTATTTAGCCAATGTGAAAGTTACTAACATTCGACAAACTTCAAATCTGTGCAATCTGTGGCAAATATGTAAAAATACTATGTTTATATCTGGAGTCTATTAAAAAAACATAATGTTGTAGAGTAACATTATGTGTTAACATAATGGAGGCCATTCAGTACACCTAGCTTTAGTAATTAGTTCACATACTGAACAGTCATTTCTTTAAAAAAATCATGGTGTTGGTTTTGAAAACATGACTGGATAGCTTGTTACAGACTCCTTTAATCCTTAGTGTAAAAAAGTTTAAGTTTTAAATACACATCTCTTAAATTTCATTTTGTGTCCTCTTTCTTGTTTTACTGATTCTGATGAAGTCCGTCAGGTTAAAATAAATGCTTATATCTTTTTCAGAGTTCGTGTATTCAGACTTAGTTTACTGGTATGTATCACCTCTCGGGCTTTTTCTGTCTTGAATTGCTTAATCTTTTTGATTTTGCTTTACAGATTCTACAATGTTTGATATTCCACCTATTGTGGTATCAGATTATGATCTACACTAGTTTACTGATTCTACCAGGATCTAGACAATTGATGTACATTTTATATGGATTATATTATAAATCTATTTGTCCAAATACAGTTCATTGTGGCACTCTACCAATTACATCATCCTAGCATGTAGTCTAATAGGAAAACCATATTTCTGTGAAGAAAAAAATGTCTGTATAATAACTGACCTCATATTGACAAATATACTTTCTTACATGCTATATTTGTTTTTAAAAATGGCCCTCTAGACAATTTGGTTTTTGCTTAGTCCCTCAAGGCAAGTGATTACCGTGCATAATGGTACATCCACGTTTTCTGCATTTTTGTTGGATTTGTTTTGGTTTGAGCTGCAGCTCTGGGTGATGCAGTATTCCAGTAGATAAACACATAAAAGCATTGGGTTTTCATTCTAAATACATTTGTCAAGAATGGCTTAAAATGCCATCCGAATGACCATAACCTACCAATGCCCCTGCAGATATTTCCAGCATCTGTATCAAGCATTCGTTTCTTTATTAGAAAATTCCAAGGCTCCGATTGCTCATTAACCTCCAGTAAGGAGAGTGAACTGCAAGTTGCTTTGAAAGAAAGAAGCAAAACCCAGCACATGCAGTTATCAGTGGCAGAATGTTATGTCTGAGGGTGGATGAATGAAGATAGCGACCCTCTTCACAGAGAAGTACTTTTAACAATGTGATGCTGTTTCTCAAAGGGGATACAGGAGTAGGAAAAGGACAGTAGACATTTTTTGTAAGTTTTAAAAACGATTTATAGTTTCAAGTTTGGTTACCCCTCTCTACCTTCCAAAAACTTTAATCCGGACTTGTTCAGATGCTGCACAAAGAGAAACCATTCATTATTATTTGGATATTATAATGGTCAAATGGAATTAAAATAAAGTTTTAGCACGCATTTGGGAGGAAGGGTAGATCATGCACTTCCACTCATTGGTGTATATACAGTTAGTCTCACAACCGAGACATCCCATAGTGCATTTCTCTCGCACCATTCCTGTACCACCATTAAGGTGAGGCTGCCAATTCCCTCACCCAGGCAAGCTATCCCAAATAGACTCTGCATTTTTGGTCTCTCTCTTGCATTTTTTAGGATCTAACCAAACTACTGAATGTATAGTTGTGTTTAATCCACTAGCAGCAACAACAAGAAACTGGCAGAACAACTCTTCTTAAGTAGAAGGAACAAAAGAACAATGAGAAATATATTCCCACTGTACAGGTATAGGCAATGGAACAAAAAGTGGGTATATCTAGGGTCTTGGATAGATAATTTAGATAGGTTTTCCAGTTCTAGATTTAGTTCAAAATAAAGAGCAACATTTCAGAGCCTCGGTCAATATACTAAGGTGAAAATACTGTAGATTATCTTGTTTTGTAACTAAAAGATTGTTTTTCGTGTTGCTCAATAAAAAAAAAAACAAAATAAGAACCAAAGAGGTTTAAAGCAACATAATGTGATCTGCATATATAATGTATATCATTTACGTATGACTCAAGCTAACAAGAACTGGGTCAGATATTTAAATGTCATTCTTTTATGTAGTTGGTGTTATCATGCTTTCAAGACAGGAAAGCTTCAAAGCAACCGTAAATGTAGAACATTGTTTTATATAAAGCAATACATCAATTGCATGGATATACTGTACAATGGCTAGCTTATTTTCACCATGGGATTATATGAAGATTTCTAATCGTGTAAAAGTATATTTTACTTAGATTCATGGGCGTTTTGGATGTGTCTTTCAATACATTAGGTCAATGAATGAAAGTACAGTACTTTCCCATGCTTCCAATAATGATATGATTGAAGAGCCATGTATTTGTTTCCTTATGGGTCACTAAATATATTTGACACTAGTCACATTTCCTTCTTTTACAGTCCCTGTTCATCATTTGCTGAGAGACTTGAAATGGACCATTATTTAAGCTAGTGATCAGTGCCACCTCATTTCTTTATTTGCAAAGGCCATTAGTTTCTGGTCTAGCTTCTCTATTATTGCCCCGAGATAAGTATTTAGTATCTCGACTGAAAAATCCCTGTATTTTAATGTTTTTGCATAGATATTGATGGTTATAATATAGAGTACATATTTATATGTATAAGTACTTAAGTTGCCCAGCATTGATCATGAAAGGAAATTACCAAATCAGCCTGCATCTGTGTACCCAGTTTGGTACAGCTTAGATTGTTTGAGTTTTATCAATAGTACAACCAGAATGATAAACACATGAACATGCACTGGTCTGTATTTTTTTTTGAAATATTGTTTTTTGTCATAATACTGCACCCATGTGCCAAATTTGGTACTGATTGAGTAAAACAATAACTGCCTGTTAATGCGGATTTAAAAAACACAGTTGTACACTATTGTATGTATGTACAGTAGCTGCTATTATGCAACAGGAAAAATCTATAATCTGATTTGGACATTTTTGATTGGTTTCAACTTTTTTTAGATTTTTTTTCTGAGATTCTGGACGTATATGTGTAATTGTGTCCAATAACCAAGCACACTCTACACAAACACGTACACAGATCCATATTTTTCAATTTTCTTTCCTAAGATTTCCTCCTGTCCTGCTGCATGTACAGTATGTGCCAAATATAGTCCTGAAATGTTATAGACAAATAGAGTTTTGTATATTAGACACATCAACATTCTCCGAAAACAACATTTCTTCTTTTTTTCTTCAATGTGTACTGATAAGTGGAGAACATTTAGTTTGTTGTATTTGCATACATGTGTTACACCCACATGTTATATGTGTTCATATATAACATTAACTTTTTTGTTTTTTTTTCATCTTCTGTATTTCCAGATGACTAACCCTATTGCAAGTTCTATTTTGAATCTCAGTAAGCTTTATCTTAGTCTGAAAGTTCAAGATGTCCAATGATTATAAATGAAACCCACCATTTATATTGCTATGTTCAGTGAAACTTAAAAACAGTTAATTTTCCAGAGCTGGGTGGTTTGAGTCGAAATGCTGTTTTATGAAAATAAGGCCAATTAAATGACTTGTAAATGAATATCTCATCAGTTAGCCTTAATTATTTGAAGCATAATTCATGCAGTCTTTTTTATCTTTCCTTTTAAAGGAGGGAATATTAATGCACCTCTATATTACTGTGGTTCTTGTCAGGCAATAAAAATGCAGTGATGCATAAAGAAAATAATTAAGGAAATGTTTACACTTTGTGCATAAATGTAGCAAATAAAGCCCAAGGTTTTCCATTAATTATTATAATCCTGGCCTTCTTCTGATTGTCCCAGAAAGAATGATTTATGGTGATCATATCTAGATATTTTGCTGACATATTTTTGAAAACTCTTTTAGACTTTACACTGTATATCATGTTTTTTGTATATTATATTAGAATAAGTAAGAATGCAATTTTCTTAGGTGCATTGATTTTGCCTACTGTAAATGAGAAGAACTATTATAATGCTGTTTACATTATCTCGACACTTGTAGCTTTTGCACCTTTTTGTCTTGTGCAGCTTTTACATATTGTACACACCGCTTTGATTATTAAAAATACATTTATATTAGCTTTAATAATATAGCAAAGCCTCACTTTTTAAATTTATGTAATTGATCCTATGCAGCTCTGGAAAGTAGCAGAAGCCTACAATATACTAAGTTTTGAGTTACTGTAATATTGTAATATTGAAAAGGTGTGTTTGGGAAGTATTTTTGGAATATTTCTGCTATGTGGTTGAACAACAAATTAAAGTTTGCCTTCTGTTTTTGCCAGTGTGATTCCCAGACAAATAGAGAATCACAGTGTAAAATAACATGCTAAGATGTTAAAGGAAAAAGTGTTCTTTAACTGGAAGATATTGAAATATATCATCCTCTCTTGGATGGAGAGCCACCAAGGAATCTGAAAGCATGATTAAGAGGGTTATCACCTTCAACGATTCCTTAGGAAACCATATAATTTATTTAGCAATTAATTTGATCACCCACAAGGTTTTCCAAATAAAATGGATTGGAACTACATTTATAGGTTGCAAATATTCCACAGATTATGGAATTCTCAGAGGGGATACAGAAATATTGCACAGCGGTATTGTCTTCCTTTTGTATTCATTATTTCATCTTTCGTAACACCCAGTGGGTTACTTGAAGGCAGGCATCTGAATGTTAAATAGTTGTCTTTGATTGTGATTAAAAAGTCTTCAAGCTCTATATATCGAGTAGCAGAACACCCACCTACACACCATTTCTTCCCCCCACATGCAATCACTATTTCCCTGCAAGCCTGAGAATAATAGTAGATAAAATTGAACAATAGCAAAATGTGTTAATGGCAGATAAAATGCTCCTGTGATGGAATTCCCCTCGGGATTTATTATTAAAGATCATCCAGGACAGAGGACTTATTCAATTTGTACAAGGATCTGGAGCTGAAGGAGGGCTGTTTGCCTGGAATAGGGAACCTCCAGTGAAAATGCTGCTAATAATCAAGTGGTGCCTTCATGCTTCTTTTTGAAAATTATCAATGACCATCATCTACCATTATCAAGGGGAAAACAAATCTGTCTATACATCCATTATCAGAAAGCATCTTCTTCCTGATAAAGGTCATAACATCCCAGAGACTGTGCCTGAAGCATGGGGCAGAAGGAAATTCCGGAATGTCAGTCAATAGCACAGTTCACTCAAGCACAATCTACAGACTCCAATTAATCTCACTAACGTGTCTTTGTAAGCCCTGTGGAAACTACAGCATACTGAGAAAAACCACATAAATACAAGGAGAACATGCAAACTACAAACAGGTGGCACCTTCATCTGGAATTGAACCCAGTACCTAAGCTCTGTGCCACAGTGCCACCTAAGAAAAGAAATATGGATTATGGCATGATTCCCTCTCAGTTTTCTTCTTCAAAAGAACTCACTTCTTTTCTTGCATTTTTCTAAACCAATTGTTGGAATTAATAAAAAGTAATGTGAATGTTATGTAATATTTCTTGCTGTGTGTAGTAGTGCCAACTATACAGTATATACTGTACTGTGCAGTACATGACAGCTTCAACAACAATGGGCGCAAGACAGAATACACCATGGACAGGATGCCAGTCCATCACAGGAGACACGCAAACTTGGGGAAAACATACAAACTCCACCCAGATAGCACCCCGGATTCGGAATTTCTGCAAGGCAGAAATGCTAACCAGTGCTCCAACATCTTGCCCCATAAATAAGTACAAGTCAGTTATAAATCTAGAAGATAGTAGCAGGACAAAAAAATGATTTGTGAAGTCTGAATGTATTTATTGGTTATCATTCCTGTAACAGTATTATCAGCCAGCCAAACCTCAAATAATAGTTAAGCTGATTTAATATTGCTACAGGTTATAGCACGTGCTGTTTGCTTGGTTGAGTCAAATACTGGGAGTGTTTTCCTTGTCTAGCCATGTAATGTACCAACTGTTTGCCCTTTGAGCTGTAAATAAAATACTCTTTATCTAGAAAATATTCGATGAAGGAATCTGATATTTTAGTGTAGAGAGAAAAAAAAAGAATGCTATACCATATTCAAATTCAAATCTGAATTGGTACAGTATGTAATCATACTTTTAATTAAAAATACATACTGTAATTCCCTGTCCTGACCTGTATGTGGACATGGGTTCAAATGCATTTGAGAATCATTTCTATAGTTTTAGAATGGTGCTCACACCTTTTCATCTGTTTAGTTCAAACATATCCATTTGTGATCTCTTCTGTCAGAGCTGTCAGTTTTTGAAGTGGTTGGGAAGAATATGGACACATTAGTTTGACTAAGGCGAATGGATGAGCACTGGCAAATACTGTATATGATCAGTTGGTTTTGCCCTGACCAATGGGCATGAGAACTTTCTTAAAAAGTATCTGAACCTCTTTCACAAATGCAGTTGAACCTTGGGTGGCTGAGTGTCAACTGAAAGGGGAACTGCAGTCCCAATTTCTCAGACCGGTTATTAAATCTCAGTAACAAAATAAATTAATTTGCTGTATTGCAAAATTTTACAAATTCCAAATTAAGCACAAAATTGTGAACTTCATGAAAATACTGTATGGTCTCCATTGTCATTGCAACCCCCTACTCTTGCTACGGGCATGAGTTTGAGTGAATCCCAATGTAAAGCCCTTCCTGCTCACTAGTCACTATAATGACTAATGTAATGTGATATACAGGATATGCAGCAGATATTTCACCACAAAAATATTCCAACGTGATCAGCGTGCAGACTTAACAAGTAAGAAGTGTGTCGGCAAAACTGTCTCAAAGCCGAGAGCAGTATGTCTTTTGCATTAAAAGAAATATATTCACAAGCCTGCTTCTTTACAATGTAAAAGAGTCTCTTCACCTCACTGGAGGTTTGGCTGCCTCGTTCTGAATAGTGCTGAGCAGACCTGGAAATTCAATCTATTCTGTGATGTAAATTGGAGATTTGACACATTACTGTGTACGTTTTACTTTCATTGTTGATTCTAACTCTGAATTATAAAAATAGCATTGCAGTTCCCCTTTAAATTAACAAATACTGCACAAGGCATGTAATAAACATCTGTAGCTTTCTGATAATTTTGGTGTCATATTTCTGTTGATTTCTAGCTGGGCTGAATGTTGATTTTGATGCCCCTCCTCTTAAACTTCATAGTAGTTTCACGGGATGTGGAATAATAGGATCATATCCAAGATGTAGGCTGTCAATACTAAATATAGATTGCATAGGCGGAACAGTCATTTAGGGAGGAAAACAAGATTTCCTTTGGATTTGGAGAATTTCTAATTAGCAGCGGCAGCAGCAACACTTTTGCTCTTGGGTATCTTTTTTATCTGATGCATTGAATCTGTTTCTGAATCAATGCATACTTTTTAATCATATACTGTATAAAACATGGTACAATATAGCAAAGGGGAACTGATAGTAGAGTCTGCATAATAAATGAATTTGCATGATGTGTGTGGAAGTAGAAGGTGCAGTATTAAGAATGAGTGTCAAAGCCTACTATAGACAGAAATATGTCTGAATAAAGCAATACAAAATGCATTAAATAACATTTAATTAACATTTAATATGTGCAATAAACATTTCAGATGGTGTGGAAAGAGTTAATGTCCTTGTTTTTCATACAGGTGATTTTTTTTATATCAAGCCATTTTAAAGAGCCTAATTTCCTTCCACTAGACTGTACCACACTGACAGATAACTACTGAAATTAATTACCTCCAGAAATACACGCAGATGCTAGATAGAAGATGTACCACGGTAATTTGCAATCATGAAAATAACGGATTTTCTTTTTTGTCTGTGAAAATCCTCAACCTTAGAATAACAAAATAAACAAAATGTACAGTTAAAACTAATGATGATTTCGAAAGACTTCCATTTTGCTTGTGCAACAGACTTGTGCATCCTAAATATTTAATTAAACTTTAGCATCGATCCAGTGAAACATACAGTATGTAAAGGTTTCAGGTTCATTTATAGTAGCATTATATCATTTTAAATATCAATCTGAAGGGAAAATGAGAAAAAACAATCCATGATAACATCCTAATGTGTTAACGTATGAATTGCATTTTAATTATAACAACCAAGTAATAAGCAAAGGAAAACACAATTGATTTTTTAAAACATTGTAGTCAGGAGGTACTTGAGGTATTAATTACTGCATTGAAAACCTGATATATGACATAATCATTTATAACCTTGTCTTACATTATTTAGGTATTTGACTTCAATGTGGTGGGTCAGGAAATTCAATTATAGTGAGATATAGATTTCTTATTACTGTTACTCAGAAGCTGTTTTTATAGGATTTTGAGAAAATGGTAGCAGGAAAAGACATGATGATTCATGTCCCTGAGTGATTCCATCAATTTGTTGTCAACACTGAAGGGATTTTAAAAAAAGACTTCCCCCCATTTTTTAAAAGGTCACTGTTAAAATTGAAACTGAACGGACAAAATTTTATGACTGTATTTTTTTTTCCTGCAGGTTATCGCAAAAACAGTTGATGTTTTTTGACTCTCTGAATTAGTATCCCCCTCGTTCCTTTCTTCCACACTTTTCTCATACATTCACGAACCTGCGCTGTAAATAGGAAATAAATAAAAATTGAAATTCTGCAATGATAACATAAACTTTAATAGCTTTGCCCTGCAGGAGTATTTTGTGAACAACCATATGTAGTCCTTTACTTTATTTCTTAGACCCAATTATTTAATCTTGGTAACAAAATAAATTGATGGTATTGAAAACAAAATCAAATTTTGAATTAAGCAGAAAATCGGGCACTTCCTGTAAATCTCCATGTTGTTGCAAACCCCTGGTCTTGCCACAGACAAAAGCAAGAGTTCGCGAGAATTGAGACGTGATGTGTCCCTTTCTGCTCACTAGTCTCTGAAATTGACTAATGTAATTCGATGCACAAGTGACTTAAGTACAGGTTGTGCAGCAGATATTTTATTGCAAAAAAGTTTCCAACATGATCTACATGAAGAATTAACAAGTGATTTCCGTTGATCAGGAAAAGAGTCTTGAAGTTAAGAGCAATTTTTCTGTCGGATTCAAACAAGCCTTCTTGTATACAATGTAACAGGGCTGCTTCAAGTCACCGAAGTTTTATTGCCTCATTCTGAATCGCAGAATATGGCACTGCGCTTACCTGGAAATTTCGTTTATGTTGTAGTGTAAATTTTACAAGTTACTGTGTACGTTTGACTTTTATTATGGTTTGAAATGCACTCATCAATGCTGATTCTTTCTAACCCCGAAATATAATGAGTTGATGAGTGAAGCACTGAATTTGGCTGTACATGCATGTTCGCTAACATTGGCTTTCCTTTCATCTTGTAAACACCCCTAATGTTTACATAAATAAGCTGTTTTTGTCAAAATTCTTAAGGAAAAGCATAAAGGCCTGGATCTGTCAGGTCTCATTATTTTCAGTGTGTCTTTCCAGGTTTTTGTTTCTTTTTATGTTCAGCAACAGTGTGATAATATAGCATACTGAGATATTTAGATATTGAGTTCACTTTCATATATTTTGTTGGCCGATTCTAATTCGTTTTATTTCTTTTATTACAGTGGAATGTGGAAACGCTTAAATTTGCTAAAGTTGGAAACGGAGGCTCATGATAGCAGTGGCAATACATAAACCTGTCAAAATTCAGGAGATCTTGATGTATGAAGTAAAGGGATTTCCAAGGAAGTTACCAGGCAATAACGATAACCGAGTGGTGCCATTTGCTAGCAGCAATTCAAAAACTAATATGCTTAAAATCAGTAAAATTCCCAAGCTGAAATGAAGAGATGTGGGTTACACTAAACAAATAACAGAAACTACAGTGGCATACTATGAAAAAGTATGTAATAATAATAATAATGTAACAGGTTCAAATAGTAACAAATATTTTCTATGATGACAACAAAAAATGTCTGTGCAGGTACTGTTGTTTCATTTTCTGAAAACCAGTGTGTTAACCTATATTATACAAGCAAATGATTTTCAATAAGGGATAAATATGGAGGTGATAACCATACAGGATGAGCCAATATGCTTAGTACTTGGTTGTCATATCTCCGTCATGTCTTTGACAAATTAGTTTATGATTCTGACTGAATTCGAGCATAAGGTGTTGAATTCTATTTGTCATAGTGTCTCATGAAAGATCTGAATAAGTCTGCAGTCTTCGCACGTGGGGGCAGAACTGACGAAAGCAGGAGAGTGAAAGGGAGAAACACATGGTCTGTGTAATGCAGAAGTGCAGAGCTGCAGGGGGGGCCTGTACTGGGCTCGCTCTTTTCTGTATGCCTGTATTTACGTGGGTCTGGACATAAACAGTACATGTAGTACAACAGCTCTCAATAAGAAGATAAGAGTTCTGGTCACAAGACAATGGCAAATTGAATGCAATATTCATAAATTGTAAAAAGTACAGCATATTTTAAAAAAATGTTATAATTATAAAACTTTAAGACACGAACCTAGCAGCTAGTGGGAAAGGAGTTCTACTGTAAGTACTGTACTGAATTAATCATTATTAAAATCTTAGCATTGTGGAGCAATAATGTAAAAGGATAATAAAAGCATTGGTATTTTTCTGAGTGTAGAAACCCAAACAGCTTCCCTGGTAATGTAATAAAGTAACATATAAATAAAGTAAAACCCTAGTACAATAACCGCAGAAGTTGCAAGTACAAATAAAGTGTCAAAAAAAGCTAACTTCCTCACTGAAGGTTGAAAGTAAGGCAACTACACCAAGCCTCTGGCTAAAAGACATGATTAATGATAAAAGATTGGCCCACTGAGGTACTGTACTGTAATGGTTAGGGGAGATTCAAAACTGTGAAGCTCTTTGAACATGGAGTGACTGCAGTCACATAATCTTTAAACAACTTAATATTCACATTCAGAAGCGATACAAAGAAACATCTTTAAAAAAAGTTATTTTTCATTTTATTTTAATTTGGAATTACCAGTTGTTGTCTTTTGTATACCGTATCTGCTCCTGGCACAGGGAGAACTCGGATGGAGATATACTCCCATCCAACTATTCATCCGTCAGTACTGTTCTACTTTTGACACACCGCAAGTTGTAAGGTGTCTTATAGGAGAGTATTTTGTAAGCCTGCAAGGACCCAGGGAATTGCAGGAGCCACTGCCTCACCTCAATTCTGGCTGACCAGTCCCAACCATTTCCCCTCTGCCAGTCATGTGCCACTCGGGTTAAGGTCCCTGTAGCCCTGGGAACTTTTATTTCATAGGCTCTGTGGTGGATGCATAGGGCCTGTACCATGTGTACTGATTTCTATGGATAGATGGGGGGTCACATTATCTTGAATAGATTTTTTTCTGATAGCCTAATCTTGTAATGGACCGTACATATTTATTCAAGAAGAGATCTTTGTTACAGCTTTTAACATACGAATAAAAAAACAAGGTCTGATTTTTTTCCAATGTCTCTTTAGTTTTCATAGGCCCTAGGCAGAGTGCCTGCTGTCCTTGTTGGATAATAAGAGGCTCTGCTGCCTCTGCTTGGAAGCTGCCATTGCTTACCTAGTTCAAACTAATGTGACGTACTGTAGGCTTCAACATGTGGTGCTACTGTATAAGTGTAACCCTCTGCTCAGCATTTACTGGTGGAGCCACTCAGGAGATTTGACACACTAGGATTCTTCACTTGATCACAAGTTTGTCTTTGCACCACTCACACTATGGGAGCTGTGATTAATTGAAGGGTGCAGTTTTTTTTATAAATGGATTAAAAAGGGTCTTGTTTCATGCTTTGAGTTTGGAGGCACTTTAAACTTTCAGACTTTGTTGATTTCACCCCTGTTGAAAATTGATTTTGAGATGTGTAGGTGCCACTCTGCTTTGCAGTATTATTAGAAATGTCATTGTGCCATACACTGGTACAGTTTTACTGTACTTATATCGCTACAATATGAGTACGTATGTTCTTAACGTTTTCTTTGCAATTACAAATGAATATAAGATAGTGGATTGTTATGGTTTTTATATAAAATATCCATGGTTTTGCACTGTGGTGTTTTTTGTTGTATCTTGAAATTGTATTTCATAACTTTTATATTAACTCAGCTGTGGGGATTTAATGAAAACGATCACATATTTCTGAAGATAGCAGGTTTACAGCAAGTATGTGAACTTGAAAAAATATTGTTGTGAAACCTTGAAAGGCTGTGGTCTATGGAAAGGCTATGCATCAGTCACAGCTATTTCACACTTTTTAATTGTTTTCAATTGATTGTTTGATCCCCGAAGCTTCATAAGCTCATAGGAGCTAGATGGGAAGCTTGGATGTAATTGCTATCCCTATCCTAATGCAAGAAAAACCTGTGACTTGTAATTAGAATTCTTGCACAGGCAACACTGGCATTTATATGCAACAGGAATATTCATGCACCACATCTATTATTAGCTTATGCTAAAATCTGTAGAAAATTCTGAATTCCAAGGCTATACTTTAGTGAAAACTTCATAATGATCCTAAGTATTATATATTTTAAATTGTGAGAGTATGGAGCTGTGTCAGCATGTGGGCTGCAAAGGAACAAGTAGAGGTTTGTTCCTCTTCTAAAGAAAAAGCAGAACGTTTGGGCTGCGAAGCAGGGGAGAATGAGGAAGAGAGCAGAGATATGAGCTAAAGGTTGGGATAGGGAGGACTGGAAAAGAGAAAAAGAGAATTTCTTAGAGTAATACTGTACATAACAGTGATACATGCTCAGCTTGCATAGTGTGCAATTCTGGAAAATAATTAATTAGACCAAGTTTAAAATATTTGTATAATGTCCCTTTACTTTACTTTAAGAAGGAATTTAAAGGGATTTTATCCAATGTACACAATATAAACAACAAAAACTCAACAGACCCTTTCAGTTTTTTCCATGTTTATTACAGTATGTCCTCTGTGTATTTGAAAAGTCAATTTTTCTAATCATTTTATTCAATACAGAGTTGCAGGTAAGCGTAACCCGGCAAGCAATGGGTGCGGACCCTAGACATGGGGCAGACACACTCATACCAGTACTAATTTTCCCAGAAGGCAATTAACCTACCAGCATGTTTGTGAAATGTGGGAGGAAACTGGAGAACCACTGCACCATCCTTTCAAAAAGTCATTTTGTTAATATAAAAGATCATATGAAACTGTTTTGAGATTATCAATGATAATAATAATGGCCAATTTATAATCAGCTATACAATCTTGCTGCTATTGTTTTAAAGATGTTTTCATTAAGATTGTTTTTTCCTTTTTTAAAGAAAAGGTGAGCTTTTCTGTGGGATTCTTTCAGTTGTTTGCATAATTGTTGGTTCCCTGAGGGTAGAAGGCATACTGTACTTTATTAAATCTTCATGCTTCTACAAACTCGAAATTAGCTTTAACAAAAAAATGTTACACCTTTTCATTTATGGCCTTTGGGAAAGATTCTGTCTTTTGGGGATACTGTTTCAATCATGTCCCATTTTTTCTGTTACTCTGTGCATAGATCATTATACTGACAGATGATTACATTTAGCGACATAAAAAATATAGGATGGGTTGTAATTCTGTAGTCCAAATTCATGTCTTTTCTTTGTAAATGTTAACATATGGGTTATTCTGAGAAATCCTTCTCAGAATAGAGTAGTTATAGAGTAGAATAGAGTAGTTATTTGCAAAGACAGTACTTATCATAGTCAGTCTACTGACTACCTATATCAGCTTATGAGACTGTAATTTGTGGCATTTTAAATTTTGACATAAATATTAATTACAAATTAAATTGAAGTCAAAATGTTGCAGTCATCTCTGTGACTTTTTTAGATGGATGATCCAGATGAAGCCTGAAAAGATTGTATTGGTGTTTACAAACATGTCGAATATTCTCAGTGACTGCCAGGTAGAGAAAATACAACAGTCATATATTAGGAATAAAAATGTTCTTTCCCAATATGTAAGGAGCAGATTTTCTGCATAGACAAGCATCATCTTTGCTATTTTTTGTTGCTGTTCTTCTATGTTATAGTTATATACAGTATCTGCAGTATATTGTAGAATGTTATAGACTTACCTATAGACATTCCTAAAAAAGCATGGAAAAAAGTGACTAAAACAAGCAGAAAAGAAATACACATTTACAAAGATTTGATTTTAATTTTTATTCCATGAATAAATTTTTTATTCTAACCTACTTTTTTATTGAAGGAGGACTGAATTTCAGTATTAATGACTCTTTAAATCTCTGCAAACCAATACAAGCAGTTGGACTGTACACTTTGATATTATCAACAATTTGCAAAAGTAGTGTAAAATGTGATGGGAGGCAAACAAAATACAGTATGCAAAGCAAATACTCTTGGTTACAGTCTTATTTTAATGTGAGAGTAATACCAAAGGAAATTGAGTCCATTTCCATTTCTGTAGGGTGCATTGTAAGGCTCCAGTAGTGGGATTCAAGCTGGGTGCTTGTAAGATCATTTTTCAGCAGCACAAACTTGGTATCTCCTGTGTAGATAAATAATAAGACTGATGGCATTTAACTAGTGCCAAATGAGACTGCAGCACCATGTATACAGATACTTTCTGTACAGCCTGAATTTTTCCATCCCATCAGCACTTTGTATGAATGGAATGTGTTTCATAAGCCATCGAAGTGAATAGGAAAAATCAATAAGCAATCTGGGTGATAATTAATTAGGGAGTGAGGAATGAATTACTGTTCCTTCTCTTCCAGATTCAGGTCAGAGTCACACTTGATTTTGGAAGTTGTCTGTTTTGCAGCTAAAACATGCTCAGTGTTTTTGATGTGACCAGAATGAGTGATCTGATGTTGAAGAATCGGGTTATTGTGGGGAACTGTGGCTCACAGAGGCTGACAATGACATGATCAATGAATGCTTGGTTAGATTTTACTGCCAAGAAAGCCCAGTCCTTTAGTCTGTCAGTTGTTAGGAAAGTTATATCAAGAATGGTCAGAAGCATACATCAGTGTCATGTAATTGCATTTTTCTTCCTCTTTTTTTCTTGAAATGCTCTAATGCCAGGGTTGGTTTGAACTGAAGTAAATCATTGATAAAGTCATATCTGCTAAGGGCAATTACATTTATAAAAAAAAATTAAAGTACTTCAGAAGCTATAAAATATATGATGACAAATAATACCAGTGTTGCAGCTGTCAGAAGTGGCAGGTTTCACCAGATGCACAATTCATACCATTACTCTCTCTGTGTATACTGTACTGTATGTTGTTGTACATGTGTATTGCAAATTAACTTTTATGGTATATTAATCAATACAAGATATAAACTTCATTTTGGGAACTTTTTAGATAGGACCATATGTCAACATCAATAAGCATGGCCTTCTAATCGTTGTGTAAACATTGTGCTCTGGGGTGTGTGTATTTAAGTAATTTCAAATATTTACATTAGTATTTCACCCAAAGTCTTATCTAACTACTCTATGTAGTTTAAATGGTAAGTGGGTAATGGGATTCTTGAATGTGACGCATAGTGACTTATGCTCTGCAAAACATTTAGCTTATTGTTTATTTTTAATGCTTTCTATTTTCTCAGTGTTTTCTTCCAGATGTTTTTTATGAATCCATTAAAAAGCAGACATGCAGTAATAATTAAAGCATATTTAATATTATGGTAAATAAATTTCACAATTTCCTGATTTATCTAGGCACTGGAACAGATTGGCCTCCTTGTCGGATTCCAAAAACAAAAATAGCATTTGGTTTATACAGTAGATCCAAGACTTATAGTTTAAATCCTTTCTTCTGTAGGACTGAAGCCATAGTTGTGATTCATTGGCTAATGAAGTTCAGTGACTTGGAGCAATTCATTATACTGCATAGCATATGTTCAGTCTTTGGGAAGAATTTTAAGATGGAAATGATTAAGCTTATGTGAAGAGTAACTAAATTACATTTCAATTGATAAATAAAGGGCACGGTTTTGTCTGTTCTCTGCTGTGCTGTTAGTACTGTACATCAGGGTTCCGAAAAGAATGTGCTATCTATTCTTCTGGAAGAGCCACAGAGCAGAGCTATAACCTTGCGAATGGTTGTATATTAATATTATATTTGCATGACTTGAAATTAACTATAGAACGTCAAGTGCCTTCACGGTTTCCTGAGAGAGCTGCCCTTTATGAGCTCTTTGGATTTCTTTTTCATGATTTGCCCAGAAGTGTAGATTTTAACAAATTCAGTTGCTTCTGTGAAGTTTTAAGACTTGCATATTAATGCTGGCATTAATATTTTCAGCATACTGGGTTTTCAGCATTTCAGTAAAATCTCCTGGTTGCATTTTACCAGTACAGTATGTATGGCTTTTATGAGTTGTCCAATAATTTATACTTGACATTTAAAAATTCTGATTCATATTATGCACATTTGTATGTTTTAATACATCCAAATATATCATACACGTTTTTTTCATTGTTTTGATGACAAATTTAAATTTCTGAGTAAGCACCGAATGAATTGAAGAAAATTTAAAATAAAAAGTCTATGATATTGATTTTGGATGGACACAGTTCGAATGTTCTGAAGTGTTTGAATGTGATGTCTGCAGTATCAAGCTTTGTGATTGCAATGTTTGCATACAGTGCTTTGTAAAAGTATTCGGACTCTTCCTGTGTTCTTCCATTTGTGTGACATTACAAAATAATGCATACGGATCATTGCATACTCAAACTGAATACCTCGAAGGAGTTACAGTAAATATTGAAGATAAGTTACAGTAAATCAGCAAAAACTACAGAGAAAAGCTGAAATGTGTGGATTGTATAAGAATTCAGAACTGTGAACTCAGTTGTTAGTGGAATATGTTTGGTAGCAATTACAGGTGCAGTTTTTAGTAAATCTCTACCAGCTTTGCATACTGGTGTGGTCCACTTTTTTTTTTCTTATTGGCAGATCTGCTCAAGCTCCTTCAAGTTGCTTGGGGATTGATTATGGACAATAAGACTGGTAATAGACTTATTTCCAAGTCTTTCCACAGATTCTCAATAGGATAGATATCATTACATTGATTGGGTCACTCAAGGGCATTCACTTTCTTATTCTGCACTATAGCTTTGGTCTTGTACTTTGTGTCTTTGTCCTGCTGAAAGGTGAGTTGTTGTCCCAGTTTTAAGTCTGAAGCAGGTTTCCTTTAGAATGTGCCTGTACTTTGTTCTATACAGCATGTTTCCAAAAGTCTCAACAAGCCTCCCAGCTCCTGCTGATAAAACACAGAACTATAACAAAATGTTGCCACCGCCATGCTTGGGTGTACTACAGGTACAGTACTGTACAGTATGTTGGGTTTGCATCAGATATACTGGAGTTTTTTGTATTTAGACCACCAATTAATAAAAGTGAAAAAAGTAATTTTGTCTGACCATGAAAACATTTTGTTGCACATTTTCAGTATCATTTAGTACTTATAAACCCAATGTTGTTGATTCAATTCAGAATAAGTAAAGGGTTTTAATACTTATGCAATCACAACTATCAAATTGGTCTTTGATATAAATGATCCATTTACTTCTTTTTTGTTTGTTTTTTTGCTTTAAATGTGTAGAGTATGTTCTGTACTCCACATTTACAGGATCTATGGCCAGGCCAAGCTATGTGTGTTCTACATTACATTAGAAATGTTTCTGAGGAAGATATTGTTTTTGGTCAGCCCACTCTGTCCTTAACTGTAAATGAAGGTCTTGACAGTAGTGGGCAAATGAGCAGATGTCTGTATTATTAATATGGTCTCTTTCTCTTTCAATTATAGTTAATGCCGCACTGACTGACAATGCAGTGCATTGTGTAGGAAAGTTTCACATAGTATTAGTCAATGTCTTGAGTTGCAGGTCACAAGAGATAATTGGCCATATGGAATAGCAGTGACACCGGAAGCAAGTATATAGCAGCAATAGTTCACTAGATGCCTTCTTCATTGATCTACAACATCATTAAAGTGTTGGCATTACTGGAGTTGGCCATGGAGACAACTATACAATAAGAAACTGTAAACAACATGGCCTTTAAAAGTTGACCTTTATAACCTCTGTTACTCCTGGCACCTGCTCAAGTGCTCTATAGATGTGACTGTCCTTTGGAGTATAATGGAAGGCATTTATGGTATCATATGGTATTTCTAATCTTCTTCTTACCTACTCACTTCTATGTTTTGCTTTTCATTTGTTTTTGCTGTATGAATGTTTATAAAACTGAAAATGTGAACGTCCAGTTAATCATTTTTAATTATGTCTATTTCTTTGTTGAATGTAATGAACAACCTGGTCAAATGCATGTATTGGATGAATGTGTTGAATTAGTCAACAGAAGAAACAGGCCTATTACTTTGTACACAACATATTTGTTATGCTTTATTAATCTCGTAGAGAACTTGTGGATTGTGTTGAAGTTTCTTAGCACTGGGTAGTAGGTGTTAAAATTCTCCTGCTGGTGGATTTGAAATCTGTTCGGCATGTAACTGATTCTTCTTCTTTTTTATTTTAAAATGATCGTTCCCTCTTAAAATGATTGCAGGCTGGAAAAGTCACGTGTCCTTTTGCTTGTAAGCATGAAATTCTGCCTCCAGCCTTATATCTATTGAGCACAATTACAAGCTGTTTGGGAGAATACAAAACGCACTTCTGATTGGTACACCCCCAGGATTTCAGAGCACAGCTGAAAAAGATCAGGGATGTCTCTCTGAATTAGGGACAGTTGAGAGAAATAGATTGAAGATTGGAGCACAGCTCTGTAGAGACATATAATATTCAGCATGTTCATGATGGTCGTGGGTGTATAAAGAGTCTCATTTGTATATAAAGGATGGTGGCATGCAGTAAAGTATCGAGCTCAACTTAAGGACTCTTGAAAGCTCTTTTTGGTTCCCTGCTGTTTGGCCTTGCCAGTTATACATAGGAATGATGAGATAAAATTGAATGTAGATATACAGTAGCTAAAACTGACCAGTGTCAGCATTTCAATAGTAACAGACAAGCTTTATCGATCCATCCATTTTTTAACCTCTTCATCCAATTCAGGGTCATGGGCAAACTGCAGACTATACCGGCAATCAACAGGCGCAAGGCAGGGACAGACTGATAAGACTTCACTGATAAGACATTTATGGGAACAAAGCCCGAGCCAAAACCTAGCCAAAGGAGAACTGAGCAAGCCCCTCACACACTTGTGCTGCAGAATACAAAAGTTTAAAGATTCAACATATTGTGTTAGTGTATAAGGTTACATATTTGATACATGTTACATTACAATTAAAGCAGAGGCGAAGAATGACAATAGGTACAGAGAAATAATAATAACAAACTTAATTTTATATAGCGCCTTTAAAGGTGTCTTCTCAAAGCGCTTTACACAATGACAACAACAAACCAAAAAAATACACAATGACAGGAGATAGTCGGTGGAGGGTATGGGGATACTGAATACGGTAGGAGCAAGGGGTATATAACAGAATGAGTTACATAAAGGCCCTTCTAAAGTGAGTGTAGAAGAAGAAGGTTTTGAGTCTAGAATATGTATTAATATAAAAATAATATGTTGGTGGTGGAGACAAAGCAACTTTTGTTCTTTAGCTTTTCTTGTCTGGTCTGAGGGGACAACAAAGTTGCCATGACCAGGATGTTGCTGCATTAGTAGTGTTGGAGGAGGTGCAGGAAGGTTATTAGTGCAATGAATGCTGGGACAGATTAAGCTAAATTCCTGAATTTATGCCCTAGATGATGAGATTGAGAAGATTTGTATTTTTTCTTTCTCCCTCACTGTCAATATGAACTCCAATTATTTGCCTCTGGAACTGCCTGCTGTTAAATGTTTGTAGAGTTGGTTGTTAAGAAAAAATCTTCTGAAGCTGTCCTTTTTGTGAATCTTATTCTTGCTCTTGAAACTGTAGGTCTATAAATAAACAAAATGAAGGTTATTGGATAAAATTGGTTGAAATATTTATCAGAAGTAACTCTAAAAAAACTCGCTATAATGAGGATTAGTCAAATCCAGCCCCAGCAACTACTTGCATGGATTGAAAAAAGACGATCGCCTCTTTAAGACTGTTTCTGAGTGGAGATTTTGTGTTTTTAAAGTGTATTCATTTGTAGGATTGATGTATATCATACAATAAAGTTTATTTTATAAAACTATAGCTGCTTGTTTCATAAAAAGAAAATATGTATAACATATTTGGGCAAAACTAAAAGATAATGCAGAATTAACAAAAAAAATATTGGGAGGAATTGGACGATACTGAACTTTTCAGAGCAGTGAACGTACAGTATGCTTTATGGATCTGCTCTTCTCTGTGCCCTTTTTTAAGGGGATTTTGCTGAGAGTAATGCTAAAAAAGAATCTAAAGATATACTGTATGTCAAAAGAGACATTTAAAAGCAGATCCTTAACATCAACAAGTGTAGAAATGGGCTATTGCAGCAATGATCTCTTACTAATTCTTCATGGAAATATTGATACATGAAAAATAAACTTTTTTTTCTATATGCTTATGCTAATTCTACCAAAAAATCTAAAACTAAATGGAGAAAAAGAACATATTCTATCTGAAAAAATATAACTTTTTATATACAGTATACTGTATGCAGCATAGCTAGATGTTTGCCATAATACATAAAGCCTGTTAATAATAAATTCTACCTTAGGTTTTAAATAGAAAATCATAGAGGCTTCTCTTTATATGTCATTTTTTTATTTTTACATAAGAGTTTTTAAATAATACATTGGTGATTGGGCTTTTATTATCACGGGTAATTTCATGCAAAAAACTATTTCTTTCCATTTCTATGTTATCTATGTAAACCATTTCTTACTTGTGTGGATATTGTTGTATAATAAATTGATTTTGTTGTTATGCAACCTAGTGGTGTCAGAGATATTCCAAAAATATGTTCAGAATACTCCTGTATACTGTATATTGAACATGTTCTTTCATAACCGAGGCAAAACTATTATTATTAGTTGTAATTAGGGTTATGGTTATGATAAAGATGATGATGTTTTGGTTTGGAATCCAAATGTCTTTTATCAGGAAAATACATAAGTGCCTTATGAATAATTCGTATTCAATATATGAAGGCAACAGATTAACATAAAGATTATGAAGAAAGGTTATGCCAAACCAGGGACATTGCCTTCGGCTAAGATGATCTTCTTAAATCTTTATTGTTATGTACAGTGCTGAACCAGCAGTACTATAGGGACTTGTGTACAATTATTAACACTCACACCGGGATTAATACTCTATGGATTTAACTGGATTGACACAAGGTTAATCAATCGTAAGTGATACATCACTTCATTTGCATTAGAAAGGTTACAGCACATCCCTTCCCTTGTTAGGACTTCGATTTTCCTTTGTAAGCATAAAAAGGAGAGGAACTAGGATTTGAATGTGAATTGCCCGAAAAAGAACACCTAAAACAATTTTTTTTTTTTTTTTGCTCATGTGGAGCTGTGACAAAACATGAACAGTTTTCTTTTAGAAATGTCTGACAATAAGTATGCAGTACAAACCCCAGAATAACTTAAGTTTGAATCGGCTATCTTGTTTAAATAAGTAATGTGGCTAGTGACAGCTAAAAAACCTAATTCCTTTCTTACAGATGTGATCTTCTATTATAAAACTGGAACAGCTTTACTTTTTTATTTACAGTACGTGCAGAATGAAGAATGCCTTTACATGTACGTAATGCACTTGGGAAAAGAAAGATTTCAAGACTACAGTTTCTACACTGTAGTTCTAGAGTGTACTTTTAATATGATTTTCATATTAACTTTAAGAGTCTTTGATCAAGAAAGTAAACCCTTTGTTTTCCTATATAAATCCCCAAAAAAGTCATATAAACAGCTATGGGCAAAACGAAACTGCCAATATGCTTTTAAATGCCTTTCGAAGTCAATAATCACGTAATGTTAGCATTTTGTGTCATAGGCCGAAATAAATCATTACTATATATTCTGTGAATTGCACAGTTTCATGACTGCTTTTCACTGTATTTTGTGAATACGGATAGGGGGGTTGGCCCCGCCCTGAATACTATTATATGTTTCAGAAAAGGCAAAGGCATCCAGTTTTCAGGGACACAAAATTCAGCCATCTGGAAAGTCTGGCTCTTTTGTTACAGACTGTGTTGCTAAGAGGAGCAATTCAGCTTCAACAGTCTGATGATTTACATTGAATGGTGTTTTCTCATGGCTGCATGTTATCATTCCATAGCCTTGTGTAAATGTTATAAGAAACCCGTGATTAAATAAAAATTGACTACAGTACGGTATTAAAATTTAAAGGGAATTTGAAGGATATTGTTTCATTCTCAGTGTACTAAATTAAATTTTCATGTTTCGTTTTTTTGGAAGGGATGGTGGGGGGTTGCTTTCCTACTGTGATAACTTTGAAAGTCTGCAGAGCTGTACATCAAGCAATTTCCCTGTGCCACTATACTGCAGTTGAGTTAGCACAGTTAAGGATTGAACAGGTTGTTAGTGAGAAGAAGCTTTCTTGAACACATCCTTGAAAACCCTTTAAATAAAATGAAGCTGAAGACCACTGAAAAGAGTGCAGATGTTGCTCAAGTCCCTTTCTAATTAACTGAGCCTGAACACTCACAGATGTGTTTCTTGTGGTTCTATTTGCTAAATGTTTATTGCACTGTAAAGCTCACTAGCTTGCATAATCATTTAGAACAGTTTCTTGTGATTTTGGATAGGTCTGGACTGATTTGAACTGCACCACTGCAGGTTTGAGCATGTTAATTGTCTTACTTTTAATTAGAATATAAATTAAGGCAGGCTGTGCTGGTAGATGAGTATACCAGATTTGTAATAATTACTGTTTCCTTGTGTTTTCGCAGAAAACATCTGCCAGGCTTACAGAAGGATATCTTGACAATTAAAGCATGAGAGGCGTAACAGTCATAAAAAAGGCTGGAGGGTGCACAGTTAGCAGTCGACATAAAAGTAAACATAAATAAAACAGCATGCGTATGAAATGCAGTAAAGGCTGATCTCTGGTCATTCCTTTTGTAAACGCATTGATGTAAAGGCACATCTTGAAAATCAAGAACAGTTTTATCCTGAGCAGGGAAATAGCCTTATAAAGCACAGCAGAATCTCATTTCGGTTAACGCAAGTAGGGAATTAGATTGCTTTTGAAAAGCCTTGGAATCAAGGGTTAGTAAAGGTCACCATTGTGGGCTTTTCTCCTTTTCTTCAATAGACACTATGATGGGAGGACGTTAAATGTTTCAATATCCCAGATTAAATCCGTGCCCAGGAACTTCCTAAAGTTAATTTCTACAGAACTGACTTAATTGAAACATAAACATAGCAGGTACTTTTCCTCTTTTTCCTCGTTTGCTAAAGGGGTCCGTGTTAATTACATTTTTGAATATTCTTCTGGATTATTGTTTGGGTCATATTTACAGTACAGTTAGTCCAGATTTTGTATCTGGAGTTTTTGGCAAGATTTCAATATAAACACGACATTTGCACTGGTGTTATTTTATAAAGTCTTAGATAACCACTTATTTGATTTACTAGGAATGGCAACACCCACGATTAAAGCGTTGTGAAAGAATTATGGAGCGAAATTTTGCCTTAACCTGCTTGGCTGAGGGCCGACCTGCTGGCCATAGGACAAGGAGGCCAGGACCACCATTCAGGGTGACCAAGGGGCAGCTGCAGAGGTGGAGATGCGGTGGAGGAGGGATGCAAGAGATGTGCAAGAGAGAGAGGGATCTCATAGTTATTTATAGCGTTTGGGAGAGGAATGGATTGTCAGGAGCGATTGCTAATTACTGACAGCTGAGTCTGATTGAACTTGGTTGTTGTCATCTCTCCTGAGCTTTCGTTATAAACTCCATTTCACTAGGAATGGCAATACCCAAGATTAAAGCGTCGTGAAAGGAATATTGAGTGGAGTCGTGGCTTAACCGGCTTGGCTGAGGGCCAACCTCCTGGCCATAGGACAAGGAGGCCAGGACCCCTAAAAGAATCAAGCGGGACCCCAAACCACCAATGCTGAATTATGAAAGCGTGGAGGAGGTGAGAAGAATTCATGGTGTGAACTGTGGGTCGTCGCAGAAGTTGGATAGCAGCTGGGGGAGTGTTTGTTTAGGGTTACTGTATGTAAGGAAGGAATGGCTCAGATCAACTGTGCATCAGAGAGGCAAACGGGAATATTGATTGTATGGTGTAGGCAGCGCCGTAGTGCTGTCTATGCCAGAACATACGCGAGACAGTGAGGCTCATGCAAGAGACATGCAAGAGAGAGAGAGATGGGGATCTCGTAGGTATTTATAGAGTTTTGGGAGAGGAATGGATGTCAGGAGCAATTGCTAATTACTGACAGCTGAGTCTGACTTGGTTGTTGCCATCCCTCCCGAACATTCGTTATAAACTCCATTTATTGATATTGTCAGTTATTTGGGGTTTTCTTGTTACTGCTTCTGACGTGAAAAGTTAAGTATAACCAGACATGTGGCAGAGTAAAACGGCAAACAACTACATTTCTATTTTAGCCAAATGATATAAAACCTTATGTATGTAAAATATATTAAAAGTCAAGATACTAAACTTGGAATTCACTCTTCACTTCAGGACCTCATAACTGCTGTTATGGTACATGAAAAAAATGTATATATAGTATATGGAAAAAAAATACTGTACTTCAAAGGTCATTTCATTGGCAGAAGCAACTACTGTTGATTTTAAAAGCTACCTTAAAGCTTATTAGAGACATGGAGACATCATCTCTAGACATTTTGAAACATATTTTGTCAACAGTAATGAAGATGAACATTAATGTATATGATGCTCAAATAAGTTACTCTTGGGGCTTGCAGTTATATATAATTTCTTTCCAAAATAATATAATTAGTTGTAGTGAAACACCCCAGTTTTTCAAAGATCTGTATTCAGTTTGTTTAAATACATTTTTCTTTGTAAATATATTATCGGTGATTAGTTTTCTCCGCTAATGCAAATAATACCCAGCTATGATCCTGCTTAATTTATTGCTACAACTATTTTGGGAGTGCCAAAGACAAGGCACACATGTTTTACACAGCCTGAAATGCAAAGCCAGTTTGCATTTTTTTACACTAAAGAACCTGGAACTCAAATATTAGAGATCCCTTTGCTGATAGCACTGCCAAGTCAGAGGTGCCTAGATAGGGATATGTATGGCTGATGGGAAGTGAGATGAGGATTACTCTTCTAAGTCCTTTGAGATGTTGCCAATTGCAGATCACCCCTTGGAAACTTCCATCTGAAGTCATTAAACTGGCATAAATCAGGTATAGTCAAGTTTTTCCTGGATGCACAGTGCAATTTGGACTCTAAGCAGAGTATAAATTTGCTGTTTAGCCCTGAGCTGGAATCTGCACCTCTGGATCTACAAGACGCTTGCACTACTGGCTTGCTAAAACAGCTGACATGCCTGCTAAGGCTGTTAAACCGCATTCAATGCATGCTTCCCTGGTAAGCTAAACCTAAAGGTACACATCCTTCCCCGTCAAGGAACAATTGCAACTCAGTGTCAGAGTGTGACATAAACAGCATTATTTAGAGAAACCGAAGTTACACCTGAACCTAAGCTATGAAAATAATAGTTTTTAGAAAAAACTATTTCAAAATTCTGTGGAGAGAAGAATAGATTTTGAGGGTGTTCTTCTACATTATTCGTATATTAATCATGCTAAAGCCCTCTGTGTGGTTTGAATTGTTCTATGAGAAAATTAAATAAAGGTTTTTGTTGTTTATTTATCCCCCACACCCTTTGTCTGTTTTTAGGCACATTTCAAGAAGTTATATAAACGGGGATGTTATATTTGGCAGTTTATGTACTGATCCTCATGTTTATTAATGTTTCAAAATATTTGTTTCAGAGGCTGAGCTGCATTTAATCTTCTCCCATTCTTATCTGTTTGCAGAGCTTCAACACATTTACCCTTTGCTAATCATTAAATGTAATTACAAGTTGTTTTAGGAAGGGAAGTAAGAAATTTTGCATGATAATCGAATCAAGACTAAAAATTAGGTTTATTTTAGGATATGCAGTTAATGGCAGTTGCACTGCATGTGACCTTTTTACAGTAAATACCTTTGTATTCATTTATAAGCTACAGTAGATAGTTTTCATGCCAGTTTACATTACCTAACCAAACAAAAATGTTCTCTTTAGACTTGTTTTATTCCATAAAATAGAATAAAAAGGTCATCAGAAAACAAATATTCTTTTTTGACATACCTGTGAATTCAGTTGACTACATAAAAAAAATTCGCAGTAGTTCTTTAATCAGTGATCAATGAAGACGTCTTGGTGTTATTTATACAAAATAGAATTATGTTTTTTTAAAAACTTTGTATGATCCCTTGTCTAGGTACTGTATGGTGTATTATGACTTGTCTTTGGTCCAGAGACTAAATATAAATATTTTTGTAAATAACATCCCAATATCAGCTTTCAGATATAAAAACATATTATTGCTGGATTTGTCTTGTTACTTCTTCTAAGGGGATCTTTAATGGTTCTGATCAGCCAAGCCTGAAATAGTATGCTGATTAAAGTCATTGTCGTAGGAGCGAGGGCTGGTATTTTGTATGGTCACATTATCATTTTCCAGATCTGTCCTGATTCATACTGACTGTACCAAAGCTTCAGAAAGTTTTGCCTTTCAGTTTTGAGTTATTTTTCAGCACAATGAGTGCATTCTTCAGAGTCTAAGTGCTGATTTATTCATTGCTTATTGGACCATATTCTTTATCATTCTGACCCAGTGCTGTTTCATGTGCCACTGATTCCTGCATCAGTGCAGTGTAGAGTTACTTAACTAGGTCTACAGTTGCTGTAATCCTTAGTTAATGACTTTTAGAATGGCCAGATGCCTATAAATGCATTCAGTATACTCTGTGAAAGCATAGTTCCTATTTGTTCTGAAACCCCTGCAGGCCTGCAGAACCATTGACCTGAACAGCTAGTCCTAAGCGATTTGTTTTGTACCAAAATGTAAATGGCTGGCTAGTTGATTATTGAAAGATTGTGCCATATCCTGGGCTGAAATACAAAATTGCTCCTCATTAGCATTTACTGATGTTCTCATAAAAACCCAATCCTGGCAAGTTGGCAAAAAAGATAATTGGTTACAAAAAAGATCAGAGTTGGGCAAATCTAAAAGTTTATACTACCATAAGACATTACTATAAATTAATCATGTCTTAAAATGACAGCATGTTACACTGTTGTAATAAATTGCATTCTTTTTCATTAAACCAGGGATGTTACCAGAAGGGACCTCAATATGGCATACTGTATCTGCTCCTCAGCTAAACCATTGTAATCTTATTGTGATGCATTTCATACAGTATGTACAGTATGGGTAATTGGCTACACTGGATGAACATAGATGTATTTTAATTGTTTTTTTATTAAATCATACTTCAATATGTAATTCTATTCTTCCTAAGTTTTACCATTGTTAATAACTCAAAGAAATCACCGTGGAATAAACAAAGACGTACAGTATTTGCAGAGTGACTTTCAAGTACATTATGCTGTTCCTTTAAGGGCACCTCAGGGTAAATGGCAGTTATTGTTTGGTGTGAATCACTGCTAAAATTTTAATCTCACATTTGAAAATGAAAAACAGAAAAACGATTTAGCTGTTGCTCCAAAGGCTTATGTTATTTTTGCAAATCCTGCAAATTATATATTTTGTTCATTCAAACATATTTAAATGTTTACATATTTATTCCTGTAATTTCTCATTTTTAACTCAATAGGTCTAACCTAAAATGACGAAATGATAGGTTGGCTAAACCACATTCTTCTTTATTATAGTGATATTTATAATATCAGTTTTCTTATGTCTCTGTGTGTGGTATTCAAATTATGATATGTGGCCTTATAAATAAGTATTATTGTGGGCCCCCAAAGGTCCCGATGTATTTAGAGGGAATCGTTCTATAAAGGCCATGGTGTGAAACTGATTTTTTAAACTTATTTTGTCATTCCAAAGTATTTGAATTCAGATATTGCATAATACAACATGATGAGACCTATATACATACTGTATGTAGACTGTACAAAGAAGGTAAAGTATCATTCAGATTTAGGGTACAAAAATGAATTACAAAGCACAGAACGACTTATAATGCCAACTCTTAAAGTAAATGACTAAATGGCCATTCATAGCATCTGACCAGTGTGTGTATTGGTACTTAAGACACCTTCTTTCACTGGAAACTGGAGCATATCATGGTTTTACTTTTACTATGTAATACCCAAGTAATGCCCTTTTAAAATATGTTTGGGCACAAATGTTTTCTTAATTACTCTCAGAAAAGTAATTTTCATTTCAAAACTGCTGCTTATGTTTTTACATTTCTGCATCAAGCCCAAATTCAAAAGATGGAGTGTTTCTGACTCAGAACCGTTTTGTCTATTAGTGTATTGAATGCAACAAGTTCCAGAGCAATGTTAAAGGAAGGGAGCAGGTAAATAAAAACTGAATATTAAAACAAATGATCACACTTTAGAAAGTGGTTTCAGCATTTTATATGTATTAAAATCATAGTTCAAAACACTGATTATCATTATGTAAAATAGAAATTTTGAAAATATAGCAATACCTACAATATTTGCAAACTTGAATTAAAAATTCTGACAATCTGGCTTCAGAGACACAAACTACCCCCAGTAAACACTGTTTTCTTAAGCATCTTTAAAACATATACAGTATAGTATGTATTTATTTTTTATTCCTCCTGCCAACTGGCATTATAATGGCATTTCATTTGAGTTTTCAATGTAATTGAGAACATGAAAAGCCAGAGGCATCCCTCCAGCTTTGACATGTCAAACAGTAGCTAAGGGAGAGAAGCTTCTGTAACACAACATCTACTGCTATGATAATTAATCCCATTTAAACAGGAAACTGTGGCTGTAAATACCATACATACATTTTTTACTACATGTGTAGGTATCTCTGGTGTTACCAGACTATACAAAGATACCCAGTATTGCCAAAAAAATGTTAACTTCCTGAAAGTTAACATATTTTCATAGCTTAGGTGGTGTTAAGATGGATCGATAATAATATACAGCATTAAATTGTGTTTAATATAAAATGAAAATAATTTATTGCCTAATTTCTTAGAAATGTATTTTGCATCCAAGCAGCTATGTTTTAAACAGAGACTTAATGGAAAACATACAAACACTACTCAGAAACATTACATTAAAAATATAACATTACATAAAATATGTCATCCCATACATACAGTGCAAGAGTCATTATGTACTATCCTACAGAAATCCACATAGATTACCAGAACCTAAATGTTTACTTCCCTTACAATCACTCTGAGCTCCTATAATTGCATAATACCCCTCATTTTTGCATATACCCACTAATTGCACTTGCCCATACACTAAAGCTCCTTTACTGTGAACTAACTCACTTAGTTTGAATATGAGAAAAAGGAACTCCTCATTTTATGTCCACATGGAGGGTCTCTGTAACGTCTGTTTAATGGCACGAGTTGGGATTCTTTGTGCAGAAAAAATGAGGGATCAAAGGAGATGCTAACAGCTAGTCTCAACATATTCTTAATGTAAGCAGTTTAAAAGCACTTCTCAAGTGGTTGTCCCACTATCTCAGAACACACATTAAGAAAATAATTTTTCGAGGGAATGTTTTATTAGATTTTCAAAGCAATAACAGACTTTCTAAGAAAACCTGTTTTAAGAAAAAAAGACTATTCTGCTTTGTCTGCCTGATCATTAGGAGCCCAAACATGTCAGCAGCACTCTGCTTGGTAACCCCGGTGACACAGGTGAGTCTTATGTTGTGACTGGTAGAGTTGCTGGGCCCACACGCACCACAGATGATCGATAGGTGTCAAACACAGGTCTCCACAGCATTTGTCTGGCTTTCATTTAACACCTGTTCGCAGTCCATTGTGGATGGCCTTCCTTCCCACTGCAGTCCCTGTGCTGCATATCAATGAATTGTTGGACAGTTTTGTTTAAGAAGAAGATGTCTTAACAAACCGTGAACTCAAGTTATCAACCAAGGCCCTTTTCACCTCCCATTATTTAGCTGTAGGGCCTTTTAAGCTTTTGTCATCAAATTTTAAGGAATCAAACCCTCAAAAACCTCTTTAAGTGTGTCCTAATTCTCCATTCCCTGAAACAAATCAAGGACAAATGATCGGAAAAAAAAACCCACATACTGTATGTGCTGAAAAAAAAAAGAATAAAACCAAAGCTTGTCATAAAAGATGCTGGGCACATTCTGTACTAGAGATCCCAAAACATGAAGGTGTCAACATCAAAACAAAAAACACACACATGTTTCTTTATCTTTCCCTGGAGCACATCAGTCCATCTGAAATGTTAGCTTTTACTCTCGCTGAACATATTGCTCTTCCTCACTAAAAACATACATTTCTCTGGCCCTACTGATAAATCCAGAAACCAATTTACGGTACATACAGTACCTTACATTATACTTGCAATGCATTTTTTTCATTTCAATCTGCTTTCTTTTAATATTTTAGTAAGACATGCCATTTATGCATTCCAAAAACACAACAATTGAGATTTTAAACATAATGCATCTAAAATCTGATTTAGATTGTAATCTATATTATATCTTCTTCTGATTTCAGCTTTAGTATTCATTTGTGTTTTTATTACTAGATAACAGAAGCTCAGATATCACCCAGCTGCTGCGGATGACATGTTATGGTTTCAATGCCAGTCACATAAGAGTGATCATTGTCTAATTAGGAACACCCTTTACATTAACACCAGTTCTGCTCCTTAATAGTGTACATCTCATGATCTCATGGACATCATTTCGTAGTACAAAATACATCTGTTGAAAATATAGGGTTAGCGCAGCACATTTATACAGTATGTGAACACATCTGGATTAAAACCGACATACAATAATAAGTAAGGACAATACGCTAGTATTAATTCTGCATTAATAACACAATTAAGACAAATGTAATCCCCTACAGAGGCTCCATAACTGCACATGACAACTGCTGTGCTATTAAGTTCTGTCTTTTTTTCAGTGCCTAATAACATGCAACAAATATGTCTCTTTTGCTGATTGTGGATATCCATTCAGGCAAGATTATGTAGTGTTTTGCTTTTTCAGCTTGTCAGCAAGATTTAACTGCTTCTTGGACATCAAAGAATAGACATAATATATAACCACTGAAACAAAGCGTATTCATAACATGGTAGAATAACTCTGTTGTACCACACTAATCTTTAGCACAGACAGGCAGGTATAATCCAAAGTAACTTTTTTCCACAACTGGATAACCAAGAAATGGGCTAAACATATTTCCACCTGATGTGGTTTCTTAATTTATACGAATTTGCAATAATCAGGAAAGACTAAAACTTGTGGCAATTGTAGTCCCTTTCACAAGAAAGCGTATTAACATTTGTAGAACACAGCTTCTATACTGATTGAATACTATAGAAACTATCCTCCGGTTCAATCAACCTTTTGACTCTCCAACCCAAATGGTTTTCACTGATTACATGAGACTTTTACTTATCTCTGCATAAATGCTCATTGACTTAATCCTTCTTTTAACCTCAAACAGAACATCAAACAGAGCTTTATCAGTATCACAAGACAACGGTGCATATTAAACTGCATTGTTTTTTGTGTTATTGAAGGATTTGGAAAGTTTCAGTCCATTACAATGAGCTCCCAAAAACTGTAGTTTAAAGTGACATAGCAAAGCCATAGCATCAGTGTTAAGCACTGGAGAAGCATATTTTTAGTATGATACATAATCCCATTTACTGATACTAAAAATATATTTTCAAGATGCTGACTGACTGGGAGCATTCAAGAGTCTTGAAGTGACTCTTGGATCATTAAGCTAGTGTACTAACAACTAAATGAGCACAATGTATTGAATGACCCCTACCTTTTCTTATGCTGTTGTTCTTATAAAATATACTGTAGTACAGTAGCACAGTACATATTACTGTATATATATTACAAGTCAATTAACTGTAAATGTAATTTTACAATTGTAAAGTACAATTATACTATACATTTTCCTAATTATTTAACAGTGCTATGGGCTATGTGTGTGCACAAATGTTTAAAGAAATATCCCTTCAGTGACTTACTGTAGATTCAATGTACAGTAATCCCTTGAAATAAGCAAATTTGACTAAACCAGTTTTCATGATCTGTTTTCTGTGTACCATTTTACCTTCCATGACATCCAAATTTGAGTATCTGCGAGGTCCACAAGCACGTGTGGCTTGCGATGCGTTCTGGTGTGAGAGTTGTTTTCATGAGAGGAGGCGAGTGAGAGCAATGGCAGGGTCCAATCTCGCTCACGTCCAGTCGGCCTCCTTTGTGAGTAGACGCGTCCGCAGTTTCTATTAACATGGCTCCTAGGCTTATGAGTATGGCACAGACTCCGGTGGTAGCACTGATCTACAGTAGATCCATGAAGAACTTAAGAGAAACATTAAAGCGTTGGCAAGTTGCGTGAAGAACTAAGTAATAGCGCTGTTAGTCAGTTGTTTGGTGTAAATGAATCTATAATTTGTACAATAAAGAGAAGTGAAGCTATAACAGTAAGTGTACGGATTGGAAAGTGGAAAACAGGGTTTTCAGGAACTTAACCCTCATGGGCTCAGGGATTACCATACAGTATTTCAGGCAGTACTTTGTAGTTTTGAGACTGACATTGGAATTCACCCAGGTGGCTTTCTAGCAGTTAAGATATGTACAGTAAAGTCTTTCCCCAGCTAAGTCCTCATGCTTAGGACATTTATAACATTGTAGACTGATAGAATTTTATACTATGTAACATGGAGTAAGACCTGTAGCCTGTTGAAAGTATGCAATGTTTGTTCCCTGTGGATTATATCTCTGTATTGAGCAGGCTCTTGTTTATTGCTCGCAACCATTTTTCTTTTGAAGATGAAGCCTTGCTTGCAGAACTTGCAAAGAACATGAGCATGCAGTGCAAGGAAGCATAAGAGAAAGCAAACATTTACGTGTTTTATGTGCTATTTGTGAAACAGTTGTTGCATACGCAAGTCTCAGAGTCGGACCCCATCAAAACTCCATCATACTGTATGCTCTGCATACAGTTTTATCTAATCCATGTCTGGATTGGAGAATAATGGATTTAGGAATGTTTTGATTCCTCATAAAAAGAATAAGAAATATCTGTTTGGGATTAGACGAGTTGCTAAGATTGCTATTTTCTCCCTGAATATGTCTGTACAGAAAACAATGCATTTCTGTACCGTGCTGTAAATTTCACTTATTGGGGTCTTTTTTGTACAAATTGGAGTATGGGAGGTCTTTATAAACTGTTTTTTTAGTAAATAAGGCTTTTATCTTGGTGGACTTTTATTATTATTTCCTATAAACTGTATAGATTATATATGTGTATACAGTTTAAGATTTCAATGTTCTTTTTAATCTTAATTTTAAACTAATCAGGATAAACCAGTGGTATAAAGTCTTTAATTTTAAGGGTTAACAGTAATGTAGGGGATTGTAACAGCAATACAGGGGATCTTATGTCCAGCAGCTACAGTATATGGTCTTCAATATATGATCACAAATTATTACACACAGATTTGAGTAAAAACCCTTTTTTTCAGAGGATTTGGCTAAAGATTGTTTTCAGGCTGCATTTAGGTGACTTCTTAAAAACTGTAGGGTGAAAGGCAAGTTTTCCTTGAAATCATGATCTAAACTAAATGTCCACCCACTGTTCAGAAAAGAACTATAGAATTATAGAATAATTAGTTAATTTGGGAGAGACATCATCCTACATTAAACTGAAACATCTACTAATTTAGAACTAGTCAACTCTAGCCTTAGATTGCTGGAGTCCTGCTGGTTTTATAGGTGCTTTTTAAATGGGAATAATTAGTTTAATTAAGATCAAATATAGAGTGAAATTCAGAGGACTCTGAGATCCTTGAGAAGCTGCCCATTCTTGTTCTTCATGTTATTGAAGAAAGTAGACTCTGGCAAATAAAATCCTCAATTTGCAATTGGAGTGAAGGTTTGGTTTAACAGTATCCTTGGTTTTAACAGGGTCAAAAAGAGAAATGTGATAAATGTGGTCTTTAGAAGAGGTCTCAGACAAGTATACCCTGTGTTACTTTCCCAATGAGATGTTATTGTTATAATAATATATTCCTGATCTAAAACAGGACACACTGGGACATGCTTTATGTAAAAAAGAACCTCTTTGTTTTGTCAACCAAATCACGTTGAGGACTAACTAACTCTCAGACAAGAAGCCATTACCTCTTGCGACCCACTGCAGAAAGCTTCTTTGAGTAAGCCCAGGACCTGAAAGCAAAATTGTCTTGAGATTTCACGTCTCTAACTCTGGCCATGCAGTGCAAACATTGCTTCTGACTCTTGTCCTCGAATTCCACCCTATTTTAGTCCTCTGTGACCTAGACACAGTGTATCGGTGTCATGACTGTCACATGTTATAAAGAGACATGCCGGTGCATGACTCTGGGTCACATGGAAACTCCAGGTTATTATTTTTAGACTTTCTTTGTACTGAGCTTGTGTACAACTGGGATCAAATCAGAAAGCCAGGATCAATGTCATCCAGTAACATATTTCCTGCACTGCAACTTGAATAAAATAGATTTCACTGTAAAAAAGCACTAAGCTAAATTATCCATTGTAGTGTACTTCAGAGCAGTTGTTCTTGAAATAGGTTCATGCAGACAAGTTTTTTTTTTCTTCAGAGCAGGAGAATAGGCAATTTTTCCCCCAAGGGCTCATGCAGTGTTTTGAGGTAAAGAAACATCCATGAGAAATAGTTTCTGATTATGTTTATTACTGCCATTCTCTCCCTCTGTGAGTAAAAAGTCATTCCACCTCCTCATAACCCAAAATCATTTCTGTCTTTCCTCAGCATGCTAGATGTCTTTGGATTTGAAAAGGATCTTTTATAAGACCCACCAAGAAAGATATGCAAAAAATGCATAAATTAGTTATCTTTGCACTGCTATTTTTGCTCTTCTCTCTCTGTGTTTTATTTTAATATATTTACTGTAACATACAGCAGTGTCACTAAATTAAGGGCCTTTTTGTAAACCTGTCTGTGAACTTATTATTCAATAGAATGAAACATTATCCATTCCAAATGTTTCTTCCAAAATTCGACGGGCAGCCCAAGAAGAATGAATCTCCCAGAGCAGCAATTACCCACTTAAAAGATATCAAAATAATAAAAATACAGCTTTTTTTATGTTCCAGTACATTTAAATAGAGTTGTCACAGATCAGGCAGCATTTGTTTAGTACCAGCTATTTTCAAGCATGCTTTAAACAAATGTTAATGTCAATGAGACACCAATCACCACTTACGTTTTTATAGACAATGTTAGGGATAAACTCAGACAGCATTATTCAGGTGCCTGAGCTCTCATGGAAACAAAAGTTCCTTTTAAAAGTTAATTGAATGAAGCCAAGTTTAATTCAAAACTGTTGCAGTACACTGAATGCTAAGTACTAGCATTAGAGTTTGCCTTTTAATAGCATTAGCAAGTCTGAGTGCTAGTTGCAAGCTTTCAGAAATTTTTACTTGTAAATTGTATGCCACTTTCCTGCTGTTTTAGGTTAGAATTAATTTTCTGCTACTCCTGCTTGCTGCTTGCTTTGAATAGAAGCTCATTAAAGATGTATCTTGGGAACTGTAGACTTAAAGTCATGTATACCAGTTACACATTCAACAGCTGTATGTTGGTCTTCCTCTGTATTAAATCAGAGATTAGACTTCATTTTTGTGTCCTCTCTTTTGAAGCATGGTATATTCCACAGCAATAGACCCATTAGAGACCCATCAGGATCCTTAGCACTATTTGCAGAGTAGAAAAAAAGAGGACCAACAGAACACAACTCATAAAATTAAAAGATTATTTATCCTGATTAAATCCATTTGTGTATATGTACAGTACATGTAGTGTAAATAGGCTAAGTTACTGTAAGAGTCCTCAATGCTGTATTTTGTAGAGACTGATGAGTTTATCCTGGAGACTGTTAAATGAATATTACAACCTCAAATATTCTCTCATTCATATTAAGAAGGGGCTCATTTTCAGTTGAATCTGAGAAACTACTTAATGTCTACACTAAAGAAGCATGTTCAACATTTTGACAGACAGCAGACGTTATGAAATATCTCTTAGGTTTCAAGAGGCGTCTCTGGTGGCCCTAGATTTCTAGAAACCAATCACTTTGGCTTTTTCCCATGAAATAAGAGATGCAGTGTTCAAGTGTCCCCCTTGCTACAGTGGTTTCAGCTGAGAAATGCACTCATCAGGCAGGAGACTTGAGAGCTGGAAATTAAAAGTAACAGGCTAGAACTAAAATACATTCACTCAGGGTTGGGACATCCCCTGTGAAATATTTCTACTTGGTTACTGCTTCATTCCTACCAGGAAAGAAATATCCGTACGTCTCTTTACTCTTCACACTAATTGGCCTTGATTTAAATTTTGTGCTCAGAGGGATCAGAAGACTGTAGAAGAAGAATGTAAGAAGTGGTCTGAAAAGAAGCTCTAGAGAAGCTGAGGTTAATTAAAACTGGGTTACTGACGGAAAGTTCCACATTGTAGCCTACAGTAGATAAAGACCTTATTCCGTAATTGAGCAACACTGAAACAATTCCTGTCAAGGAATCAAGGATCCAGACCTTTTCTCTGTAATTTTTCATATTCAAATGAATAAATAAACAATACTGAGACATACATGAAACAAATATAAGACAACAGCTCATGTGATGGGTGCTTGAAATATGGGGATATTTATGATGTTACAAAAACTCCAGAATAAAATGGAAAATCCCGTGTACAGAGTCAAAATCTTCATGTCAAAATGTTCAGTATGTGTCATTTTATTGATATTTCATGAATTAATAAGTCTGGAAGTTACTTTTGATAAGTAGGTAGTGCCCCACAGAAATAAAAAAAACAGCTTTTATTTTACATAACCATATTTCAGTAGTAACACTGTAGAGGATTTAAATTAAACATTCAGATCATGAAGCTTGAGCATGATTATATTGAATAGGTAATAGAATGCTATTTCCTTTCCACTGGCTGGCACACTTCAATTCTAAATGTTAGTAACACAGTTTATATTGTTCAGATAACATACCAATAGAAAAACTCTTCTAAAGATCTTGTTTCAGCCTATCAAAAATACAGCGTCTCTTACCATGGTTATTTTTCTTCTATTACTGCAATTCACACACTATATTACAGCTTTGGCTTTGCGATGAAGAGGCTGTTAAAAGCATACTGGGATTACTCTGTGCTCTGTTAAATGTTCTGTGTTAAAGTGTGTTAACACTCAGATCTCATTACATTAATGAAGCAACACAGTCACAATAAAAATGGCAGATTTCACAAAAATCCAAGGCTCCAAGTACAATATTGTCACCTTTCCAAAATTTGAAGACATTGTACGATAAAATATTCTAGATGCAGTTTTACATCTGGGATCAAAGTGAAACTCCTTCTCAAAACCACTTCTTACTTTTTCTTTTCCACCAGAGAATGAACTTCAATGGAAACCTAACAGAATGGGTTAAAGGTCTTCTGATACAGAAATTGTTCAAAATGTTTTTTTATGAAAAATAGAAGCCCCTTATTGCTTATGTGATTTGGTTTTATTCGGGGAATATGTTATTCACTCTAAACCTCTGAGCAATTGCTTGCATTGTGTGGAGCGTAGTCCCAGTATTACAAATATGAGCAGGATAATCCAGGGATATGTCAGTGTACCAGAGTGATGAACTTCATATATTCCTATATCATATTATCTTACCTTCCTCATAGTAACAAACTCAACCATTCTGTAAAGAATTGCATGGAAACAATGGTTTAGTAATATAATAGACCTTGGTTTTGGCAACCAATTCCCAGGCTACTTCCTTATTGCCTTCCTCCCACAGACCATTACCAGTCTAGCCTTTCTATCTGTGTGGCTGTCTCTTAGAGACCAAGTGCCATTCAAGATGGATGTTCTTGTAGGCTTTGGATCCCATGTGTCCACAATGCACAAAGCCAGCTTGTGTGTGCCAGTTCAACCCAATCCTGCTGTGTAACACACTTCCTCTCTGCAATATAAATCAGTCAAGGAATGAGACGCTGCTCAATGCAGCAGAGATTCATGCATTGTGGCATACAAATGCAACCTGGAATGTGATTTGTAGAAAGGCAAAGCACACATCAAATGCAAAAGTTTTTGGAGAACCGCACACATCAACAAATAAACAATGGTGAGATTGATAGGATATTCCTACAATTTTAGGCAAACTGAGAGCAACTTAATAACATTAGTGGAAGTGCTCACTGTGAAGGTATTCTTTTTATAAACAAATTGAAAGTCCTCTTCAAAGAAGTTACGTCAATTTATTTAAGTAAGAATCTACCCAATATTTTAGGTTACATAACCTGTTGATAAGATTGATTGACTTTATTACTGTACATGGCTTGTCCTTGTGTTTAGAGTTTGCTACAATATGAGCTCACACTCATTCAATAAGAATTTCTGAAACATAAATGTAAAAGTGAAAAGAAGAATTGATAGAGGTTGGAATTTCAGTTCCTTCCTGCATAACGTTTACGTGTATCATAGATTTTTAAAAAGCAACTGCAAACATTCTGTAGGTAACACAAGTAAATAGAAACAAAGGGTTAATATTTAGTTTTAAATTGTTTACTTCTAGCAGGTAGACACTCTCATTATTTGCCTCAGGTATTAGTGCATACACAGATTTTAGATGAGGAGGATTAAAATGTAAAACAAAAACAAATGTAATATTTTTTTTAATTTAGAGAAACCTAATTAGAGCAATGTCTTATCAGTAAAGATTCCAGACACCACGACTCCATTCACAAAGCTCAGTTTAGACATTTCACATCGAGAAAAAAATTGATTTTGAGAGGAAAATTAAGCATAATATTATATGGCGTTGTGTGCATACTGTACAGTACATTTCTTTTTTTCTGCTTTTGTTAGATCTTATTCTAATTTTTTATTGCCACATTTGAAAATACTACAGATGGTTGTTTATATGGCATTGCTTCTGTGTACTTTCTAAACCTCTCTGGTGTAATATGATTCCATTTTTTCTGAATCTTTAATTGGGCATCTTAAAACTATCCAATGGATTTTACAGTTTCTGGCTGTGTTCCATTCCTCTTTGTTTTTTAAATTGTGCATTCAAGTCAACTGTTACAATTAGTCTGCTTTTTACAATTTAGAAATGATTTCAAAATGTTCAGTTTTCCTAGCCTTGATTTTATCTGGGGACCAAATCAGTGTTAATAAGCAACAGGGTATTCTGCTAAATCTACACAATACCATACAATGCAAAAAGTTACATAATGACTGTGTGCTATTTATTATTATTATTATTAATATTATTATTATTTTATTTTTGAGGTGGAATGACATTCTTACTTGATTACCTCGAGCTGGTAACAGGAGGGGCTATAATTAGTCAACTTTGAACCCTGTCCAAAAAGGCTTCTCCATCTGTTTGCTTGGTCTGTTATCTGTCTTGGGATAGCTTCTGTAAAGAATGACAGCTGACCTCAGAATGTGCTGCACTTTCCTTCAGTGTGTGCTGTCAACATGGATATTCTATCGGTGCTAAGAGTGGTCAAAGAGAAACCTCATTTCCCATCTAGTTGTAGAGAACATAGAACAATGCTGCTGTCGGGCAGAACTCTACAAGAATCCTAATTTATAATGGCGAGGTAGGTCACCTTACACCAACCTTGCTCTGTGTTTCTATGGGACATGCCTTCACCCAGTGATGACTGTTATTTTGTGTTGCAGAGACAGCTCACCAAAGACAGACTGGTTCAGACAGCTGATAAAATGTCCAGCTCTGATAACAGGACACATCACAGGCTCTTTTATGAACCTGGTTTTCCTGCAGTAGCAGTCTTAATCTGGGTCTAGGAAGTGAGTCTTTCATTGATGTTGACTGACAGACTAGAATATAACTGGAGCCTTATCTGATAGCTGACAAAACGTTTCTGCCTTTCTGCTCCCTTTTGACAAATGTTTGATGACTGAGTGTTTTCAGCTGAAAAAAAAAAGTTATCTGATTTTGGCTTCACAACATTCACAAATAGACACTAAATTCAGTGTAATATGGGTTACAATTAACATTTTTCCTGCAACTCTTAAATTAAAACTGTGATTGTTTTAAAAAAATAACATTCCTTAATAGTGTTATGCACACCACATTATTTTTAATTCGCTGATTATAACTTATAGTAAAATATTTGGTGGCAGCCTTTACAAAGAAAGCAAAACCTAACATAGGAAACATGAGAATTTAAAACTCATTTTTCTTAAGTCTGTTGAGAATGTGCATATTTTTCTGTGTGTAGCACTGTGATTATCATACACATTAAATCCCTTCTGGATCCATAGCAGATTTCCTACGTTCTCTACAGTCATTACTTTAATGTCTTGCCATTTTAGAGGCAGGATTCCTCCAGTACAGATGCATCAGGTGTGAATGTGGTAACAGGAGGAATTTCAGGTGTGAGGTGAAGTCCCATGGAATGCTGCTGATGAAGTAATGGGAATGGTCCATCTGTTTCAACTCTGCGCTGCCGTGTGAGAGACATTTGATGATGTGCTCCCTTTGGGTGTGCCATCCATACAGAAAATGTCTTCAGAGTGACACGTTCAGTCCTCCTGGTATAAACACAGGGCGTTAACGACTGAAATTGTAGCTCTGCGCTGTCAACTCAGTGCTTCCACAACACTCAGAATAATTGCTTCAGTATAATGGTACACGGTACATTCACATCAAGATTCCTGCTTTGTTTCTGTTCATTTGTGGTTTTATTTTGGGGGGACTTCAGTGTTTCCCTGAAATGATCATATTTCGTATATAGTTGGATAGGGATTTCATATATAGTTGGATAGGGACATTTTAAAAAAAATAAATACTATACCTCATACTATGCAGTATATAAGTCTTTAAACTTTATCTATTTTATCATCTTAAGTTTTGGAAAGAAACAACTAGTGTCTCAGAAAATAGCAATGTATTTCATGTAGAAGAAATCCTTTCTGTGAGGCTGTTATTTTGTCTGATAATGTTGCTTTATTAGCCCTATACAATTTCTTGCATTAGGAATTCATCTCTTCACATACCCCAGCTTGCTCTCCATGAGACACAGACAGGGAGAGAAGCTTGGGGTCAGAGCACAGGGTCAGCCCCTGGAGCAGTTGGGGTTAAGGGGCTTGCTCAGGGGCCCAACAGAGTAGGATTCCTCTGCCAGCTGTGGGATTTGAACCAGCAACCTTCCAGTCACAGGCACAGATCCTTAGCCACAGAGCCACCACTAGGTCTTCAACATTGTGTGGTAACACCTTGCTTGATTGGTACAGTATTATTAGTTCTGTATGAACCAAGCTCTTGGCACTACCTGAGAAAGAGTAGTTTTCTTTAATAAATTCTGCAATATTCAGATTCACAAATGTGCAGTTGATTTAGGTATCTTTTAATTGATTTAGAATTAAAACATTGAAACATTAAATGTAGAAAATGAATTAAATATTCCAAAATTTTCCACAGAAGAAACCTTTAGTTTGAGGTCCTACCTATCTTGGGTATGCAAGACATCCCACATGACAGGAAATAAAACATGACAGCAGATTTCCTTTGCTTAAAGCTACTCTGCTATGCATGCAAATATCAAATCCATTGTAGCATTTTGGTAAAACACCTGATAGAGTAGGCGGCTAAAAGGTTAAAGTTATCAATTTTACAGCTAGAAGCAACTCTAATTTGGGTCTTACAAAGGCTGCAATCATTGCCAGGGTCTGCCTGTTAATGTCATGGATGTCAAGAGCTGTACTGCAGGACAAAGTGTTGGATTTCTGACTGATCCTTTAGGCCAATGTGAAATTGTCCTTGAATTATAAGGGCTGGCTTCGTATTAAAGGATTCTTTCTAAGGGTGTCTGGCATCGGCTTCAGCTAAAACAAAAAATACAAAAAAAAACCCGTCTCAGGAGAAGAAATAAGCTAATGAGGAAGTTGAGGCACCATTCAGTGTTCAGCCTCACACAATCATTTCCAAAGGAAAGAAAAAAAAATAAATACCTTGGATGGAATTTCAGTCACTTTCTTTGAGAAGCTTGAACTATTTACCACTTAATTATTGAATATAAACACAGATTATATAGGTTATAGTTAAATCCTTTTTTTTTTTGCTTGCTTTCCCTAATTTCCTGGGTACACTAAGAGAAAGCCTGCTCTGGGGCTTTGGGCTGTCTGGAAGGTTGGGGGATTCAATTCGCAGATGAGACACTGTGGTTGAACCTTGGTGGTGGAATATACTGTGCTGTACTGCACTTTGATCCGTTCAGAAAAAATGTCCTTTTGTATAAATGGATACAAATATAAATTGCTTTGGATAGAAGACAAGTCAAATAATTTAATAAAATAAATTGTTGATCTTTTGTGCCATTGTAAGATATAATTATATATATAATACTTTATAAGTTTATATTCTTTAAGTTGTAGTAGTGTTATGCTATAATTAAGGAGTACCATTCTCCAATTAATGTAAGTCTATTTGGGGACTCCTATTGAAAATTATACCAGGGGTCCTCCCCCCAAAGAAAATGTGGGGTACCATTTTGCTCCAGAAACATATGCAGGATTTAGTACTTTTAGCCTACTGCTCCTGCAGTGTGCTTGTCAGTCCAGTTTCACCAAGTAGTCTTTGGCCATATCTTCACTATAAGGTTTTGAAAAGGCATACTGTACATTATGTTTATGTCAGAATATATGTAGAGTTTTCAGAATGTAATGTAGGAACATTACCTCCACCGGTTGGCATAGGCTGGTGATTGAGGCAGCAGCTTTCACAAGGACACAGAAAATAAAGCAGCAGGTAGCAAGGTGACTCTGTACTGCCATTGTTGCCAAGCCAGTTATTAGTCTCAGTATCACTTCCTTCTAGGGCAGTGGTATCATGAACCATGGTGTGATCAGATGCTGTGACTTCTGTACTCTAATGAAGTTTAAACATGTGTAACTAATTCCTTGTGTTTGTAAAAGCTTAATTGTTCTGCAGATTAAATGTCCTGCTTGACTAGTCACAAGTCTCTTGCTAAGGTAGTGTTAAATCATTTTAATGTCATGGCTGGGTTGTTTCAGAATCACCTTACTCAGTTATTGCATGAAACATTTGCTCAATATACTGATATCGCCATCTATATTCAGAAAGCACTCATTCTAGGTGAAGATCGTGACAAACGGAATCTCAGAAGTGTGGGACACAAGGCAGAACTGAGAGCAAAAGTATAGTCTCCCCCTGGACAAGACACTAGTCCATGGCAGAGTCGCAGAAAAAAGGAACAGTTTTAGAACAGAAAAGTCAACCTAGCCAACAAGTCTTTCAGAGGTGAGCAGGAACTGGAGGGAACATGTAAACTCAACACAGATGTCTTTTGTCAGAATCACACAGAATAATGGAGCTGTGAAGCAGCAGCACCAACCTTCACTTTAATGTACCACCCATCTTGATATATTTGTATTTGAAATACAAATACAGTAAGTATAACCAGATGTTAGCTTGTTAACTACAACTTTATTCATGCATTTTATGTTGAGATTTTTCCTTGTAATATAAATATAAAGATTTTTAACTCCTGTTGAGGAGTTCAGGAAATGCAACAACATTGCTAGAATTGCCGGTTATAAAGTTATAATTCTGTAAGAACTGGCTTTATGTGGTCCAAGAATTAATATTAAATATTAACTCTGGCATTAAATTTGGTTTCACTGCCCCTTTGGATTTTAGAAAAAAAACAGCAGATCAGTCAGCATGTAAAGACAGTCTAGATGGCGTTATTAAAGAGTTTACATATAGTCCAATGATTTATACTAAAAACAAAAGAATACTCCAGAAATATAGTACTTTAGTTATGGACGAAGGGACGAAGGGAGTTGCCTCATTCCTGTAAACCAGTTTGACAAATACTGGGGATTGCACTCATAAAAACCCCTTAAGGACAGTCTGAACATGTGCAGATGGCTTTTATACATTACCTTATACAGTATATATATACAGTATATTTCAAATCTTGCAACAAAGTAAAAGACATTTTAAAAAAGCCAGCCACCTCAAGCATAATGACTGCCCTATTAAACTATACAAAACCAATTATACATATGTGAGAATGTGTATTTCTGTACACATCACCAATAATCTAATAATTAAATAAATGACACCCTGTGAGGCTATTTACAGGATTTAGATGTTATTTTGCCGGCCTCTAGTGGCAGAGTGGCTGCTATTGCAGTTTGAAGGGCAGCTTGGGATCCTTTGACATGAAATGCTCTGCTATTCTTATCACCTTTTTTAACCTTTGCAGAGATTATTTTTGAATAAAGCTTCAACCTCTAAGCCTCACGGACCATAGCTTGACATGATGAAGTCATGTGTGCCTTTCGCAAAATAGAACGGGAACCAGCATTAATCCCTTGTTATCTTTCAAATTGTTAGTTTATTGACATAGTGTCAGAAGGATTTTAGACAGATTAAGATGTTCACACAACAGAGTTGCATAATATTGATTTAAGGAGTTTTTTTTGCTAGTGTTGAGCATTTTAAAGTAAGGTTAGAGCACCCTTTAGCTTTTGATTTTATATAACAGTGACATGCAGTATATAAGAGTGTTGATGTCAATTAATATGGTTGCCATGCTCCAAGGGGAAATTCCTATCCTCATAACACATAGTTTAGCCTACATTGTTTAATTATTTGCAGTAATTTAAATTAATTAACTTCACGATCTAGTGTAAATTGTACAAAACCATACTTTACATACAGTAAACTATTTCTATATAAGGTATTTATTTCAGTATAAAGAAATGGGAATTAAGTTATACAGTGGGGAAGCTTTGCAGGCAAAACTTTGAAAGCCTATCTCTGAGGATTTCTTGGGACTTACTCTGGTTTCTCAGTAGCTTGATTGGATGTCAGAATAAAAATGTCACTCGAACTGTGATACATGATAAGGAAGGAGAACATCAGTAACTAAAGGAAATGGCATGCAAGTCAGTGCAAAATGACAATGCAGTTTGAGGTAGTTCATTAACCACATAGTGTATTCAGCAATCTTTTTTTGCAGTATTCTCAGTGGGTGCCTGTCAGCGGACAGGTGCAGTCCACTTCTCTTTATTAATGACAAGTGAAATAAAGCAACCTGTGCAATGAGCTCTCCTGGCAACATGCCAGTGATGACAAGCCAGGCTGGGGGGGGGGGGGGGGGGGGGTTATGACACTGTAACAGTTAGCACCTGAAAACTGACAAATACTCAATTACTTTACACACACAGGCAAGCATTGCAACAAATGCTATATGAACTTGCAATACTAGGAATTAATTTGTTTTATAAAGTAAAAGAATTGCCCAAAACTGCTATATTGCTATATCATCAGGACAGAGGAGAACCGTTTCTCTCTAATGAGAAGCAACCATTAGTATTTCTTGACAGCCATTAGTGTGTGTTTTATACCTATCTATGGTTAATGCCTGAATTCAACATAGAGCTGCTCGATCTGTCTAGCTTCAGTGACAAAAGTTTTACAAATACTGTTTTTGTATTTCTGTTTCCATTTTTTCTGATTCTATTCTTTTTTTACTCCATGCCATGTTTATGTGTAAAAACAAATTTAAATGTATGTATAGTACACTTCAAGACCTTACCAGCAACACACAATGTACTTTATCATTTGGAAACTGCAGGTTCTAATCCAGGCTATGCCACTTTCAAAGAGGTTGCGAGTACCCAAAGGATGGTGCACAACTACCCACATGCTGATGTTTTTGCATGGCTGCTTTTCAGCAGATTTTGACATTGGCTAGATAGCATGTATGTTGTTTTCATCTTTCCCAGAGCTTGTGTGAGTAGTAATGAACTGGGTTGAATAGTAATTGGCTAGAAGCTAGAAGTTGTTGCCAAAAAACATTGGAGGACACAGTTCCTACATACAGTACCAATAAAGTTAAATGATTAACATCCTACCTTTTAGCCCTTTAATAGCTGTGCATAATGTGTATGTAAGAACAAAATGTGAAAAAACATACATTTATCAAACCTTGGATAAGAAGAAAAACCTTCCTAATAGCCTTAACTCTTTTTATTTAAAAGAGATCAGGCTTTTTTCTGCAATGTGCTGTTAACATTACAAATATCAGAAGCAGAGTGTTTAAAAACAGAAAAATATTCCCTACTCTGGGGTTTAAGCACCGCAGAGAAGGGCACACTGCAGAGGTCACACAGGAGGCTGATTTAAATCTCACACTTGCACAGCAAGGTTGTCAGTTTGTTCCTGATTAAACAGGGGAAAGACTGTATAAGAAAGAAGAAAACAGAAGAAATGCTCTAGATCTCTAGTTTGAAATCAGTCAGTCACGTTAAAAGAATTCTCAGTGTTATACCTGGAAGCATGGGCAGTTTGAGAAGGGTTTTACAAAACAATTTGCTAAACAACCACAAGTACAAGTATTGTGATCTACAATAATGAAATAATAATCTACAATAAAAATAATTAAACATTTACTTTCAAATTGATATAACCCTAAATATCTACTGATGATCATAATGTAGTCGATTTTACAGGGTGTGAAGAACTATTCTTTTTCAATTTTGTGCATATTAATCAATATTTTAAAATAAATGTAATCCTATTTCAAGTTACTGTATACTTCAGTAAATTCAGCCATAAAGGACCATAGAACAACAAGGGAAGGGGTTATTTGGTAGGCTAGAGAGTAACAATATTCCATAGTTATAAGACAATAAATGGTATTATATTATAAAATAAAATCACAAATTATAAATTAAATGATATAAACTGTTAGTTTATAAAGAGTGTGTGGATACAGAACAGTACTGTACAACTCTTTAAATACTTAATACATATGATTTCACTCTCTGATTTTATGTTCATACTGTAGAACAAGTATATACACAGACCTTCTGTGATCACTGTTTGTTATTGAATTTACTTTCCCATTGGAGCTTTAAATTTGATTTTTTTTAAATGAAAACAAATTTCCCTGTTTTTTTCCTTGTAACCACCAAAACAGCACTGGTGGATCATGTTGTTGCTAGTAAATGTTTTCACAGGAATTTTATAGTGTGTGTTCAACATCAGTTGGATAAGCGTCAGTGTGCATCAGCTTGTGTGTGTGTGATTTTAGGTACACCAAAAGACAGGAGCCTGCACCAGCAATGCTCATTTGGAACATTGACAAAGTACAGTATAAATCACATCGCCTTTACACCTGTGTTTTGGCAAGGGTAATGAGAATACAATTAGCACATTCTAAATTGAAAGGTACTATAGGATACTGCATGGATACTGATTTAATTTCAGTGTAATCCCTACAGTATGTGGCCTTTAAATAGATCACTGTGTATAAATATGAAATTCAGACTTTTACATTAGTGAAGTCAATAAATGAAGTCTTATGTTAAGAGTAATGTTGTACTGTAAGTAATGTTTTAGTTTAGTTACTTTTTATCCCTGTATAAAAATTATTCTCTCATAATTATGAGTGATACAAATTAATGAAGATCCACATTTTCTTAGTTTTTTCTTCTGCCATCTATTTGTAAGGTTTGTCTAAAAACCGAAATATTGTACTTTGCAAAATATATTTTGAAAACTTTTATGCACAGTGTGTTTGAAAGTGAGAAGTGATACAACATTAACAGCCATTCAGATACACTCATTATTTTCTACCTGGTTTGTGAATCCAGATATCTTTTGTTACTCATGAGTCTGTGTTGAATGGTTGAATGTCCTTTCCAAAGAGAAAAGGGATCTATGTCATAATCTTAAGAATAAGTTTATTCTGTTTCCAGTGTTCCACAAGTGCAACTAATACATTACATCAAAAACATCAAGATGCGAGTAGTTATTTTTGCTGTTTTTATGCTCACTTTATAGTATGCTTGGAACATGATACGGAATTTCAGATGACTTGACAATACAGTGTTTTGACAAATGCTTTGCCCTGGAGCTGCTCTACATGTAGGACTTTGCAAGAGATGGGGGTTTACTGTTGACATCCAAGTCTACCTGGCTGTGTAAGAAAGCACTGTGTACTAATATAATAGTGACCTACTATCAGACGGAAGAAAGAATCTGTGTAAGGATATGCATCATTTAGTTGTTGCAGGCTAAAAATGACTCAATCCTTAGTGACATTAAAAAAAAATCTAAAGTAGCTTGAAAAGGTGAAGTGAGTGAAAAGAAAAAAAGTTTGCTTTTTTCTTGTGTGACTGCACCAGGCCACCTTGTGAAATAGAGATTTTCCAGAATGATCTTAACACTGCACAGTTAGATGAAAAAACAGATTTTGTGCCATTCTCTTTCTATGACAGACAATCTTAATGTTCATCACCACACCACATCACATCAAATCACACACTGCTTATCCAATACAGAGCCACAGTAGCTCAAGATCTATTCCTGGAAGCAATATGTACAAGGTGCGATACACCCTGGATGAGATGCCAGTCATCACAGGGGGCACACAAAGCACACACTCACACTTCTGCAATTTTTTTTAGAAGCCAATGAACCTATCAGTACAGTATGTCTTTGGACTGTAGGGGCAAACCGGATCACCTGGAGGATACCCACATGAGAACATACAAACTCTTTGCAGGTAGCACCCCAGGAATTGATCCCAGGACTAAAAAGCAGTAATGCTCATATTGCTGTTTCCTTAATAAGGTGGAATTACTGTTTATCCTTGCAGTTGAAAGCCAGATTAGATGATATACTGTAGATGGATTGATTATAACTTCTCACTGACCTACAGTAAGTGGCAGGAAGTGATAGTTGTTAGCTTTAAATGGACAGTGAATTCGGACATGTTTTCTGTATTCCAGGCTGACAGTTGTTTCATTATTCTCACTAAGGGTCACTAAGGCACTAGGATGTACACTATAGATCATGTAATAGGTTTATTCCATGCTGAAAAAAAGAAGAAAGAGAACACAACGTTTCGGCCGTGGAGCCTTCTTCAGGTGTCAACCTGAAGCACTTTACATTCTGCTAATTGCACTTAAACAATACTTTTAATAAAAACAGAATCCTAAAGTGCTTTGCAGAAGCCACCTGGATGATGTACATTAGCCATAACCTCATTTAGCTACAGTATATAGCAGCGGATAATGTAATGAGAAGTGAGAAATTACTTCAGCAACTGTATTAATCAATAGGCAGACAGAACGTGAAACCCTAAACCTAGAGTTAAATTTAAGCAGAACACCAGTGTTATGACTCCTATTTACCAAACAGTGACACTAGTTTTTTGAGTGCCACCTTCTGGTCCAGTAACTACTTACAACAACAACAACCCTGTATTCCTTGATGGGCTCCTGTTCGTAGACCAGGTCCAGCTTAGCTTCTGGGATCTGATGAGATCAGGCTAGAAAGATGGCAATGCTGCTGTCTTGTAGGCCCTTGTAGGGCAAGTCCTTCTAAACGCCATCTGTATACAACACAACAACCACCAGAGGGAGCTCAACTAGCCAATCAGCGTTAAATGTCTGTACCAGCAGCACTGCTTCCAATGCTCAGCTGTGACAGACCTATATTAGAACCTGCACAAAAAATCACTGATGAACACAACAGGCTTTGGCTGCAGTGTTTGGTATGAGTTTGTTTAAGAGGGTCCCTGCAATCAAGCCTTAATTGTTAAATGCCAAGAGTAAAACTACATTATGACTTAATTATAATTCTGGTGTTATTAAAACACCAATGCCTTATCTGGAAATGCTGTTTATGCTGTGTTGCACAATGCAAATTCATTTATGTATACAAAGAAGTATTACTTGCAATTACAATCTTTTGTGAACATTTGATTGCTGCAGTATTTGAATTAGGCAGTCTTGAGGTGCCATCCTTATAGACATTCATCAGTTGTTGTCTCTTGTCGTGATTTAAATGTCAATTTTTGTGGAGCGGTTACATATTCATGTTCTGTGAAAAAGGCACAAGAAATCATGACTGAAGCACATTGAATGACAGTGTACATTTCACTTTTTCATTTTCATTTTAACACGGTCTGTCCTATGTACTAATGTAAATGAATGAGTAATTTGTTTCACAATAAATGTAAATGAAAATCATTCTTTTTCATTAATGACCACTTCACAATCAGTGGTATGTTCTGTAAAGAGACAAGCTTACCAATATAAATCTCATTATTTGTTTATTTTATTCAGAGTGTTTTTTCTTTGGTTTTGTTTTACCTTTTTTTACTGTACAGTATATGTTTCAGCAGACAGACCTTTCATTGTACTATTCAGTCTCAAGGTGTGACAGCGTAGCATTTCCACACTTCTAGTTTTCTGAGTTATATTATATTTCAGTTCAAAAACATTGTTTTTCTCACACAATGTTTAACTATTGCCTCATCAATGTAAAAAGGCTGGAACTTTGTGTGTAAGCCTTTTTTCACATTTCTAAAATGTTGTTTTTTATCTTTATGAATTCATTATTCAACAGTACTACGTTGTAACATCAAAATCAATCACGGCTCTTTTAAGAAAAGCATTTTATAAGAATTTTTATCACCTTTAAGATTTATATTGTAAGGTTACAAATGACTGTTCACAAATGTCAAAGCATTTACAGTATATAAGATTGTTCTTCAGTTTTACTTTCCATTAAATGGAGTGTGCAGATAACTGGGTTACATCTTCAGCTGTCTTTACAGTGAGGTTTTAAAATGTTATGTTTCCTGGCAAATGAGCCACAACATTGGGTAACGCTTGTTTCAAATTTCCTTAAGTAAAAGCATAAGGTGTTAAATACATCAAACTGCTTTGTTACCAGACTCATATGTATGACATCCAAACCTGTCTTTTATTTATGTTTAATGAACTGATCTGTACTAATCATGAACTCATTATAACATACCATACTTAATTCGCTAATAAAGGCGGGAGGCAAGTAATGCAGGCAGCATCCATAATAAATTAAAATCATCTTGCAGTCTGAAAGTTTTTCTCTTAATTTGTTACTGTGAAAGCTAAATCTCTTGTATAGTAAATTATACTGCGCCTTGCGTCTTTTTGCAGGGAGACAGAAAGCAAAATAAGTCATAAATCTCCCAGAAAATAATGAAACTTGTTAAAAACACATTTAAAAGGAATCACTTTCTTTAAAAAAATGAAGCCTTAGTAAAACTAAAGATAACAGTATACTTTTGTAGAGGTATTAGTAGTTTATTTTTGTCATATAGAAATATGTAAGCTTGGCACACATTGAAGAATGTAATATTTTATTCAATCATTCCATTATCACAACTGAAAGCATTTATTGGGTTTTCTTTCTAGCTGTGTTAAAGATGGGTGAGAAAAATAGTTTTGTTCATGAAAAAGTTGTCAAACTACAAAACATATAAAATTGGTTAAGACCTCAAAATTATCTGTTTCATGCTGTTTAGATTCCCTTTTATATGAATGATTTTCTAGGCCTTTGTGGTATTTCTCATCTTCCCTTCATTAATCAAAACAGAATTGCAAAGAATAATGCAAAAATGGGATTTCTTGACAACTACAGCTAAGATTATTTCCTCAAAAGCTCCCTCAGTATTTCTGTACTGTGCTGAAAGATGTAATGTAAAATCCCTTCCTTTTGCTCAAAATTGTATTATACTTTGTATTATTGTTATAGTTGTGTTTGAAAGCAATAAACAAAAAGAGAATAGAGGCTTTTGATACAGTATATTATCAGAAAGCTATGGTGATATGATCAGTGATATGGTGTAGGTATGGTGTAGATAGCCTGTCAACATTGTTTGCTTAAATCTTAGGTCCAGTGAGAACTCTTAAAGATACAAAATGGCAAATGCCTGCTAATACTTAAGAGTCATTGCAGTAAATGTACTACAATATTTGTTTCAAAGCATGCATATTCACAATACATACACATAAAAGAATGGTGGGTAGCTGCGTCAGCATGCGTAGGCTGCAAAGGAACAAGTAATAGGTTTATTCCATGCTGAAAAAAAGAAGAAAGAGAACACAACGTTTCGGCCGTGGAGCCTTCTTCAGGTGAATCAGCTTTTTGACTTTTCCTTGTGCTTTTCATATATTTTTTCCTTTTCAGAAGCAATTGATTCCTTTATCTAATTCTTCAGACAATATTAAAACAAGAAATACATTTACCTTGTGTAAAAATAAACTATGGCAGCTGTGGATGTGATGCAAAGGGGGGAACACTGGTTCCCAGAGCATTGCCGTTTCAGCCCTGCCTAGTGTTGCTATGGTGTTAATTAGTCAAGCCCACATTTAATTAGACAACAACTGAAGCTGATAAGATAAGAAGGGTGCGTTCACTGGGAGTTGTAGTGATAATTCTGAACTGTGTTTTCTCAGTCCAAATGCATTTTCTACATTTATGGTAGGTGTTCAAAACACAGAGATTATAACTGAAGTCTTTCATTTTAATTTTCTATTTGAACATGATCATGTCTTTTACTTTTAACAGAGTTTGGAGCATTATATCAACCACAGTAACAGTCAATAAGCTGAGGGTGTAAGATACAGTATGTACAATGCTTTGTGGAAAAAACAATCCATTGTGCAAACGTTCTTTTGTCAGATGTGTGAATAAAAAGGTGAGAATGTCAAGGACAGCTGACGGTGAATTTAGGGAAAAAAGAGAGTAAATTGTCCACAAAATCTCTAAGCCCAAATGGAAGGGGAAAAACATCATTGGATAGCACAGTCAAAACCACAGTTTTGACCACTGCTAGCCAGCAGCCATATCACCCTGGATGGGAGACCTCCTGGGAAAAACTAAGGTTTCTGCTGGAAGAGGTGTTAGTGGGGCCAGCAGGGGGAGCTTGCACTGCGGTCCATGTGGGTCCTAATGCCCCAGTATAGTGACGGGGACACTATACTGTAAACAGGCGCTGTCCTTCGGATGAGATGTAAAACAGAGGTCCTGACTCTCTGTGGTCATTAAAAATCCCAGGGTGTTTCTTGAAAACAGTAGGGGTGCAACCCCGGCGTCCTGGCCAAAGTTCCCCTTGGCCTTTACCAATCATGGCCTCCTAATAATCCCCATCTGTGAATTGGCTTCATTACTCTGCTCTCCTCCCCACTGAGGGCTGATGTGTGGTGAGCGTTCTGGCACACTATGGCTGCCGTCACATCATCCAGGTGGATGCTGCACATTGGTGGTGGTGGAGGGGAATCCCCATTACCTGTAAAGCACTTTGAGTGGAGTGTCCAGAAAAGCGCTATATAAGTGTAAGCAATTATTATCATACCAACTCTTTTACATCAAATAATGAATTTGCCGGAGTATAGATGTGTACAGTATAAATGTATCAAAATTGAAAACACTGAATATAAAGTTTATGACTTATATGTAATGCTTTCTGCTTTGTTGTGTTTTTTGCCCCTGTGTTTCTTCATTACTTTCAAATGGTTTGAATTCAATTTAATTGTTAAAATGCAGGTTATTTGATGTTGAAATGTTTCAGTGAATGAGCTACTTCATGGTGAATGCTTATTCATTTTCACAATTGATATTTTTCCTATGGAAGATATCAATTTTGCCTCCTTAACAGCATGAGGTAATGTTTTTGAGAATTTAAGAGCATGGCGTCTTCATTAGTTGAGAGAGTGATATTAATAGGGATTAAATTCATTAACTGCATGAGAACCCTTTAAAATATCATGTCACATTTATGATTCTCCCTCATTTAGCACATATTGGAATGACATTCAAAATGAATTTTAAAACCGTTTTGTGATTTCAGAGCAGTATTGTGGTCAAATTTATTTTATACACAATATAATTTCCAGCTTGATGAACTGCCTTTCAGGATGCTGTCATTAGCTTCCTCACATTTCCGTATTTATTTTCCTCTGATAAGAATGGTTTTGCCCACGCCGCAAAGTAACTCATTTCTGGAATCATATTGAAACCACAGCTTTTTTAGTCGTGTTTCTACCTGTATAGGAATTCATGTCTATTGAAAGGTACAGTATTAATTCACTCTGTTTCGAGAAAATAATATACAAGCTATCAGATGCAGGTTGGAACTGAAATTGCGCATCAGCACAAAGTATTTGGTCAGCCAGAGCTCTGACATTGACTTTTTTCCCTTCTCTGTCATCACTAAAATTACTATGCGACTTCAGGATAGACTTGGCCAGTGTGCAGAAGCCAGGTCAAGCCATTATTATTGCAGCAGAGCATATAGGAGGTAGTCTCGTTTTCTGTAATACATCAAGCCCTTTCATATAACTTGCCACTATTTGGATCAACAGTGCCAAAGTAAAGCAACAAATGCCACAGTAGCTGTTGTTGAAGGCTGTGTATACTGTACATGGATGTGCTTACGGGGGTAATATCAGTGTATGCAGCATCAAACAACACTGTGTGTGCGTTTGAGTACCAATGAAAATGTTTTTATTTAAAAGGCTGATGTTGTTATGACTTACAACTTACTGTAGTAATTTTTCACATTTAAAAAATCTTACTGAGAGAAGAAAGGATGAAATCAAATTAAATGATTGACTGTTACTCTTCCCATTATGGGAAGCCAGAATTGGGTGATAGGAATGAATGCTGAATTAAGACGCAAAACTGCCTTTAAACTTTTTTTCTCTTTATGGTGTGAATGTTATTTTTTTTTCTTTCTAAGGTGGAACGCTGAAGTCCATATTCATTGTGGGCCTAACTATCAATGAACCTACACTTAAGTATCACTCATGTCCAGGCACAGGCACGTGCTTGGAGCACCACATTAGTTTTTTTTACAATGCCTGATTAAGATGCTGCAGTAAAAATAGTACATAAAGGTGGGTGTGGATTAAAATCAAACTTGTGACCCATCTATCAAGCACAAATTAGAATATCAATGGTCCATGCCTGGATTGTACTGACTGGATGGAAGAGTTATAAGAGTTTCAGTGATGTCCTGGGACAACGATGCTTTTTCTCACCACAGCACATTGATGAGAGAACTGGAAGCTGAAATACTATTCTCGGCTTATTTTTTAGTCTTCAATAGCCATTACGTCTTCTTGGATTTTTTCTCCAATGTCCTGACACGTATTCCCGTCATTCCTGTGGTTTGTTCCAGTTATTTTGGTCTGTTTCCAAAGTAGAGGCACACAAATACAGTACAGTAACTACGGTATTTAAAAGGCTGCCCTCACAAGAAGGGTCTGTTTTAGCAGATGACTTGAAAATGATATACAGTGCAATATCAACAAATTAGGCAAGAGTGCCACAATTACCATGGCTATCTGTAAATGCATTAACTGTGTAAGAAACAATGAATGAATCATCCAAAAATGTTACTAACCAAAGACCTGGGGATACATACGGCTGCTATTTTGGAGTCTGTCTATGTAATTTGTAACCTGTGTACCCAATTCATTGACATTTGTAAATCTCTTTTGCTTATAGACAACATGTTAACCCTGCAGTCCAGATAGATTTTACTGTTTTTTTTTTTAAGATTTATGATGTCTGAAAAAGAGCACAAATGCACACGCTTGCCTTCTGGCAGCTGTGCTCCCCTTTTTATGATGAAGAACAAGTTTCCATTATCATTCTCTCTGGTTTTGTCGAGAATTAAATTAAGAGAGGGCTAAACATTTATGCGAATAAACATATATTGCAATTCTATACTATAAATTGGTGATAGTGACAGTCCTTTACATAATTTATTACAGGGAGATTTTGAATGTAAAAATTATTTATTTGACAGCAAGCTGGAAGACAGATTACTTGGGGTCTACACACTCACACTTCTGTAATTGCTCATAAATTATTATGGTTCATGCTGATATGCACTGAGATTTCTTTAGGCCAATGAGCTTAGAAAAATTACAAATTACAATGTATTTTTCAAACAGGGAAGAGTGGAGATTATTTGAAATGCTTACGGAGAGCGGTTGTGCTGCTTTCTCATTTATAGAAAAACCAAACATTTCCATAATGAGGAAGAAATAAAACAAAAGACGGAAGAGGTTGTTGGTTTTGGTTGTAGTAAATGTTTGTTAATAAGGTGGCTCGTCATCTTTACAAATATATCTCAAGAGAGACGTATACACAATGAAGTAATAAACTGCAGTAACATTTTGCTATCTTTATGAAGTTCGCCAAATTAAGGTGTGCTTGTCCCATTACTTTTCAGGCCAGAAGTCAAGATTGAGTTTAAAAATCCTAATCTGAGGATTGCAGTTGTCTCGACATTCTGTGGGTGCTAATTAAAGGTGCATGTTGAATCACTTGAAGTCCTGACATTGGTTCAGATCTGGGCTATTTCATCAGCTGACTGTGAAAGGTATCTCCCTAGCTAGTAAGACTTACTGTACAGTAATTGACTCTCTATCACCAGGATATGATGAGAATGGTCTGGTAAGGGTATCCTATTCTTCCACCACACAATCATGATCTCACTTGTTTTCTTGGATACCTATGTGCTTGCAGTATTGTTAATGACATTGGCATTTTTCTTCCAATCTAAGACAGCTCAGGGCCTCAGTTTGACAAAATAGGCAAGGCTCTGACAGCATACACTTTTCAGGAACTCCTTATTCTTTCTGAGATTATATGGGGACTGTACCGGTAACAAGACAGGGTTGATTAACGTTATGCAATTGCAAACCAGAGGCAAATATAATTGAAAAGTGTGCAATATTGTTCACACAGTTACTGCATGCAAACAATGCCATCTTGAATATAATTGTAAAAAGAGTATTTGTGTAAGAGTTTATATAAACTCTACTCATACATATATACAGTACATACATACTGTATATAGATGTATACATATTGTACATCTTGGTGATTTCAACATACTGTAGATGTGGATTCTAACTGCTGGGCTATTACCAATTTCTGACCTACTTTTGATTGCTTTTGCTTTACTCAGCGTGATAACTTCTAAATACATATAAATGACCATACACTAAACCTAGTCAATTCTTCTTGGGTGGAGATACATGTACAGTAGATGTACATTTACAATTTACAAGTGTTTGAACTTGGCATTCTGACCACACAGCTGTCCAACTGGTCCTGACAAATTCCCCACCCCATCTTAATAGCAAATTGCATAGAATGAATTTGATTAGTTCACTATTTTGATGGAGGAGATTTAAAAAATGTATTTAGTGTCACCAAGTCTTTTTGCTTGAAGATTCTGTTACTCATTACAATTAAAACCTAACGCAAGTTATTGATGTTGCATTTGAAAGTCTAGCCACTATAAATCCTCATCTACCTTCTTTCTTCCCCACAGTAAACGTGGAATTGTGCTCTATGATGGCAACTGAATGATGTCTAGAAAATCTGTAGAGAAAAAAAAAGAAAGGACTGATTGTTTATTTACAGTATTGTTGAAAACAGATGCCTAAAGACGGCCATATCCTCTTTGTATTCCAGTCTTATTGAGAGGGGTGTAAACCCTCCAAATTTTTTCTCTGCGCTTTTCTCTATCATCAAATAAGTCTATACTTCTATACAGTGGTGGAACTCGGTCATACAATACTTTCACAGCAAAATATGTAACATTAATATCTTTGCCTCCTAAGCTGGCCTTGCCTCCTGCAGCTACTCTTTCCCCTTTTCATGGATTCTAAAATGTCATTTCACTGATTTTAATACCACTTACAGTATGTAGCCGAGTTGGCAGCTAAAACAGACCTGCTGCCTGTGTTTTGGAGCCTATTCATATGGCCCTACTTAAAGCTAGCTTCTCTGTTTTTTATCCATTTTACTAATCAGTCAGTAAGACCTAATCAATCAGTCCATTGCAATCATAGCAATATGATTTTCCTCCTGTTGGTGCTATCACGCTTGTGTTTAAAGGAAAACTAACCTGGATGCTCAGGTACTTAACAACTGACTTATTATTTCAAATTTGCCTTTTCTCACAAAACTTCTGAAATTGCTAGTGCCAGCTCAAATACTGTACGTCTCACCTTACATCTAATGAGCAGTTTGAACCTTTTCAGTCACTGTTTAGACGGAGCATCGCAGGAGGACACAGCCTCTGCAGTAATCCCTTGTAAATGTTTTGTTAAGGTACAGTAGACGATGGTTTACTGATGGCTTCTGACTCAGGTTTACTTAATATTCCTCTACTTAAGTGCAGTAACGCACTGTACATCCTGCTTGATCCATGGAAAGTTATATAGGAATCACTTGTACCTTCCTTCATTGATATAGTTCTTAAGAGGTTACTAGAAGCTAATTTGTAAATATTGGCCATATTTAGGTTGATTTTGTCCCATTCAGACTCCCTGACATTCAGATTTACTTGCAAAGCTAGTAGTAGTACTTTTCCAATAGTATTTGAACTTTACAGTTGTCTGTCTGACAACTGACAACTGTGTTAAAATATGGAAGAAACAGAGCTTTCTTGAGATAATCTGTGTCAAGAGGATGTGTTTATATGTTCTCAACATCATGTTCTCAAAGTTGGTCAGCAATAATTCTGTTGACTGTGATGAAATACCTGATGAATATTAGAATCCTGTTTTTTTTCTTTTTACCCTGATAACATTTGTGTTCAAATCAAATGTGTAGTCATTTGAAGCTTATGTTAGGAAGAACATCTTTTTCACATGTAGCTCATTTGCCAAATTAAAGCACTCAAGATCAATACATACAATTGTAGAAGTCACTGCTAGAAATTAGGTAAAGACATACAGGACATGTGTGGAAGAATAATACACACTGTATGTAGTAACTTCCATCCTCTTTTTGCACTGCCATCCTACAATATTTAAAATGAACTTTAAACTTTTCTCTCTATTAAGTCACTGAATGGTCTAGCTCTTAATCTAAGATCTGGTTATCCAGTCTCAACGGTAAGACTCCGCACACTGGGAGATACATCCTCCTTGTGTGCTGAACCAATTCCTTCTTATGTGGTGTACCAAATCCATTAGACACTTTACAGTAGCTGTCAATTTCAAACTTTTCTGAAGATAGCACTTCATCATATCTATTAATGTCTAATTTACTCATGGTTGTAGTGGGTTAATTTGCTGTGCTTTTATTTATTCCTCCATGAGGTGTAGCACATGAGTTCTATTCCAGAACACTTCGAACCTGTGACATTTGAAAATTCTTTATCTGCTTTTAAGCAGTCATTTAGTGATGGTTATGTATCCTCATCAGTCCTTTGATGAACTCTAAGGACTGTTTCGTTGTGGTTGTATTCAGCAGTTGGTCTGTATAAACTTCTTCAAATCCATAGTGTTTTTTCTGCTTCTGTTTTCTAGTGGATGGCTGTATAGACTGGTCAGTGGATCTGAAGAAGTACAGAGTCTTGGCAGGTGAACCAGTGCGGGTGAAGTGTGCTCTCTTCTACAGCTACATCAGGACTAACTACACAATGGCTCAGAGTACCAAGCTTCGGCTTATATGGTATAAAAACAAGGGGGACTCGGAGGAGCCAATCATATTCTCTGGACACAGACTAAGCAAAGAAGATGACTCCATCTGGTTTCGATCAGCTGAGTTACAGGACAATGGATTTTATACCTGTGTGTTAAGGTAAGCACCCCAAGTTTAATTTAATGCACAGCACATGTATAACCCTGACAGCAGGTAGAGTTCTCTATCAAAATAAATATGTATTAAAAATCCTCATTCCTGTAGACTGCCTCTCTGTGCCTTGTTCCATTTTTGGAAAGAAAAAAAATGCGATTGAAGATGTCGCCTTTCATGTCTGATAAACCCAGCTACCTTGTTTATTAAATTTACCAGTACAATATATCTGATTGAAACTGTGTAAAGTTGTGTCCTTTAAAACAGAGAATGTCTCCAGTTTGCTGTATTACTATGAGAAACAAACCTTAAACATATTTACCTAAATGTCACCTTCTGAAGTCATTTTAAACTTTTTAAAGAATTATGCAATCTCCTTTGAGTAACTGTGGTGTGACGAAATATGAAATCAGTAGGAAAAAATGAAATATGGCATTGCACCCACTATGACTGAAATTATCTCATGACTCATGATTAGAAATGTGTGATTCAATAAAAAAGAGATGGTAAAGAAATAGTTTATTTGGAGTTTATTTCTGTAGTGAAATATATTTTTAGGCCACAGGTTTTCTAATTTATGTAGGTGTTACATATTATGTATCTAAAATATGTAGGTGTGTTCATATAATAAGAAGCCTAAGAATTATTCTTCCACACATGTCTTGTATGTCTTTACCTAATTTCTAGCAGTGACTTCTACAATTGTAAAAAAAATATCAGCACTTTCACAATGTCTTAGCTGACACAGTCCTTGGCCTACAATAATGGTATCTAATAACTCTAAATTTACATACACTTTGTGCCCAGCAGTGATTCTAATTATGTTAAATGAGCAATTGATATGACTGGTGAAAGCTAGTATACTTTTCAGTCCAGCATTAGATAGCTGTTATATGGAAACCTCTTTTTACCTGCTGAACAATTGGATAAAAAGAAACATGAATTTAGCACTGGAGACATAAGACCTTATTGAGAGCTTGTTCTATATTTATAAGTACCTTCTGACTTACAGTACATACCTATCAATCTGTCTTAAGACTTTGAATACTTCATTAAGTTATAATGCATCTTAAGCAAAATATTTTTTTAAATACAAAATATACATTTCCTATAAAAAATATGAAATATTTCAACCTGTGTTTAGGGGTTAGCAGCTCACAAATGGAAGATAAATAGCTTTCCATCACTTTTTAAAACCCCCTGCTGTTTAAAATATTGTGTATACATATGAATGTATTCACCTGAATATACAAATATGTCAGCGCATAAAACAACTGAGAATTACTCTGAAAACTGTGTTCAGAGTACAGTCATGAGCCATTAGGACACGCTCAGTATTTAGAAAGGGAATAAGACATGCTTGTAAAAGACAATTGCTGTAAAATAACATTCCCAGTGACTGCTGTGTCTGAAATGACATAATGCTGTTTGAACAAAGAAATCTATTTTCTTTGAAGGGCCAGTGACCTGCGGGAGAGATAATGCGGTGTGTGTTTCTGGCAAAAGCATCCCGCAATGCATGACGACACAAAACGAAAAAGCAGAGAGGAGTAATAAGCCTGCTATCAATATGCAATTCTGCTTCACACTGGCAAGAAATGACTTTGCAGTACATGACTTGCAAACAGTGATTATGGGAATGTTAACACATTACTGTACTATACTATGCTGCTTCTCTTGGTTTCTCATAAAATGCGATTATACTGTATAAAAATAACTTGAAGCATCTGCATGGTTATACTTCAGATAAGCAGTTCTCCATGCCTTAGGAATGAACAGAATCACACACAATGATGCAACACACAACAACATACAGTACAGTAGCAACAAAGTCTACACTTGTATTTGCTCGTTGGCTGATGTTGCAACAGTTTCTACTGGCAAAAACAGGTTTATTTTAGATTTCACTCCCCCCACTCCAGAAGTATTTTTTTAAACTAAGGCTAGACTTAAAACTCCCCTGAGGCTTACAGAGTAATCTGCACCACCTCTCTTTTTTTCCTTTCATGAGATAATTCTTCTCTCCACTATCCCAGTGGTGCCACGGACCCTGCCTCACAAATTGGTCTGGTATTTTAACCTTTCTATTAACCTTGTGAAGAGAGAAACTAAGAGAAAGCTTGGCCCGTGCAATATGCACTGTAACTAGCGTTCTTAAACACGGGTTAGGGATATGATATCAAAGAGCTTTTTACCATTGCCTGAACGTTTATTGCTTTAGTTAAGTTACAAAAAAATGCAGTCTGTGAAGGTGTAGCAAAGATGTGCAAATAAAAGACAAAGCAACATTCTACATGTATAACATAGCCTGCCATAGTACTTGTAATTACTGCATAACAAGAGAAAGAGTCTAAAACTTATTCAAGTCTCTTAGAACTCCATTTGCCATTTATAAAGAGACAGTTTTATCTGTGCATTAATTTTGTACACATCTCACTAAGGCACAAATGCCATGTGTTTTATCTTCTATGGTACAACTTCAGTGAAGAAAAGTCACCTTGATTCGAGGCTGAATGGTATTGGGATATTAATGTCCTGTGCTACATACTGTACATAAAACACTCACTGTCGTACCAGTGGAAGCTGTTCATGGTATATTCTTATTAATTCTTTACATCTGTATTCTCTCATCTTTTTTTACTGCTTTACATTTTACATTAGCAGGATACAAAAGTTGAATTTGATAAATTTGATAATAGTATTATTGTGCTCTGTTATGGAGACTGAACTAAATTTTATTAATGACATAATCCAATATTATAATACAATGCACTAAAAAGAACAGTAAGAATTGATTAGAGTCTTGTGTAATTCTGAAGTAGCAAATAGCCATCTTGAACAAAATCTTTGAAACATTCACTGCAGCTTGCACCATGCAAAGGCACCAATGGAGATCTGAAAAGGAAAAACTAGTAGCAGTTAATTTCCATATTAATTTCAATTATTCTACATCCAATGCTAGCAGCCAAAATCCGTTGTCATGATGGACTGTATGCACCATTAGTTGCGCTGTCTAAGGTCTAGTGATTTCAAATTGCCCCCTGTATCTACAGGTATTTTCTCCTTTACAGTCACTAAACAAAGTGTTTAGGCTGTTTTTGTTGTTGTGTTTTTACCACTGGACCACAGTGTTAGTTATGATTAGTTATCTAAGCAAACAAAGTTCCACAGGGATATTAGACAAATCTTAATAAGCTTGCTTGCACTGAGCCAGGCAAGATTTCTTTTAATGTGCATTGCCTTTCTAACCAATTGTTTCAATGATCAAGACTGAGGGAGTCCAGAATGTCACCATACCTATAACTTTAGATTTGCAGGTACATGAGAGCTGTTTCTCGAAGGCTTCCTTGCACATTGCTGCTTTAAATCAATATCTGTTAACTCTTTGTTCAAGATGTCTTGCCAACATTCTACTTTTTCCAGTGGTACATTTTCCAGTGGAAAGGGTTTGCAAAGTCAGCAACTTCAATGGTTGAAAGCCCGGTTGTTTTTGATTTGCTATTCATGGAAGAGATCTACAGGGAATGCTCTGTTGACCTTTGACCACTCAAAATGACCTTGAAAGAGAACATAAATACCAGCTCCATTCCTTTGAATTATTCGTGTGATTTGTAACCTAAAAATTAAAGCCTTTTTACTTTATTTTTCTATCATTTAGGACAAGCCATTCATCTTTTTTACAGCAAATAGTACAGCAAATACAGCAAAAAGACATACAGTAACCTAACTTGCTTAATGGGCTAAACTGTCATGTCTTTTATCGTCATTTATTACAGCATTTTGATGTACTGTACTTGTTAAATCAAATTGAGGATACTGTGTACAATCAAAATTAATGTACAGTAGTTTAACCTTATTGCTAGAGCTTAATGATATTATAGGAAACCTTTCAATTTGTAACAAAAATGTTTTAAATGTCTCTGTAAAATGCAACACATTGTAGAATCACTTTCTCAAAAAATTCTAGGTATTTTTAAAATGTTTTTAAATGTAATATTTCTCGGTAGGTACATGTACCTCAGAGTACAAATGATTAATTCATACTTAACTTACAGTACTTGCTAACCCAGAAATTGGTTTGTAGATTAGTTTATTTGATCAAAATCACAGTCTGATTTTACCCAAAATTCTAATTGTCTTTATGCAACCAGCTGCTTTTTCACATACTGTACTTTAGGGCACTATCTTTTACAGTACATTCTGAGCTGTTTAACCCAAAATGTGTTCCAGGCACTTCATGGTACTACATACTCACTCTCCACTATATGTCCTCATCTGCCATTAAGACAGCATTCTGTAACCTCTTTCTTAACACCTGTTAGCAGGCCACTATGCAAAAAATGGATGCTTGTACTGTAGTCAAATTAAGGTTGATTATTATTGAGCTCTTAAATTGTTATCATGATTACATGAAATGTCTTTATGTAAAAGCAGGATTATATTCATAAACTGCACCATTTTCTCCAACAGTCAAGTCTTTGTACAGTTACCTGTACAAAGCCTGTAGGAACTGGTGTAGTCTAGATCATTTTCACTGGAAACACCTATTAGTAGGAAAGTGCTTTTTCCTTCATCTAAGTTACTTCATCTAAGACTTTACACTGGGCAAGATTCAGTGCCTCCCTCTAGATGGACATTCCAGGAGAAGAGAGAATTGAGATTAATTCTCAATTAATTAATTAAACCAGAATTAAAAGCCTTAATCTTCTAATGAACAGGGTGGATACGTTAGTGACAGGAGTGCCTAATTGAGAGAAATGAACCGTTGATCTTGGAGATCCTGTTAATCACAAAATACAAATTAGAAAAAAACAGGTAATAGTTTCTTATACTGTATACTTCAAGTGTGTTCCTTTAAAAGAGACAAAGCTTCAGTATGTGTATGGAAATATACACAAAGGTTCTGTGCCAATGTGTTGAACCACTAGATTGGACATGTTGGTTGTGTAGTGATCATTTTGAAAACCTTAAAAAGCACAATTTAAATAACTCTGATCATTGACCGGCTAGACTTTGGATATTATTATCTACATGTCATTAAAAATTGATAACAGTTTCTTTCTTGGAGTGATGCTGTGTTTTCTTCATTTCATTGCATGAACAAGATTGTGCACCAGTTCTGATACTCTTTGTGGACCTGAGAGCAGTTCAGTCCTCATTTCTTTTTAAAATCTAATCTTACTTAAATTTAGAGGTGACCAAAACTGCCAGAGAGCACAAGTTCATTTACTTCTATTTTGCGTTTGATCATTATTGACCTGGAATCCACAAGCTGGCATGACAAATCCCAATTTTCCAATAATTATTATTTTGAGGATCTTAAAAATGAGTCCCATAATTTATAAACAAATAATTTGATTTAATCTGAATCTTTCTGCCATAAAGGCCAATCATTTTACCCTCTTAAGACAAGAGGTTCACACTCTGTCATTTTTAATAAGAACCTGATTGTTCCATCTGGTACTTGAAATTGAGATCAATCGCCAGAGATTGGGTCTATCCATGAGTTTGTTTTGCTTGTAGCTTTTATATTTAATTTACTGAGTAAACTGAGATCCAGCTAGTGGGATTTCTAATCTTGCCTAGAGTAGTAGTTTGATTATCTTACTGGTCAAGCACCACTTTGAAATTTAACCTTAACCCTGATAAGTAAATTAAATGCTGATACAATATTTCTACATTTAATTTGCTGGAGTCTAAAGGCTTCAATAGTTTTCACTCCCATACTCTTCCTTATTAGAATATTATCAACATTTTAAACATGAATACATTGAAGTCTTTTGTCATTTCTTTTTCTTATGCATTTTGGACGCCTCATGATACAATTACAAATATTTTTTTTAAAACATGGCAGTCAAAGCTACCAACCAATTTATTTATAGAAACAGTTTATTTCTAGTTTATTGAAAGCTATTTTACAGGAATGCAGGGTGTCACACCTATAATATAATGTTATATTATGTCTATAATGTTAGAATTAATTAATGAGGCTAATGAGTTATAATTAATGTTTTAATTTTTAGAGGTGTGTACAGTTAACATACAGGTATATTGGCTTGAGTGTTCAAGCTTATTGAAATTCGTCTTTAGTACCATAATGATGCAATTAAATTGAAAGGGTGTTGCATAAGCTTTTCATTTAAAAATAATTACATAATACATAAAAGAATTACATGAAAAATAAATGAATTATTAATACACTAAATAAATCAAGATAGTACAATAACTGAACGCAATAATTGTTCATCTAAACTGTCATGAACAGATCAGTTAAAACATTGATTTTATTAGTTATACAGTACATCTATTTTATTTTGCATTAGTTTTACTTTATAATGCTAAAAGTGAACAATGAGTCAGGACTTTGACTCCTTTGTCTCCCTAATCTTCTTCCAATACTGTACAGTATACACCGTACATAGAAATCAATGTTGCAGAACTACACAGATAAATAACATTGTCTGCTTCTGTATAGCTTTCGCATTTTATTTACACGAAAACTATAGATGAAAATATTTCAGGTCACACCAATTATGTGAGACATCAGGTCCACAAGAATGTACCAAACTAAAACAGTACATTTAGATTAATGCTAAACTTTAAATCAGTTCTGATATAAAATAAGTTAAACCTATCTTCAAAGAGTAGTCAAGAATCTGGTGAAGCTACCAAATTATGCAACAGGAGTGCCACTGTTTTTGCAGAAGATATACTTCTAAATAACATGAGATGTGGGAGTCTCCTCAAAGTTCACGACGAAGCAGCATAATTATTCATGCTGTTTAAGCTACAGAAGTGACAAAGTGATCTTAAAGAAGACTTAGGGTTCAATGTGGTGATGTGTGAAATAGCTTGCTCATTCATCTCCAATAATGCACTGGAGCACAGAGGTTACAATGTTTATGTTAATCAAAGCATTATTAATTTAAATTAAGTCCAGGGACTTCGCTTTTTATCTCTTTGTGGTGGATCTGAAGAAAAAAATCTACTCGACGCTACTTTAGCACTAGGTTTATTCTAAAATGAAATCGCGAAGAAAAAAAAATCAATATTTGCATTCTATGTCATGTCTGCTGCTAGAGGTGAAATTAGAAATGTAAAGCCCTTTCTATTCCTCTAGAAACTCAACGTACTGTATGAAGGTGTCAATGTCCTTGACTGTGGAGGAACATGACTCAGGCCTCTGTTACAACAGTAAAATCCGATACTTGGAAAAGGCAGAGATCACAAAAAGTAAGACAATCGCCTGCCCTGATATTGAGGACTACATTGCTCCATACAAACAACCCATGATGACCTGGTATAAGGTAACTTAAATTATCTTTCTCATTCATTGAATAATAAAAGCCCTATTACACAATACAAAGTGTATAGAGACAGAAACCTAGAATGTCAACATCAAGCTCAGAGTGTGGAGAGGAGAATGGGTTCTTTTCTACAGCTGGATAAGGACTATTGTAAATGATAATGGGAGTTATTTAGAATGTCTAATACATTGAGCCACAAGGTTGTCAGTTTGTCTCAAGCGTACTTACAAATTGATTTACAATTGAGAATTCATATACAGATTCCTAAGAGCAGAAGATACAGAACAGGAGCTGTCACTATCATTTTAAGCAACTTTATTCACAATCACAATCCCTATTTCACGGGTCAAATGTATAAGGTTATCGATAACGAGATTGCTTCTCAGCTTTCCTTTATAGATAACTTTCATTATTTTGTTCTCCTAGTGATTGTAATATCTTAGTGAGATTTTAAATGTGTGCACAGAAACTTAAAGCTGCAATCAGCCCTGGAAAACATTATGAAAAAGAACAGAAAAAAGGATGTTGTGAGATGTGGGATCGCTGAAATATAGTGTGTAGAATCTATATTATTTGTAGAATCTCATTTGAGAAAATGAGCCACAAAGTCCCCTTTCACTTGTAATTCAGAGAAAGTACAGCTGATGTTTATGATTTGAAGTACAGTATGCGTCATATTAACCATATTAATTTAAATGGTTGTATCTTTAGGAATACAATGTCAGAGATACTTTTTCAGCATCCTTTCTTTTGCAGGAATGCCAGAAAACAACATGGAGGAGCTCAATAATAGTGAACACAACAAGTGTCACAATACCAGAGATTGAGGAAGGGGATGGTGGAAATTTCACATGTGAATTGAAGTACGGCAGTAGGGTGGTGAGGAGGACCATAGAGCTTAAGGTTACAGGTAGGTTTTGATGCTATTAAAGCTTAAGCATTGTTTACAATTGCAAAAAAGTCCTTTGCTAAATTAATAATCAAATAAGGCCTCAGAACGTGTAAGGAATTTGACACTTTTCTGGCTCACTGAAAACAATATCACAAAAATGTGTGTGTCGGGTGTGCAAGCATTGGTACAGTACAGCATGTTTAAGAGATTTAGTATAGTTGTAACCCAAAGTTTGATGTTCCCAAAACTGCAAAGCACTATGACTTTTACGAAGACCTTTGGAATGCATGCACAGTGAAGTGAATAGTTGTGTATCATGTATCAGAAGTGCACAGATGTAAGGAAACAGCGGTGGACTGTAAGGAAAATTGTCCACCGTGTCCGTGTTCCTCTTATTTGCCATGTTCATATTAGAACTGATTTGAGCGTTATCTAGTGATTGATAAGATGATGTTTGTTTCGCATTTTTGGCTGATTCTTTGGGGCGTGCTCAAGATGCAATTCCAGGCCAGTGCACTTGACCCTGGGGGTATTCAGAAAGTCCTCACTGTAGACGCTGCAGCTGTCTGTTCCTGTGTGAATTCCAGTTCTTCAGCAGAATCACAAGGCTGGCGTCAGAAAGGACTGAAACCACTGCATTTCTGTTACAGCTGCAGTTTCATTGCAAAATAAAAAAACACAGTGCCAATTAAGCATTAATCAATTAAAAAGGCAGTCATATCCATAAACGCTACTCATGCAACTTTTCTAGTTTAATAGCAACAAATGGTGCAAATACATTGCATACTGTATATGCAGGTTTTTATATAGTATGTGAATAGGCTTGGCTGCAAAAGAAAAATAATATTTTGCCATAAGGTGCATAAAGACCTTGGGTGAACACAACATACACAACACGCCAGAAGAGGCTACTTCATCTTGTTTGTCTTCATATCCTCTACAATACTATTGTATGATATTCACATTTATTTCTCTGCATTCAGATATGACGTATACCATATTTAATAAACTACACCATCACCTGCTATCGTTTACAGAGGCACCACTCTGATTGCAAGTTTGTATTGCTGTCACTTGCAGTGCTGCATTCCAAACAGAATAGTGAACATAATCGACCCGTTGAATTTGATGCTTGTTGGAAACAGCTGAAAGAAAACGATGGTTCTCACTAAGCAATCGTTAGCTTCGTAATAAATATTCCAAAAGTGTTCAAGGGAAAATGACTTTTCGGGAAACGGATACCTCTGGCTAAATTTAACAGAGTTAATTCTGTCACTCTGGAAAGTGAGACGGTGTAGGAATGCACATCATAACAACTGTAAAATGCATCATATTTTGCTGTCATTTTTGTCAGCAATATTAATTGTGACAGAAATATCGGCCTCTCCTTAAGCTCAGTGCACTTTATATGCCCTAACTTTTCAGTGTCTAGTCTAACATTTGCCCTTGTGCATCTATCTCTTGACCTATTTGTTTTATGGTTTCTCAAAGCGTTTGATATGCTTCTTTTCCCCCTGGCTGAATTGGCAGATAAAAAAAAAATGCTTCCGTCATTTTCCTGCTAATTTGCTAGAACTAGAAAAGAAACTGTTATACTGTAAAAGATTTACATGAACAGAGATGATTTTCTTTCCATAAATGTAAAAATTAAAAATGTATCAATCTTGGAAACATTTTTTCTTGTTGCTCAAGTTATACTGTAAGTCATAAGCAGATCCTCTGAATTATTTCATTGTGTGCTTGCAAATAAAAAATGAACAGGTGTTTCATTGTGAATATATAGGGTAGAACACAACTTAAAATAGAGAAGAATTGTGTGTAGCAAAAAAAAAAAGCCCCAGTTAATTATTTGATTAGTGTCTTCTCATTATACCTGATGTGTACAAATGACTCGGAGATAACCAGAGATAAATGGGCCCTGAATGCACCAGCTGTAAACTGTATGGATTATTCCATCTGTATTCTGTTTAGGGGAAGAAGGAGATATGTAGCTCAAGCTCTTTTTGAGCTTCAAAGGTGACTGTGGCATTGTGCAGGTGATTAAGCAATGAGAATAGCAAAGACTTTTAAGAACTACAGTACATGCCTAGTGAGCAAGAGAGCACCCAATGACAGTATTTATATTGTTTTTTTACAAGCAAACAGCTGCCTCCAAATTCAGGGAGACCAGTCATCTCAGTTGCTGTGTGTTTTGAATGTGATTACCTTAACATCCTTTTTCGAGATCTGAAATCACTCTTCATCATTTCTAGTGCTCACTGTTCTCTGAGTCTTTGAATGCTGTTGAGACCATTTGTCAAATCTTTATAGTGTAACAGCAAATATTGAAGTCCCTTCACATGTGCCTTGCAGATGTCCTATTTTGCTTAAAATGCTCTCCTATTTTGTTGAATTACAAATGATGAACACAGAGCAACTTTTTAATAGTTTTTAATCAAAACTTAAATGCTCAAACTGTACACTTGCGGGTGAGAAAATGAAATGTCACATAATCGCACAATGTATAGACAGCTACCATCTTTGTTTACCATATTAAGCCATCACATACTTCAGAATCTCTAGATTCTTCTGATAACTCCACATACTGTAGATAATCTCTTATACACAGATTTCACATTAACAAACGTAATAGATCATCACATCACCACAGTGGACACAACCTTTGGCTGTGGGTAGACATCTTGTTGTCCTCACTGTGCAGACTTTTGTAAAGTGAGAAAATTGTAATTCCTCTACCCCATGCCCCAGAATATTAGCAAACGTGACCTTCAGGTGTACCGAAAATGTCTTTCTGTTGCTCCCCCTTTACAGCTTTACCTAACGAACCCTTCTTTTTCAGAAGCAAAATGATTGTACACGTTTCCATATTTGACCATCTGAGGAAATCTGTGAAGACTATCCCAGCAAAACGCATGACCAGCTTTGTTGTAAACACTTTTTATTATTGAGACTGGGAAGAAAAATAGCTTTTTTAAACAAGTGCAGAAATTTCTTTTTGTGGCATTCATAAATATTTGTGTTTAGTGAAGACCAAATGGAAATGACATTAAGCCTTGACACTGGTGCATAATGGAAACTACTTAAGAGTGTGTGCCAATGGAACTGTGCATCATATCCAAAACAGGTAGTCCTGGGATTGGCAGAAGTGTCTGGGGTAGGGTGGGGTGAGAGGACAAACCCTTTAAAATGGAAAATATCTGACAGCAGAACACAGTCTACAATATTCATTCAACTGTTAAATGAGCTCTTCCTTTACATGTTTATAACATCAGAAAAAAAACCTAAGGACAGTTTACATATCTATCTCATTTCTTTGGCAGTATAGGCAATGTCAGAAAGGAATTTAAAATTAAAAGTCTAAGGCATCTTCTCCGGGTCACTTAGCGCTTCTGATGTGGAAGGTCTGTGGTTAACCAGAGACTGAGAAGGCAAAAGGTGCAGTTCTGTATATTCCATCTGATTCACTCACTGACTTGGAAAATTAAAAACACAAATGGGCTCATTTGCTCATCAACAGGAATATTATCTTGGTCATTGGTCAAGCAAATTGCATTATATCATCTAAAGATATGTTTTAGGAACAGGACTATGAGAGTCCCAGTTTATTTAGAATAGATAAAGTGAGAGAGTCATATACTCTTGAGTTTATATAAAATACTGACTCAATCACATAGTCTACATGTTCTCAACCCCTCTGTATAAATATTTCCTTTATTGCTGTGCCAGAAACTCATATTCCTTAGTGGGAGTGGGAAGATCTGAATGAGACTATTCTTTATAGCCATAATAACAGCATCAAAAAGTACCTTAAAGCTCTTTTCTTTATCTTGAATAATTTAAAACAAAAGGTACAGGTAGTAGATAAAAAATTGAAACACTAATGTAAAGTCACTCCATGACAGCTATAATTATAGACAGCCAGGTCTGTCCAGCATTTTTATAGATTATCCTAAGCATTCTGAGATGTTATTTCTATAATTAACACATGGGTCTCACCTGTTTGGAAGCCCTTGCTTTCAGTATATTTAATGTTGATCTTTTACTCAGATGTTTACATTTTTTTGGCACCTACCTGAATGTTATATCAAGAAACTAACCTCATGATATAGGAATCCCCATTATAACTTTGAATATAGTGCTATGGTCACAATATATGGTACTTACTGTATATACTTAATGTGATATATTACCCAATTTCATACTAATGAACAATCAATTTTAAATCCGTATTTTTTAATAATTACTCATTTGTAAATAATAAAATGGCTAATTTGTAGCACAAAAGGGAAATTATGAGGAGAGCATCCTCAGATCTTTGTAAAATGACCATTTGTACCTAAATTAGTACCTAAATCAATAAAGCGGATAGGAAAAAAAGTCTTCTCTTTCGCTTCAATAAACAACAGTTTAAGAGTCTTGATGGAAGTCTTAAAATTTTTAAAAGGAAGAAATAAAGTTGATTGTGGATGTAAATCAATGTAACCAGTCCAATAGATGACAAATCAGATTTAGTACTAATAGGATTTTTTTTATGTAAACTGAGAGCAATGTTAGGAATAGTTTTCTGACTTAAACTGAAGAAGCTGAATCTCTTTAGAGCCATATAGACCATGTGTTGAAGTTAGGAAGATTATAGGAAGTGAGGAAGCTGACTGGCCTTTTCCTACTCCTGGCATTTCTTATGGCATGTTATCATCTCTTTCTAAATGGAGTTTACAACATATGTTCAGGAGGAATAATGGCAGCTACAGTCACTTTCACTGCAGTTACCTTAAATCTTACTAATTCCCAATATCATATCCTGAAAGCTATGAATACCACAAGTAAGCCTTTTCTCCTCCACATTCACATATTTTATCCTTCCTCCATTCCAATTTCACCTTTGGTTGAAATCTAATTCTCCATGAGGGTCCCAGACAGACGAGTGGGTTGAGCCAAATCTTTGGAAGACTGAGTATGCAATAACTATTTCCAACGCATGTAATTTTAGGGTGTTGTTATTCCTCATGTATTTACAGCTAAATACAGATAAACCTCAACATATCCAGGGAGCTTAGAACCTTCTGCTTTCTCTGACAAAGACAGCATCATTAAAATGCTGTCTTCATTAGAGAACACATCGGGAAGAAGATGAAGTCCACCCCAGAGCAGTATGGCTCCTTCTAGCCACAGTTTATCCTTCTTAGTATCACAGAGTAAGAACACATGATTCCCCCATGGGATGCCAGACCATTACAGGGTTACTCCCAGCAATACTGGTTCCCACTTAATCATTCAGTTGGACTAGAACAATTGGGATAAAGTACCTTGCTCAAGATAACAGAAGCATCTGCAATAGGGACTGAAACCCATAACCTACAGTATTAGTTAAGAGGTCAAAAACCCATCCACCACATTATACTGTCTTCTTATTAAATCTGAGGGCTGCTTAATTGTATTGATTCAGTGTTTAATAGTTAACTAATCAATAATAGATAATTACTACTTATCATTATCTTTTCATAGATAACAGGTTGATCAATGAAGTCTAATTATGTCTAATGTCATGCCACTAGAGAAGTTTGACTCTTGAAAGGCTTATTACCATTGATGATAAACATTTTTTTTCAACATGGGATCGGTGTTAATTAGGACACCATCAGTATACTCTACCACTCTTGTTTTTTCTAAAACCGCATTAACGTTGAAAAACACGGCACATTAAAATAAATATCAAATATTTCGCATTATTGCAGTGCAACAGTCACTTTCAGAAAATGCGAAAAACAGTTTGGAAATTTCCAAAAAAGAAAGAGAAGTCTTTGTGGTGAACGTGTTTGATGAAAGCTAGGCTAAATTGCTGTAAATTGGACAGCAGAATGTGAGAAATCTAGCAGTTGAAGTCTGATGTACTGTAGTTGGAAGCCACAGCATTCTGTAAACAAGTAAAAACAAAATGTTTGTGAGATTAGTAGAGAAACTGTGTCAGATCACAGGATGTGAAGCAACATTGTCATCCATCCAGGATTCTTTGTCAAAACTACTTTGACAGGGATTGGACATGCTCCTTGTGGTGAAAGAAGCAGAAAAGAGGCTTTAAAATCATTGAATTATCACTACTTTAAATACCCAAACCAAGAATACTTTTCTAATAGTATGTCAAGTAATAAAAATCATTATTTAATTGTTTTTAATACATAATACATTATTTTAAATACAATCCCACTTAATGATAAATTTATGATTACACCTCCTATGAAGGTGGCTAAACATTTGGGAGAGGGGGGTTGCAACATGGTTTTGTTCTTTGCTGATCATCGTTGTCATAAACAACTTCCTTTTGACTTCTGATAGTAATTGTGGTAATCATTTATATACTGTACACACTATTTTTTTGCGTGTCACTATTTATTGTCCTTTACAATTTCCCAGTAGTTCTCACATATAGAGAGGTCAAACCTTGTTGATATTGTTCCTATGAGACACAATGGTTGTCTGTTTTATCTGTTATGGTTGTAGCTTCAGTTATACAGTGTTTGGTTGCCATTTACCAAACTTATACAAAATCCCATAAAACAACATTATTGTGATTAGTCCATATCATGTCCTAAAATAATTCCAAATAATTCCAGATCACTGCTCCTTACCATCGCAAAGATGGTGTCTATATTCTGTGAAAGTAGCTGTGGAAGGAAGCTGATACTGTATACACATTGCTAGACCCAAGAAAAAAGTTGGTGACAAATCATTCCTCCTTTTAAACTTAGTAAGCATTTACTAGAGAGCACTTTTTAGCCTTGATGTATACAGTATATATAATTATTTTATTATTAACCTGGCAGATATTTAGTGTTTTTCGACTGTGCCTAAAGAACAGGAAGTGGAAGAGGAAGAATTCAAGTATACTTTCTTTCACACAGCTCATTTGTCAACATAAATGCAGCATAGCAGAGAGGGGGCCTGCCATCGTAGTTTTGAGATCAGTCTCGCTTCTGTAAGTTAATGTTCACATTATCTCATAGAGACAATGTGAACATAATATCCCCCACTTCATACCATTAGCTTTTCCTACTATGGATACTATGGATGAATTTCCTGATCAGTCTTTAAAATCAGATTGGCAGTTGTCCTAGCTAAATAATCCTGAATGTCAAATACAAGTACAGCATTTCATTCTGCTGTGAACCCAGGATGAATTTCACTATTTTAGCAGAGCTAGTGCCTAGTTATACTACTACTGTATATACAGTATGGCTGACATACTGTACTGCGGCTACTTCTGATTTTTTAGACCTATTCTAAGAGTTTCTGCACATGATTGTTTAGCAGTTCTCCATTTATGTATGTACTAAGCTGTCAAACAAATCATTTTCATTAACCTTTTATAAATATACATACAGTAAGAAATAAATGTGATGCATAAAAAATAGTTTTACAAAAATAACATCAAATGCCTTTTATGATCTTTGGGAGATTAAGAGGAAGGATCCGAATGTACATAAGTATAATAACTTATTGATTTGTAATCATTTTTATTACCAGTCTAGTGGGGAACGGGAGGTTATTTACTATTATATTTTTTGGATACATTTACTTTAGAAAAAAAACAACTAGTATGCGTGTGGCATTCAAAGAGTTGTATACTGGCCCACACAATCGTGGTTTAAACCACAATGACAATTTTTAAATTCCATAGTGAAGCAGTTAATGTGTTGATGTCTACATTTGTGACTATTGCTGATGAAAAGTGGGCTCTCTCGGCTACCTTTTTAATGCATGGAAAAAGCCTTTGTCTAAAACCAGGACGTTGAAATCATTGTTTTCATCTACAAAAACTGATATGTCACCACCCTCAAAATTGTGAAAAACACTGAAAACACAGGAACATTGTTAAAACACTCTGTCTATTAACTGTAAATTAATAGATTAATTGATTAACTGTAAAGCTAATGAATTGCATGTGCATGAATCATTTAACAGCATTGTGGTGTGACATTACTATTTTATTAAAATTGCACTTTTGAGGTGGCAGGAAATGCAGGTATTATAATGGCTATTCATAAAAATCCCTACTGTCCTGTAGGTCCTGAAAAATGGCATTTGTTGTAGAAATATAGTGCCTGGATACCTTCTATGATGGGTGTGTAAGTACAATAACTAAAATAGATTAGCCCCAGTACGTAGCATGTCTCCATCCCAATGTAGAGGAACATTGCCAGTCAATGAGGTGATGAGTGCCATGACCTTCTGCTCTTTGTTTTTAGTATTTAAATATAAAAATATAAATATATACTGTATTTCTAGGTGCTTCTTAATACTGAATCAAGCAGCAGAATAATGGAAAAATGATTCCATTATCCAGCAGTGTCATCCCCAATGTCACTCTCCTGTAACACTTCAGCAGTTCTCTAAATGGTAAAATAGTTGAACACAGATTGATACAGACTGATGTGCAGTGACAGTGTGATTTATCACAGGGCCAATAACCTTTTCCCCACAAACCAGCCTTAGGAAGGCTACAGAGATCACTGCATCAGCAGTTTCTCAAAATACACTGATTTATAAACAGTATAACAAAAACCACATAACATTTGTCTATCTGTTGTGAAGCCATCATAAACACTTTTTGTTTTTGTTTTGTTTTTTAAAATTATTTCGGGGTTCTTCCTGAAGCTGTCATTCAAAACAGCTTTATTGGACGAGCAATAAAACATTAGTTGGGAACCTCTCTTACGGAACTTCAAATTTGAATTTCACCCACAGGCTGTTTTCATAGCTGTGCTTCTTTTTAAAGCAACAAAATTGAAAAGTAATATTACTTCCATTCTGCCCGTATGCGCTGTGTACATAAAGTACAATTGCTTTATTATAGGCATGCATGGATGCAATCATAATGCTGCCTCTGACCGCTGTGAAGAACGAAATGTCAATGTCATAACAAACTTTTGGCAATAGTATTTATTTATTGCCGATACTTGACACATCAATACGCCTTTTCCATCTATCCGTTCTTTCTCCATAACCATTGTATAAATGTCTACTCTGTTCCAGCAGACACAGGGCACAAGGCAGGCCTACACTCTAGACAGGATGGCAGTCCATCACAGGCCTTACACATGCAGGAACAATATAGAGACACCAGTTAACTTAGCCAGTATGTCTTTGGAAGGGGTGGAATCTGGAGCACCTGGAAAAACCTCAAGAAAGTACAAGCAAACAACACACAGAAGGTGTCCCAGGCTGGAATGAAATTTCGAACCCAAGAGCTGCAAGGCAGCAGTGCCAAACACACTATTTATCACACATGGAATAGCATTTTTAATCGGTGCTTGATTTCTTCAAACCTGAATCCCTCACTGCTCCATGATTTAATTAAAAACAAAAACTTTCTTCTTAAACTCTCCAGCCTTATGTCCATTCCTTTTTACCTTTTATCTTAGAATCTACTTGCTTCTGCAAAATTGTCTTTCCCATTTGGTGGCTTTTCTGGGTGGATGAACCTTGACATTTTCTTTAATAGAAGCACCCATTAAAGTGTGCTTAAGGATGCAGAGGGTTAATCAGATGGTGCCGGTTCCATTTTATCAACTCCAAAAGTACTGAACAACACTAATAATAACTTCAATTTGCAATTTGCAATTAAATTACCCACAACATTATATCTATAAGGTATTACCTGCAGTGATAATTGCATTGTAGACTTAAACTATAATTTAATCACTTACTAGCTCTCATTAAAAACACTAGAAATTTAATGAGGAATGTGCATGTACAATGAGGAACAAAATATGATCAAATAACAAAGCAATATACATTTATTTTTTAACCATGGATTGATGTTTATTAATCATTTGAAATAGTAAAATTGTACATTAACATAAAAAAGTGATTAAGCATTCTTGAAGCTGTTTTTTTTCATTTAATTTGCTATCATATAAGAATTATGTGTATTTCCTGCACCTTTTTAAATCATTGGAGTCCATTAGAGAACATGCTTTTCTAATCAAATTAGCAGTAAGGTATTATGGTTTAATTGCAGTCAAACTGGAATGACTAGTCACAAGGAAGAATGTCAGATTGTTATACTTTTTAAGAGCAAAGCGTCAGCATATTAATTATACATGTATTTCACACATAAAATTAATTGTATTAAGACATTAGCCCAGCGAAAGCTTAAAGTCTGTTAGGGAAGAAATTATATAGTTTGCTTTTATGCAAAAATAATTCAGCAACACAAACAGCATACCCAAGCTTGTTCTGTATTGGCTGTCAGCTGTAAACCTCACTGGAGGAAAAAAAAAGATTCAGTTTGAATGATTCATTCTCTGCAGCTTGTTTTAAAACTTCTAGTTCTTTTCTGCGTCATGCCTGGTCCCACATACTGTAGCTCATTATTATTGAGGCAGTGTCACTCATTGAGAAACACTTAAAGATAGATTCCCCTCTGAAAACTATATACATACATATATACAGTAGTACATTCATCCAAGTTCACAATGAAATCCTGAATGTACCGAATTCTCTTCAGATGTGTGTTAGAAATTGTAAATCTTTAATGAATCTCTCCTCAAGTAATCAGGCTTTGCATTTAAAACTTACCTACAGTACAAGCTGTAACTCTGGTGATCCCAAAAAAAGCCCCATGTGAAAATAAGTGAGTATACTGTAAAATTATGTTAAGAGTTATGTGTAATTTTAGCTACATTGATAGTAAATTGTTTTTGGAGTTGTTTACTCCCCACTCACTGATTTTGGTGAAGAGATAACTTTTGCATTAGTTACAATTTTGGAATTTGTACAATGTGCTCAAGACACAGTATGAAATATTTTGCTGACATACTGGAGGGAAACACAAAGGACAGTATGAACATTAAATATGAAACTTAAAAAGTGCTGTGTTTTTTTTTCATTTTTCGGTTTTCATTTTTAATCATTGAGAATCAGGCATTGTGTATACTCCTCATTTAAGCCGGTTAAAATGCTGAAGAGAAAGTTTTGTCAGCAATACACTATCATTTCTTCTCTTGAAACTTTAATTTGGTATTAGTCTTCCACTAGGTTTAACTTGCTATTAGTCTTCCACTGTGCAGACATTTTAGGATATACTTTATGCTGGGCAAAAGCATCTATCCATATTACTATTCACTATGTGAACCATGGTGTAAGACTGCAGATAAATGGGCTTGAGTTGCTTTGCAGATGTACAAAAGTGAGGCCATAGATTAACTAAAGGACTAGGAACAAATAAAGGTACCAGAGCAGACAAAGAAAAATTTAATTAACAGAGCACCATTGCCTTGCACTTCACAGTTTTTTTTTTTCATTGAAGATGTTTCAGCCTCAAATCCCATTGGCGATGCAGTATCACTATGTCATTTATAACAAGGCAAAGTATCATCCCAGTAGGCCAATGCTATGACCTAAGGGAGCTGACGTTGACATTCAGATTTGTCCTTCTTAAAGCATAAGCATTACAGTTGTTGTTCTGGGTCCTGCAAAAGTGAGTGGAATGGCTGTTTTATTCTTTCATTTAATTGTTGTCATCTGAAAATCTGTGTGAAAAATGACAAAAAAAAACAGTATGTATTCCTCTGAGAGTGCTCAATCTCATCGCACGTGTCTGGTTCCTTCTGAAGTGAATGAACTGAGATTTAGCTCTTATTATGTTTTGAGTGTAGAGATGGTCAGCTCTTGAGCTGCCTTTGTTTTTGAATGAAGCTGAACGTGCAAGTTGAATTTAATTCAGTTTACAACTAATGCTTTCAGATGAACAAAGGCAGCCTGAAGCCTAATGGATCCAAACTGAAAGATGCTGAGTGCAGAGCAGCAGTGGAGCCTTCTATTAAAATAATGGAAAAGCAAATTGAAGTTGAGACTTAATCACTTCATTGGGGACTTAATAAAAAGTGGATTATTGAAACGGCAATCAGCTACTAATTTTGATATGAAATTGCTTTCATAATAAAAGAGTCCTGCTTTAAATTCCCTCTGAGTGTCAGATTGCTCAGGTAATGATATTTTCATTTTTTTAAATGTTGCTATATGAGTCTATTGGCAGATTCCATTGTACAAATCAACAATCAAAAGCAATGACAGGAATTTCTAATTTGAAAGCAAGGAGGTGACAGGCTTTTAATGAAATCAGGAGGCAGGGGAGCCCGCTGTGCCCTATTGTATCAAGCGTGATGGTCTCTAGATAAAAGTGATTTATTCTCACTCAGTAATGAGCTGGATAATTAATAACGCTGACATCCATCACTTTCTCAACAAGCCTATTGTCTTGAAAATTGCTCTTGGATTCCATTTTTACCAATGGACCAGGTAAGGAATGTTAATCAATAAGAAAGTAATGAAGTGTGTGATTATTAAAGTGCATTATTAAAAACTTAATAGTTTTGGCCTTTTCATAGGGTGTAAAATAAAAAGAACAGAGAACCTACAGTACGTAATTGTGGGAGATCAGGCAACTTAAGGGTTGTAAATACAGTCTGAGCCCAGATTCAGCTCAAGTGTTCTTTAATATTGATGAACTTCAGGGAAATCCACATGCTTATAAATGTGCATTTAAGCAAAGCAAGGAAGTGGTCTGAGGATGCTTAAAATACTTTTATTCACAACGAAAACTGGACATTAATTAATTTAACATGACTTTGTTTGCAAGCTTCAAATATAAGCTCCTTTTTGTCTCTGCACACTTTCAAGACGAATGAATAATGACATGATACTTGTTGGTAAACATTCCTTCAGGCTGTATGGTTTCCCTCCAAAAATGTGTTTTTTTGTTATCAACCTTACTTTAGAGAAGGATTCCAAGACTTATTCAGAATCCACAGTAGTACTTCTACAAGTGACTCATAGTAAATGACTTATAACTGTGTTCTTCCAGCAAACAGTTGTCTCCATCAGTAATTATTTTCATAAAACGTAGAGAGATGCCTAGATGACAGGGCACTGCTTCAGAATCCCATCATCCAACTGTCCCACCGGTGCATTTTCTACCCACTTCATCCAGTTCATGGTCATGAGGCAGCTGCCACCTATCTTGACAAGCAATGGACATAAGGCAAGTTATACCCTGGATGGGATGCCAGTCTGTCGTAGGACAGTCACACAAATTCACACACAATCACACCAAGGCCAATTTTCCTAGAAGCCAATGAACCTACAGTACTATACTGGTATGTCTTTGGAATATGGGAGGAAACTGGAGCGCCCGGAAGAAACATAAGGGGAGAACATAGAAATCCATGCAGACAGCATCCCAGGAAATTAACCCAGAGCCCTGGCTTGCCCCACCTGATTCAGCCAACTGATAATACATATTAAATATGATCTGAAGCTCATCAGGAAAGACATGATCATATGTCATGTCCAAAGCAATTACTGTACCTTTCAATTTTGTTGTGTGTGAGATGCTTTTAATTAGGGAAAAATGTGGGTGTTGAGGTGTGCCTAATAATTATTACAATCAACCCTAGTGAAATTACACAAAACTAATTTAAAAAGCAATAACAATTACTAATTGTATTTGTATTGATCATTTATTATACAGTAATTATAAAAACCTGAAGAATATTATGGGCTTTAAAGCTATTTTGAAGCCCTCCTCTTGCTTTTTACTGGTCAAACAGTAAGTGACATGGAGTGACATTATAAACATACTGTATACAGTAAAAAGATATTTATGCACTATCTACTGTATGTACAAACATATACTGTATATACAGTAGTATGAAGAAATGTTTCTGTGGCACACTCTGTGTGGTGTAGATATATAGATATGGTTCACAAAGTTCTTTTCAGAAGCATAGAGCAGTGTAAAAAGCTAGTAATGTCAATTGTCAGTACAAAAGAATACTAAAAATTTGGATTGTAGAAGAATAAACCCCATTAAACGCATATATAATGTTGTGCAAAGTAATGGCTATAATATTCACTATCAGTAGTTGCCATGTATGAGAAATATACAAAGTATCCAAAAGTATATAAATCCTTCTTATGGTCTCCCATTTCATGAAATTACAAAATGATTCGTCCAATTGTTTTAAAAAAATTAAAGGGGAACTGCAGTCCCAGTTTCCCAGACCAGTTACTAAGTCTCAGTAACAAAATAAATTTATTGACAGCAATGTCCAAGTGAATAAGTATGGGTGGTGCTGCAAACATTTCACCGCAGACGTGTTCCAACATGATCTGTAGGCAGAGCTAACAAAAAAGTAGTATTTGTTGGCAAAACTGTCTCAAAATTGAGAGTAATATTTCTATTGGATCAAAAGAAATTTATTTCCTAGCCTGCTTCTTTACAATTTACAGTAATAAGCCCGTTTCAAGTCACCAGACATTTTGTTGCCTCGTTCTGAATTGCTAAATATGGCATTGCACATACCTCGAAATTGTGTCTATTTTGTGATGTGAATTGGAGGTTTTACAAGTTATTGTGTATGTTTTACTTTTATTGTGGTTTGACATGCACTCATCAATGCTGATTCTTTGTAACCCTGTAATGTAAAAATAGCATTGCAGTTCCCTTTTAATATTTTATTCAAAACCTGATTGCTCAGACAGAAGACATCTAAGGTTAAGATAAGTTACAGTAAATGTCAGCAAAAATGAAAGAGAGTAAGAACTGAAATGTTCATTTCATAAGTATTCAGACCCGTGAATTTAATATTTGGTGTAAGCACCTATGGCAATTACAGCTGCACATCTTTTTGAGTAAGTTTCTTCTTTGCACACTGACCTTGTGCAATGTTTGACCTTCTTTCACATTTGCTCAAGCTTTCTTAAACTTGCTTAGTGTAGCTTCAGCCTTATGCTTTGGATCACGTCCTGCAGAAAACTGAAATTTTGTCCCAGGTTTATGTCTGAGACAGGTTTGTTTCTGAGATGTCCCAGTCCAAACTTGACAGTCCAAAGTTTGACAAGCTGCTGATGAGAAGCACTGTGTTGTGTTGGCTTCAGATGCTTGCATTTAGACCAAAAAGTTAATAAAAGTTAAAGTTTTGTTTTGTCTAGCCTCAAAACCTTTATTCACACTCCAGTTGTTTTTTCAGTAATGGTTTCTTGCAATGTACAGTAGGCCAGCTTTTATAAGCCTTTTCTCCCTTCTCAGCAATTTATCTCAGTAACTCTTTCAAACTCATCCCTGACCACAGTGACATCCCTAACCAGTATCGTCTTTGCCCAGCTGCTCAGCTTGGTGTGACATTTTGAGGGTAGCCTTATGATGTCTATGTACTGTACATTCCATTTCTTAATGATTGACTTCACTATTCTCAAGGAGTTATTAAAGGTCTTTAAAAAGTTTTTATACCCTTCTCCTGATCTGCAGTATGTCTTTATACAGTACATTACAACTCTATCCCTGAGTTGTTTTGAAAGCTCCCTAGTCTTCATGAATGAATTTGTTCTTGATATTCACCACCTGAATGTGGGACCTCACAGAGATATGTATACAGTATGTATTCTTAAATTAAGTGAACTAGTGGTATTGCACACAGACAGAGGCCATCCAACTAGTTGTCTCTTGATTTTTTTGCGCCTGAATTAATGTAGGATTGCCACAGCGAAAGGTTCAAACAATTATGCTTTCATGACTTTTCTATTTTTCTTTCACATTATATGCTTTCTTGGTTCTTTCTGTTTTTTGCTTTGACTGCGTGATGAAGGTTGATACCTCATGATTGTCATGACTGCAAACTTTAAAGCAATGAAATGTGAAAACTGGACAAGGGTCTGAATACTTTTGCAGAACATTTTATGTTATGAGCATGACCCATTTACCCAAGGCCTCCATTAGTATTGTGCAATTATAACAAAAAATGGGACTGGTATTAAAACTGCTTAGTTTGGGTGAGAGGAAACAAGCTTGCCATTTCAGTCTTAAAATAATGTAGCTAACATTTCAGTAGAATTTCACCATATAATTCTGTCAGAATGAAGAACATTGGGTGAAAAGAGTGGAACAATGCAAGATCTCAGAGACTTTTGCACAGCAGTGTATATATCTCGAACCTATACTGTATATTCCCTAAATACAGTAGGCACTCTGAATTAGTGCATTGTGGAAAAAGTAGACATAATCCATAGGGAAGGAACTGCCAGGCAGAAAGGAGCTTTCAGAAAGTCACAGCTAAATCATTTTGTAAGAGCAGTCTAATAGGACTTTATCATGGGAGTATCTGAGTTGTTAAAATGCATAGAGCCACATAATAATCCCACAGGCATATGTGTAGAGTAGACTAATGGTGCTCAACTGACAAAAAGGATTTGCTCACTTACATGTGTTGAAGGGCCCTGAGACATTTCATAAGCCTGGAATCAGCTGAGTTTCTGACTAAACACTAACACACCATGCCTAGCCTATTGTAAAATGTTTACTTTATTCATGTACCTTATGGCAGCTGACTGCATGAGAGCCAATTTATTCACGCTGCTATGGGACAAAAAGAAATGATCTATTATATGAAGCTGAGCACAATAAATCAATATACAGAAGATGTGCAGTGGCCATTGACAAGTGCAAATAGAGCACATTGTTTAAACAAGATCAAAGGGGAATCCAATTTAATCTCCGCTGGTTTTGCCTAAGTTATTTCCCATATTAAAAAATACCAACATAAAGATGCAAATGCTTGGAATATTCCTTAAAAGGTCATGAAAATTACAACTGGTGCAAGGAAATTGAATTGTTAATGACTATCCAGTAACCAACGGTTCTGTTTCAAAGAGTTTGAATGTCCCGCCATAGACAGTATCCAGCTGCTGAATTTTTGCCAGTCCTTTGAAAGAGATCAGGACTCCCTGAATGAAAGTATTTAATGAATGCTGGTGAAATATGATATAATGCAATATTATAATTGTGTTGAGTTTTCATTGTACAGAACATTAGATTGAAAAACATATGTCTACTTGAGATTTTAGGAAAAACTGCTTTACAGAAGGTTACTTGCTCAAATCGCCCAATGTATCAGCATGGTATTGTGAAAAAAAACAACATTTTTAAAACCTAAAATAAAGAAAGCTTGTATGTCCTTAGGTGATATACTGTATATTGGACCTTAATGGGGATTATTAAGTACAAAATGTTAATTTAAACATTGTTTTTAAAATGGTAAGATCACACTTTCTCAAATACAATACATGCTCTAGCAATAAAAGCTAAATAAAAATAATGAGATCCCATTTAATTACAGTATTTTTGAGTTGACAGCTACTGTATGTCGCCCCCATTGTGTTGTCAGCCCAGAATATTTATGTTTTTTTCATTCAAACAAGACATTTTACATTTAAGGTACAAATGGGTGTTTTTAACAGTGCATTTGTAGCTTTAGTGCTCTATGGTGAACTATAGAGAAGCACCAATAAAATAGAGCTTGCATACCAAATCAAACCTGTAATAAGAAGAACAACAATTCATACCATGTCCCAAAATATTACAATGCTTTAAGTAATCAAAAGAGCTCATTTAGATTAAACTGAGTGGGAGGGTTTAATGCCAGAGTGTGAGTTATCTTAGATTTGTCAATGTAAAAAATAATATTAAGAAAAAAATATGTCTAAGAAAAAATATGAATTAAATGTACAGTACGTATAGATTTTATAAGCTTCACACAATCCAGGGGCAAAATTCTTATACATAACACATACCGTAGCTAAGTTAATCATTATTATTTTACATAAATAATATATAGGAGCATATCTGTATATGTTAAATGTGGAGTTTCATTTTCTCCTGTGCTCTGTTTCTGGTGTGCTTCTGCTTCCCTGGTGGGATTGAGGTACAGTACCTTGAGAAGAACTACAGTAAGTCCCAAGTAAGATCAAGATTGTTGCAGTACTGAACATATTGAGCTCCTTTATTCCCTCCTGTAATTTCCAGCTATTTTACTCTTTATTACAAAAAGCAGCTTAAAAATAAACCTTCCCGTGCATTATTAAATTAAAATGTACAGAATACAATAGGTGAACTTAATCTGTCTGTGCAGTTTCCCACCGTGATATAAAGCTACATCAGTTTTGGAGGGGGTAAAGTGAGCCCTTGATGTTGTTTGAGCTTTTTATACATAACGAAAAGGGTTGATTGAAAGATTAATGAAAGGCAATGGCATTTTACAAATGCCATACATATACATATTTTAAAAATTCTCAAATGTTTTAAAACATAAGAATATTTTTCTTCTTGTGCATTGTACAGTGTTTATTTGGGCTTCATACAAAAATATGGTAAAACATGTTAGAAATAAATACAAACATCAGAACATAAGAATATTTTGAAAAAAGTCTGAATTTAATAATTTGATGCAATGTGCACAAACATCCCAAAAAAACCTTAAGCACAATTAAACATTGTGTGGTTTTAACATAACATCCCTTGATATACTTGTAGTACTTATACAGTAAGTATTCTTGAAAAATATTTTAATTACTGCTTTTTGTTCAAAGAACTCTTTAACACGTTAGTTAGTTAGTTCTTCATACTTGTGTGAAACATTTCTTTATTTGCTGATCCTTGGCTAATTAATAAAATGCATGCTGAAAAGAGAAGAAAGAAAACACAACGTTTAAAACGTATTTTCTTTCTTCTCTTTTCAGCATGGAATAAACCTATTAACTTGTTCCTTTGCAGCCTACGCATGCTGATGCAGCTACCCACCTGCACTAATTAATAAAATATATTTCCTTTTGAAACCCTTTACTTTTCATACTGCAATAGTATAAGTTGTCCCTCTTGTTATTGCATCATGTAAAAAAGTTTCTATGGATGTCAGAGGTCATTAATATGGGTTGGAAAGCACCGCAAGCCTAATACTGAAAGCTCTGGTTCTACTAATACCAGAGTATCTAATGATAACAGCCTCTTCTGTTTCAAGCACTTTTTTTATTTCTGTGCTCTAACCACAACCAAGTGCTACTCTTCATTCCAACAAATTTCTGTCCAACTTTTACTCTCAAGACGGAAACCTAATGTCCAATGATTGGTATTATTATTTATTTTAAGTACTGTAGATACTGTACATAATTTAAGTCATTTATTAATTTTAAAGCAGTAGACACAGTACAAGGTTAGTCTGTCTATTACTGAGACATTTAGATTTAAATTCACTATTATGTGAGTGAATTACCATCCCTATAATAAATGGCTAAGAATATTTATATATGTTATGGGAGTGAATAGGAAATGGCTCTGTTTTTTTTTAAATGCTAGTAAACCAACTACCATTCATCAAAACCATCTACACCAACTAATTCTGCATTCTGCATTTATAAAGTAAACTTTAGCAGTCATAGAGAGGCATTTCAGATTTATTAGGGTTCATCAGCATGGCATAGCTAACTTTGACCAGTGAAGGACTCATACAATATATACTGTACAGTATGTATCTTACAAGAAAATGCAAAAAGAGGAATTAGGCATTGTTCAGCTTCCTAGCATTCTGAAATGGACAGAACTAATTAACATTGATTCCCACAATTCCCATAAGAAACTGCTTGCTCTTAAAAGACATTATGATTCTGAAAGGACCTCTGAGTAAGACATTTACTGTACATATAGCATAAATGCATACTGTTTAATTCTGAGCAGCACTTCATATGCTCTGACAGCTTAGTGATTGAAAGTGATTTGGAACAAAGCTTAATGGCCTTACCTTCCTTTGCTCAACGGTTTCTATGAACAAGGAATGCATTTTCCTTTTCCAATTTATTTTTTCAGCATTACTGTTGAAAGTTAACATTTAAGAAAAGTGATTTAAATTTCATTAAACTGTTAAATGTAAAAACTAAGAGTATGGAATGGTTTTTGAAAAGGGTACCCACAATGTGAACAATTGGTAAAGACATTTTGAATGGACCTTGAAGGCCTAAAGGCTTTTCTTACATGCCCATTGAACTCGCAGACGAAACTAGACAAGGCTAAAAACTGAAAAGAAGAATAAATAATCATTTAAACAAATTTAATTTAAAGAGTTAATACCATCATACAAAATTATTTAAAGTCCTCTCTTTAGCTGGTCACTTCAGAATTTTTAATTCCCTTTGTCTGCATTGCAATTTACTCATAAGTATTTAATTGGGTTGAATATACTGTAATATGATTACAGAAGCTGGAAACATAGTCAACACCAAATAAAGCTTTTTTTCAAAGCTTGCAAAGAAACAACACAGTAAGCCAGCCAAATATAATATACATAATTCAAAAGAAATAAAGATCTGTTGTCCTGGCTTCCTACTGCTAAAGGGAGCAAATTATTTTGTGGCAGAGGTGCAACATTTTCACAAAAACACCACCATAAGGAGGAGGGCATTTGTGTTCTATAAAATATTATAAGATGTGCTTTTGCTATAATCATTTGGAATTCGAAATTCATTGTACGATGATGCATTTAAATGTGTTGCTATTTGCTGTAATATACTGTATGAAGGCTGAATTCCCATAAGTCTTTTTTAAAAACTATCCTCAAAAGTCTTACGGACATATTTAAGAAAGCTAACTTATCAGCAAACTCAGCAGATTCAAGATCCTGTGCTGCTGAGTACTGTATGTGCACATGCTCTGAAGCTTGCTTTCTGTCAATTTATACATAGAAAATAATGTATGCCTCTCAGGAGCTTTTGTAAAAGAGCTCAAGGCCGTAGCCAGATTACGTTACTGACAATGACTTCAATCTGTCTGATTCCTGCAGGTTGCAGAAGGAGAAGGGTTTGTATCAGAAATACTTGCCTGCAAGACAGAAAGCTTGAAGTGAGAGTTAGTTATATACATAGATAAGGTGCTGAAAGCTTTTTAGTGCCAGAAACTTTCAGATTTTTGCATTCAAAATTTTAAGTAACAAATTAGGAGTAATTCCTCATACAATTCCTATTAATTTGTAATAGATTAATAATTGAGTACTGATACTCTAGCTGCATCTGATTCCTTCTGAAGATTAATTGCATTTAATTAAACACAGATTCTGTAGTTTCCATATATGAATACATTATTTAATTGGCACTTACTGTAAGTGTTAATATCTAAATTGTTAAGCATTTATGAGTGTGATTTTCAAACACTAATCCCTTGTTAGTTAGTGAATTGCAAATATTGATGTTCCTGATAATTAGTAATGTTATTTTCAGGTTCCTCAGTGTATCTATAAGATTTTAGTCTTTTTAAAATAGGAAGAAACTGTAATGTTTTTCTCAAGTGAAAGCCTGCCCTGAATAACTTAATTGCACACTTAAACTAGGGCATCTGAAAAGTGTGGCATAGTACAAGAGAAACAGTGATATCCCAAAAGAATGGATGATGGTAAAATTGAAGCTTTTATGGGGAGCTTATATTCATACTATTATAAGGCAGGCAATGTGGATAAAGCTAAATAAAAAGAGGTTGAAATCATAAATAGAAAACCAGGTCCTTACATCAGCTTGCCTTCTAAAAGTTAACAGCTGCACGCCCCCATTTGTCAGGAATCTAGAGTGATAACATGTATAGACACATTTCTCTTTTGTTCTGAGGCACAATGTGGTAACAAAGTAATAAACAATGCAGAAATATTTATATTAATGTACACAAAGACACGGTGCTTAAAATTACTGTCTACATATATTTACATACTTTATATCTACAGTAAGTACCAGAGCCCTGATTTCTAAAGAAAACCGAGAAACAGAGCTCACCCTGTAAATTTAAAGTATAAATACCATACAAGGAAAATAAAATGTCAAATAAAACAGCCCTGCTGTGGACTAAATTATTCCCTAAAATATATACTGTACTTAATGAACTGGGACTTCTCACAATACCGAGGCCCAGTTGTCCTCTGTAGCATCACCAGTGAGGCTGGCTTGATGAATTTCAGTGCAGTTTCATGTGGTTTTTGTCACGAGGAATGATCTGCTCAGTGTACAGTACATTGTATAAAGATCATATAATGTACTCTTCATAACAATACCATGTTCCTTTGTGTGTGATTTTTGTGTGTGATTTTGCACAGTGGAGTTCTATAGATTTCTAAGGGAGAACAATGATTAGATTTAGTGTGACTGAAAGTTGTAAAGTTTAGAGGGTGACTGAAAGTCTGAAAGGAGATAAGAGATCCCTGCTATGAACTCTGTATTTGCAGTTTTTTATATGAATGTTTTTGTTTCCATGATGATGAAGAAATACAATTTCTTAGTGGAAACCAACATCTTGAGGGATTTAATCCTCACTGATGTTAAGACAATTCTGAATGGACCTGAGTGGATCGCAACTACTAAAATAATGTTTTGTCATTTTTTTTACATACAGTATACCAGTAAACAGTATAAAAACACTTCTATATTTTTATGCTTTCACTTCACTTTGTTTAGGAGCAGAATCTCCCATGGTCATAAACTGTCAGGTCTAAACAGAACTATGAAACCACATTCAGCAGCACCCTGTTAAACACTTGAAAAAGAACTTAATATTGAGTCCAGGGGGAAAAACAAGACCTGTTTCTCCCTAGATGGCACAAACCGAAGGAGTTCCAGGAGGAGGAAGAGGGAGCATTCATTCAACATAACATATCTTATCCTTTTCTTGGTTCGAGTTTCAGGATTTTTTTTCCCAGCATGAATTCATTTGTTAGAATTGAAACCTTGAAGATGAATTGTAAAATGCATATTTTCTTCATTGCACTCTTCTACTTCTAATTTCGCTTAATGGGCTTTATTCAATTACAGCTAATGTATTAGAAAAGCACAGATGTTTGTGAATATGAAACTTAAAATTGCAGTTTGTTCTACATGTTTGATTGTCTTAGCTTGTGTTATATAACATTTTAAGGAAAATTTGGCAGAATATTTACTAAAGCTCAGCCTTATGGTTTAGGTTATTAAAATTAAGTACTTTTCAAAGATAAATAACAGATTCTTACTGTAATATTTTGTTGTATTATATTTCCAAATGCAATCACTTAAATTGCTCTTCCACAGATTGCCCTAAACAGAAGGCCTTTTTGTTTGTCCTAATTCTAGTTACAATAACCTAAAACTAATAGAAAATAGGGTTTTGCTTTCATTGCTCATTACAAGTCAAAATGCAGTTGTTGAGTACTGTTTCAAATCCTACCTAAACTATAACTCCATCCAAGTCCAGCTTTTTCTATGCTAAAATTAAGGACATTATCTTTTGTTAAGGGCAGATACATTGACCATTTACAAGCTAAGTTTTACTTCCACTTTTTGATTATCTGTCCACTCCAGATGTTTCTATTTGAATCACTTCAGTATTATAATATCCCTTCAGCCCACTCTCTGCCTGGCTATCCTCCAACACCCTCTAGAAATATGTTAATTTTCTCCACTATTCCATTACTGGCCAACGAAAAGCTGTTGACTTCTCAGGGATGTGAAATCATATGTACCCAAACTATTCCGGATCCTTTTACTTTTCTTCCATATAGCCTAAAGGCTTTGGACAGTTATGCAACCAAAAATTGAAATGAAGGACATATTTCAATTCTTCAAAGAGATGTTAAAAATATACACTTGTGAATTTCATGTTCAAATGCATCTTCAAAGTTCCAACATGAAAAAGCATCATCAAATGATAATGCCTGTCCATAACAGAAAAAGGTACTGTGAGTGAAATGCTGCACGATTTATAAAGTGGATATCTATCTACAATGAAAAAGGATTTTGTAACTTGTAATATCTGTTCAACACTGGACTGCAAACAGGCATCAGAGACCTTTTGCAAGATCTATGGTATAAAAACAGCTGTGAAAAACCGTGACATCTGATTTAGTTAATGCGTTCTGATTTAATTAGTGGCGGTCTAAAATTGCAGTTGTAGCACAGCAACAGATACAGTTATTTCTCCTAATTTGAAGCAATAACAAGTTGTGCCACCATCTGTTTGCTGTTCTGGAGTCTATGCAATTTCATGTGGTCTTTGTCCAGCTCCTTATGAACTGCATCCCAAAAATGATAATGAAAATTGGCACAGATGAGCACCTTTGATGGGACTCTCACAGAGAGGAATTGCAGTCAATTAGACACCTTTCACAAGCAATTACTTATTTTATATATAATCTTAAGTAACTCATTAAACATGACAGTGTGTGAAGCTGCCAAATATTGCCAGAGATTAAACTGTTGCCACTCAGTTAATTTCCAGCAACGGTAAAATTTAAGGACTGGTTTACAGTCATTGTAGATTGTGATTTCAAATGACATCCTCATTGGAAGTTTACTACAATCATTTCATATTTCTACACATCTGCTAGTCATTATCCCGATATCTGATCTAATCTACTGTAGCACTTTTCCATGCTGTGCCCCTCTAATATGAAAAATCTCAAATATGTTTTTAATGTTTGTTCAGTCATCAATGATATGGCCTAGTACTATTATTTTTGATATACAGTAATAGATTCTGTTGAATATAATCTGCATTCAATCAGATAAAAACACACTATTAGATATAAACTACAATACTATACAGCAGGTAATTAAAACAAATGGTTACTTATTACACTTTCCTACATCTTATTTAACTGTGAGTTATAAAAATGTGAAATTATAAATCCATTATTTATCATATACCTACCCAATCAGGAATCACCAATCATTTAAGACTCAGCTTAAATGCTCAGTGATCCACTGTCTTACAAAAAGCCAAGATTTCCTTTTGAATACCACTCGCCCTACTGCGGTGTGTATGCAATTGACTGTGGCCTATTAGGGAACCCATGTGGTTTTAGCATTTGTTGATTTAAGTTCAAAATTTAAACTAATTTAAAACTTCAAAATGCAATTGTGTTTTGAAAAAGAAAAAAAAGGATGTGCATTGGTCTTTAAGATTAAATTAAAAATCACCATTAAGAGACTCTCTGAACAGCATGCAAGAGTTAACTTTTATAGATTCACATTATTTTTTTTATCTTTTAATTTACACAATTATGGTAACTATTATTATTTAATTACCACATTTAACCTCTGGGCCAAGGCGTCTCAAATGGGAATTATCTGCAGTAGTAAAGTCAAGTGACCTCTTTTAAAGAATTATAATGGAGTTTAATAACGTGCAGGGAGAAAATCTGTCTTGTTAAAGAACTTAACATGTAAAAATACCTGTAATTCTGGAATGAAGAGAAGTCAGATTAATTAAAAAATCCAGAAACTGATGGGAAAAATCTCTAATAAAGTAAAAAATAAGTCTTCATTTATTACACACTTGATATCATAGATGTGGTATGATGCAAATCATCTTTAAACATTTTTATATCCAAAATCTTTCTTTAAACAAGAATAACACGGGATTAGGTGTCGGTTATCTATCTGTGTTTTTTTATATTAGCTACTGACCTTGAAGAAATTGAATGGAATTGACCTTGTAGGTCAAACACATACATATGTATTAACTATCTCTGTTTTTAAGTAATCTAAAAAGTCTAATGGCTCAATTCATTTAACCACCTCCTCTGTTCCTCAGGACCGTTCCCATAAGCTAAATGCTAATTGTCTTTTTCTTACAGCAGTCAATGAATTCAGATGGCAGCCTTGTTTGCCACAGACAAAAAAAAACTGAAAACTCTCAGCTCTTCATACTTTTTGATTTATTGCCGATATCTTCTTTGTTTTACACTGTGCACTGCCACAACTAACTTTTAGTTTTTTGTCCTTTCAGTGTTATCATATCTTCATTTCTCATGAGCCCACCAGGATCCCCTTAAAATGTTATTTGAAAAAAATGTAAGCCTTGTATCTTAAAAGAGTTGCACTGTGAGAAGGCTGAACACCTTTTTTTTCCCTGAGTAAAATGACAAGATAGGTACTGTAGCATTTTTCAGTATCTCATGTTTAAGAAAGAAACGTGCCTAATTACACATTCAGCCACCTCATAACATTTACATGTTTGAAAATTTTACATTACATAACATTTTAGTTGTTTTTTTACATGCGCTGGTCTTTTTGCAGTATCTCTTCAATTTTATTTCCTTGCTATGTAGTGTTTATTGGGAGATGATTGACATGCTGTGTTTGTAAAGTAGCCCTGACAAATGTTTGGGAAAAAAAGTGCAATTCAGAATTCTTGATGTGCTTAATAGTCATGAAAGAAAAATGTTCCTTATGAATCGAACACAAATATAAAATACATCAGCACAACAGAGCCGAGAAAAGATAAAATGTGCTCTTGTCAAGGTAATGGAGAATAAAAAGTTTATTTGTTCATGCAATTACTGTGCTATACATTTTTATCAGTAGACATCTACAGCATACAGCCTCCTAGTGTATTAATTAATCAATTTGCATCATTTGTCTATTCGGTGTAAGTGTTAACATGATTAATTGATATCTGGTTCAAGGTACAGCATTAGGTACTGCAAAGCTCCAGATGTTAAAAGTCTTTACTGAAGTATTTCAGTAGTACTTAACTGTTGATTCTTTCAAGAAGAACCTGTGTATTATAAATCTTCTTTGTTAGGTTTCTGGTGCTTCCTGGTGAATAGTTGTTGTCTTTCCATTGCTACTACTGCTGTTTATTATATCTGGAATTGTAACAGGTTTTTCATATTTTGCATCGTTAATGCGAATCTGGAAGACAAATGGGTCTGACAAAACATCCACTCAGAATTATACCAATCACCAAAATTCTGCCACCGAATTTATATTATTTTTTCTGCTCTCCATGTTCTACACATTAACAAGATTTCAGTCCACAAGAATACATTATCCTGGATTCTCACAATTTTCACTCTGACAATATGACATGTGGAACTCTCCAGAAATCTAAATATATCACATTTGGAATCTGCTGCCACTTGTGCTTTTTCAAAGAAAATGAATAAATTGAACAAGAACTACCTTTTTCCAAAGTAATCATGAGTGAATGAGTCAAAGAAATTGATGCACATGTTTACAAAGAAAGTGGAATACAGTAATACTACCAGCTCTATAAATAGAATATATTTACAGTAGATACAGTAAATTAATGAGTATTCACCATTTCTTTGAGTCTAACTGGAAGAGTGGTCCAACATCCGGGCAACATCCATTGTGAAGCTCTATGGTAATGGTAAGATTATTCTTCTTTCTTTAATCTGAGACATTATTATTTTCTTCACTAGTAAAACCTTCTTGAAAAATATTAGTTTAAAATTTTTTGTATTACTTTAGATTGACACATCTTGACACACAGTATTTTGCTGTTATAGTATTGGATAACAAACTCCATTACATTAGTTACTGTACAGTACAGTATGTTGGACTGACTGCTAGTTAAGGGAGAAGAAAGAAAGAGTGTAGATATTATACAGAATGACACAGAATACTCACATTGTGATAATGTAATCAGTGGAGTGCCACAGGGATCAGATTTCCGATCAGTGTTCTTCCAAATTTATATCACTTTATCAATCCCAAAAGGGACAGATACAAGTCAAGACTGTGCAAACTCCAAGAAAACAATGTTCAATGTAGACAAGTGCAGAGTGTTACACCCAGTTAGCAAAAACATACATTTTAATTGAAAGATCAAAGAAACATTGAGCTCTTGGAGGCTCTTGAAATCTATTTATGAAAAAGCCTTAGGTCTCTATGTTGACGCAACATGTTTGTCTTATAATAAGTATAACAATAAAAAAGAATGTTAGAATATCGTTCGGACTTACTATAAATCAATGGATGTTATGTTAAACTTTTTAGAATGCACTAAAAAGACCTCATTTAGAAAATTAGTGTACAATTTTGGTCACCATGTTACAAAATCAATATTGCTGTTCTGGAATTAGTCCAAAGCAGAGCAACCAGACACATTTACAGGCTTAAGGAAATGTATTACTTTCACAGGCTGAAAGACCTGAATCTTTTTAGTCTTGAACAGAGACAAGTACAGTATAAAGGTATTCAATGAAAATAAGCTTGGTACTGAAGCCTTGATTTGTTTTTTCTTTACTAACACTTTCATGTGTTTATTCTGAGATATCACCCTCCCGTGTTTTAAATTCCTGCACATGTAAACAAGATCAATACTGTATATTGTATGCAGTACTATGCTACCAACATGACTTTTCTTTCTGTTCTGAAAAGTGTGGGGTTTTTGTACTATAAGTAGTTTGAATGACTTCAAGCAGTGCACCTACTGTCTGTACTGTATAACATCACATTATAAATTAATTGTACTAAACTATATCAATTGCTTCCCAGAAAGAGGTCTAGGGATTAAGTCTAGTTAAGCACAAATAAAACATCTGTGGCATCTGTGGTTGTTTTTTTCTTGCCTTTAACAATATTTTACTGTAATGTTTTCTCTTTACTCTGTACTACATATTTCTTGTGGAATATTGTGCGTCACACAGCTTTATTTTGGCTTCAGGCTTTATTTGCTGCTAATCTCTTGCAAGTTCAATTTTCGGGTGTTTCTCTCTAAAATACACTTTTTTTCTTACTATTCCCTTCTTACAGTTTTACAACTTCCTTCACAGAACTCACAGCACTATAGTAAAGCTGTGCAATCCTGCAATCCTCCTTATTCCAGTTTAAATTCGGGTTCAGGGTTTATTCTTGATCTTCTGAAATAACAGAATAAATTAAATCTGGTCCAGTGAGTCTGCAGGTTTTAATACCAACACTTAATGAGATAAACCATCTAGTTTTCTGTTGTAACTGGACCAGTTCTCCCAGCTCATCAAGTGCTGTTGCTTTAAAGAGATCCAAAAACTCTGCAGACACATTAACCCTTGAGGACAAGGTCTCCCATCTAAGATGTTTAGTAAAAAAATAACAATTGTTTATTAAATTAAACATACGTAAACAAATTAAAACAATTAAAATTAAACCGTTGCATTAACTTTGGAAGTTTGCCAATTACTTCTCTCTTGTAATGTTAAATCATAGAAGGGTACATATTGTTTAATTGAGAAAAGGCAAATATCACAATAGTTTGTAAAGAATTCTATGACACATGATTGGCAGAACTCTGTATTACTATGACTCTTCCAGATAACATATACAGTGCACTAGCTATATCTGCTATCACAGCTAGCAGGGAATTATAGTATATCTGTGGAGAAGACGTCCTCCTTGGTGACAGGAAAAGAAGCTCACAGCCCATGAATTATGTGCACTTGCCTGTTGACAGGTACATAAACCTGTTATTCTGCACATTCAGCAAATCTGATGGAGACGTTTGTTCAATACAAAAAAAAATAGAATTAATAACTAGAATACCTCATACTGAAAAACGTACATTTTTAGCAACAGTGCTGCCCCTTTACCTTGAACTATCAGCAATAAAAGATAAGTGCCTATAGAATGACAATCAACAGGGACTGACTGTTTTCTTATTTATATTCTTTTAAGTTAAACTTTTAATTATTCCTCCTGCCAGTTACAGTCCTTCGTAAATTCTAATATACTGTACCAATCCCATTCCCCTTGCTTTGTTCCCACGAATTGATCCGTTTTCATAATAATCCTGTGATACAGTGGATCTCTTGAGCAAGGAGTGCAATGAGTTGACAATGATTGTAGGCAGAATTGGTCCAAAGATACTTGTTTCCTTGTTTCCTTTTCAGGAAAATAAACTCAGTTTACTGCTGTGAGCACTGCTGTAGGCAGTTAACAGTTTTGTCAATTAAACAGACAAAAAGCTGTCTCAAAACAACCAATTATAAGTGTGCTTTCCTCCAAGACATCCCCCTCCCAAGTGGAACTGGAGCAAAGTGATTTCTTCTCCATCCACCTTTCTACAAAAACTAGCGGAATGTTTCCAAGTAAGCAGTTTCACAACACTTGCCAAGTGCAACTGCATATTGTGCTTTGTATTCCTTTACAATGATAGGTGGGAACAAGACATTCTATTTAAATATGGAATTTTTAATGCTTTTTATAAAATAATTATTTGAAGAAGTTCAGATAATATAATAGTAGTAATGCAGGCTGATGTTGAAAATTTGAAGTCATTGTACTTACTGTACTCTGAATAGTTCTAAAATGCAAGCTATTACAAATAAATCCTACTTTAATAGCTAAGCATTTTCAGCAAGTGTGAAGGCAACATTTTGCATAGCCATATAAAATATTTATGAACAGCTGTGGAAAAAATAGGGCTGTGATATAAACGTATCAGTGCCTTTATTAGTTAGATATTAGAATAAAATGTAATAACATTTCCTGTGATTCATTAAAAGGTAACTGTATCTTTTGAAAGCAAAAAACTCATCCTGATTGATGGAGGAATTACGCATTATCAGTTGTTTGTAATTAGGAGTTACAAGCCTTTACAATAACATATTTGGATATGATGTATAAACAAGTTGTCAAGAACTGACAAATAAAAACATCTCAATGATGCATTATGGATAAGTGATAAATCATTTGCCCATATGTTACATATAGTTTGTTAATTATTGATGTGGGAGCTTTAATCTAGAGTGTTCTGACAGGTCAACATCAAGAAATGCATAAATACTAGGGTTATAAATTATTAATAATACAATGAAATGTTTGCATTATTAAAATCCAATGTAAAAGCAACCAAACCATGTACTGTATGTAGTTCCTTACAAAGGAGAAAGAAAATGCCCTCCTACATAAACCTACAAACAACAAAAATGAATATGCAGTAATCTAAAGGTCAGCTGCGCATTGTTATTGAAGATTTACATAAATTGCTGTAATACTGTATATAACACTGCTACTAATTAAGCTCCAACGCAGCTATTTAAGTAAAATGAATTCCTGTCATTTTGAGAATCTAGAAGACTTTTGAAATGGCCATTTTATTCAGTAGGTTGCATTATTGAATACTCTTAAAGCTAGATAAGGCTCTGGTCCATAGATTACAAGTCATCATTCCCTCAAAAAGAAAAAGATTTCTTAGGGGTTAAAGGATTTTTTAAAATATGTAAAGCATAAAGAACTCTTTCTAAGATTAACTAGCCATTTTAGGTATTTGGCATATACTATAATTGTTTCTGAATATAGCCACAGTTCCTTTGACATTCATTGAAGAATTCATTTAAACTTAAATAGTGCAACAAAATCTATCATAAAGTGGAATGACATTTTTCTGGATAGTTCGCACTTATCACTAATGGCATGTCTGTTGTCTTCCTGATATAGTGCAGTATATATAGTAGTATGTAATTCCTGTATATACATACAGTTTGTTGTTATTAAAAGAGATGTTTTCTGGTAATTGTATTGCAAGATTGGTATTTGAATCCGGCAGATAATTGTCCTTGTCTTAGAAAATCTCAAGCAAGGTAATTTCTCTCCTTTTGACTTCTCCTACATGTTCCATTGCCCACAGGTAACCTAGTTTCTCTGCATCGATTCAAAAGAGTGTGGTCTGTCAAACAATACTGACTGCATCCAACAAAGTCTGGCTCTGTTGCTCTCATATCTAATTAGACTTTGGCTATAGAAAACAGAATTGAGCCACTTAGGCAATGCCAGGTGGAATATTTGGCTCACAGCACAGTACCTTGACTGCCTAAGGGGAGAGGAAGGGTTTTTTTACCAAACAGAGTCCAAAAAACTATTTTTAAGAGACCATTTTACAAAGCTTAAAAAGAAAAAAGCCCCGATTCCTCACTGCTGCTTCCCATCTGTTTACCATAAAGAGCAATATCCTTTAGCCTTGAGTAGGCAAGGGAACTATGTGAAGTTTGTTTTTGAGGCAAATAAAACTTAATAATTACAAAAGTGCCTCCTACAAAAAACAACATACAGTATAAATATCTAAAGAAGGATTCCTTCACCTCCTAATCTGTTCACTACAAATACCTCTGTTTTGGTGAGGAATTGGGATAGTGTACCAACTGTTCAACACTGAGTGGAGAGAGCATGATCCCAATGTTATCTCATCCATGTCTTCTGTCTACATTGATATCTGCGATACATTCACTGTTTTTTTATCTTTAATATGTTTTTTGTCTCTTTATTCTTGGATATTCATTTTAATTTATTTCAATTGTAAAGGGACTACAGCATCACAGAAAAATCATGATAAAATAAATCCACAGCTGAGACAATTCCAGAATTCTCGCAGGCAGGTTATTAATGGAGCTACTGTACATATGAACCGAAGCTTATACTGGAATAAAAAAAAGTCTAGCACTATACCAGAACACAGCTCTGTGTGACAAAATATTAATGAAACATTGCAACTGGAATATAAATTAATTGCACATTGTGAATCATGATTATGTGAAAGGCTTTTTAGAGTGCTGTGCTGAGGATAACACTGTAAAGGTCAGTGTTTCACTTCCATCGTGTCTAAACAAGACTTTTATATACAGACTGCTGTGCAGCTTCTATCAATTTGTGGTCATTTCTCTATTTTTTAATGCCATGTTCAAACAGATGAGTAACAGGATGAATATTAGCTGCAAGTAAGACATTTCTAGTAAGCTAAGCCACTGACACTGTGTTGAAAGAGACACTACAACACTGAATTGGCCTATTAGAAAGCTGGTATAAATTTGAGCAGCCAAATGTTTTATGTACCACCTCAAGCAGATTCCATTTTAATTAAAAAGGGTTTTAACATTTAACTTTTTTATTTCTATAATCTGATACATGTAAATGTGAACCATGTAGATATTCCTGCTTGATGCCAGGGATATTTTGTTGATTTTTAATGTAGTATTTTAATCTTTCCTTTTTCAAACCCTCCAATCATGTTAAATCACCTAAATCTGCTACCAGGCAGTTTGTCTGAGTCACGGTTAAGCCTTCGATTGGTTCAATCCCTGTCCTCTGGAGGCCTGGCCTCCAGCTGTTGTCTAAGCTCTAGGGGTTGTTGTTGGGGATAGGCTTGTCACAGTGAATGACAATCCTCAACATGGAACACTTGAATGCATGTCTTTCAGTGCCTTTGGGCTTCCATCTTTTTTTCAGTATTTTTTTTTCCAGATGAACCTAAAAACAGACAAGCAGCTCCACTCTGTCATATGGATCAAAACAAGAACAAAAAGTTCATTACATGCATTTAGCACCCAGAAACAAGAGTCTTGTTATTTTCTTTGAAAATAAGAATCATGAATGTCAGTGGTAAATACGGAGAGGGAGGTTCCAAGACTTTAAATTATATTGTTACATTATTATTTGGTGGTGTTTGGAAGTAATGTTCAAACAGCAATAACTGCTTTTCACTGATGACATTAAGAAAGCTTTTCTTTGGATTTGCCGGTCCATTTTTCACCTCTAAAAGTTCATATGTGATTTGTTTCGTGGATTAAGCAGGAACAAACTTTAGTTTGCAAAGAGAAGATATTTTAAATAGTTTGAATGTTCATGATCATACATGTTATTCTTTTTAGTTCTTATTGCATACGTTTTCTATGGAAGTTGGGCAGGATGTGCAACTATTTTTTGTCCTTGGAAACCAAGGGAGTCTCAGGGAAAAAAAAACATCACAAGGTAAAACTTTTTCATTTTGTAGGATGCATTTCCATTAGTCGTTTGATGATGATGGTGATGATTATGTTTTCTTCAAGGTCTCTGGCATTTTTTTTCACAGTTGGGGGTTTTAAAATGGTCTGGCTTGAAAAAAAAACATTCTTTAAGAACTCTAACCATTATCATGATAAACTGTTTCAGTGACTGTGAAGACACAGAGCATTTGAGCATTTACACCGTTCCTTATCACATAACCCTAATGATGAAGGTATCTCATACACAGTGTGCATTTTTTCATACCTCTGAACATTCTGATGCTGATGAAGTTATTTAGGATTCTCCTTTAATGTATCTTTAAGATAAGGGATCCTGCTGATTGCTGTGTGAGCTGAACAGTCAGCCCTCATCTCTTTTACTTTGATGAAACTACATGCGATTCTCATCTTCCATTGCTACCTTCCTAGAAATTATGTCAAGCAAAGTTACTTTTATAGAATTCCAAATGCTTAAGAAATGTACTTTTCATCTTTCTGCTGATTAACCTTTTTATGTTTTACCCTGTTTTCTGTCTGCTTGCCAAATGAGAGCCATGTGCTTGTTTTGCGTGGTTACAAAAGAAAGTAAAAGATGTTTCTTACTTTTCCAAAAATTAGGAAATAAATTTCACATTTGAGTAATATTATATTTTTCATATTGCAAACCCTTTCCTGAAAATATACATATTCATGTAGTGAACAGTAAAAGAAAGCAGGTTACATTTACAAATGCGTAAGTAATGTCAGAAAACGGGTGTATAACTGATCTTGACACAGTATGTCATAAATAATAAGTCATATCTCTAACATTAGTAACATGGTCATAAGTCAGCATTTTGGACAAGATGGTACTTGAAAATGCATACTCAGCTGATGTCTGATGTTGCTAAATATTTGATGTCAGCTACTAGTTCAAAACTGTTTAAGTGAAAAATATTGAAAATACTGTATCTGGGTATAATCAGGACATAATGTATTATTCTTGCAAAAAGAAAGCCTCTCTTTTCATGCATTGATCTAAACAAACTAAGTTATCCATGAGCACATACATCCTAAAATGAAGCAACAGGAAGTATTTCTTATTTTCTGCTTTTAAAAAGTCTAAACATTCACCAAAATCTAACAAAAAATAAACTTTTGCTTTTTCAAAACTTCAGTTATGTCCCTTTGTCATTATGTTGTACAGTTGCATATATAGTTCAATATGAATTTTGTGATGTAAAACTGCATTATAATTACTGTTGTCATTTGAAAGATGACTGATTCTCATTCTCTTTTTTATTAGTGAAGGAATATTATCAGATATTTTCATGAGGATAATGATTGTTTCCTTTTCAGTTAATATTCTTGTCTTTTCAGGGGAGCATGGACTGTTAGTTTGCGCTCTGGATCCATAACAAGAGTTATCAGTTGTTGAAGCACCCAATATACAGTACATATTGCTGTTTTGTCATTTAGCAAAGTCCATTCTCCCAGTTGCCCCACTCAATTGAGCTGAATAAATGAGTACTAGCTTTTCCTGTTGATTAGTTAGCATCCCACACACATTAAATATTGAATTTATATGATTACATTTTGAATATATTTAATATTGAACGTTTAATTCACATTGTACTTTGTTCAGACAAGCTAGTAGACTGTCATTTTAGGAGCATGCAGTTGCAGTGAGTTAATCATTTGGGAGTAAATATTAATAATCTCTTCACATTTTATAAGGTTAATAGATAATATTATTTCTACTTTTTGCAGCAAGGTGTTCCTTGTGTGATACATGTATGAAGATCTTATTCAGTTGAATAAGTGAATAGTCAGACCCAAGCTATAAAGGAGGAGAGAAATTCTGTATCACAATCTTCAAAACAACTTCGTGCTGAAAGACCATCAAGGAATGCAGACAATGGCATGCAAACTCGTGGACCTGGGGGCAGTTATCAATGCGCGATATTCTCAACTCCTGGGAACCAGCTTGAATTAGCAATGACCTGAAAAACAAACAGGAAATTGTCCTGCAGAAAAGGGACAGTGAACAATCCCAACAAGAATTTCACAACAATAAGCAAAGGGGAACAAAGGAGGATTTTGTAAATCCACCAAGACGTGACAATTTCCCAAACCAACCAATTGATATGGACTGGCCTGATCCAAATGAAAAATTAACCTACACGTGGATCCATGGATCCATACACATGGATGGTAGAGGCCCATATACCCTACATAAAATGTGGAAAGTTGAAAACGATGCAACACACAATGATACAGTATTTCCAACCATCAGGATGGATATCGCCACAATATTTAGCTACCATGACTACCATCACATCAGAAAGTCAGGTGTGTGGTGAAAGGTCTCAGAACAGGCTTTCCCATGTCAGCCTGCAGCCCTGTTTCAGTAAACAGATGCAGTGCAAGAGAAGGTTGCACAGTAGATTCTGCCTTGTTTTTGTTGTGCTACCTTTAAAATGTAGATAGTATTTCTAAATTTGCCAACACGTATCTGGGTTGTTCACAATGCATCAGGCTCTAACCTGATAAATAATTAATTTCACATTCACAAAATCACTACAGTACTGTACATGTGTATATGTGAGTTTCACAGTAGAAAACCTACACTGATGAGTCTTAATAAATAATATCAACCTTACATTTGCAATACGCCAAATTGGAAGTCTTTTTAGACAGTTTTGCCTCATTTGTAATATAAGTTTTGATCAATTTTGTTCATGACAGCTCTGGCCCAGTAAGGTGAGGGGGGAGGTGTCACAGTTTTCATTTTCTTAATTATGTAATTAATAAGATAACTTTCATAAGCAGCTAATTTGTAATGTTAACTCTGCTTCTGTTGCAGCCGGTAATTTTCAGGATAGGCTGCATAACAATCCAGACTGTGACTTTGCAGGACCAGAAATGACTGAATTACTGTATCTTTTGTTGATAGCTTGCAGCAAGTCTACATGCAAAAAAAAGCTGTTATCCAGGTATTCTATATCTGTTAGTGCCAGTGGCAAGCTAACACTGCTTTCTGGATTGATTTAACCTGCAATTTGTACTGTAGGTAAGAGTAGATTACTTTGTCCCTCCACTGTTACACTCATTTCATTATACCTCTGAAAAAGCTTAAAACACTTAAAAATAAAGGAGCTAATCAAAACCACGCACTGCCCACCTAATGCTTTCAAACCCTTAAAACAAGAGCTCCCAGCTAATGCTCTGGAATAAATTCATGATTTTTTGCATTTAATTTTTCTGTGCATATCTTGATAAAAGTTCTCACTTGTTTGCATGCATGCTTATAGGACCTTGTACCGTATGGCAGATACAGTAGCTTCTGAAATAAGAGGAAACTGCGACAATTTGCCTATTGAGTTGTCAGTTGGATTTTTAAAATAAAATTAAATAAAAATGGAAAAAACATCTATTCCAGCATTTTAGTTCAAACAAGTGGGTCCCATAACCTTTTACTGATTTCATAACTCCATAATGCTAATTTCCTTTGGAAAATGTACCTTTTGTATTGACTCTTATACAGTATGCAGTATAGTATGAGCTTTAAAGTTTAAGTTCAGAAACCTACAGTACCATTGCACCTTTTTGTTGTTGTAAATTGTCTTTGCGTTTGTGGATTTGCTTTGGTGGATACACGTTGTATAAGATAAGATAAGATCACTTCATTAGCCATATACTTTTTCTTGCATTAGGAATTCGTCTTTTTCGCATACCCCAGCTTGCTTTCCATAAGACACATAGACACACAGACAGGGAGAGAAGCTTGGGGTCAGAGTGCAGGGTCAGCCATTGTACAGCACCCCTGTAGCAGCTGGGGTTAGGGGCCTTGCTCAGGAGCCCAACGGAGTAGGATTCCTCTGCCAGCTGTGGGATTTGAACTGGCAACCTTCCAGCCTTAGCCACAGAGCCACTGCTCCGCCCCTTTTTTTAAGATAAGATTGTATTAGTAGAACAGAGCATTTCTCAAATTAAATCTGCTTATAGTGTAAAACAGATTTATATGAACCAATGCAACTTCTATGCTCAAATCTTTAGCTGTTGATCATTTAACTAGTCCTTGAAATATTTATGGACTGAAGGCATCAGGTAATGCATTTGAGTGCCTCTACATTCTAAAAACATACTTTCATCATTTACCAGTGCATCATTTACCCTAGAAAATAAATTACCTTATTCCAATGACATTTTATGTTAAAACATGATTTAATACTTTTGACTGACAGTTAAAACGTAAGTCTCCATTAAACCCTAAGATGAATTAGTTATGGCATGTATAAGATTGATAAAGATTTGCAGGTAGATCACCTCCTTGTTTTAAAGAATTGTACATTTCCAATGGAGCTGTCAAGCTTATTTTTATTTAAGTCCAGGATATTTGCACTTAAGATAACAGCCTCAAGGTCAAACTGAAATTTGATGCTTGAGGTTCAAACTGAGCCTGATTTTGCTTTGATATTTGTTTGTTGTGAAAAGAATTCAACATTGTCTGTGTTGTCTACTGTGAACAATGTCAGAGAGAAAACTATCATCAGTCCCTTTTGGGCTTATTGTTGAACACCAGAGTTTACTAAGTCAACATTTTAAACCAATGAATTAATTACATTTATGATCAATAAACTTCCTCTGATCACCACTTGACCCAGTTAATAACGATATACTGTAACAATTTATTCACTTATGAAATTAAAGAGATAAAAGGAAGCTTTCAGTAGACCACATAATGCATTCAAGAAGCATCTGTTCCATTGCTATTAACCTCTGAAAATCACTACAAGTTATATTAATCGATTACTTATGTGTTGCTCTTTGTTCCAAATATTCTGCATTTGAGAAATCCTATGTCAGAGCCAGCACCTGTGCCTTTTGTATTAAATGTGTGTTATTTTTCAAACCAGGATTTGTTCTTTCTTTGAGGCTAATTATATGCTGAGGGAATGTTGTTTGGCAAAGACTTTTATTTGAATTGATTTTATTATGTTACTAGAACATACAGTGTTAATTGAACACTTAATTACCTGAGTGATCATCTGTCATAACTGGTCTTCACAATCAAAAAAATGTTGAAATGTGTTTATATTTTCTTATTTTATGGACACTGTACTGTAATGTTGTTATTTTTTCATTAAGCTGCTTGCAAAGGTGTACTTCAATAGAAATTGAATTTCTCTATATAGTTGGAAAGGGGAGTTACAGTAGTTTTTTACAAGAGTTAGGAAGTACGTCTTACCATTTTAGCCTAAGTTAGGTATACTGTATCCACATACTGTATACCATAGTGTTGTATATGTACTGTAGCTCAATCTAATAGTTAATTAGAAACTTGAACCTCACATCTTTGTGCTGGCTCTTTTGAATGGTATTTGGATTTAGGATTGCTGAACAAAAAGCTTTCATGATGCATTCTTGCATTTACTTTTATGGACATGTTCAGAGAAGATCGTAATCTACGAACAATAGCTCTTGATGTATGAAACAAGATTCTATCAAAACACATTTCTTGCTTTCTTGCTTTATCTGGAGGTAAAACACTAGGAAAGCAGAATGTAGAGCCTGACATTTCTGAATGTGACTGAAGTATCTAACTTTAGCAAGCATGCTTCATGAGATCTGCTGATAGCAGTAACCTGACAGAGACAAAAAGAACAGGCCGGAGAATAACATCTGCTGAAAGAGTGCCACATTGACACAATTGGATAAAAAGCGGAGAAGAAGCTTACAAAATTACACTTTCCACCCAGAGTTTAGTAACGCTTAAAGATTGGAGACACTGGCCATTTCTTTACATAGTATGTGATGTGTGCAAGAGATCAAGTACAAAACAGGGCTCTGAACTGTTCTGAAATCCATTAAAACACTATGGTTAGTCAAACTGAAAGAAGACTCACTTTTTTATTTTAATATCCACTTCCACATGGGAAGAATGTGGTTCTCAGATCAGTGTAGGGTTCAGGTCTTATTGTACTGTACCACACAAATCTCTGTTTAATGAATTGAGAACTACAATAATTATGGTTCTCTATCATACATTGTTATACAGTATTACACATACAGGTAATACAGTACTTCTTCTGCTCTTTCACATTCATATCTCTTCTTTACATACAGTATCTTTGCCACAGACACCTACAGATTTCACTCCTACGTATTTTCATAGTAATAAGAGTTGTATTCCTGAATTGTGTTTCCACAGTAATGAAAAGTATCCACTCTTAAGCTCAAAGACACAGAGCTCCCATTTCAATTTTTTAAAAAGTCCACTACTTGATGTACTCTATATTTTAATTTCAGACACATTTATCATGTGTGTGCAGGTGGAATGTTGCCGCATGAATCATGCTTAGCCACTATACAGTTCTACAGTTTAGGTCTAGTACACTATTTGGTTACTACAAATCTGCAAAAAAAAAAATCCCAAACTTTACAAAAGTTGGAAATGGTTTTTAATGTTTCTGACTGTACATAAGAGTGAGTGATACAGTTACAAAGTTACACAACTTTTAGAATCTAGCATGTGTGGCAACTATGATTCTGAATTAATCTGAATCATGCCATATGTTTATTAAGAAACCAATAAAACATGTCCCACTCTACCAAAAAAGCTTTTTGGTTATGCTGTAGCAATCATATTGTTACAATATATGTTTTTTTTTATCTTAAATACATTGTACTTACTGTATTCCATAAAATTAAATTACCTGCAGTTTTATTAAAAAATGTTAATGCAAAATGCATATTAGTAATATAATGTTGTTAAAAAGCATAGACACTACCTTTAATACCTCTATGGTAGCATTAAAATAATTTAGAATAACAACTAAATTCTGTTGAGGTTTTGTATTAAATATTTCAAGGTATTCAAATCCTGCCCATCTTCATGAAAATGACATGAAGATCTTCACTGTCGTCATTACCTCTTCAACAAAATAACCTTTAATAACACCTTAAGTGAAGAATTCCTATTAAAATGGAACATATCCGTAAATATCTTTGCCTATCAGTATAACCTGAAAACATTGTTGAATAACATTACGGAGTCAAGTACAGTATTTTGATAATTGATCTTTGTGTCCAAACTCTTCATAGAGGAGGAAATACAGAATTCCAGTGCCTGTAAATAAAATGCAAGGTGGTTAGCTGAAGATTACTCTTCAACAGCATAATGCTCAGATGAAATGCATCGTCAAAAAAAACTGTTACCACTTTGTAAGGGTGGTCTGATTGGTGTGGGAATATTAAGTGGCTGAGGACGGCAGGCGTGTGCTTTGGCTCCAGGTTGACAAGAATGATAGCTTTCATTTGCATGCAAAAGCTCCAGCTGTCCCCCCAAGATGGATGGAGGCTCCCTGCTTCATCTTTCACTTGAGCTCCGCATTTTTCACACAATGAAAAGAAAAAAATTAAGCAGGGCCGAAAGATAAGAATTTTCATAAAGTACAATTTCCGCACTCTCCTTGAAATGAAGGTTACGCTTAGGGGTTTTAGCCATTTTTTTTTATTAAAACACCAAAGAACTGTGTGCATCTAAATAAGCATGACACAGCCACCTATTGCTTAACATTATGAGATGCTGATTTGTTGTAACATATGCTGGAATTAGATGTGTGGAGGGTACAATTCCCTTCTACTGTGTGTGCTCCAGGTTTTATTATTATTTCCATTCTTACTGTTTTTTCAGCAGTTTCTAAGGTCTCAGCTTTCACTTACATACTGCATGTACTGTACAGTATATAGCCTTTTTTCCATAATAAAATCAGCTCTTGCCTACTGTAGGCTTCTACATTTGTTTTAGTGTTCTTCTAAAGTTATTTAACTGCCATAAGACTCTTAACTCATTGTTTACTTACTACAGTTACAGTAACTGCATAATCTGTCCGTCCCATATTTATGTTATTTTGTACAGTAAATGCCATTTTAATGAGGTTTCACTTGGATTACATATCTAAATGCAGCTGATCAGCTTTGTATTAAAACATTGAAGCTGTAAAGTTCAGTGTCATAGGGCACTGCATTTGTTTTTACGTTCTCTCTTTTTTTTATTGCAAATATTTCAATAGGGTGTACAAAAATGTATTTTTAAAGAGTCTTCACAAATTTACTGGAAGGCACAATAAGTATAACTCCTACTTGGAACTTCTATTGTTTTTTGTCTATAATGATAACTAAATATATACATTCCCATTAGGTAACCCATTTTCTTTTCAGACAACAGTTATTTATGGGTTCTTAACATTTGCAATCAAGAATGAGATAAATGGGTACAGGTGTTCACATTTTGGTATGATCTGAAGCAGACCTGAATAATAAATTGCTTTTTGTGTCTAATGAGATTTTAAAGCTGTTTGGATGAACAAAGTCTCAGAAGTCTCAAAAAAGTAAGGCGTATGCAGGATAAATCTAAATTCTTCTAAGATAAAGCAATGACATACATTTTTTTAATATGAGAAATTTATTTTAAATTTGTATTTTATGATATACCTATGTGAATAAAGGGTAATAGTATTTTTGTATTTTTATATGCATCTTTACTAACACTTTAAAGATACACTAAATTTAGACAGAGATGGAAGCACAGAGATGAATATTTTTCTTTCACTTAGAAAGAACCTGTACTCTTTTTAAGAAGAACCATATAGTTATGAAATGGTTTCACAATTCAGCCAAAGGATTTGGAATTCGGCATAACGTCTTTATTTGCACTTTCCTACTCCTGTCCACACGAGTACATAGGAATAACTTATAATTTACTATGATGGCACATGTATAAGGAATCTGAATATTATTAAAGAATATGCTGTACTTGTACTACAAAAATTGTCTTAAAGACTGCATTGTGTGTTTCTTTAAAGGAACCAACTATTTCTCATAAAGACTGTAGTCAGCAAAACCAACTAGTTTCTTTTTTTCAATGTAATGTGTATTAGGAAAAACTCCAAAAGGGCAGGGAATCTTATCTACAGAGACTGCCTTCACAGTATACCAAACTGAATCAAAGTGCCCCTTAAATATATTTTACAACTCCAAAAGGTTAATGAGTCCAGCCTCAAACAGAATAATTCATAATTAATTTTAATGTTCAACATTTTTGTGATCTAATGTTTTTTTGTAGAGGATTGGATGACAAAATACAGATAACATGCCATCCAAAATAAAAAAAACTGTTTATGACTCATCATCATGATCTTCATTTATTCAAACAAACAAAAAATGCCTACAGTACAGGCAAAATAAGTGCAACATCTCATTCAAACAATTGACTCAGCAGTTTTCGACAATCATTAATTCAATCAATCAAATATCAAATTTAAAAAGAGAATAAATGCACACACATAAACAAGACACTGACTAACAAGAATAGTGTGTTCATAATTACAAACTATTTTAGACTTATGTGTGCCAAAAAGTTCAAAAGTTGTAATTAAAATACATTTAAACCTTTAAAACATTAAACCCAACTAAACCAATATTATTTTAGCTGTCAACAACAAAAGGATTAAATAACAATTATTAAAGGTTAAACTTAGTCAATTATAAAAAGGTGTACTCCAGTAAATCTAGTTACTAATTCATTCCAATTGATGACAACGTGTTTAAAGATTACGATCTAAAAGTAGATCTCCTCAAAATCTCCACTTCTCATAGTAATGGCTGGAATTTAAAAAAAAAAGTGAAGGAAAAAAGGAGAAATGTTGAACTAGTTTTTATATTTTTACATGGAGTTAGATAAATATACTGTACTATAATTGCACAATTTTTTAGTTCTGAGATAGGCTTGAACACAAATTGTCATGTTATTGCCTTGAATTCTAAGCTCTATGACTTTTGAAACAGCAGAGCAACATGTGTAAAATCCAGATATATTTTTCCCATGTAATTTACTCTTGAATGCTCAAGACATCAAGTAAATGCTTTATCATTCTCTTTCCTTGTATTTTGTGGCACAGAATAACTACACAACAAGCTATAATGTATAGTCAAGTTTATTTTTTATAATGTGCTGAAAGTGGGACATAACAGTGTTTAGTTTTAGTAATTAATCTGCCGAGCTTTTTATAAATCAAAAATGTTGTTTTTACTCAAAGTGGCCTTTGGCATGATGAGTCCTTTATCCTACGCTTTATTAACATACTTGATAATAGAACACTCATGAGTTCTAAAGTGTTACTCATTTGCAATATCCCCTTAAGAGACCATTAGACATTCTCCATTATGGACTTTGTGATTGACAAGCTAAATTACATACACACTCTTCTGTATAGAATGTCTTTTTTGTTGTGAGAGTGAACGTGTGATTGGGAATTCACATGTGTGAATCAATAAAAACCATAAGCAGAAGAAGCAGGAAATAATAATGCTTTAATCCTTCTTTCTTGTCTGCTTATGTTGAAGAGACATCCAGGCCGGACCCTGTGGTTTTACTATGTTGACATTGCAATAGTTTTCAATCTACATTAACATCTAAAATTATAGGATCAAATACACAAAACATACAAAATACAGTGTAAGACCAGCTGTAAAATGTTACACTTTATTTTCATTTTCATTATTATTTCTTGCTCAACGTGTCTTTTTATTTACTTTGAAAACCAAATAAATAATACAAAGACTACCCCAGATGCTGCTTGGTAATGTGCATCAGAATAATGAGAAATTACGAGCTGTTTAGACGACAATCAGAGAAATAGACTTGAAGTGTGGTGTATTTGCAGAAGTTCCACCTGCTGTTCATTTTACATACCGTAGAATGAAAAACAGCATAATTACCAATGTTGTTAAAATGATGAACTTCCAACTCTTTTGCATTTCGGCCTGTCTGTTCTCTGCATTACATCTCTGTTTTGTCTTCCAGCTCTCCTCACAGTCAAGCCTCCTAAAGTGCTGTTCCCCCTGGAAAACCAGCCAAATGTTATTGATGTCCAACTGGGTAAGTCTCCTCCTGGGAATAGCAGATCCTTAACTTTCCTTTTGCTAACAGATGGGTGAAATTACATGGAGCAGGAAAGCTTCATTGCTGCCTTTCTTATATACAGCTCAATTTGATTCTGCTAATTTATCAAAGTAGAGTTTTCTGCATGGTTAGTTTGGTTAAGGTTGTGAATGGTAGAGGAATTTGGTGTTATTCATTTTCTGTTATTAGCAGACCTGGAATAATGTAAGTTTTTCCATCAAAGTTCAATGCCTCTGCATGAGAATTTTGATTTGCTATTGCAGATTTATATATACACAACAATTCTTTTGATACCCTAAAGGTAATTTTTCATTCATACAAATGCCAGTCCAATCCAAGTCTTTTTATAGACCCAAATATACTGTATAATAAAAACAACATTTAGTGGTAAGACTAAGACTAATATGTTTTGCGTATCAGTAGAGTCCAGGGTTCAATCTCCATCATGTCTTGTTGAAGAAGGGTACTAATCACTCTTTTCACTTGGTCATGTGAGAAACAGGTCTAGTGCCCTGTACCTAACCTCACCTCACTAGAAGGGGTCATGAATTTGCACAATCACATACAGTACATAAATGCATCTATTAAAGAAATCCATCTGCCAAATTTTAAATTGCATGAATATCTGGATCTACTGAACTGCAAAATGGATATTTGCATATCTTTGTGTGGACAGTATTTTCAATTTCAGTGCTTTACAACATAATTTACTATACATATAATTCAAGAGAGAAACGACATCCCTCTCCACACAAGGGGATCTCATCACCAGTTTCTAAAGCTTGTTTTCAGTAATGTTACACAAAGGATTTGAAATAATAATACTGATTTTTCTCAAATTTAAGTTTCCAGTTTTGGAAAAGATTTTAATGATTTCGAAAAGATTTGTGTGAATTACTCAGTTCAATGATGGGTTCCTCTTCCCTTCACAATAATCTCAAGACCAAGAAACTGTTCATTTGCAGACGGACCAAAATGCTGCCACTTCCTCTTCTCACAGAGTAATTAAGAAATCTCTCTTTTGTAATTGACAGCAGCTGCTGATTTTCCACAGAATCAAACAGTGTGAAAATGGATTTCAAATGATTTGGTCTGTTTCCTCAGTTGTAGTGCCTTTCGTGGGCCAAGCAGGGATCTCAAGATACACACAATGTTTAAATCTTACAGTCTGCTGAGGGCAGTTGACAATAACAAAGCAATTCAGAGAAACGCATATTTAAGCTGTCTTCTCTTGGTAAATTATAGACTATTATTCCACATGCATCAACACGGAGACTATGAAGAGACAGCTGAAGAAATGAAGTTTCCGAGCCCCTATAGTGCTGAGGAAATGTCTTTTTTCTAGCACATCGTATTTAAATAATATGGTTCTATAACAGCTGGTTGTTAAATACAATCTTGAAGCTTGTAGCTTCCACATCCCTGACTTTTGTTTTTCATTACCATTCTGTGCTTTAAGGATTTTTTTTCAAGGCAGTTACACAAATTTAGTTGGACATAGCTCTCCGTTAATTTGTGCATCATTCAATAATTATAATAATTATTATTCTAATTAGGTTTTAAATTCATGCTATCCCTAAGAGTAAGAGTAAGAGTTGTATAATTTTTAGATTGTACAATTGTAAGAAGATGGTCTTTTTCTTCTTAAAATATATATTTGAGAAATTAAAAGATTCACATACACATTTAGAAAGCTATGTTACCACAGTGCAATAAACGTTATTTTTTAAAATATTATATTGAAAAAAATATTTTCAGTTATTTACCTCATGTACAACATGAAAACTTTTTATTTTGATTTATTTTATATGCTGCAGTTTAACCTCCTTTAAAAGGTATTTAAAATCGTATTGATAAGTATATATGAAGTCATTAATATCACATTGCTTTTTTATATTTTCTGTTGCTTAATAATACAGCCTTAGCAAACAATACATTATTCACTTACGTATAAATTAATTTGAGCAGATTCCCCTGAAGATATCAATGGTCTTAACTAGAGGCTAAAAAGGCACTGATTTTTTCTTGTGATAGTAGGAGCACTGACATTTGTTTTTTTGTGCCAAATACCGGGCAACCACAGCATATGTTTTCTCATTTGAAAATCATATAAAAACATTAATATTAAATGTTCAGCCTTTTACGCAAAATTCTGAAAATATAAATTCTTCTGCTTTGTATTCTTGCACATAGTGTAAGAACATAGATAATGTAAAAATCTGAAAAATTCTTTGCTATTGTCTTGTCTTTTGTCAGTGGCATAGAAAGAAAATCTGTATCATTTCTATTGCACATTTTTTATCTTTACCTTTTTGGTGTGGTTATTATATTTCTGATAGGATGAAGAGCTGTGCAGCCCCAAACCAATTAAACTTAATAGAGTGAGCAGTCTGTATAACACAGCATAAATCCCTCTCATCCACTTTCCTCCTTGCTTTCACAATGCATGCAACTCCATCTGTCATAAGTATTACACCCATGCACATCATGATTTAAGAGGGCTATGCAGAAACATGAGATATGCAACTATTTAGTACACCGTATACTGTACAGATAGATAAAATGGGGACTTTAACTTATATTAAAAAGCATCTCCCCTAAAACATTTGATGATGATGCTTTCTTTCATCTCAGAAAGTTTAAAGTGATTGTAATTATAATGAAACATTAATTGCAGCTATTTACCATTGAGAGCTGTTTTTTTTTTTTGTTGTTGTTGTTGCTGGCACAGCAAACTCTGTTCTTTGATTTAAATCCAAACAACAGCTAAGTTATTTGCCAGTGGCATCTGCAGAATGTCTAGAACCACATTCTGTTTTGTTTTTTTTTGGTAATAGCCAGCCTTTATTGATATAGTTCATAAAATGGTGTGTCAATTCTTTGTGTCTTGTCTTTTATAGTACCCCAGTAATGCAGAGAATCCTGCTAGGATCTTGTTTCTTTCTTTTACCAAATACATTCTACCATTGTGTACTGTGAACATTGAGAGCCACATACAGTATACAGTAGCTTTCTGATGGAAATACACAGTAGTTTAACACTGAGCCACCTTACAATGAAGTAACATTTTTGTTGAAATTGGTAAGAAAGAGGTATTCAAAACACAGTTTTCAGGCCTATAGTCCTTTAGTGCATCTTCACAGAGATATAGAAATATACAGCAGTTAATTCAGTTGATCTATAATTAGTTCAGGATTTGTATTGAATGACGACTACCAGTGTCCTTCCTACAGTATTAGACATAGCTGCAAGCAACTCTGAGCAAAGAGTTACGATCATTCTTTATATAGTATTTTAGAAGGAACATCTTTCCCTGTTAGCTATTTGTGTGAATGATGACAGAAACACAGAAGTAGGAAGAGTTATGAAAGGGAATAATAGCATGTTAAATAAACCTTGGGTATAGACTTAACAATGTGACAGCTCTCTCAAGGCTTAATTTTCCAGCAGTAATTTTCATCATTCCAACACTGACATTAATTTCTTAATGACATTGAGAAGTGCCATACCAAAATTGCTGAGATTATTTTGATGTATTTTATTATTTGTGTTGATGACTATTACCCTATCCATCTCTTATTAGAAGAGCCACTTACAGTATTCTTCTGGGGGTCACAGCAAAACTGAAGCCTACTGTATAACAGATGTACAAAGCACAAGACAATAATAAGTCTACCTACCTGCTTGTACCCTGGAGTAGACACAAGTCCATCACAGGACACACACCAAGGGACAATTTAGATTAGGCAACCAAATGTAGCCAGTGTGTCTTTGGGTAGTAAGAGGAAGGTATAGCATCCAGTAAGAACATCACATGAGAGAGAATGCAAACCCCACACAGATAGGAAAGAATGAATTGCACCCGTGACCCTAGAGCTGTGAGGGACCACCTCTACCTGCCATGTCCTTGTGTATTGCTCTATGAGTCTTAGGACTGCTGCTCATACTGTACTGTATGTTAACAACATATAAGAAAGATTTGAGTCATGAGCACTGAAACTGTAACAAATAAAATGAAGACATTTCCAAATAATGAAACAATAGGTATGAATGTGCCCATAAAGCTGTCTTGCTAATGTGCAAATATTAAGGATCTCCAGTGTATTTACAGAAGTAATTGTCGAATAATTCAACTTAATCAAACTGGTGAACATAAAAGCAGAATGTATCCATGCACAGATAGTTGATGCGAACCTGTGGCTGAACAGAATCAGTAATTAATTGTTGAGCTGTCATGAGTTCTTGCGGCTGGACTATTAGGGCACAGCTGTCTTGGTTTATTAGCCGAAAAGACACTAAGTGCAGGGAAGATTTAATGGCTCCTTGAATATCAGTTCCCTTAACCTTTACACAAGAAGGGGATATTATTAGCTGTAGGGTGCCTGATTAGAAGAATGGGCATCTGAACAGAAGTGACACACAATGAAGAAAAAACCTTTTGACTTTTGATCTATTCTGGTTCGGGAGGGCAAGAGAGTGAATGAGCTGCTTTGCAAGCAGTAGTGGCTGTATAATTTTGTTTATTATATCACAGTACAATGTACTCGATGAAGCAGCAAAGCAATCGTGCATCATATGTATTCACGAATCCGTGTTTTTCAATGAAATTTTAAAATTAAGTAAAAAAAAAATCACCAAAGGTATTAAAAAACGTCTGTCCTTTAACAACTTCTAAAAGCTTTTGAGCCAGAAAAGATCTGTGATTCACATTGTCTGTTGACTGGTGAACAGAACCAGTAGTACTAGGGGAGCTAATGTTTTTGTTCACAAAGCAAAGATAAAAGATAAAATTCCCCCAATTTATCAAACATGTATCATTTTTATCAAGAATAAATGTATGTTAGTATAGCTTCTGTACAGTACATAGATCTATCTGCAGTATATAATCCCCTTCTTTTTGATAAAAGAATGAAAATCAAGGTCTGGTATTGATGACTGAGGTACATGATAATCCAAAGGATTATTGTATTTCAGCATTTATTTTCTGTACCCTTAATACAGTATATTAGAAAATTATGACACCAGTTATGGGCAGAGTGATGACACAGTCAAAGATGTTACTATTTTGTTAGGCGCATAAGTAATCAAGGTCAGAGGTGTCCATTCCTGTTTTGCAAACAGACTTCTAATTTTCGGGGAAAGTTAAACTTTGACAAACAATTTGGATACTTTAACACAATGTCTGACATTTCAAAGCAGTTGTCCAAGTGCAGGTCCTAGTCCAGGAGAGCTCCAGTCCGTACCTGCTTCAGCTTGTTGTATATACAGTGTAAAATGTTAAAAGCCATATCAGAGCCACAGCAGCTCACTGGGCTAGAGCTCTCACTGGTTTCTGCAGGTGAGTCCTTTCCCTGAAAGGGAACATCAGTGAGGGACAACCCCCCAGCAAAAATAATTCCCACTCATACAGCTGGGTATACTGGAGTAACTGGGGTAAAGTACGCTATCTGTAGCTTGACACCATTAAATTAACAATTTATAAACACTTGGACCATTGTCACTGTGATCAATATTGCAGGTTCTTCTTAAGCAATTTAGAGATTTAATTATGCCTTATTCTGAGTACTCTTCAGCCTTCAAGAGCCACAGTTATTTTAATTGAACAGATCACTTACTTAATTCATCAATAACATATTGCCAAAGCTTAAAAACGGGTGACCTATAAGGCCAACTGAATTAGAGCTGTCTTGTACCAGGGTTAGACACCTTTTCTTTACTGATTTATTGCCTTTGTTTTGCCCATTAATAGTAAATCCCCTATATCATATTAAAAAAAAATCTTTAAATCTATAATAACAAACGGGACAGAGAAAATGAAGGAATTGTACTGTGTACAGTACACCTAGCTGCAAACTTCACCAGGACCAACAGATTGACAATGGACTAATCAATTAATCTGTTTATGTCAAGAGATTGGACATGTTTTCAGTGATTTCACAATGTTTTGTTTTGTTTTGTTTTGTTTTGTTTTGTTTTGTTTTGTTTTGTGGAGCCTTTCTTTGTAAAAACCCTTTTAAGCTGAGAAATAACAGACCAATCAGACTTTATAATATCCAGGAACTAAGACATAATGTACTCTATTACAGTTGTTGTACTTACACATACCGTACGCTGAGAAGAATATGATACAGAAAGGCATCCTATTGAGCTTTTAAAAGAATCCCATGTCAAGATGACAGAATAATAGCAGGAGAAGAGCTTGAACAGCCCTCGTCTCTCTGTTAGGACCATTTGAGTTGTTCTGAAACTCATACATATGTTAATATGTTGTATTTGGGAACTCAGGTTACGAAAACAGCACAAAAGCAAATTGCTTAGTTTTCATAAAGTAGATCGACAAAGAATCTACTGAATCTTGAAATTCAATATGCACCTTCACAATTTAATATTTTTAGTTAGTTTCTCAATTACCATTTTAGGAATACACAACGGTGGATTGTTTTCATGGAGTAGTGTTTACAGAATGTGAAGTGGTGAGAGCCTCAATAGCTTTCTGATCCAATACTCTCTCATCTTGCCATAATTCTGCTGCAATTCATTTGAATCATTAAACTTGTTGAAAGCGGTAATGTTACCTAAGCTCCATTGACTGATTCTGTAGAGGAACACATACTGGGGTGAAGGTTTTTCAAATTACAGTTAATAAAGGTTGAGTGCCTTTGCAATGTTGCAGACTCAAAAAGTATTCCATTATTTGCTGTATAACCCATACATGAGCCTTGCAAGCCAATATTTAGGGCCAGTATTATTTTAGTATTAATTTCAGCTTCCCTATCATATAGGTGCATAATGCAACTTCTAAGGGTCACACATCTGTTCCATTTTCATGAAGTCACTTATTCCTAGTAAGCTTTGTGTCAACTCAGAGACAATCCTGGAAGGTACAAAGAGTACCACTTACTGGCACTCAAGTAGATACAGTATATAGGGTCAACTTAGAGACACCAATTCACTCAGCCAGCATGTACTGTATTGAAAGGTGGGAGAAAATCTGAGGATAACAGAAGGCACTGCACTCCAGATTCAAACCCAGGACCAAAGAACTGTGAAGCAACAGCACTAACAGCTATGCCACTGCACCTCATAAGGAATTTCCATTTTAATGACTTACAGTATGATATACAGTACATTACAGTAAATTCTGGTACACAGAAGCCCTAGTATGGCACAATAATATTTAGAAAGTGTCTGAGAATTCCTATGAAAACTCAAGTCCTTATTTGCTCTTACATGTTTCCAATAATTAGGACAGCCATTGTGAACCCTTGTAATTGAATAATTGGATTTGTGCATTATATATTCATTGTAACCAACCTTACCTCCATGGTTAAAATCCTGATTGTCTGGGACAATTTTGGGTAGGCATGCCCAACCAAACCAAAATAAATTAATTGCAGAAAAACCTATATTTATTGTGATAGTAAAACTCTAGAGACAGCTAATATCTTTGACGAATGACTGGCAATAGACCATACTCAAAAGCTCTGTCCATTGCTAAATAAGAAACTGACAAACTGACAACAGGCTTTTTACGGTCAATAAATAATAGAAACTGGCAAAGAATATATTGTCACCTTGGTTCCTATTATCTCTTGGCCATATTTCTTATGTAAAAGTTTATACAATGTTTTTATTTTTAAGACAATTTTAATAATATTCTTTATAGTTCTGTGTATTCACACTGTATAGTAGCCCAGTAATTATAATTCTATTGAAATGTAAATAAATACTATATCTTTATTATTTTGTTTCCTTTTGTTCTGGAGAGCACTGGCCCTTTATCCAAAATGTTTACATCTACTGTAGGTAGGTTAGACTTACCTACAGAAGCAACATACAGATGGAATAATCTCTACACATTTATCAAATGTATGCTGTATGGTTCATATAGGGATATGCAGTATTTTAAATGAAAACCAATGAAAACCGTTGACTGACCCCGTACGTGACTTAAAAATACGTACAGTAAGTAATGAATGTTTTGCCATTAAAGAACTATAAGTGAAAGGAAAAGAAAATGAATTCCCTTTCTGTTATTTGAATTCGATGGGAAATTTTTGTCCTCAGTTTAAAGTCATGCCATAAATACTTGAGCCTATTATAATTGTCACTGCTGATGGTTTCTGAAATGTCTGCTGAATTTTTGTTTACGTAGGTAGGCCAGTTGGAAATTGCCTTGAGGATCTATCACTATGTCAGTTTAATTGCTCTGTGAATATTAAAATTGAGTAGCTCTTCTGACCTCATCATAATTAAAGATGGTCATTCTTCAATGGAAGGAACTGCTCTTATATAGGCAGTTACCTTTGTAGACTGCTACTAATTAGATCCGAATAAAATGGGCACTAAGACTTTTTAGACACTCAGGCTGAAAAATAGTTCTCATATGCTTCATGGCTTACAGTTAATAACAATAATGAAGCTGTGCTATAGAGAGACTATACTTTGATTTTTTTTTAACGTATTGCAGAAAATCATCATTTGCAATTCATCATGGATGGTCAATACACATAACGAATATGGATCAAACTAATGACTCAATGAACTGCTCATTGACTAGTTTGTTATTCTAGGGGATGAATTATGAAGGTTTTTAGTCATGTACATATTAAATGTGAAAATATTTTTTTCTTTATTTAACTAATTAACATGTTTTTTTAATTTAAGATGTTGCACATACTGTACGTGGATCCAGACCTTAAAATAAAACTCTTCTGGATTCTGCATTGCATTTTTCATTCTGAAAAAGCAATTAGGTTTGCTTTCAGTAATTCCCTAACCTGTTAAGCAAAATGGGCTCAGCTTGCAGTTTGCCTCTCAAAGAGTCAGAATCTTTTACAAATGCCCCTCATCTGCGTATCAAAATGGTGTTGATAAATGTACACATTTTTTTTTCTGACAACCTGTAAAGTTGTAGTAGAGCTCTTTGGGCTGACCTCCATTGTGGCTTTTGGCAGATACTGCACATTCTGTGCTGCACAAGAAGAACTAATTAGTTGTGCATTGACGTGTCACATACTGACAGGAATTTCTCTACTCAGCAGTAGAGATGCATATTACAGTGGTTCCTGCTAGAAATGCTACAAGGATCCTCACCTATTCAGTTTTTTCATCCTTCATTTGGTAACTAATTCATGCTCCACACTAGGGTGCAGTATCAGCTGTATGACACCTCTGGACCACAGAGGGAACCTAAATCATCTGGATGTTTCAAAATAAAATATTTCAGTTTTCCAAAACACAATTTGTTTTGTAGTTTTATGTACAGTAGATTACGGAAATGCTCAGTTGACACCCCAGGTAGGGTTAGCATTCACACACTACTTTGACAATTTTTAAGCTCAGGGATAGATTTTGGTTCCCAAGTCAGGTTAAGGATGAGTAGTTTTTAGCTCCTATCTGAATTTTTTTTCCGAAAACTCTCTGGGGCCTGGATGTCACGGTGCACCGCGTGGCAGTAGTATCCCAAATCTGAGTTGGTCGGATCAAACGTTGTAACCAAGCATTATTGAATGTCATTCCCTTGCATGGGCTTTGATCAATGGTCTTGATTGTTTCCCACTCATAGTTTTTGGTTTGGGAAACATGTCAAAATCCTATGCCCAGAGAAGATCAGACATACTGTAGATTGCGGAAATTCTTAGTTGACACCCCAGCTAAGGTTAGGATTCAGACACTACATAGACAATTTTTAAGCTTAGGAATGGATTTTGGGTCCCAAGTGAGATTTAGGATGAGTGGTTTTTAGTTCCTATCTGAAATGTTTTTTTTCGGAAACTCTTTGGAGCCTGGATGTCGCAATGCACCTCGCGGCATTTGTATCCCAAATTTGAGTCGGTCGGATCAAACGTAACCAAGCATTATTGAATCTCATTCCCTTTCATGGGCTTTGATCATTGGTCTTTATTGTTTAACACTCATACTGTATAGCGTTATGATAATACATTCAGTCATTTTAGTTTACATTTCTTTAAATGACTATTTAGTACATTTAGTACTATTTAGTTTTTGTTACATGATATACAATTACAGTTTTCTACCATAATAAATGACCTTTCCCAGTATGTGATCTAATGAGAATGTTAAAGAGCTAAAATCTACAAACCCTATAGCTTATTAATAAAGACATTTACATCAGGGACTGAACCAAGTGTCTCATTATTTAAGGGAGGACTGCTTTTTCACTTAACCAAGTGAAACAGGTTTTATTAGCAAGACCAACATATGGTCAATCAGCATAAATTCAGCTCAGCCACAAGGAGTCACAGCTGCATACAGCCTTTGTGTCAGCTTAACCGAAGCTTGCCCTCCAATCCACACACCTAAACCTGTGCTTTCATTGAACATGGGCTTAGGATGTTTGAAAGTCAAGCTTGTCATTACGGTCATTCAGTGTCCCTCAGGTACAGAGTAAAATCCCTTACAAATTGGCAAACATCCTGTAGTCTATGAGGGAAAGAACAGTGCAGATATATTATAATAGAATTAAATTACCTCTTGCAACCATCAGGGATCAGAATCAGCTTTTTGGCACCAGTTCAAAGAATGGGAGTTAAGTAAGAGGACAATGGCTGAGAGAAGCCCTGGCAGACTTGCAGTTCAAAGGCTAGCTCATTGTCTACTTGAGCAAAAGAGCTAGAATTTAATAAATCAACCCATATAGCAGGTACAGATCAGGTCTTAGTCACAGCAGCACAGAAGATGCTCACCAAGGTTTTCACTGCAGTAATTCTACTCTGTTGTGAGCTGAGATACAAAAAAGGGATATAAATGTAGTAGCATAATGACAATTTTGCAATACATGGGTTGTAGAAGCATCAGCAGCTAAAGCGTAAATATAAGATATTAGTTTTTAAAGCCTTAATATAGCCTTTACTTATGTACAGTAATTACACACTTTTGTAATTAAATTAAGCAATATTTCTGTATTACTTTTAATTACTTCTGTTTCATTTACTTCTTTTAATTCCTTCAGTTCCTGCTTTACTGGGGTTTCCCTTCAGTCTGTATGACATTCTACCCTACACGTATACATATTTAACCCTGTTTCTACATTTTAAATCATGCCTTTGCTGTCATTTAATACACTTTCTTTTTGCAATGATATATTACAATAAAATGTCATAATAATTTGTCAAAATCAGACCACATAATTTAATATTAAGATATCATACAAGGTAGAAATAAAAACATAACAATGTTGTGTTCTTTATTTCTGGTTTTCTGCCTGGAATTAACCTGTGCTTGTCCCTAAATGCTAAATGTCTAGTATATTGAAAGTAAACCTTTCACCTAGGTGTGGCTCATGTTTTAATTAAGCAACTACAACCCTAGCATTCTTAGAGTTATGTACAGTATGAAAATGTGGTAATGACAGCAGTGGCCAGAATCAGTTACTCCAGTTTCATGATATCTGTGCATTAATTCAAAGTGCAATGCAAAACAGACAACAACTGCAGATCAATTAACTGCAAATTTCAACCTGTGGCACAAGCAGCCACTTTAATCAAAATGAGAAACGGTCTGCAGAGAACTCAACAGAACAGGATACCATAGTCAGATCGCAGTGTACAAACAACTCATCACACCTGGCAATGTGCATTACAAGTCTAGTGGTGCAAAGAACACAGGCAGTTGTCACGACCTCTACAGCTAAAGGGCACTCCTACGTGTCCCTAGTTTCCCTGTGCTTTGCTTGTCCGTCCGGTTTGTGTTTGTTTGGGGCTATATATTTCCGGGTCACCCTTTTCTCCTTGCTCAGCATTGAGGGTTCGGATGTCTTGAGACCCGCCTTGCACCAGGTTGTCTCCTCCGCGTCCTGAGGGCATAGGTTTCTACCCGACATCGTCTGACCTGCTGAGCCTGGGCTAACCCCCGTCTTGCGGCTACGCATAGGGTCTTTTTGGCTCTCCTGCCATTCCACGGCATGCCCTTTCCAACATCCTTGACAGCAGTGGACTACCGAGCGGTGGAGAAATGTGATTAGGCCAGGTGAATCAACCTTCACCATGTTTCTTGACAGATGAGTGCATGTGTGGGGCCAACCTAAAGAACTTTACAGCCCTGAGTGCTGAAAACAGTGAAGCGTTCTTGAGGTTCTAAAATGTTGGGAGGCACATTTTCCTTCTGGGGTTTGGTTGCACTCAGTTTCTTAGACTGCAAGGCCAATGCTAATAGATAGATACTTTATTGATCCCCTGAGGGAAATTGCAGTGCAACAGCAGCTTTACACAGACAACACAGCCACAGTGTAACGAATGATACAATAATAATAATAGTACAATACATACAATACAATCAGTACAGTGAGGGGTGCACTAAAAGAGTTACTCACAGTCCGGACACACAAAGAACAAACTAGAACAGAACAGTACGCAGAAAAATCGTATCACACTTATGAATATAAATATAGATGTAAATATAGATATAGATATAAATATAAATGTATTGCACGGGTCCCTGGCATATATTGCACAAAAAACGGTTGTAAACGGGAAAAGAAATGAAAGAGAACAGATGTAGCAGTAGATATGTAGATGCGTTCAGTCCAGAAACAGGTCACTGTCAGTGTTGCCTCTGCCCAGACGCAAGGTGGATGTGTTGTACAGTCTTATGGCAGAAGGCAAGAATGACCTCCTGTAGCGCTCCCTGTCGCACTGTGGATGAATCAGTCTATTGCTGAACGTGCTCTTCATTTCTACAAGCCTGTCATAGAGGGGATGGGAGATGCTGTCCATGATGGCCTCTAGTTTGGACACCATTCTCCTCTTAGCCACTACCTCCAAGGGGTCCAGGTCAGACCCAATGACAGAGCTTGCTCTCCTGATGAGCTTGTTCAGCCTTTTAGAATCCACTGCTCTAATCCCAGGGCCCCAGCATACCACTGCATAGAAAATGGCACTCGCTACCGACTGATAGAACATATGTAGCATCTTACTATGTACATTGAAGGACCTGAGCCTCCTCAGGAAGTAAAGTTGGCTCTGTCCCTTCTTATAGATGGCCTCGATGTTCTTAGACCATTCCAGTCTATCGTCGATATGCACTCCCAGGTACTTGTACGAGTCCACCATCTCCACGCGACTCCCATGGATGTAGACAGGAGTAGGTTTGACCTTTTTCCTCCTGAAATCTACCACCAGTTCCTTTGTCTTTGTTACATTCAGTTCCAAGTGGTTCACCCCACACCACTCCACAAAGCTGCTGACCAGTCCTCTGTACTCCTCCTCCTGCTCACCCTTGATACATCCCACAATTGAAGAGTCATCTGAGAACTTCTGCAGGTGGCATGACTTTGAGTTGTACTTAAAATCTGAAGTATAGAGGATGAAGAGGAATGGAGAAAGAACTGTCCCTTGAAGTGCCCCTGTGTTACTCACTACCTGTTCAGACACACAGTTCTGAAGTCTCACAGACTGTGGTCTGCCTGTCAGGTAGTCAGTGATCCACGAGGTCATGGAGGCATCGACTTGCATATCCTCCAGTTTCCTCCTTAGAGGTAAGGGCTGGATGGTATTGAAGGCACTGGAGAAGTCGAAAAACATGATCGTTACAGTGTTGCCAGCCCTGTCCAGGTGTGAGTAGGCCCTTTGCAGCATGTAGATGATCGCATCCTCCACACCAACATTGGGCTGGTAGGCGAACTGTAGGGTGTCCAGTAGGGGTTACAGCTAAATGACGGAAGTGAAACATTCCGTCTTAGGCATCATTCCAGAACATCCCATAAATGCGTGGTCAGACTCAGATCTCGTGACTGAGAAGGCCATGACATATGGATAACACCAGTGTCAGGCTCATCAAACCAGAGCTCTGTGAATCATTACATAACGTGTACTTTGTGATCATCTTCCCCCTATGTTGCAGCATTTCTTACCCGCCTGGAGAGGTGTCTTCCAGGAAGACAGTATCAAAATCCACAGAGCTCTAATGGAAGAATGATGCAGAATCCCACCACAGAATTCCAGACACTGGTAGACTTTATTCTCATGGGTCATAAAGACTTTACTGACAGGTTCTGGTGGCCTTAACCCTATTAAATGCCTTTACATTTGTGTTTTTTCCCACTGACTCTATTATTTCAGTTTTGTATCTTTTAAATGTATGTAGAAAACAAAAATGTTGACATTTAATTGTTTATATTTGTCCTAATTGTTTTAACTTTAAGGCCATAATCCTTTGACTCCTTTCTGCTTGCTTACAATGCATCATTCTTGGACTCAAATAAGCGTAAAAGGGAGCCTTGTAACTACATGGCAGTGTTATCCTCTCTTTTCCTCTTTAGTCTCTTGGGGATTTGAAATGACACTTGTGTTTCCACACTTTGTTTTCAATTGCTGTTTTTAAACATACGCAAAGATTGAATTGCCTGTCTAGACGCTTGAATAAATAGCTCATTTACATGTTGAAAGTAATGATAAGCAGTTTGTGTTTTCCAAATCTATAATACATATGGCTGTTGTATTCATGGATAGTTGTTAGTCTTATTTAGATATCAAGTGGCTTCCAGAAAATAACCTTATAAATATTATAGCATAGGGACATCATACTTCACTGTCATCAAACAATAAATAGCAAATAAAAAAAGCAGATTCATGATTGTCACCCATGAACTTTATGTAATTTGTACAGGTTATGTAATATGATAATAGTACATTCCTTTGTTTTTGTTCCTGACAAAATGTAGGGACATCTACCAGCCAAGATCTAAATTCTTGTTGTTGTTATTATTGTTGTCATTGTGAATCCATATGACTTTTGTCAGAAAATGGAGAGAAAGTATCGTGTGACAGCATTGTGACAAAGGTTTTACAGTACTTCCTTGTAACCACTGGAAGTAATATAGCCACTAAAAGAATGATATTTCTGCATTGATGTGAAATATGAACATTTTGGATGATAGACCTTACCTAACTTGCTACTGTATGTGATCTCTCAGTTCATTCATGCTTGAAGCATCTCATGTCCCCATATCTCAAGTATATCTCAATAACTTCAGTGCAAAGCCAACTTACAGCAATTGCTTTCCACTACAAAACTAGTTTCATGTGTACACAATTTAATGCACTGAATTTAATAAAAAGCAGCTTAAAATAGGTAATAACTTTGAACTTAAATTTGAACAATCTATTCCATTACTATTGTACTATTATTTATCAAAGATACACTTTGATTTCCATATGTATGTGCTATAACTGTTTTTTAACTCCTCACTCAAATAACAGTAGTGAAATCTATATTCTGTATATGAATTTATTACCTAACATTATCAGTCTCTCCCAGAGCCATACCCTCTTGAATGAAGTTGGTTTTTTATTATGTTTAAAGCTGTAAAAACCTTGGAGGCTAGCGATTTCATTGTGTGAATATTATTCATTCTTAAAATCCGAACACATTCCTAACCACACCTCTATATTTAAGTGGTCTTGAAATTAGAAATAGGATCTCTATTCTGAATTGCCAAAGGGAGCTTGGTTAGGGAAACCTTTCTCTTGGATATAAAATAGTTAGAACTTGGGTGGAACAACTTCCCTTTCACAACTTATTCTTTCTTACAGATACTTACAGCAGGGGTTTTGAATCCACAACTACAGTAGGTCAGGAATTCCCCACACTGAATATTATTGCGAACAGTTGCTCCATAAACAAAGCTATCTTTTAATTCATTGAACAAGAAAAACGTCCCCTTAAGTGAATTGTTTCCTTCTGTTCTGACACTGTTTAGTGACATCAGTAAAACAAATGAGTATTTTCTCATTCTATTTTTGGATGTGATTCAGATTATTGATTGCTTTTAATCGGGTCATTAAACTCAAATCAGAGAACTAGTATATTGTTTATACATCCAGAATTAAAATTATTTAGCTCTAAAAAAACTTGGTTAAGGTTTTCCTGTGTGGGTCCATCTTTTAGTATACACTAGTGATGTCTACATACTGTATATACCATTCAGGCATGCACATGTTCTGTAACAAACTAATTAAAAGGATTGCAGTGTTTTAAATGCACTGTAAGCTCTTCAAAAGCCAAACAGAACCAAAAACAAAATACAGTATATGATAAGGGATCAATCATCAGCCCTGGATTCAAGTTGCAGCCAAATCAAAAGTGAAAAGAAACAATGCAAGACTATCTCAGAAGGCAAAAACAATGTACTGTACTGTACGTAATGTTATTGTTTAAAAACACAGTGGAAGATCTGACATTTAGGCTGGTGCTTCTACTATGTTGGTTAAGTAATAAAGTAGTTGTATTTTATCGTGTGCACCAACATTCTGCAAGTCATGTTTCTTTTTTCTTTTTGTCTGAAAATAGTAATAAAACAAGATGAGAGCTCTATGTACTGGTACAGTATGTGTTAAACGAGGCATCTCTGCTGTAGATAGGGTTTTCTCAAATTTCTCAGTCAGAGAATACATTCGGAGGCCTGCTCTATAACTCCGCATTAAGGTTCACTCTTTGCCTTTGGAAACTTTGGCTCAGAGAATCTGGATCCAGCCATTTGTGTCAAGCTTCCAGCTCCTGAATAAGTGATTTGAGTGTGAGAGATGTGGGTCAGCGGTGCAATGGAGCAGTGTGTGTGTTGGGATGTGTTTCTTGGGCCAGTGAATGATTCCTCCTGTAGGCCATGTTAGGTGCAGAAGTGAAGGCAAAACAAAGCAGCATTCTGATGGTATTTTGGCTGGGAAAAAAATAGAAACTAATTTTTCTGGCAGCACAGAGGCTGAGCTTTCATTAGGAAGATATGTGGACTATCGGATTATATTGTCTTATCAATCTTGTCTCCCACAGAAACAGTTGCACAGCCTGAGTAGACAATTAACCTTTGCAAAAATGGCATCTAATCTTTTTTATTATTGTTGTTGTTATATTTTAAAAACCGGGGAAAGTAAAAGTTATCGTATCTGAATGACATTTTCAAATTATGTGAGAATCTCCCTTTCTTTCTCATTACCACTGTAATCTAATTGGATTTTTCTGGCTAGAAAAATACAGCAAGATAAAAAAAAAATCTTAGCACTGTCTACACTAATATCTGTGTCAGGCTGTTACTGTATTTGATTTTATTTTAAGCAATTTGACAGCTATCTCCCTAGTTTTTCTTAACATAAAATACAACAAAAAATACTCACTGGTAGACAACAGTAGAATATAAAAATAAGCTAAAATATGACAAGCAATAACTAAACAATTTACCATATTGTTTGGACTTAGTGGTGTACAGTAGTATAGTGTGTTTTTATGTCTCCTGTTTAATACATACTCTATTAATGTCATTATGACCAATATTTTAAATCCACTTCTAGATACTAAACTACTAATAAACTGTGTTATTACCTTTTTATTTTCCCTCTTTGTTCAAATATGTTATTTGTATTGATTTTAAAGATTATCAATAAACATACGCATACCATGAGTTTTTTACAGAAACTGAACATTTCTTAAAGCCTTACAGGCATGATACAGGTGATTCTTTAATGTGCTGAGTGAGTTGGCAGTTTTAAGGTATCCAGTTTTGAATTGTAACATTGGGCTTTTTGGCTATACTCTCTAAACTTGTGGGTGGATGCCTCCTCACCTCATTCATGACAAGCAATTGAAAAGATGTTAGTACAGTCTTATTGATTTTAAGATTTTTTTCTCATTTTAGGGTCTCTCCATGAAGAGATGTACTATATGATTTGGTTGTATTATAGCTAACTCAGTTGTGACCTGGCAGGCTGTTGAAAACTGATGGGATATCAGAAGTAAATGGCAAAATCATACTTGTACAGTATGTGATTTTTTTTTCTGTCTGGAAACCAGATATATATTTTTTCAGCATGTTCAGATAAAGGTATTCATTTGGATAATTGTTTAGTGTGAATGGCCTCCTCAGACATTGTTAGCTTCCAGAAGTTGATCTCTGTTTTTAATTTACCAGGTTCCCTTTTTTATTACTTTTTATATTATAATCTGCCTTACATACTGTACTGTACATGTGGAGTACCAATGGAATCAATAACCTCTATACAGTCTGTTCTGTGAGAAATTCTCGCTAATAACACTTTTTAAAAACAGTTTATATCCGCAAGTAGAAGTTAAATCCACACTGAAAGTGAAATTTTTTTTTTTTACTTTTCAGCATGGAATTAACCTCTACTTGTTCAATTGCTACTCTTATGCTGCTACTGTAGATCTCTCCAACTCTAACGCTGTATAATTACGTGGTTTTAAAATTTTACAAGATTCTGAGCTTATTAACAACTTGATACCAAGATCTTTGCTGTATCTACCAATAAGATCTCATGGGATGATGTGTGGGAGATAAATTAATTCATCATAAGATTTATAGATGTGTTAAAGATCTAACTGCATGGTGAAGATTCAAACTGGGTATAATCTCTAATCGAAGATGTGGATTCTTTTACAGTACTATGGTCTCACAGGGACTTATCAGGACATATCCAAAATGTGTTTTTTTTTCCAATCTATGAGCAAGCAGCTACCACACTGCTGCTGAGGATGTTCAGTGAACTTTGGAGTCCTTACTATTTTTTGTCTGATGACACTACATTACAACATCACTCCCACTGCCTGCTACGTCCAACGTCAAACAGTTGTGGGTCCTTAAATGGTTTTGTCCCTCAGTCGCTGTCCTCTAGACTGGATGCTTCTTGGATAAATATTTCTAGAACTCTCATCTGCCAGTTAACCACGCCTCTGCATCTGTGTGGAGAAAATGAGAGCAGATCCTTGCTAGGATGTCAGTTTTGATCATGAGTTAAAAATGGTGATTAATAAGGGGAAAGGCAAAGAAGAGATTGAAGGAGAAGGTTGTAGAAGAAAGGAAGTTGAGGTCAGATACAGGTTGCTCAAGGTAGTTTTCCTTTTCATTTTGATACATTTAGCTATGCTGATAATGTACTGTAAATATGAACAAAAACAGACCTTTGCAAAGCAGTTCACTGAAAAGAAGACACATACAGCATATACTGTGTTATACATGATTGTAAGAAGTGCTGTTGGAAGACAGTCCTAACAGAAAAGTTAGGTTTGTGCCTCAGGAGAAGTTTCCAGGCAAGGTACACTTTCTATCACATGCAGTGTTTCCAAAAATACAAGTAAGACGAAGACACGTGGAACGGTATATGCAGAAAATAACAGTAAGAGACAGAAAAAAATAGTATGGGATGAGAGAACAAACAAAACTTGTGTTGCATTATTGGTAGGCTGAAGAAACTAAAATGGCAATGAGCTGGACACATACAGTAGCAAGAACAACATACTGTATCTTTCACCCAAGGAAGTTCTGAACTATATTGCTTCCAAATGACAAGGCGAAACCAACACAAAGAGTCCATGTGACTGGAAGATGAAAGTTTGTGACTTCCAGGTATAAATATAGAACCAAAGAACCTGCCATTAACTTTGTGGAGCTCTATATTCAGCTCTTAGTTTTACAGACTTACACAATTTAAAATAGACTGCCCTTTGGAAATTTTAAAGCAATATTTACAGTAGTTGTATGCGTGATGGAGTACTGCAGTAATAACCCTGGTGAAGCTTTCCTGCTATTCTTGACATAAAGCCCTGGTAGAACAAAAGTAGTTGTTTTTTTTTGCACAAGTAGTGCAATAAATGTGTAAAAGTTTCTTGTCTCATTGAAAATATGCCCCCATTTTTTGTTTGCTTCGGTTCTTTTCTTTCCTTCTCGTACTATAAAGTCAGAAACAAAGCCTCTCACCCTTCATGTGATTAAATCTCATTGTGTCTTAATAAGTCATGATGTCTTTAATAAAAAAATGAAAATGGGAATTCTCAGCAGAGTGCTTTCCTCTTATACACTATAATTCCCGTCTAATTGTGATTTTAAACAGTTTGCATTCAGCTATACCAGTAATGAGGCAGATGACTGTAAGAGCTGCTTTTCTTCTCATTAGTTTAAATTTCCTATTAAGCTATTGATCCTCACTCTTCTTCTTACAGTCGAGTGCCATTACTGTTTATGAACTGCCGAAATGCTTTCGCTGGTGGTTTTAATGTCTTCAAGTTAGCTAATTAACTATAGCTTATGATTGTTTATATCCCATAATCATGCCTTTGAAATACCATAGAAGTATAACAGATTGAATAAATGGTGTGTTTGTTTCTAAGGGAAAGCTAAGTTAATGAGCTAAAATTGTAGCTGAGGAAAAAACAATAATGAAACCAGAAATTCACTAGACTGCATGGCATCAGTTCTCTGGCAGAACTCAGGAAATGGATGTCAGTTCATCAGCCAGAGGCTCTGGTAAAGCCCTCTTCTAGTTCTCTTATCAGGCCCATAGGTCACGGGCACTTTAATTTGTAATTTTCATAAGGCCGAACGCCCCAAAACACCTTTCTCGATAAGATCCAGTCTGACTGCCCAGATGACCAGGTGCTATGGTAAGCAGCTGAGGTGAATGACCAAAGGCCCACCACAGGGCAGCTGTCGCCCAACACGCAGATGGTGCCTTCTGAACCCCTGGCTTTCTGTATCCTGGCCTCAGATGTTTGCTTCATCAGTGCCTGCAAGGGTATTTACCGCATGATGCACATTCATTAGCATATGCCACTCCAAGCACTGCAGGGAGAGTCTTTCAATAAGCAACAAAATCAAAGATACAGTACATCAAGAGGAAATCGAAATCATTGCCGAACAAAAAGCCATTTGTTCTACAGATTCCGCCTGCTGTTTGTTCTGTCCCTTTTAATTCCTGGTTTGTTTGGAAACTGAACTTCTACGTCGTCATGCCAAACTGTTTCTGCATGAGTCGTTACTCAGTCTCATCTCACTGTCATCCAGTCCCTCATTTCTAAATCACGAGGTGCCAGAGCTCCATGTGAACAAGGTAGAAAGGCCAGGGAGCACTTAATCATCGTAGGCGTATACTGTAGCAATGTAACACACATTTAATGCATTTTCAAGCCACCATTTTTGATAAGAGACTAACAAGATTGAAAAAAAACATTTTAATTAGTAATTCCAATATGCTATTTTAGGCCTATTGTACATTTGAAACATTTCCACTTTGATGGACCTCTCGTCAATATGGCTTCAGAATCTGTCGTCATCGGTCACAGTGCTGTGCTTAGAGAGTCCTGGAATACAGACAGTCTAAAATCAAGAGGGACTGGAGCAGAGCTCTGGTTAGCTCCAGCACACATTGAGCACAGATTTCATTCAAGATCCGAGAATGTTTTTTCTTGGAGCCACCGCAGATTCGTTCTCAAAGACAAGACAGGTTCAGAAAAGTCTAGGAACTTAGCCTGTCAGCTACAGTATACACACCTTTAATATTTGAATAAAATGTTAAAATTACAAAACTCAGCTGTTGTTTCTGAGTGATAATTAAATCTTTCTTCCAGTGTGTTCCCATAAAAGCTATTGACAGGGTTTCACTATTGTACATTAAATATTTTAGTGTGTGATAATGACTTTCTGTATAAAAGACACACACAAATATGTCCATATGAATCCATAACAATATGCTTTAGACCTAACTGAGAAAGCAATGACTTTATTTTATGCGTTTACCATAAAGTTAAAAACACTGCCTACTAGGAAAAAAACATATTACGCTTTTCTGAAGGGTTGCAGTACGTGTCCTTGTGCCCATTTTAAATGCCAGTGAATATATTGTGCTAATGTAGTTAGACTCTTCCAAATAAAAATCTCTTTCTTTTTTATTAAACATTATTATTTAGAGAAGCTTGATAACAAATGAATCAAGATAAAATCTATAGTTAAGAAGTGAGCACAACTGATGACATATAATGGCTGGATACTTAAGAGTTTTCACCGCAGAATAGTATTGTCATACTGAGCGATTCTAAACCAACCTTAACATAATAAATGATGGGTTAAGCAACAAGCATATTCCTGCACAAGCATATCTGTCAAATCTTCTCTTCAGTAGGAGGTTTAGTTCAGTGGTGTTTACTGAAGTTTGTGAAATGAGTACCTTTTCCCAGCTGGCTGGGTTCATTGGGGTATATTTTTATTCTAGATGCTCTTCTTGCCATTGTTTGCATGGATTTCTGTCCTAATTACAGATACTGTAGATGCCAAAAAGAGAAACTAGACAACAGTTCTCTTTCTTATTAGTTTCTGGGTGTCTGAGCCAATTTTCCTGTGGTACAATTTGAAAGATAAAACAAATCACAGCTCTGCACGTTGAAATCTCATCAATAAAGGTGGGATGCTGCTCTACCCTTGAGCAAAGTACTTCAGTTAGATAACCTGGGTAGCTCTCCAGGTTGTCATTTGAAATGAGAATTTGATAGCGGCTGACATATCTGGTCAAAGGATTAAAAAGAGATAGAATGATCACAAAGTTTTCAGGGAAGATTATTATATCATCAGAAAATCATGTAACCTTGGTCAGCTCTTTGTATAAGACTTAACACATATTAAGTAATAATGTAGCTAAAGTCAGAAACTGCTCTGACAGAAATCAATCATTTACAGTATAAGAAAATCATCACATTAAAAGCAAAAGGAAGGTGGATGATGTCACAGATGTGGCAGAAAATAGTTTTTTTTCTGTGATTAATGCAAGATCCAACCGCAGTTCATCTTACAGTATACTGTACCTGTCTTTGTTGCATTTGCAAATCATGTATTTTGTACATGCAAAATATGAAGGATATGTCTGATTTAAATTTGTCTTTAATCAGCACAATATGTGTTTTACTACAAAAAAAATGTGCATGACATTTCAATACTTTCTTTCAGTCTTGACCAACATTGCAGTCACAAATCCCAAACCCAATATTTAATAGTAGAAATGGAAAACTTTTGAATTTACAGTGTGATGTCACCCACATTAAAGATTCAATATATTGAAACAACAAATTTGATTTAATCTTATTTAGTGATCATTGTTTTATTACGAAGTAGTTCAGGTGGGTAGCTGCGTCAGCATGTGTAGGCTGCAAAGGAACAAGTAATAGGTTTATTCCATGCTGAAAAGAGAAGAAAGAAAATAACGTTTCGGCTGTGGAGCCTTCTTCGGGTGTAAGCAAGAAGGCTCCACAGCCAAAATGTTATTTTCCTTCTTCTCCTTTCAGCATGGAATAAACCTATTAATTGTTTTATTATATTTCCATTACATAGATTAAACATAGTCTTTGTTGCATTGCAACGATTCCTGTAAAGGTACGACTTTTAATGCATGAGTAAGTGAACTAAGCAATGCTGGAGAGCTTTAGTTGAGCACTGTACACATTTTGCAGTTGAAAACATTTTGTAAAACTGTCAGTATCGGAAAAATGTTATGCTTGTTGTTAAGAATAAATCCTCTCCTTTACAATAAAACATTGAGAGGTTACAGATGAATTTTTTAATTTCATCTGTAGTTTAAAATTACCATTAAGTGTTAAAGCAAGAAGGTGTGTACAGAGCAGACATTTTAATTGGGAAACTTGTACAATAGAAATCTGGGACACTTTACAGCAGCTTCATGGGCATGCCCACGAGAATTATTAATTTCTTTGAATTCTCTGTACTGTATATCCATGACTCTTTGGCAGCCATCTCTATTCTCCTGAGGAAAATTTGCAGAGCAGCAGAATTCATGCACTAAATAATTGTTGTGGGCAAAATCAATTTACCTCTGAAAAAATATCTTTAGTAAGATATCCTAGACACATGCTTGAAATAGTAAATTAGGCGATGAAAAGATTCCTCAGATGTATCTGTAACTGGAGTTTCTCCTTCTTTGGTTATATGTATAGATTTAATGCTAATGAAGAAATCTTTCCAGCTTTGTGGACAATTTCTCAGTCACTGTTGCCAAGTAACACCTTGAGGAGAGTATAAAAAGAACACTGTTACGTTGTATTCCTAAAGTACCCTTGTGGTACAGTATGTTGAATTCTACACCCAGAGCGCAGAGAACTGTGTGAACAGAAGGAAGTGTCATTGTCAATTTTTATTATTCCAGGACTCTGTATTACATACAGATGCAGCTAGAGCTCTATAAAGCTTATGTAGAATACACTTTCAGAACTGGAAATTCTATGGCATTAGTTAAAAGCAGTTTAGTTAGTAGTAGATCATACTTACCACAATTATACTTTTAAGTTCAGATCTGCGTTAAGATGCTCCAGTCGGTTTTGAAGATTTAATTTGTGCAGTGCTTTTATTTAATGCATGCAGTTCATCCATGTTTTCCCCCAAAATATTTATTCAGTAATTCACTAATGCCTAAAGTTTCCCTGGACATAATTTTCACCATTTTCACCTAGATTTAGTTGACAGTATAATACAAAGTGCCTATCCTTTAATATGAATTGCATAAGTAACAGCTTTTAGTGAGCACAGACAAACATAAGAGGTTACTACTGTATAACATAGCGAATTATCGACCGTGAAAAGCAATTAGCTGAGTAATAGGTTAGTGTTTAAAAAAAGTGGTTTAAAAAGGCAGAATTGTTTAGATTTGCCTCCAGTTCACTGCTGACTGCTGTTTCTTATTTACTTTGGTAGGAAACTCCTTCCTCCTCAACTACTTGGCTAGAAAACCTCTTCTAAATACTCAAAACTGTGTAAATATACCTACATAGAAATAAAATAATGTGTCATTTAGTCGAACCCTGCTTAATGGAATGATTGTTTCCCTGTATTTGGCATGCTGTTACCTCTTCTAGTCTCCCTGTGTATTAAGAACTCTGTTGTTCCATGTTCAATTCATTGTCCCATATTATTGCCTTGTCCTCGTCTGCTATTTCCATAAGATATTTACAAATACCTCAATCAAGCCAAGCCAATAGACCAGAATGTCAGCTTTGAAACAAAAGCCTAAAATAATTATTTAGCCAGTAAAATAAATTAATTTGATATAATTACTTTCCAACTGCTCTTAAATATTTTTTCTAGGAAAGGAGAAAAGGAAAAGTCTTACATTTAACAACCAATTACAGGAGCAAACAGCTAGCAAGTGCCTAAAAGGTCTTTAATTTAATTACTTGGCTATTTATTTTAGCTAAGATTCTTACGTTCCAGGGGTTTATTTTTGCCTTTGTCAAAATAATTATGATAATGAAGGAAAATGGCTGTATGAATTTTTCTTGTTTTTTTTTTAACCGTGGATGCATGTACATTTCAGCACGAAAGGAAGGTGAAGTCACAAAAATATATACAAACAGTATATATCACATTGACTAAAGATAAGCCTCATTGGCCCCTTATAAGGGATGCATGCAGATACTTTGTATTGATTTCAAGGCCTGGACTGGGTAAGTGAGGCATTGTTCAAGTTATTTTATCTGCTGTCAGTGGAAGGAGAGGCAAGGTCCTACTCCCCACGGCTCCCTGACACTGACATTTTCCTTTTAAGTGTGATCGCCTAATCTGCAGCCTTAAGTACCCCATTGTACAGAGTCTGTTTGAAACAAACAGATTAAGTAAAATGATGGATTATTCATCACTCTGTCAGGTGTTGTTTTGTTATCTCATTCAGAGACTGCAGGCTTCTTCTTTCCTGCACTAACCCCAGATTCCCTCTTATTCTAGGAAATAGTTCTCATCAGTATATGCCAATGAATTTCATTTGCCAGGGCGTATACAGTATATGTGTGAAACACACATGCACCTGGTAGTCTGAGGCACAAGACTTAAAACACTCTTTGCATGGAACATATGTACCCTTTACTTCGTCTGTTTTTTCTTCATTATTTTCAACACCAATTAATGTTTCATCAAACATTAATTTACACCTGTATAGGACTGCTTTGGTAGGAATAAATGTACTGTTGCAATACACATGTTAATATTCCTTTATATATTAATCTACAGTATTCCCTCTATAAAAAGTACTGTACCTTCTAAATAATTTTATATAGAAGAATCTGAGTCAGTTTGGTGTGTTTTTTCCAACACAAGTTCTTATGATGATTTTCTTGTGAGATATGACCAGATGTACATTATGCCAATATCTGTTATAGGACTAGTTTCTTTTATGTCTGCTGCCAATACTAAAAATACCAAAAACCAAAATCAATATCTGGCTTTCCTAATACTGCCTTGCTTAATATATTCCATTCTAAATCCAATCAATTAAGATTTAGAGTTACTGTCACTGATTTTGTAGGTGTTTGCTGGTGTCTTGGTTTTTAAATAATGGTTTATTTAAATAGGTTATCTGACTTTCAGTAAGTTAGTAACAAATATTTATACTGTATATAAAATTATAATCTATTCCAAGCAATATGGTCATGACTTGTCTTCGTCTCACCATTTCCCAAAGAAGAGAGCTGAAAATGTGATATTCAGCTAGTTTGTTATTATTTAGAATTAAAATTGAACAGCATCACTGGTAATTAAATGATGCTGCTTTAGCTCAGACAAATCATTAGCTTTTGGAAATGAATCCACCTGAAGCATTCGTATAAAAAGCTGACGTTTAAATGTTGTTTTATTGGTTTAAATGGGCAAATGTAACCAGACAGAAAAGTGCTATCAAGCCAGAGAACTTCTCAGGGTTACTGTGTCTCCTTCGTTCTTGCAGATTAACTCATCATTTATGTATGGATGTTTCCCCTAAACATTACATATGCTGATGCAAGTACCTCCCACGATTTTTAGCACACCCTTCCCAGGGCTGAAACAGCTCCAAAGTGTCAGATCTTTAATCATAGCTAATTAAAGATGAAAAAGTCCAATTTGATTACTTCACAGAGCTAATTTAGAGCTGGGAACTGCATCAAGTTGAAAGGTGATGACAGTTATATCAACCAACTGCAAGGAGAGCTGCTTACAAAAAGTCTCCTAGCTACTAATAGATTTAGGGCAATTAGACTGTTGACTGCAGTACATCATGGCTGTCAAAAGAATCCAAGGTCATATCCAACACGACACTTACCTGAGCTGATAGATTACAGAAGAATTCACTCTGCTCCCTATGTTGCTGTGATATTCTCAGCACCCCCCCCCACCCCACCCCCCTCCGCCTCCTCTTTTTTTCTGAGGCATTTCCTTACAATGTGTTTTTCTACAATTTAAGACTTTACCCCACACTTTCCTTCCAAATGATGAGGAATGAGGAGAGGAACTAGGTTCTGGGGAATATACTGTATACTGTACTCCTACATGCTTCTTCACTGGTACTCTTGGTTTGCAAGCCAAGCATTGCAGCTGGCCCTGAACAGATTGCCTGCCCACTTTTACTTCTTTCCTCTGAGAAAGGCTACAGTAGGTTACCATTATACTGGTAAGAAATATTTCTAATGAAAGGAGAACATTGTTTCCTCAGTAGTGAATGGACTAATAGTAAGCCACAGGTACTATGCAAGTAAGCAAATAGAATTGGTACATTGCTCAAATCCAGATCTGAAATGTTTTTTGCTGTTTGCACATCTAGAATTACACTATATGTGTAGAATAATATGTGTGTCCATATATATAAATGCATATGGTTCCATGAGTAGCATCATATGTTGGTCCATGAAACCATTTTTGTTCTATATTTTCCATTTATAAGGAATGCTGACACCCAAGAATTAGATGTGTTAGAGAATGGTTATTGGACACTTACATATAATCAGATTTAATAATATAATAGTTCACTACAATTATACAGTACTTTTCTGGACACTCCACTCAAAGACCTTTACAGGTAATGGGGACGCCCCTTCATCATCACCAATGTGTGGCCCCCACCCGGATAACGCCCCAGTCCACTCCCCACATACCAGCTATCAGTGAGGGGGAGAACGGAGTAATGAAGTCAATTCATAGATGGGGATTATTAGGAGGCAATGATTGGTAAAGGCCAGGGGGAAAGAGTTGCACCCCTACTCTTTTCGAGATATGCCCTGGGATTTTTAATGACTATGGATAGTTGGGAACTTGGTTTTACTTCTCATCCAATGGACGGAGCCTTTTTTTACAGTGTCCCCGTCACTATACAGGGGCATTAGGACCCACACAGACCGCAGGGTTCCCAGGAGGTCTCGCATTCAAGTACTGACTGGGTAATAAAGCTGCTGGTTATATTTGGTGTACTGCTCTTGGCTGAGGACGCTGGGACCCCCATTCAGAGCGAGGTGTTAACCAATGGGTAGCTGCAAAGGTGGACTTGCAGTGGAGGAGGGATGTAGAAAAGAGTTTTGCTTATGGTCTATAGCTTTCAGGGAATGACATCAGGAAGGATGATGATTAAGGACAGCGGAAGTGAAAGTGACCTGGTTGTCATCATCCCTCCCAAACTTCAATTATGAACTCTATATAACAGCTAAGGGCAGATGACATTTGTATTCCAGTATTTATGTGATTTCTGATTTCTTATGATTTGCAGTTCTTGTGATCTGTCTTTCTGTCTCTACAGTATTTCATTATTCAAACCATCACCATAAAAAAACGAATGCAGATGTAAAGAAATTAATTTTCAAAATATCACCTACATTATGCTTTGCATGATGTAGTTAAAAATAAAACAGAACAATAATACTTATATAGCTGACTCCATTTGTTGTAAAAAAAATGATTAGTGGGGAATGCGTTTAATAGGCTTAAGAATGTCATCCGAGAGCATGCTGCAAAGTAGAAGATAAGGCTTTAGCTTCAGTTAGCAATCGGCAAACATGAGATAGATTGTCTTTTTTTACACATATTTTGATGGCAATTTGGCTGCCACTGTTCTGTAACACTTTTCCTATTTTTTTGCAATCTTGGTTGTCTGTACTGTTAAGGTCCAAAAATCAGTTGGCTTGTTAAATTAAAGGAAATAACAGTAACTGAAAAAAAGACTGAGGTTTTCTTAAGCAGTCTTCTTTTGAGATAGCAGAGTGACAAGGTGACCTCGGAGAAGCAATTGATAACACCTGAGAAAATCTTTGGGCCCAGCCACCAGCTGCAGACGCAGTTAAATGCATGCCCGCAACGTTTCCTTTTATAGTGTCTTTTCTCGCCTCACTGTTGTGTTGTGCCTGCTGAGACCTGCAAGAGCCTACAGGCTTAACCCTGGCGGGAGGAAGAGAGAATAAGATTTGTGAGAGTTCAAAATGTAGGCACACACCGCAATGGAAAGATCTTGCTAGTTGACCCAGCTTTAAATGGCAAGAATGTTTTAGTAATTACTGTACATTTTGTTTTACAGTAATTGATTAGAGCCCAGAGGATTTGCTAATGTTTACAGCATGTTTCAGTTATTATAATCATCAACTCTTTCTAAGTGCGTTAGAAATGCTCCATTTACAAGCATTTCTAGGCATCTCGCCCAGTAACAATCTATTCTCGTACATTAACAGGGCTTTCTGTTGTACAGTATTCTGTTTAGGCAATGGTGGTAGCAAGATATTTAGGGGATAACTGTTTTTGGTAATGAAGGCTAAATTTTAGAAATAAAGCATATCTTGACATATTACTTTATATGTGATTTTTTTTTTACAAATACTGTCTTGATAAATGTTTGGAATATTTAATCTAATATATTCATGTTATGTAATCTACAAGCCCACTATCCTTAAAATAACTATTTCAAGGGTGAATTCCTACGCTCTTTAAGAAGAGGCTTTTGCTGTTTAAGTAGACTGTGATTCACACTGATAAATACATTATTTCTGGCTTTTTGTCCATTCTGGATGACCCAGTGTGGTTGTTTCAGTGAGGCAGTTTCCTTTTTCCTTTATAGATGTTGCACTATTAAAGTGTTCTTCAGAACAAAGACAATGTAAACATTAGTATAAAATTTCATGGTGAAAGTTTTATTGATTTTTTTTTAAAGAATTTTATTTTTTAGTTTATTTTTATGGAGAAAGCAAGCAAACAAAAAACTATGATCTGTCAGTTGTTTCCCCATTCATTGCCTTTGTTTTATATTGTACGGTACAGTATGTTTTGTATTTAAGCAGAAGGATATCACCATCCAACAAAATATCTGTATCGTATATGTTAACAGTTTTTTTTCCAAAGTATGAAATCACTTACAAAGGTATTGAAGGCCAAAAAGACAAACAAATGACATCCTTAAAAACTATAATAAAATACATAGATTCTCACATCACATTTGTGACAATTGAAAACAGTTTGAATTATTAACCACATTATTATGATATTTTTCTTCAAAGCTTTTTTCTTCAAAGCCTCAAAGATGTTTTGAGCAACACTTACAGATCTTTGTGGTTGTATGATATATTTTGTTTGCTTTTGGGAATTATTTAAAAACAGCAGAGTATATAATTCTGGGATCATTTCTATAACAAAGTAACCAAACTTTTAACCCAAACTTTGTTTGTTTTAGCTTAATCAATGGCTGAAGGAAGATATTTATTTATAATATAAAAACACCTTTTGAATTCATTAAAATTATGCAATATGTAACAGTGATCATAAAATAATAAATATTAAACACACCATCATTTTCAATTCTGCATGTACTGTATAACAAATTAGCAGCTTTTGAAAGTGCCAATTTCAAAATTTTGATTTCCATAATATAACCTTTAATCTATTTCCTTCTACATTATACTGAGCATTGCCACAGCTCCACAGATGATGGTACTCCTCATTACAAGAAAATCTCCTGGGCTCATATTTACTCCCTATATCTGGGATTTTCTTCAAATCCGACTTCATTTATTAGTGAAATGGAATATTTTATCTCATAGAACTTCAAACATAATCCTATTTCTATTATTATAACTGTTGAAAAGTCTAAAGTATTGTTAAAAGATGTATATTAAGAGACAGGGCTTTTTACATAAAAATGAAATTCCAAATGTCAAAGTAGGTGAACATATTATAGTTTTCCTTATTGTAGAGTACCTTACCACCAAAGACAAAGATTTTTTCTACATGTTTAAATGGGTTAAAATTGCATTTCAAGCCCATTTTCAGATCTAAAAAAGTAGCTTTCTTCTTATTAATTCACATAGTGTAGAGTAAGAAAACTCTGATAAAGATGTATACAAGGGTATAGCATTGTTTTTAGATTATTTTCTATTAAATGTGATCATTAAGATGACAACATCTCTTGCTGAAATCCTTATACAGTAGGTTTTGAGATTTACAAAATATCTTATTGTTACTCATGATGCTTCTTGTTTGTTTTGCCTTAAAAGGCAATTTGTTTTTAATTTAAAATTTGCATTAATTTTACATTAATGCGAATCAGTATCAGAGAATATCAAAGGGTAAAAGTCTTTTACTGTATAAGTTCTCTTGTAATAGACAGCATGTACAGTATGTTCTTTTAAGAGTTTTTCAAATTATGCTGGAGCTACCTAAGAAGAATATAGTATGAGTGCTGTTTTGTCTTTTCTTTCAAAAAGGTATGCCTTTCAGCCTGGACTGCAGGGCATTCTTTGGATACAGCGGAGAATCCAAGCCAATAATCTACTGGATGAAAGGAGAGAAGTTTGTCGAGGAGCTGGAGGGTCACATAAGGGAGACCGAAGTCAGGTATCACTGGAGAACGTTTATACCTCTGGGGAAGAAGGAGAATAGATATTTCTATAGCAATTTTAAAGTTGAAAGCTAAAATTTTTGGGAATGGGAAGAAAGTCCACAAGGGCATTTTTTAATGGATAACAGATTTTGGGAATGTTCTTATCTTCCCCAGAAACTAAAAGAATATCATGCCCAATGAATGTAAAGGAAAGAGACATGTAAGGCATCAGGTCTAAATTCAAGTCTTCGTGTAATAATTGTGATAAGTAAATATAGTTCCCGTTATTACACTGTGTTCAACTTTTAACCTTCTTATGGAATACATGAAAATTGTTTATTTATAATTGTAGACAATAGTAGTCAAAAGATCTCGGGAGAACGTGCCACGATTTGTGTAGTCATTTTTGTATTTATATATTTATCTGTGATGGATAAAAGAAACACAGTATGTATTAAAAAACCAACCAGGTACTACAGCAAGAGTGAATGTCCATAACAAGAAAAAACATGCAGTGCTGGCATGCAGTATTTGAGTTCTGTGACAAAACTCCATATAGTTCCATGTTTCTTATTGTGGAACACTGCATATATATATATGTGTGATGAATTGATAGTCTAGATAGAAGTCTTCCAAAACTGTCAATCACTCTTATCAGGTGAAAAAGTTATGAGCTTCACTGATGTGAAGAACTGATATGAATAAAGATTCAGTTTTCTTTCAGCCACACCACAAAAAAAGAAAATACATGTGGTATCTTGGGAACAAGGCTGTAAATGTTTCTTGAGCATGGCTTAAGAAAAGAAGGGGTCACAGGGAGACCTTAATACAGATCGTTTTATAATGTGACACTTTGACACCAAGGGTCTGGGGAAGACTACAGCTTAATTAAGTTGAATGTTAAAGGATACTATAGAGTTCTTTTCAGTTACACCTTGATCTCTCTTCAGTCCATGTACCTCAGTACGAAAATAGAACTTTCACAGCTAGTAATTACCACATAAAACTGTCATGTAAATTGAACCAGACCTATTAAATGACAAATAACAGCCTGTACGCCTCCAGGGCACTGAGTTGCATCTCATAATCATAAAGTACACAATGAATTTCAGTACAACTGCTCCACTACGGCACTCAATGAATGATCCTCAATTATAAATCTCACTTTGTGAGTTGTCTTATCAATATGTAATGTGTTTTCCAGAGGCGCCGTGATGATACATTGCATGTTTCGTTACACATTGCAAAAAAGATATTGCAACTCTGGAGGCAGTCCAGAGAAGAGCAACCACATATATTCTTGGGATTAAAGAATTGTTCTACACTACAAGCACTGAACCTTTTTAGTCTTGAACAGAAAAGGTTACGAGAGGACCTGATTCAGCTATTCAAAACCCTCAGACATTAACAAAGCAAACCAGTGTACTTCTTCAAAATCAACGGTGAAACCGAACCAGAGGATGCAACTGAAAGCTCTGTGAAAATGCATTTTAAAATGTGACTTTGCTGTACTTTTTTGTACAGAGTCTGGAAAGGCCAGCCATGTTGTTGAAGGAAATCTCCTGGCGTCTTTCAAGAAATGGCTGGATGAGAACCTCAGATGAATTAGCTCCTAGCAACAAAACAGAATAATGGCCAAATGGCCTCCACTTGTTTGTAACCTTTCTTACCTTCTTGAATTCTTATACAGAAAAAGGAAAAATAAATCAATATTACATTCAGATGTGTTGCTACGTAGGAATCTATCATCCCTTTTGATTGACAAAAGAATCTTAGTTTTAATATGCAGTAATATTTTAATTGAAAGAATCTTGTATTACAAACACTACAAAGTTCCATTTAGAAATCCCACTGTGAATGAAAGGAGATAAAGGAAACCTTTCACAGGAAAACCCTGTAACTTAAGAAGAAATAACATGCCACCTTTCAAGGGAAATATGTGTTTTAAAATTATACTGAAAAAGCATGGCAAGCCATATCAGTGACCCAAATCCATAGGGTTATTCATCAGTGTCTTAAAGAAAAAAATATCTCTGGATGTCCAGTTCAGTAATCATCTCACTTTCTTGTTTGATTACATTATTTTGTTTGGCATTATTTCTCTTGCAGATTGATATAGTAAATATCTACAGTATACTGTATGATGAACAAATGCCTACCAAGGAGTCACACTCTTCCTTTATACACCTCAGTTGTAATCCATAGCAGTTTGGAGAAAACCCATTGCACCAAGAATATAGAATTTTTTTTTCCAATCAGCACACCATGGATATTAATACTAGATGATTTGCTTTGGCACATTACTCAGCAACATCAAGGCTGAGTATATCTTTGTAATCCTGCAGAAACAATACTTCTTCTAAGTGAAGTGATGGAGTCCTATGGGAGATCCTTTATCAAAGGCCTGACATTTTTCTTTTTTTTTAGCAAAACAAATGTCCCATTGAGGAAAGTAACACGGGAAATGAGTACGCTGACTTTGACAAAACCATATCTGACAAATGTAGATGATAAGATTTGATTTCACTGCTACCACTCCACCTCCCTACCAGTGATCACTGTATAAACAATAAATCAATGTCAGGCCTTACCATTCAACAGGGCCATCAATCTGCAGCTGTAACACTGAGTGGCATGTGTGCAAGGTAGAGTTCCTATAGGCCACTGTGCTCTGCAGACTCCCAGAGTCTCTCCGAGCATGTGGATTATTGATAAGAACCGCCGTCTACATGAAAACTGAATATAACAAATCTAAATTGCTAAGGATTGCTTTCAAAGGTCACTACCAAGGCTTTTATGTGGTACTGTGTGAAGAAATTACGCTGTCAAGACTGCAAGATAAAGACCTAAACACACAAGAAGTGTTCTTTCTTTTGAGCTTTTTTATTTTTTTTTTAATTAAAATCCTCTCAGTTAGTTTTTTAAGAACAGATAATTCTTTAAATAGGCTAAATTCAAGAAAAACAAAAGCTGTCTATTCCACCATATTCAATAAATGTGCCAATTAGACCAACTAAGGAGTTTGTATTATAAAATGTACTACAGTATGTACTATATAATCCTCTTGCTGGCTGCTTAACTGTCCAGTGAGGAGCCAACAGCTCTAGAATTGTCCTGGCAATAAAGATGAATAAGAGGTCTCCTTTGGGAATGTGCAGAGTTCATGGACATGGAAATCTGTCTTTTGCAGTTGTCCTTAGAAAAATGAGACTTTCCTCTGACTGTAATAAAAAGTATTTTTATAACATACTAATAGAAAAGAACAGGAGGTAGAAACTTCTGATTAACGAGATTAACTTCAGCAGTAAACCCCTGGAAGTTTTGTGAAACCAGAACAGCCTATGAAGGCAGAACGCTTGCAGGTCTAATAGCTGACCAGTGTTGTTGTGTTATTGGTGAAAGATTTTTATCCTGTGACTCTCATGTTCAAAACAGGGTTCTTAAAGAGTACCTGGGGGAAAAAGAGGTGGAGCTGTCTTTGACCTTCGATGCAGTGGAAGAGAACGACATGGGGAATTATACCTGCTATGTGGAGAACCATATTGGACGCAGACATGGCAGTGTCATTTTACAAAAAAAAGGTAAAATTTGTTAAGCTAAATGTCTCTGCAATGTGTCTCAGGGTTTTGAGGACTAGAAGGAACATCCTACTCCTTTGGGTAAGCACTCTGTAGGTTATATATGGGGCAGGTGATTAGAAGAGAAACAAATTTAGAATTACCTGTGCTCTGGCCTCTTTTCTTCAGAAAACATACGATTGCAAGATGGGGACTCCTCATAACATCCCAGAATTCTGTCTGGTAAAACAGCCCATGAGTTTGGGTTAACAAACCAAACATTTTTTATATACAGAGAACCACTGAATATTTCTGAGAAAATGTATAAACATACACTGAATATTTAATTGAGGGAAGATTGGCCTATAATTGTGTTCCAGCTAAATCTTGTTTTTACTTTCTATTCCAAGGTCAATTATGGGATGGCAAATTGCTAGTCTCTGAATAGCATGAGTACTTTTCTTCCTATTTTCTCGCTCAACAACAACACAGAACACTGAAAATGAAAGAGAATTTGCAGTGTCGTTATGGTTATTCAAGTTATTTAGGTAATATTTAGACTTTTGCTATGAAAGTGAGCCTCAGACCTACTGTCTTTGTACTGTAGCCTTAGCATTAGAGTTTACCTGCTTGACCTAGCCAATGCAGACATGCCTATCAGTCTAGATTATGAGTAATTTTATTGACAAGAAGAGTGCATTTAAAGCAAATGGTAAGCAGACATGTTGTTTGTACACAGTGAGTGAGGAAGCCCAGAAGTAAAACACGTTTCTTTTGGAAGCAACAATCATAAATATATTAATCAAAAAGTCCCTCTTACCCTCTTAAAATGGCTGATTCATTATCTCAGGGCCATCATTTTACCATGACTTTCTCCTCATGCAAGAGTAACAACTCATTCAGTAAACTCTGGTGACCCTGTAGGCATTTCATTTATTCATTAGTAAAGAAAGCTTTATGATTTGAACCCCTTAATATAAGTCCTAGAGCTATACTGTGATATAATCATGCAATGAATTTGGGGTATGAATATTAATTTGCTCTTTGTCCAATTACAGTACTATAGGAGACATACTGTAAGTACTGTATGATACTTTATATACATACAGTACAGACTGTATATCTTTCAGAAACCGCTTTCCAGGGTTGTGGTGTCTTTTTAAAAACATGTAATCACTATGAATTATGGAAATTAATTGTAGTTATCTTGGGCCATTTCAGTTAGGAAGCAGAATTGTCTAAGACTTCTAATATATGTATTTAGAGTTACAATTAGCAGCCATGGATTGCTTTGTCCTTATTAGGACCCATCAGCATGGCATTTCTTTATGTGGTTCCACCAGAAACAGAAAGAAATACAATGTAATTAATATTTATTTCCATAATTTATAGCAAATGCATGTTCTCGAAAAGAGAAGTTTCATTGGTATTCCTTGTAAGATATACTATACTGTATATAAATCCATTTCACAGATCATATTTACAGTAGCTGTGTTACGCTGATAAGAACAAAAAAAGTTGTCTATAACTGCTAGCTGTGACTATATAACTAGAACCTGACTGCTCAGTTTTGTGAAACCAAAGGGATTAATTAGTATTCATCCCAAAAAATATATATAGTTAACATATTCATGGCTTTTCGTGTCTACCTTTCCATTATTTGTCCGTGTTTAATAACTGTGTACCAGATTATTAAAGTGAGGTATATGGAAAAAAAGGAAAAGGGGAAAACAAGGGCCTAGATCATGATGTAACCTAGATTATGATACCAAATTATTAAACTGCATGAAGTACATTTTCTAAATTAAAAGAAAAAGCTTTTATTTAGCCTGATTTAGTATGAACATCCTCCTAACTTTTATTCTGTTGATTTGCTTTAAAAACAAAAAGTACAGTACCATGTTGGCTTTTAAAAAAAACAAAATAATTAAACACATTGGAACATTGAATGTATATGCTTATGCATAAGAGTAATAAAGATGAGCATATTCAATAACAGGATAAGAAATCTGAAAATCTGAACTGTTTCTGTTAAAAATTGTGAATTTGGTAATTTTTATGTAACTGTATAAATGCTGACATTTTCATTGCCAGTTAATACAATAGCAAAGAGATAAAAGAAAAATTCTTTTCCTCAGGGGACTTGTGTTTGGTACAAATAATATTTCTCTTGTTACAAAGCATTCAAGGTTCCTGACGAAGCTTTAGAGACCTCTTCTGGCAGAAATATTAAAGCATAAAACTAAAGCTTATGTTCATTGTATTGCTCTAGGCCTGGTGCACTTCTCTTTGATACAATATATGTACACTTTCCACAATAACAAAAGAAAATGCTTATTGATTGAAATCTGTGGTAAGATAATAGACCTTGTGTTAAATGGAAGTAATATGAACATCCCTTGTGCTTTAAATAAATGTTAAAAAACAGAATGTTAAATGTTTTTAAGTAAATAACACAGTGTTAGAATTAGAAAATTATTCAATTTTGCCCAAAGCTTCCATAAATGTTCTATATTCTGTACCACCTAGACTGGCTTCTGTTTTATTATTAAAACAATTATATTCCCAAGAACTGAATACTCAGAATTCAAACCTAGTTTATCAAAATAAGAAAAACCTTATATTGTAACTCTAAGATTGTCCAAGTCAGTAATCTATCAGTGTGCTCTAGTCCATTACTTTCTATTGACCTTATAGACTGAGGTTAAAGTGAGGCTGTGTTCCTCCTGTCTTAGAGAACGATAAAAAAAATGATCAAATTCCAAAAAAAAGGTAAATGACATTATTCTACCATTGCACAGCTTATAACTGTCATATGTTTATTTTACAGGCTATTACAATGTAAACTGAGAAAGCAGTGTACTACTGTATGTCTTTTTCAGTTGCCACGCTTGGTTTCTACAGTAATGTAGGAAGGATACTGCTGAGAATGCAAAGATAAAAAATGTATTGTGCAATGAAAGATGAGATTGATTGCTGGCATTTGTTGAATGGCAGAGGAGTCGAACCTACGCGTGTGTTATTCAACCACTGTATTTTGAAAAAAGAAAGGGACATTTTCTTTCTCTTTTCACGTGCAGGCATTATTTGGACAGATTTAGCTACAAATAGGGGGGTTGCATGAATTTCTGCTACCATATACAGGCCCGATATACAGTATATCTAATTTCACACTCAGAACACACCACTGCAATTGTTCCATGTGAAATATCTCCCAGCCTTGGCAGTCCTCTATCTTGAATTGAATTCTCCTATCCATCCAAAATGCATCAGTGAGAGAAACACAACTGTTATGTACAGTAACACTTTGTAGTTAGTCCTAAAAGTAGACAAATGCATGCTTCATATACAGTGTCATGAAACCGTAATACCTATTTAAATCTTTTCATTGACCCTCTTTCATCTTTGGCTTGTGCTAATGATTTAGGGAGACAGTCATTTGTTTTTTGGTTGTTCTGATTTAGATATGTACAGAGTGGAACTTGCAGGTGGCTTGGGAGCTATCTTGCTGCTGCTTGGCTTCCTCACTGCCATCTACAAGTGTTATAATGTGGAGATCATGCTGTGCTACCGACGGCACTTTGGAAGTGATGAGACTGAAGACGGTAAGTTGAGGGACGCATGCCAACTTCAAGCAGCGATTCAGAACTGCACCTGGAGCTTGTAATTCTATTAAAGATTTACATAAAGAAGTTAAAGGATCTGTTACAGGTCTTGAGAAAAATACTACACATTGCCATCCTGTTTTTTTCACATTATGAGAATTATTCATTACCCCCTGGAAAAATTCAGTAATATTTTATAAACAGTACATTTGTATTTTTCAGTATGATTACAAACAACAGATGTTAACACAGCTTGCTCTTAACGTAAAGTTTATTATTCAGTTTTTATAATTGTCCTAATAATAAATAGAATAATGCTAAAAGCCATGAGAAAGCCTGAGAGAGGAGATAACCAACAGAATACCATTAATAAAGAACACAAAATATGTCACACACATTTATATTCACCTCTTTTCTTCCACAGACAATAAAGAATATGATGCGTATCTTTCATACACCAAAGTGGACCTTGAATCGCTGGATCATGAAACCAGTGAAGAAGAGCAGTTTGCCTTAGAAATCCTTCCCGATGTTTTGGAAAAACACTATGGCTACAAGCTCTTTATTCCAGATCGTGACCTTATTCCCAGCAGCAGTAAGTAATTCTGTATTTCACACTTCTTTTTGCCTCAATGGAGTTTTTCATTTCAAACTCATTTTGTTGTCAGGTATTATCAAGTCAAGCCATCTCAAGGTCTTGTTGTTACTGTTTGCATTTTTGTTCTGTTTCTCTGTTTCGTGCCTTTTAGAAAAATAATGTCAATTTGTTGCTGTATATAGTACTAACTATATATTGTAGTTTTTGTCTGTATTTCTCTGTGCCTACCAGCAGCTATTTATCTTGATTGCTTTTCTTATAAGAAAGGTCGATATGGCTGTATTGGGGTGTCTTCCAGTTAAATAGACAGAGGTACAAACTCATAGTGGTGGAGATAATAGACATGCTGTGTGCTGTGGTTAATGTTGCCGAATCATGTTTAAGACTACTTTTCTGGTAAAAAAAAAGTGTAATAAAGTATTGTTTTGCCCCCATTAAAATAAAGCTTATAAAATTAACAAAAGTTAGATTGATTGATGTACAGATTCACCTAGTAGAACAAATTCAGTCATTATTAATTTAATTAGTTACTCAGTTTGGTATTTACTTGTTTTCTAATGTATTAGGAGAATTATTAAAAAAATAAGAAAAAATATTTCTTTCCTCTATACTATCATACTTTAAAAACGGGATATAGAAGTAGAAGTCTAATTAAAAATATATAATTAAATGCGTTTACTACCCACAAGCTATGGAGGTCGACATAGTGTAACAGCAATAGGATGAGTCTTTGAAAATATTGCTTCAAAATATTGTAATAAGGCAGAACCCATCATTAGCATGTAACACATTTACAAATCACACGAGAATCTGAGCAGATAACATCATTTGTTTATAAAACTAATCTGTATAAACTAGGATTCCTGGCACTTATTTGTATTAATTGATTTACATAATCATGAGCCTCGTAAAAAAACTGTACAGCGCAGTGTTGCTTGTACAAATTGTGTTATTTATGCACTGCAAATTGACCATGAAATTGCAATGTGTTGTCGTTCTTCCATCATTAATTTTGTAGGAGCTAAGGAACATGAAGAAAACATTAAATAATCTCTCTCCTTATATATCTGTAGAATATGTACAGTATATAGTATACGGTATGTGTTCACAAACCTATGATCAAATGCTCACTTGTAGAATATTGTATTTTTTTGTACAGGCCAAAACACATACTAGTGCTTCATATACCTGCAAAGATAGAATAATACTTCAGGGATTCTGATATGAGTCACAATTGGGGTTTTTTTTTCAAACTACAGAGCAGCAAAGAAATGGGTAAAAGGCAACCTCTTAGGCGTGCATTTCATGAGCCTCATACTGTATACAAACTTTTAAATAATACCTCTGGCTAATGTACTTAGCCATTATATTCATTAAATAAACAGAAGCTAGATAGAGTTTCCTTCTTTACTTGATTTAAAATCATTTTGTCCACAATTACGTTGGAAACATTTGAACACACTTTGTAACACAGCGACTTCTTTTCCCATTGTTCTTGAAGATTCCGTCTCCGTCTTGTGCTCATCATGTTTCAGGGGGAGAAAGTACACTGAAAATTAGATTATCATACAAATGTAAATTGAAAGTGGAATACTACTGTGTCATAAATCGGTGTTAATTCACAGTTAGGATACAGACAATGTAATAAAATCAGCCTTTGGGAAAATCTATTAATTCTTTATAGGCTCTTAAAAGCTTCAGCATTACTCAATTTAATTCTTAAATAAACACTCTAACAATAATATAACAGTCATACATAAGGACTTTTAAGAATAGAGAAATGTATGATAATTGCTATTTTTGTACAGTAGAGTACAAACGTGTGACATAAACTCTTTTTAATCCTAATGTGCCTTAATTGAAACTCTTTAATTCTTGATGGTTTTTAGTATTTTCATCAACAATCTTATTTGTAACATGATGCCTTTTAGTAAAATGAGAATAAAATGAGAAAATGAGTAAAACCTACCTTTTGGCATGTTGTGTCCTCTTAGCCCTATGACAAGGAGAGCTCTCTCGTGTTACTTGGGGACCACGTATGGATGGCAGTTTTCATGTCTTTCCACAGATTCTAAATAGGATTCAAATCAGGACGTTTCACTCAAGGACACTTGTTTTTTTTATTCTTAAGCCCCTCCAGTGTAGCTTTGACCTTGGTGCTTTGGATCACCGTCATCCAGAAAGGTGAATTTCCGTCCTAGTTTCAGGTCTTTAGGAGACTGAAGCAGGTTTTCCTCTGATTTGCCTGCACTCTGCTCCATCCATTTTCCCCCTCAGTCTTGACAAGCTTCTCAGTCCCTGCTGGTGAGAAGCAGCCCCATAACATAATGCTGCCACCATCGTGCTAACAGTAGGGGTGGTGCTGACTGGGCAATGTGCTGTGTTCTTTGCACTAGATGTAACATTTTGCATTTAGAACAAATGTTGCGATTTTGTTTGGTCTGACCACAAAGCTAATTTTGTCACATTTTTCTTGTTTGTTTTCAGTGCTTTTTTAAGTACCACTTAAATGTTTTGTTGCAAACTCCAAGCGGGATTCGAGACGTCTATTTTCAGGAATGGCTTGCCATTCTGCCACATTGTCCAGCTTGAATACATGGACATTTTCTCCTATCTCTCCATTTATCTCTGTAGTCTGGTTAACCTCACAGTTAACCTCACAGTGACATCTCTTCTCTCCATTTCTAGCTACTCAGTTAGAAAGGACAGTCTGATCTAGGCAGTGTGTGAATACTATAACACACCTTCCATTTCTTGATGATCAACTCTGCCATGATCAAAGGGATATTGAGTGTCTTTGAAATGTCTCGATCTGTGCCTTTCTTCAACTTTATACCTGAGTTGTTCTGAAAGCTCCGTAGTCTTCATGTTTGTATCTTTTTGTTGAAAATCACTAACTGGATGACCTTATAGAGAAAGATGGATTTATTCTGAAATCGTGTGAACCCTTTTATTGTACACAGGAACAGAACACCCAGCTAATTGAGTGGCTCATTAATGTAATCTTGAGCACTTAAATTAATGTAGGTTTGACACAGAAAAGGTTTTGAATTCTTATTCAGTCATGACTTTTTCATTCTTCTTTCATATTCTCTATTTACTTTATTTTATTTAGTCTGCAAGGGAACTTACTTGCTTTGAATGTGTAGAGTAGGTGTAATATAAAAATGTTAATTGAGGCTCATGACTGGAAGTTTTAAAGCAACAAAATGTGAAAACTATGCAAGGGTCTGCATTCTTTTGCAAGGCACTGTAACTGATGTCCTAGTTAATTTTCAGTTGTTGGTACAGTATGGGATTGGAAATAGGAAGGACATTAACTTGAGAATCAAATCATGATAAAAAATCATACTTAAGATAAGACCTACCCTTTTTGAGGATGGCTGAAGATGCTACAGAAACATGAATAAGTGTCCATAGGCACGTCTGGTCTAAATGGGGCATCATGAAACACAAAAAATGCCTTTTGTTCATCACCCAGAACTGTTGTTTTTTTGTTTAACTTATACAACCTGCAATGCATAACATGGTTAACATTCTGCTGTATTTATTTAAACAACAGTTTCTTCTCTAGAGATCAAGTCACTGTTTAACATTCGGCAGCTCAAAATGCTTTTGTTTCCTAATTAATCTAATTCCTAGAAACCAAGCAAATTTTGGTCCCAATGCAGAATGCATATTGTTTAATTAAGCAGGCTAAAACAGCTGTGGTAATATTCTAGAAAACATGACAATGTTTTCATTGATATGTAATAATACATTTCCTGTGGACTTCAACTTTTGGAGGCAAAGATATTATCCTAATCCTCATGGTGCCTAATATTGAGTTTTTTAGTTCCTTAAGATGTAGGTTGGAAATAATGAAGTAACTCAATGAAATATCAGATATGTCTAAAAACATCTTTTTTTCTTTATAATATCTTAGGAAACATGATTAATGCAATATAGTCATCTCAGAATTATTAAGGAAACTTTGATTAGAAAACATTCTTCTAGGGTACACAAAAGTGATATTATTGTAATCCTGGTCTAGTGTAGTGTTCCATATGCTTTTAGGAATAAGAGTTAGTGTTTAAAGACACAGCAATGTGGAGGTATGGTTTTGGGCTCTGAATTCAGAACTGTGAGGTTGGCACTTTTGTTGTACCCTTCAACAGGGCACCTAATAAGAATATAAGAAAGGTTAGAAAGGAGAGGAAGCCTTTTGTCCCATCTAGCCTGTTTGATAGTTAGTGGTTAATTGATTCAAGGATCTCATTGAGCCATTTCTTAAAAGAAGCCAATCAGAATCAGATAAATTGGGAATCAGCTTTAAAAACATGGCTGGGAAGCTTGTTCACTCAGATTACTCCAGTTCCAATTTAAGTCAGTTTAGATAAAAGCATCAGCCAAACAACATTTTATTATTGATTAATTAAAGAAAACTGTGACCATGAAACGTTCAGTACAAGAAGGTTGATTGGATGTATTGACCATGGGAATTTATGTGGTGGTACAAAATATAATTACAAGATAAATTAACTCTTTATAAATATGATTTGCTATTTTGGCTTTTGTACTTATCCGTTAACAGCAAGATAAAATATTTAGAAAAACATTGTTTAATGGAGAAAGGTTTGACTTTTATTTTGTAACAGATGGCATATACTGTACATGTCTGTGTTGTGAATTCATGACCATCGACATCCCATACATCTGTGCATGTATAGTACAAGATGCAAAGAGGCCAGCTCCAAAGCTGTTAAATTTTAATAGGTAACTTTCTTTTTTTCTCTCTATCATCGCACTAAGTTTAGAATCAGTCTTAGGTGGAAAAATAACCACTTTGCTGATTGATTCCCTTTCTCTATTTGCTTTTCAGTTTATATTGAAGATCTTGCAAGGAGTGTGGAGCAGAGCAGGAGACTTATCATTGTCCTAACACCAGAGTTTGTTGCCAAGCGAGGATGGAGTATCTTTCAGTTGGAAAATAGACTCCACAGCATGTTGGTGACTGGGGAAATCAAAGTCATCATGATTGAATGTACAGATCTCAAGGGAGTCATGAACTACCAGGAGGTGGAGGCCTTAAAGCACTCCATTAAAGTGCTCTCAGTGGTCAAGTGGAAGGGTCCTAATAGTAACCAGCTCAAATCCAAATTCTGGAAGCAGATACTGTATGAAATGCCTGTCAAGAAAAAGGAGACACTTTCCCATCGACAGGTCTTGGACTCTGGAGAGCAAGGCCTCTTTGGAGACCTCCAAACAGTTTCTACCATTGCGATGACGACCACATCTGCCTCGCTGGCCCCCGCCCACATGGAGATCCCTGACTTTAACCAGACAAACCACCCGCAGATGAGACATTACTGCAGAGATTATGAGTATGAGTTATCTTCATCCCCTGTACCAATTACAGCCATGGGAAACAGGCATATGTATTGTAATATTCCAATGACAGTCCTCAATGGGCAGGTAGCACATAATAACTCTGGTAAAAAGAAGCCAGAAATCCACTTGAACAGTACATTTGTTCCGCTATCTGCAAGGGAACTTACAAGTGATATTTGGTAGAGTGCACTGCTATAAATAGCCTCCATGGCTTCCTTTTATATCTGCATGAAGAATCATTAAGATGAACACAGATTTGACTTACAATGAACACAAGGAACAATTTCTGACTTTTTTTCTTGTTTGTTCATTTTTGAATTTTTGTTCAGGCATAAAAAAATGAGGGTAGCTCCAGAAATAACTTTCCTACTTGAATTTCTCCTTTTTGGGGAAAAGAGATTCACAGCCTTGTGTTAAACGTTCAAGGTGTTGTTATGTACAGTTTTCATATATTTTAGACATAACAGTATAGACTGATTGATTTAATATTAGTTGTTTTCTTTTATTTTTGTGTGTGCGTGAGTGTGTGTGTGTATCTACCCACATTAAAAGGTTGCTTAGAAGGGATTTTGTAGGGGGAGGTATTCACAGTCTTTATGGCACAATTTGTAAAGAGGGGCTGAACAGGTTCTTGTGAGCTTTAAAAATAAAGTTTTATTTAAGTAAATAAACCATAACACAATTTGCAAAAAGAGATTTTCATTGTTTGAAGCCGATTCAGTTTAACAAATTGTTCGTCTTTTGATGCTATTCATGGTTTCCTAAGACTTCTGTGACTTTTTGTGCTGCTTTTGATGGCTCAGATCTCTAAAGACCAATCAAATTTAAGCCTGAATTATTCAAGGAAGTTTCCAGTTTTTATGGTGTATTCTGTGGATAAGATATACAGTATGGAAAAAATTGACTGATTTGTATCATCTGGTACACTTTGCCTCATGTTCTTTTCAAACACTGCCTTGAAGATTTCCAGGTGTTTAGGTACCAATTTGCTCATATGAAGCCAGGTGGAAACATTTATCCACACTTCAGGAAATCCATAAAGACAATGGATCATCTGTGGTGAAACAGCAGTAGATTAAACCTAATCTGTATATGGAATATGTCTGGGGTTTATAAAATAATGGCTTTGTTTTCAATCAGATTCTATATACAATGCTAATAGTACAAACCAACATACTGCGATACATTTATTTTTTGGTTTGTTTTTTTGTTTTCATTTAGTGTTATTTATTTGTTATTTGTAATTTATTTGTTAATAGATTTGTTATTTGTCATGCATTCCAGTGCATCAAATGATGTAAATCTTTCACTTCAATTCCTCCGCTAGGAATAAAGTGGTTCAGAAGACTGGAAAGATATTTATCCTGCTGTTTCTCCTAATTTGAACTGTATTTGTTGGACTGTATGAGTATTGTTTATTCAAGACGTAGTAAAAAGGAGCCAGACTTTTTGGGGATTTGATTTTCTTCTGGTCTGAGTTTACATTTTAACTGTTTTCACAAATGCATCTCTCTCATTGTGTTTTCACACATAATGCTTAACAGAAGAACTGTCCCCCGATATTTACCCCAGATCATAAACTGTCCAGTACTTTTATAACCAAAAAAATAAAGAAAGGTACAATTTGGTAATGAACCATGAAAAAAACTTTGCTTCATTTGAAACGACTGAGAAAAAATGATATGTTTGTCACATGAAGAAAAAGGTTTCCTTCTGCTCGTTTTTATTTTACAGCAGTGTTTCTAAATTGTGTTTCTCACTCTTTTTCTCCATGTCAGATTTTCAGTATTTTTTCATTTATATAATGTCTAATGCTGAAGTATTCTTTCTTCCAATTACTTGTAAGTTGAAGTAGATTAAAATTCGTGTTTTGCAGTTAGGTTTTATGTTTGTTTTTTAAAAGACTTTGAGTTTCCTAAGGCTGAATCGAGACTTTATCCTCCCGATATTGTCTTCATTACTCGAGGCATTAAGAGTTAATACAACAGCAAATGTGTATTCAGTAATCATAGGAAAGAGCACCACCTAGTGTTTACTGCAGTTTCTTTATCCGAGGTCTTTACAGGGCTTCCATTCTTACATTATGTAGGTACAGGTAGTGGACAGAAAAATGGAAACACCTGGTAAATGAGGGACAACAAGAAGCTTGAAAACAAGGGCTTCCACACAGGTGGGAGCTTAAACATTAGTTAAAGGAAATAACATTCTAGCACCTTAGGCTCATACTGTATATAAAAATGCTGGTCAGTCCTGGATGCCTATAACTGTGGCTTGCATGGCTGCAAAAGGCGACCACAGTGGCTTTAAAAGAGAGGATGTTGGGGTGCATGTGGCAGGAGCTTCAAGGAGTGATCAAGGCAGCTGAGTTTGTTCAACAGCGTCTAAGGTGATGACATCATAGAACGCCAAGAGAAAGACATTATCAGTAGTCAGGCACACATACGCGAGGATTGTGCTATTCTTGCATTAGTTCACAGTGCTAGGCAAATGTGGAAATCAGCTGCAGCTCGGATAACTTAAAATTTCAACTGGGGACAAGCAGTGTTTTCCCAATGATGTTATCCATGTTATATAGTATGATGGCCTTCTTGGTCACCTGATCACAACTGAGCATTTATGGGATATCCTGGAATGATATCCAGAACATTGTTTTTCACCTCAACTAGGCATGAATTAACTGAATTTCTCATGGAATAATGATATCACATCTCATTTACAGAATTCCAGACGCTATGCCAAAGCACATATACAGTAGACCATATTGGAACAAGTAATAGGTCTATTCCATGCTGAAAAGAGAAGAAACACAGCGTTTCGGCTGTGAAGCCCTATGCCATGCCCGAAGAAGGCTCCACAGCTGAAATGTTCTGTTTTCTTTCTTCTCTTTTCAGCATGGAATAAACCTATTACTTGTTCCTTTGCAGCCTACGCATGCTGACGCAGCTACCCACCTGAACTACTGTAGACCATATCGGATGCTTGTGGTGACCCAAAACCCTGTTAAGTGACTTTACATACAGTAGGCGTTTCTATTTTTTTGTCCATTACCTGTACCTGAATGACTGTTTACTTCTCTATTTATTGCACTTGACTTCGAATCAAGTTCTTACAGAAACAAATAAAATGCGATTTTTATTACTGTCGAAAAATTGTGACTGGACAAAAAAATAAATTGTCAAACAAAATGTTATAAAATGTGTACTATATTGTTCAAAACAAATAGAAATGTCATTTGATTTAGTATTTTCTCTAATGGTTATTAATGCATGTTCAGGTCAACATTCGACAAGCAATATGAACTCAGAAGCAAGATAACATCTTGTTTAGAACTGTAATTTGTTAACCTGAAGATCATAAACAGAAATAAAGGCAGAGAGTGTGCAAAAAAACAAAAAGGATTTGAAAACGTATGTTTGTTGAATCCTCTTAAGTCTTTAACTACAGTATACTTGGAACAACTATATCAATGATCCTTGAAGTGAAGACCTTATTACTATATTCTAATGACTATAAATACAATTTCAGAAACATTACTTTTTTAAAAAAGAACTTCGAATCTTTGTACTAGTTCCTTTTTAATGTGTTTTTAAACTTCTAAAATATCTTTTGGAATATTGAGTTTTGTTAACAAAAAACTGCATAGATCTGAAAACAAATAAATATTGTTTATCCAATCAATAACCTAGAGTACATTTTTCTAATTATGTATGCAGATCTTTCTGCTGCCAATAGTTCATGAAGTTTCATAATTTTTTAGTGGTTTTTTTTCAGTCATATACAGTAAACTGAATTATTTGTGAATTTATGATATTCTATGTAAAACAAATGTAGGCCCTAGGAATTCCTCTATAATGTCATATGTTTGGCTTCTCTGTAATTGTAACCTGTAGCTTAATGCACAACAGGAAACTGTTAAATGCTCCCCTGAAGATGCCAAAAAGGACCACATAGCATTAACTTGAGAGTTAAATTAAAAATTGAAGATAGTGTTGCAATACTCTCTTTAGAAATCCAGTTGTATTTGCAACACTGGTATGTTGCAATCAAGAAAATTCAGACAATAAAATGAGATCATGTGATAATTTACTTCTTGTCTATCGAGAAAGGCTTCTGATGAATTAACACAGTTAATCACTACATCATTCTAGAGATAGTTAATAAAAAAAGAAGAAAGAGAATGAGTTTTAAAATCTAAGTATCAATTGGCTTGAAAACCTTGCCTACCATGCAGTTGTATGAAGAATATAAAGACAGTTTATCAGACAAAGTATGATAAATGTTTCTGAAGCAGCTTTTTTAAAGCTTTCATTTACTGAATCTTGCACTTACCAGTTTCCATCATGATGTATAAAACACATTTATCACTAAAATACAAAATATTGTTTGTACAAGCAATATCCAAAAGAAGGATGCATTTAGTGGCATGTTTTACTGTTTCTCTTTCATTTTAGGAAAAAATGCAGTTTTTACAAGAAGTATAAGTTGAAATGGTCTGGCAAATTTGCTTTCACAGAGACAGCATGGTCTAGACTTCAGTTGCAGAAGTCTATACATAAAAAGCATCATCTATAAGTTAAAATAGTCAATCATAAAATACATAAAAATTTACACTAATCAGATTGTTTTTCTTTTTTTTCATAATATTTTTAATAGAATTCTGTAAAATAGCCTCCAATAAAAAAAAACATTTTCTTTTATTTTTTTATTTAAACCTCCTGTTCTTCTAGTACCTGTACTGTATGTACTGTACACGTATCAAATAGTACAGATTAATCAAGTTCACAATAACTATTGTATGTGTGATGCTAAAGTCATGTCTACTGTGTTTGTTTACATACATTTTAATCAAAATGACTGCAGTTTAACTGAGTATGCTGCACCTTATTCAGACTTCAAATAACACGCTCCTTGAAAGCAAAATCAAATCTCTGATAATTGGAACATTCTTTTTAAAAAAGATTCTGCTATGTCCTAATTAGACCTACAACAATCATTCCTCACATCAGGAATATAAGTATATCCTTCAAGTAGCTATCAAGAGGTCAATCTTCAACACTAAGTAAGCTTCAGAACCTTATTCTTGACTAGTAACTAGACATACTATATTTGCTGACATTTTGAGAATCTGTGAAGATGGAGCTAAATTAAATCCAGAAATGTTTTTATGAAACATTTAACTAGTAGTTCACAAAAATGTTTTTGTCTACCTAAGAAGTCATTTTTACTCATAAAATTAAATCACCGTCCTAGTTAAACTGTAGTTTATTCTAAGTCCATCTGTTCTGATTAGAAGTTAATATTTTCAAAGCAAAGTGTTTCATAAGATAATTTGGCATAATGAATCTTACATCTTACATTAACAAACTGCAGCAATAGGTGGAAACAAATTAGCAATATGTTTTTGACATAAATGAAAAAAAAACCCCACCATGTTCTTGTTCATTCCTCCATATTTAATTTTTGCAAGTGCAATGATAATCACATTCTTTTGATTTTAAAGTACAGTACAAAAAAAATACCATTTTCATGTTTTATGGTACCTTGTTACCTTTCAGCAATGTAGTTCTAGAGATTTTTGGAAAATAGCTATTTTTGTATTTAAGGAAGATGGGTTTTACCTTTATATCTATATACTGTAATCCTTCAGTTGAGCTGGCCTTACATTTATTTCTTTTTTCTTCTTATTTCTTCCTTAGCAGTACTTGTAGGTTTAACTTGTCCTGATATTCTATCGAATGTGTGCCATCTGGCATGCTGGTACTGAAAAACAACTAACTTTTTCAAGACATCCTAAAAATATTGTTTTAAACATCTTTCCTACTGACTGAGGATTTTTCCTACTGACTGAGAAGTTTTTGGTGTATGCTTGCTTGATTGATGGACTACAGTATTTGTGCAGTTCGGAGAAGCAATGAAACTTTGCACAGTTTTGTTTTTTTCCCGTAAGTGTTATTTCACAATAATGTATTTACACTGGCAATGTTGTTTAAATGCAAATTGTAACATAACACAAGCCAATAAAATGTCTGCATGAAATATAACCTGCCCTTTTCAACATGTGGCAACCTTTTGTCTGTCTTGTGTGCCTTGGGTCTACTTCAACAGCTGGAAATCCTTGGAATCCCTCTATTTACAGTATCTACCATTTCAAGTAGGCAATTTAGTACATGGTTTCTATTCAAGAAAGAGGGTTTATTTATTTGTGTTTCCATTTGAATGAATCCATACAGGCAAAATTAACTATGCAACCATTCCTCATCACTTGAAAAGTCCAATAAATTGAAACCTATTAAAATAAGAATTACAAAACTTGCATATCAGATGCATAGATGCCTGGTAGTTTTGTAACTTAAATCAATTCCCATGTTAATTGTCATCAATTAAATGATCTCCTTAGTTTTACAGTATATACCCTTTTATTACAATTTAGCCATAAACACTGAGAAACTTTGTGGCCATAGACAATCTGGAACGCCATTGAAAAGCTCAACTTGGGCTTAGGCAGGCTGTTGTAATTACTGTTTAAAGCACAGCTGGCCTAACTGGTATTTGAATCCTGACTATTTTCTACCCCGTAAACACATCCCCTTTACATAGTTATTTCATAATGAACCACTATCATTTTTGTCTTAATTTGCTCCATGCTAACCACGTGCAACTGGTTAATTAAACTGGAGTTTGCAGCCTCAGCATAACTTATAAAAACTATTGGAGAGAAACAGGAGAGGTTATAATAAATAATAATGTTGAATGTTATTAGTTTCTACTTACAGCAGCAACCCATTGTTGTCAGGATCTATGTATATACTGTATAATAACACTTAATGAAACTAGGTCATTAATGGTGCTTTCTCAACTTTGCCTTATACTGTGTAACAAATATATAATTATGTAATAGTCCGAACTGTGCTTAGCTTGTTCATTCTCTCTATTTTTTGCCCCTGTCCCAGTTTGTTTTGGAAATGACATGTGTCTTTAAATAGCTGGGATATTCAGGGGTTCACTCACATGGGTTCAGGACTTCTAGGGCTTTCGGCAGGGAGACTGGAAAAAGAGAACTGTTAGACAAACACTTATGGAAATTAACTACATAAGCAACTGATTGACCTGAGAAAAGCTAGAGACAAGTACACTAGTTCATATTCATGTAAATCCTGTTATATGTTAAACACAATGCAGGATCACACTAATTCATTGTCAAGGGACTGTTTTGAAGGTTTCAGCGCAGTACTTAGCCTATATAGTTTCCATGCAAATTAGTCTAGTATATTATGCCAGATGTAGGCTTAACAGTAGATACAATAGCATCTGTCCATGAACATGGTTGAAGTGAATCCAGAGCCTATCCCAGCAAGCAACAGGCACAATGCAGGATACACCTTGGATGGGACGCCAGTCCATTGAAGGGTACACTAAGACAAAGACACACACACCAGGGCCATTTTTCTTAAATAACCTACCAGTGTGTCTTTAGACTGTGGGAGGAAACCAGAGCACCTGGAGGAAACCCACACAAACATGGGAGAGCATATAAACCCCATGCAGATAGCACCCTAGGAATTGAACTTAGGGCCCCAGCTCTGTGAAGAAGCAATAATAGCGTCACTTTGAGACCTGAAGCAGGCCTCTGCTGTGTTTGGTTACAGAGATACAGTATAACAAAATGTTTGAGGGGAGAAAATTGAGATTGGCTCTGGAGGGCAGGACCAGTAGGAGGTTTAACCATTGCACCACTGCGCCAACCAATACCATCTGAGAAAAAAAAGTGTTCTGAGCATTTTATATTAGAATTATTAATTACAGTGTAATATTACCCTATGGTAATACATTATCCAAGCCTCTCTTCTTTTTCATTTTTCATTACAGATTTTTTTAAAATATACTATTATAAAATATTTTTTTAATTAGTAACTAGGGGAGATTCTCATTCACAAAGTTTTAATTGGTTTAAATAGTGTTTAATATTATTCAGATATATCCATAATTACTCATCAAATAATTAATTATAATACTTTTGAGAACGTTTCCAGCACTAGGAGTGTTAAACATGTTAATATTCTATCAGGTAATATTGTTCTATGCATAAAAGCAAATCTTCTCAGCAACTACTTCCAGGATAAAGTGCTTTTTGATCATTACATGTACGCAGATATATGATTTATATTTTTAAAAAATAAATATATTCAGTCATCACAATTAAAAGATTTATGTAGAATGATAAATAATTTAATTTGTGCATAGATTAAAGTTTGTGGTTGTTCCTTACATTACTACACTACGTCCAATACAATTCATCCCTAGGCTAGAATTGCATTTTATTACAGTAAAGCAGCGGTCTTCGCTGTGACCAGAGCTACTATACAAGTACTGCAGAGTTTGAGAGCACGTGAAAATCAGTGTCTTTGCGCACATGTGCGAATATATGAAATATGAAGTGTCTCACTTAGAAATTTTATTTTCTTAAGGGGGGCGGGCAACTTTTGTGCGTTTCCTCCGCGTTTTCCGGGTTTAACTGGATGCGAAGTTTCCTGTGTTTGTCGCACAGACCAGCTGCAGCAGCCATGGAGTGACACGCTATCAAACCGCTAACTTTTGCAAAACTTTCATTTTGTTTCATATTTTGTTCTTAAAACGACAGTCATCGAAGCACTAAAATGGCAAAAGATTGCACCGCTAAAAGTCTGGATAAAATAGATCTTTCCTCTCTGAGGGTGAGTACTGGATGACTTGTTTGAGATATATAAGCAGACGTCTTTGTAAACGTTGTTTCAGTAATGTTATCGCTTGTCTATAACACATGAATCACACCTTCAAATTTTGTGTCAGCTGTGGGAACAGGACCTAGAGTTGTTCATTCGTCTTTTGTCACGATAATGAACAATTTAAATACGTGTGTTATCAGTTAATGTTTTCGCAAAAATAACGAGAAAGGCTGGTTCTTGTTTGCCAATGACAGTTGTACTGTGAAGTGGGGTATGCATTGACGGTTGTTCACTAAGTTCAGTTTTTTCTTTTCTTTGGAGCACTTTTTCAAGTTGTTAAATAATCTGGTTTAACTATTTGACTAATTAGATCGATCCAGATACTGTTTTAAAAAAGTGCAGAGTGGGCGTTAATGTTCAAGAGATGTTATGAAAATACTGTTCAGTAAAATACTGTTCAGTACCCAAGCCCAGACAACGAGCACTTTAAACCCACAGAGGTCCCTACTGTGGTTGCAGCTCTGAAAACACCTTTCTGTCTCTTAGCTGTCAGAGATGCTTCAGAAATTGGGTGCTGCTAATTATTAGGGACTCTTTAATTAAGCATAAAGGCTAAGGGCAGAATTGATATTCACCTGGGATTCAAGAATTTGAGACTATTGTGCATTTTTCTTTTCTACCAAAGCTAAAATTTCACTACAAGAATGAATAGATCAAGAAGGATAAGTAAAGAGAATGTTTTTTCAAAAAGTCAGATAAAGAGGAAGATGTACCAAACATAAAATATGTTTGTTGGACACTACTGTAGTCTATGTCTTAAAATGTTGAACTTCTGAAATCACATAGGTTGTGTGGAGACAGCTGGTTGTCAGCCAGGGGTCTTCACAGAATGTCCAGAAACATTTCACTAAGGGTGAAATAAGAAGTAGTGTGTAAAATCATCCTTCTTCCATGATGGATCTGCTGACGTGTGGATCTGGATTCAATATTTTATAATTAATAGCAGCATTATTTATAATAATTATATTTAAGCCAGATGTTATGTTAAAATTGAAGAGCCAGATAGAGAGAGGCCCATTGGTTGGTAAAAAAAAGTTTAATCTCTCCTGTGTCTTATTCAGGATCTGTCTTTTTCTTCTTCTTTAGGATCCTGCTGGAATATTTGAGCTGGTTGAAGTTGTTGGAAATGGAACATATGGGCAAGTGTACAAGGTTTGTTCCCTTATTTTACAGCTAGATCATGTTTCTTCCTTCGCTGTAGTCTTTGAAAGTCTAGGTAATAGCTGCTTGTTTCAAGTTAAATTCCAGTTTGCTGTTATGATTTACAATATCATTTTGTTTTGTTGCTGCAAATTCAGAAGTAAAGTAGTTTCAATTCTGGAGAAGTAAGGCAATGCATATTAATTTGTAGTTTTCTCTTTCATATTAAACTTAATGTAATCATCATTTTTACATTTCTACATTTCTTATTGTAGATGTTTTAATTTCTGTTACCTTGATGTTTTTTTTTAAATCCCCTTATGTGCAAACTTTCTTTCCCAGGGTCTACACAAATATATGTGTATTTAAATGTGTTATTTGACTTCTGGTAAAACCATTTGTGGTTTCAGTAAAGATACTTTTAACACTTTTGGGTGGGGTCATCATGTTTATGAACGTTGAACTTGGTGTTGCATCTTCAAGGCCTCACACAAAGCAGCAGTGGCATAAGAAGATGTTTTTGTCTATAATGTAATTTGCAGATAACATCTGTTCATTTTGTTTGCTTTGTGGTCTAAGTCCACTTGAGACAAAGGCAGATTTACCAGAAGAGGGTTGTGTTAACTGCAAGTACCTGGTGACTATAATCTGAATGACAGAATGAACAGAAAAAGATTAGTACATAGAGGTAGCTGCTACTAAAACATTTGCTGTAAAACAAATCATATGTATCTGGATCAAAAGAGTAATAGATCACAATTTCATCTACAGTACATTGCAAGTTTCAGGCTTTTTTTTGGTTTGTGCATTCAATATATTTTGAATGGGGGAGCACAGTTCTTTTCCCAGGCATTTTTAAAATATTTTATTTTGGAATTTGAGCTGACATTGTTATCGGTAATTATCGTGTTACATGACCATGCACCTTATCATTTCAAAAGCAGTGCACACATTCTCAATAATAACACAGGAACACATTGTTCATGGAAAGTAAGTATTCAAAAGTACTTTGGTAAATAAAATATCCCTTAAAAGGACAATTGAATATAAAAAGCTTTCTGACACAGCATAAATGAAAGTATTGAGCACACAATTCAAGGATATCAGACTACTTGTTTAAAAGAACACAATGTAGTTCAATAGGGAAGCTTTTTAGCTGCTTATACAGTAGTAAAGGTAGTGGAGTTTCAGTGTGTCATACAAAAGTTTCATAATCATTCAATTGTCAAATCCTAGTTTTAAGCATTTCTGTCATGATGCATTGCTTTGTATGATATTTAATGTGAGTGTGCAAAGGTTCTGCTCAAGCATATTTACTGTCTTTTAAAGCCACAGTGTATGAAACAAGATGCAGACAGCCTGGTTTCCCTTTCTCCTTACCTCTTTCCCCTCTCTCCCCTGGAGCCCCATATAAACAGGAACATAAGTGGAAGACAGAACAATAGCTTATCCTCTTTTTACTGAAGGTTTGCGCAGTGATGTTGTTGGTCACCAGCTCATATACTCTGTATTTACTATAACCACAGGATAAAACATCTGCTGTGCACAACATTGTTTAACACACAAAGTGTGAGATTGCTCAGTGATCATTTAAGACAGCATTTACTGATAGGGAGTTATGTGCGGAACAGCTCCCCCCGACAAATCACCAAATATTGAAACACCAAGCCAACTAAGCAATGCACTCTTTTTTCCGTCCTAAAGTTTTTGTTTTCATTTATTCATTTCTGGAAATGGTACCTGCGCCTTTTGACAGTGAGCATAATGAGTCATTCTTGGAAGTGCAGTGAAATGCACTGGTGGTAAGGTAAAAACACTCAGTGTACTGATGATTTCTCTACATTTAAGATTGTTCAGCAGCAGCATCTCATAGAATCATATACCTGTATATATATATACGTATGTATCAAAAACCATTGTGAGCAGAACTGAAACTTGGGGTGGAAAAACAGTAAAATAGTACCCTTTTTTGTTAGAGTGGTAGTTACTGGTATTTCCAAGAAACCCTTTCTCTTCCTGAAGTTCATGATAAACAGCATGCTACCTAAAACAATATTGAAACTGTAGCTAAGCCTCTAAATATGTACTGTATATAAGAAAAATCAATGAACAACAAGAGCTCATTGATCCAGACCCCTCTCTGTGTGATTTCCTTTTTAAATATCTTAGAAAATTGACTTGGAAAACATATCTTGATAATTTACTATGGATGAAAGGTGTTCAGAGAGCTGTGTAAAAATAAATTAGCATTGGGTACTTGGCAATAATTGAGTAAAAAGTAAATATAGAGTATTTAATTGATCAAAAAATGTTTTTTAGCTTGTAATTATCTGTGTAATGCTTCTAAGTTCTGTTTGCTCCAGGTAAAGTGTTAAGGCCTTTATGTGCAGGAAATCCTGGTTTTGAAAGCTTGGCACAGTCACTGACAAACATGACTGATGGGAGTTCAGTTTTGTAGCTTACTTTTTTTTTCTGGTATAAGAACAGGGGGTTTAACAGGACAGAATAAAACATTTCTGAGGAAATATTAATGTGACAAAAATACTAGTTTGTGTCCCTCTGTCCATGTGTAAAAGGCTGAATTGTTTTTTTTTTCAAACCAATACTTGTCTTTAATAATTTACTGAGTCTGATCCTTCTTTTCCAAAACTTCTAATGGGTTCCACTATTTTTGTTCCGTGTTGTCAATTATGTCTCTAGAAGCAAAGGGCAGGGGGACATCAATGCAAATCCTTTTGTAAAAATATATAAATAGGACATCCCTCTGCTGGGTCTGTTTAAGTAGCTTTCCAGCCCTGATGTTGCTTAACAAGCTTTTTTCATCATGTAATTCTGAGAAAAGGCAAACCAGCTGTGCGATGCAAAAAGTGAAAAGTGAATACGGTATGTTACAAATCTGTCAGTAGTTGTGTTTCAATCAGAAAGAAACACAAGCGTAGGTCTCTTGTAAGCAAATGTGACACGTGCCTTTCTCTTCTCCGGTTCTATAAAAACGCCACCAATAAAGTTCATTTTAAAACTAATCTGCAGACAGTGCAGTGGTAGCTTTGTTGTTGCTTTAATTTCTGGAGAAGTTGTCCCATTAATCTGTTCTAATGTACAGTACAACATTAGCTTTAACATTCTAATGAAAAAGATTTTGTTGTGCTCACACAGGATGTTTATTTTTCACTTACCAAGTCCTTGCCAAGGGTCTGCCACATGTGACTTCCTATCAGCTAGACTAGAAAGCAAAGCTTTTTTTCCTCAGGAATTCTGGTAATAGAGACCAGGGAAGCAGGTAGTTACTAATAATTTTTAAAAACTAAATAAAAAGCCCTTTTGAGCTATCTATGAAAAGAGTTTCTAATGTCAGTGAGATCTAGTTAAAAGAAAATAGGTTAAAGGCTACCGGGAGCATGCTAGGCGTGCTTAAGTCCTCTGTCAGTTACTCATGGAAACTCTTTCAGCATGTTATCAAATGTTTTTCTCTTTTATTCTTTTGGTACCTGAGTCTGTACCAGGAATCCCCATCATAAGTGCAGTGCTGGTTTTGTGAGATCTTAATCAAGCGGTCAGCCAGGTAATAGTGACACACAGTCAGTAGCTTTCAATCAGCAGGAATTTGTGCTTATCCACCCTTGACTGTCTTTCAGGTCAATGTGTCAGATCTTTCCTGTCTTACAAAAGAATAAATGTTCATGCCTTACATCCTCTGTTACAACATTGACCATTGGCTTATGCTATTGCAAATCTGAAAAAGAACTATGTTTCAGTCCTACAGTATGTACATGGATTGAGTTATAAAACACTATATTCCTCTGCTTAGTCTTAGAAAGGTACTGTAATTGTATTGCTTGTTGTACAAACATTGGGTCAGACAAACACAATAGCAAATTCAGACTTAGTAAATATATTGCACATGCAGATTTGCTAGGAACAAGTCATTTCTTTTTCACCAAAGGATGTACTGTAATACTTTCAGGAAGACATTGGCTTTGTACTAAGACCAAGATTGTTATAAATTATATTAAAAAAATAAAGAAATCCACCCTCTGGATAGCCAACAGTGAAACATAAACCAGAGGACAAGTGAAAACTACAGGGAAGGGCATTTAGAATGGAATTGAGAAGACAAACGTTTCTACAAAGGGTTCTGGATGCATCTATCCATCCATGTTGTTGAAGCTGATACCCTGGCTTCTTTGAAGATCGCTTGGCTACTAGCAACTAAATAAAGTCAGATGAGGCTGGATGTTAATCATTCCTTTTTTTAATTAATTGTGATTAGATTTCAATGTATACGTTATGAATAAAGACTTTTTTTTAAAATTCAAAGATTCAGTTCATCAGAGAATCTTGCTTCCCTACATCTATTGGCCTTTAAAACACCATTTTGTTCCCATGTGTCTACATAACAGAAATATCTTCTCTTGTCTTTCTAATTTGCATGCATTTTTGACTAATATAGGGGTACCTCAGTTCAGAGATTTATGAATTACATGGATGTGCAGTGTTTTAAGTCAAGGTCTTTTAACTTTTACAGTTACACACATTTCACTATTACTTTGGTAAAATAGTGTTTTATATAAAGCTTGCTTCAGGAGCTTAGAGTAATTAATTCCCTTTTGTTCTACTTTTAAAGAATGTTTTAAACCAAGTACAGTAGTAAGAACATACTGTACTAGCCAGTGCAGGACCTTAAGATACAGTACAAAACCTGATCTATTCACCTTTGTCAATTTTTTTAGAGAAATATACCTTTGAATATTCTTGCCTACCATACTTGGTTTTATATTTTACTTTTCTCAAACAAGAAACAACATTTTTCATATTCATTACAATCCTGGGCTAAATTTCGAATCCAGTAGTGAACTGTCCCCTTCTATTTACTGAACGCAAGAGACTCTTACTTCCCTTTATAAGTATGTTACATACCAAAGATAGATTTTATATCTTTCATTTCCATTGGAACAGTCCATTGGAAAGGATTGTTATTCTGGCATGTCTGAAATCTGTCATCAGTTTTGCCTTTGTTAGTAGTTATTAATTAAATCCTTTCATTAAAGATATCCCACTTGAGAATCAAGATTATTGCCTACAGATGGTAAAATCATGTCTGATTTTTTTTTAAAAAATTGTTAGCACATGTACACACTTCAGATTGCTGTAAAGAAAAAGAAACAAATGTCATAATACTGTATTAATTAATGGTTCAGGATACAGTTTATCCACTTGTGATGACTTGGGTTAGTATATGTATTTATAACGTTAACATAGCAGTTCTAAAACTGTTGTCTGCTGTGGAAGGTCACAATATTGGTGAAAAGAATAGTTTTTTTAAGTTGGTGTCAAAGCATTTGTCTAAAGCATAATTTTTCATTGACATTTAAAATTAAATTGAGCTCAGCCTTGTCCAATTAGACTTGAGTTCAATTTATTATTTATGATCTCAGCCTGTTTAGAAATGATGGGTACTGGTTAAAATATGTATATATTTAGAAATGTTAAGAAATAGACATTAAGAAATAATTTGAATTACTGTATTAACAGTTCTCTACTCTTTAAAATTCAAGATTTCAGTGAGAGTCTAGTACTTCTGGACCTTTGCCTTTTGCTCAATAGGGTATTTGGGGAAAAAAAAACAAACTGAAATTTTGATTTTGCCTTGATGTGTCAGGTGCTGCCGAGAAGAAAGCAAAAACAAGATTTGTGGTTATCGTCTTTCGGTTTATGCCGCATTCAGACTAAAACGAATTGAGGATATGGCCTGAGGAGGCATTTAGCTGTCTTATGCTTTGGGTTTAGAGACTGTTTAGTTCCTCTTCTGTTTAATAAATGTGAGACATTTGTGAGCAATATACCGTAAGTCACATAGATTGCCTGGACTCTTTCTGGATGACTAACAGAATTTTTTTTTCAAGTGTGATGCTTGCATTGCTGAGGTGTATTTTGTGACCGTGTGTGCTTAGGGTGGAGCTCCATTTGTGGTAAAAAAGGAAGACAAGTCGCTTCCTGAATGTATTATCTTTTCCAGTGTTTGAAATTATCTTTATCATGCCTCCTCCTGTCTTCTAAGTCGGGGCAACAGAGAGACTATTAATGTTTGAAATTATGTAGTGCACTAGCCCTTTTCTCATTTAGGGAAAAAAGCGGATTGTTAGTAGGGAGCATATGATAACCCTTTATTGCCCTGAAGCCATCCTTTCCAAGAAGTAACTCTGTTCTTTTGTAGCAGAATTCTGAATGTGTCCCAGAAGTCCCTGAAAGATATCACTTTGAAATGCAGGAAGACCCTGGGTGTTAGGGTGATCTATAGCCAAGATTAGTACCAGTCATGCGAATGTCTCTGTAAAACCACCTTTACTGTCAAGACTTGCCTTAAAATGACAGTTGGTTTCATGGTTAACAGAACTGTTGAATATATAATAGAAGTCTAATTAAGAGCACATTAGGACAACTGCTTCTAGAATTTAGTTCCAGACAAAGCAGTCATGTGGTGGATGTTGATACACTGTATCAGAGCTATGAATAAACTGTCATCTACAGCTGTTCATGGGCTCCAATTTGCTTTAACCTCAAAAGGTTCCGTTTTTCTGCTAGCAACATGTTTGTCTTCCATTCAGCATTGCTTCCTGGATTGGTTTATGATCGAAAACTCAATTAATATAAAGGAACATTTTTAAAGAGATTAAAAAGAATCCTAACTTGCTTAACGGTCAAGCTACTTTGGGCCACAGCCATTGACTTTCCACTCAGATGTTAAGTGTAGTTGTCATGTCCTACCAAAGTAACCATAAAGTAGCAGTACAACAGTAAGTACTGTACAGTTCTTAAACCCTAAAGTTGTCAAATGTAAAATCACCTTGTATGTGCGTTGCTGCAGCCTAAAGATAACTAAAGAATTTCTTTTCTGTCCATCATTCTGTACTTCAGAGATGCAAATATCAGTGCAGAATGGTCTTTAAGAGACAGTCACCTTTTCTTTATGGCTTGCACTCCATTTAATCATCAAAGTTGACATGGTAGAGTAGCCAAGTCCAAGAAAATCAATTTTCCTGGTCTATCCGGCAATGCACATTTTACTCTACTAACTTTAGTTATGTACAGGGTATTGTGAGACGGAGAAAAAGGTCAGACAGCACAGTGGCCGGTAGGAGTGGTGAAATAACAATTTATGAATGTTTATCACTTCTTCTTTGTGCCATCACAGGTTAGTCCACCTCCTTCCTTCCAAATACAAAGCCTTAAGAATCTAGCGGAGTATGAGACATGGAGTGGCTGAGTCATTGTACAGTTGATAAAGAAGAATGATCCGTGTTAATAAATTGTGTTAATAAAGGGTGACTATTATCATTGCTGTGTGGATATGTTTGGGAGAAAAGGGAACCACAATACAAGGCGTGATATTCTTCTTTGTGTTAATATTCTTTTTCTATATTACTCACACTTCTTTCGGTATTGAGCCATAATTGGAATACTCTGGAATTTAACAAGACTTCTATCTTACTGCAGTCTTGAATATTATTAGTACATCATCCTGTATTTGTTTTGCAATAAAATTTTGATTGTGACATAAGGCCTTATATTCTGTAGTCGTGCCAGAAGAAAGGTTGTGCGTTACTGCAGTAGTGTACAGTACATAAAGTTGTACAGCTATAAAGTTAGATGACATCAACTGTTTCTCCTTTTGCAAGTTACTTCCCTGTTCTATGGGTTGCAGGGCTCAACAGTGCGCAGCTGGCACTGCAATCACAGAAAAAAAGTGATTAGCATATTCAGGCTATGTTGCACCCCTGACGAGATATCTTTCGTATGTCATTAGGGTTGAGAAAGTGCTCGTGTTGTGAAAATCCTCTGTAAGGACTTACATGGGTCACCACGTGGCTGAAGAAAGGAAGCTGCCTTCTTAACGTGTTTCCTGCTTTGCTGTTCAAGTAACTGGGCTCCTACCCAAATGGCATAACGTCACAAATCCCTCCAGTATTGAATGCTGTGAAAGAGCTTTTGGTGCTGAAATGTGTGCTTTCCAAACAGATTTGAAAAGGAAGATGACAGTGGTCCCTTTGCTCAACTGCTCAAAAATTGTGCTGGGAAGTGATAACCTTTGAACTCATAGGGAGGAGGCAGTAGAGCAGACAGTCGCTGCCAAGGATATTTCTGTCAGAAATAAGAGATTTCCTTATTTTCCCCTTTGGTATTTGGGAGACTTGCTCCTACCCGATTACATTTTACATATTGAAAAGAGGAAAAATAGGAAGAATAAAAATCCTCAAATTAAAGATTTCCATTACAAAAAAGAATAAAGAATAAATAGTTGAATAAAATAGAAAATACCAAAGGTGTTGTTATAGGGCCTAGGTACCTGTATAAGGAACAACTCCAGAAAGACTGGTTCATAAAGCAAGTTATTTTTTTATTCCTTGGTAGAAACTGACACTTAAGAGTATTGAGAGTGAAATTCAAAAGCTGTCTGTAGAGTGTAAAAATAGTGAGGGTGCTGAGGAAATGATCCATTCAAAGCCACTTATAAAGCAGTTGCTCCAGTGTAATTGTCTTTATTAACACTGTTGTCTTATGATATAAAACATGGGCATCCACTACATATCGAATTTGCTAAGGTATGCATGTGTCTCTGGTTTTTATAAAAGCTTCATTTGTTTTATGTGTTTCTGTTTTTCGTTTTTAAATCTTGATTGTTGTGCATTAAGTTATGGAAATAAGTACAGTGAATAGGTTGTTATTTATAGTACTCCATTTTAGTAGGTCACAGTAGTAGTTAAAACCAGTCTTAACACAGATTTACAATGCTTTTCTTATATGGTGTTTGAGTGTGGTTTTTTGCATGTTTGAAAATAACACTTAGGGGTCTCACTCTTGGCTTTTATGTTACTAATGTGAGACTTTGTGGTTCACATGCATTACACAAAAAGAACACATTCCTTCCCTTTTTGTATTTGACCTACATTTTTCCAGTGCTGGGAACAAATAACACACATATAGCAAATATTAATTTTGTAGACCAGTTTGGAATTTTATACATTAAATTGTGTGGTTGTTTGCCAGGACAGGGTGGAATAATGGCATAGCAGTTAGTCCTGCTGTCTTCTGTCTGGTGTCTGCATGTCCTTCAGTCTTTGTGTTTCTCCTCCCCCAGTCTGTTCTTCCAGTATAGGCTCTGAATTGCAACAACTATTGCAAGGAACAAGCAACTTTCTGATGGATTGTTTGCAACGTTGGGACAAATATATGTCCCTGTCATTGAACAAATAAGTCTCTGTTTATGTCTTAAACCTGCTTGTTTTCTCTTTTTTATGTTCTCATATCAAGCGTAACCCTAACCTTGGTGTTTTTGAAGTCACACCGGTGTCAGTTATGAATTTCAATATGGACTAAATTTGCCACAGTCCAATATATGCTGTAATAAGCACAAAGTGCTGAGTTGAGAAAACTGTTAACACATTGGAAAATCAGAAGAGATGATAAGGAAACATTAAAAATCATCACAGTACAGCTAAATTTGTATATTCACTTCTGCGCAACAAAGTCTCAAACTTTGTATATTGTTTAATCTTTAGTGGTTTTCCTTCCTTTCGCAGTAACACTATGTTGGTCTTTGAAGGTATTTTTCTATTGAAATTGTAGCCATGTTTTTTCAAGCTACCAGTTAAGTTTGATAGCTGTGTATTTTGTAGTACGTGCAATACCTTCCTAGCTTTATGGATGTGACCTGACAAGTGTGACATACGGATAATTTTATTTGATTAAGTAAAAATGATGAATGAGATGCTTTCATACTGGCTGCTCACGCACAATTTACCATGGGTTGTTGTGGTCAAGTTTGTGAAGGTTCTAATCATTATGAATTTGATATTTCTAAACGGCAAGAGTGGTTTCTTCTCACTCTAGATAAGCTATAATAACAACAGCTGAAGTTGTTTATGAAGTATAAAGCTAGTGGGGGCCTTGAGTAAACTGTTGATGCTTGTATCATACCTACAGTACATTGTAACTCTTGATTGGATCTAAGATGTCCATTTTTTTTCACAGTAGCTTAGAAGCATATTTTATTAGAATATATATACTGTATATATATATAGTATAGTCTGTGCTACTTTCTATACCATTAGGTCTGTTAATTCAAGTTGTGTTGTGTTGTCAAGATGCTTAAAATGCCGCACAGATATGTTTTCAAATTACCTTTAAAAATACATTAGGATTTATTCAGTTTTTGTGAGCTTTCAAATTATTGAAAAAGAGGAAAGTTTTCAAAATAGCAATATACAGTACTTACTATGCTAGAGGAGCATAGTGTAATTCTAAATGTGTTTCAGTCAGACACCCTACAGACTACAGTCTTCTCTATTTTCTGTAAAGAGCAGTGCCCCTGAAAGACGCTTACACATGCCTTTTTTTTTGTTGTGTCCTGTTTTCCTAACCCATATGCAGTGTAAATCATGGTCTCCACTCTTTATCTGGCTCTCAACAGTACATTACAGTCTAGAAACAGAAAATAAATAAGTTAAAGACCGATAAAATGCACTGAAATGTGCGTGACATTTGTTGGAGTTTTAAATTTGTTTTCAGGTTCAGAACAGCTTCAGTTTTTTAAGATTTCAGTGAGCTTTTTCCAGATCAAACAATTGAAGGAAACAGAGCTTGAGATGTTTTTTTTTCCTCTCTTTCAACTGGCGACTAAACAGGCACCATACTTTTGCATGCATTGACCAACAAGGAGCTGTTTAAATCATTTGAGTTTGAGCCAAACACTTGTCAAACACATTCTTTGATCCCATTTTGTGGATGTCTTAGGTAGAAGTAGCTAGATAGCACGAGGAAACTTTCATTCTGTGACAGCAGTGCTTATTTCAAGCCACAAAGTATTTAATTTCCCACCATCAGAACTGCAGGACTGACCTAAAATAACTGGCTTTTCAGTTTTCAAAAAGCTCTGTATTCTCTCTCATGTCTCATAAATGCACCATGCCCTTCAGTATAAAAGCCGTGTGTTAACGAGTGAAAGTGTGTGGCAATAACAAAGGCATGACACAAACTCGTGGTTAGCTGGGGAATAAAAAGCATTTTTGTGAGAATGAAAAGCTTAGTGTCAACTCATTTTGAAAAAATTAGATGCAAAAAATGGGGATCTCTGTTTTCAGTGTTTTAATGTGAGAGTAAAATATTGAGAAATAAGAAATCATTCTAAGCATTGCTTATCCAGACAGTTTGAAAAGTAACTATTTCAGTAACATCAGTAGAGGGACTGCTGAGGTTTTTGATTTATTTATATAGTGTATGTATGTTTATTAAATGTGCATATTGCAGTAGGATCCACTGTTATATAAATGTCTAGGTTTTAGATGTATTTTTTAAATTACATTGCTTTTCCCTGTAATTTATGGTTTTAAAGCTGCTTTCACCAAAAGGTTCTTTTTCTTGCACTTTATGTTGGGGAAACTAAAAAGTGTGAACTACGATGGTTGTATTTGTATGAATTAAGATAAGCATTCTGAAAATCATGACAAACTACACATGGTGGCATATGGCAAATTCATCAAACTAAAGATTTCTGAATTGGGATCTTATTATGTTGTTTTTCAGTGGTATATTCCTGATATATGTATGTGTTTTTCTCTGTGTGTGTATTTGGCCTTACTTGCACATTTCCATCAGCTTTGCTCTTTAGTTGATGACTGTCTGCTCTCGTTGTGGGGAACCATGGCGTGGTTATTAATTAAATCTGGTGCCGTGGAGTTAAGAAATGTGCTTACGCTCTCTGAATTCCAAATATACACACATTCAAACATTCATGTTCATTCAAACCTTATATATACATTTTATGCAAAACCAAAATTGTGTTTTTGCTTTCTTTAAGGGAAATGACCAGACATAGGGTTTAGATTTATAATTCTGATGTAACCAGGACATATTCAATTGCTGTGATTATCACATTGCAGAAGTGTGCCACAATATTACCACATGATGAGCCTAGCACATGCAGATATGCTGCTGCCTTCTGAGATGTTCTCCCTAAATAACTTTAAAAGGATTCTAATGAGCTTTGTTCTGTCTGTTAATGCCTAAAACAGTGCACAGGAGATGCTTTTCAAATGTTGAAAGCTAGTGATTTGTTACATAAGCTTACAATATATAAATACAAGTCTAGATGTAGGTGAATTACTACTATATATACACTATGTAGAGCAGGAGGAGTGTTTGGAACTCAAAGTGATGTAAAAATCTGTAGTGAAATCACTTGTTACTTTGTTTTAAAGCCTTCATATTTTGTCAATAGACAATAATAATAATAATTGCTTACACTTATATAGTGCTTTTCTGGACACTCCACTCAAAGCGCTTTACAGGTAATGGGGACTCCCTTCCACAGCCACCAATGTGCAGCCTCCACCTGGATGATGTGACGGCAGCTCACATCACATCAGCTATCAGTGGGGAGGAGAGCAGAGTAATGAAGCCAATTCATAGATGGGGATTATTAGGAGGCCATGATTGGTAAGGGCCAATGGGAAATTTGGCCAGGATGCCGGGGTCAATGACAATGGCATACAACAGTGCAGGTTAATACCAAGGATTGGTGATTGAGTGTTTTTTCTGAATGGTGGTACTGTAAGTGCACTTTTATTGCAGTGCTGAAGTGACTACTGAAACAAATCAGTCATTGACATTCACCGTATGCTGTTTGATACTTTCAGGGAATACTCAAGTTTCCCAACATGGTCAGTCACATTTGGTCTAAGAATATTACCATAGAGTGTCGAGGATGTCGCTTTGGAAAACAGTATTGTATGCCATTTTATCAAATTAAATATTCTCGTACAATATATTAACCATTCTATTAAACATTTGGACCTTTGTATGATTTTCTTTTGTTAAAATAGAACTCTCCATATTTCCTAACTATAAAAACACTTATGGAGTTACTTGTCTCCTACAAGGGAGTCATGATTTTAGAAGTACCTTATGTTGAGATAAAAGGAATAAACGAGTACAGTAACCTAATTTGTAGAACAATGTTTTAAAGTACGATACTACATTAAATAATTGGTGTTATTTGCATATATACTGGTTAAGAAGGAAAAATGTAAAGCCAGATGAAAAAGCCGGTATTATATGTTTTAATACTTGTGGAAAGGTTATTGTGTTATAGAAGTTAAAGCCTAAATTTAAAACCTTCACAGTAATTACAGTATTATAGAAGAAAGTTGGAATCGGGAAGGGGTTAATTATGACTGTTGATAAATCAACCACAGAGCCAGCTACTATCTGCCCTTGTACAGTTTGGGTTTGCACTTTCCTTGTGGTTTTCATTGAGGGTTCTGTGTTTCTTGGTAACAGAATCTCAGATTAGTTGTTACAGTCCTTTACTGCATATGAAAAGCAACACCACTAAAAAAGTTGAGGTTTCTTAGAAAAGCACAGGTATGTAATAAAGCACATAATAAAAATGTTAAAACATTTTTATCTCTTATGTATTTTGTATAAATTCAACATGAGAGATGTGGGGAAATTTTCTTTCATTTTCTTCTGAAGTTGTTCATTAATAATTCTGTAAAGCATTACTTTTTACTTTTTTTAAGGGGAAGTTTTGTTTTGGTAAAATATACATCTCCCAAAGGCCAGTGTCTTAGCAGTGTGAAAGAATTGCATTGTTACAAGTGGGAAGTTTGTTTTGTGAATTTCCATCCCTCTGGGTCTGCAAACACCCCTTGAGATTTGGTTTGTTATCCCTTCAGTGCCCTCATAAATCCTGTTTACTCGCAAAAACTTTCCTTGTTTTGTTTTCTAAATGCAATGCCGTCTTCCTGTTCTACTTTCCCTTTTTTTCCTTTTCTAATTCATCTTTTATGCCGTAAGAAGACAGGCGTTGAAGTCGTTACGTTCACTTCAGTGACCAAATGACTTAAATATATGACTGCTGTCGCACAAATGAATTGTTTCATGTATTCTCGAAGGAAGCTAAGATGACAATCGCATTTGTGAATTCATTTTTGAAAGAACAAATAAAATTCTGAACAGTGGGAGACAGACGTTAATCTATTACAGGCTGTAACGGTGGCATGTTAAATGTAGGCCTGACGGAATTTTTGTAGCTGGGAGGTATAACAAAAGCGAACATTTGTCAGCATCATTACCACCTTGTAGCCTGATCTCATCGAATCCAAGAAGCTATGCAAGGCAAAACTAGGAACAAAATAAAACTAGGTTGTTGCTAGAAGTGTGTTGGTAGACCAGTAGGTGGCACTTTTCCCTCTGGACCAAAACTACCAAACCAATTCTTCTGTTTGGTAATGGGCTGCTCTTTTGTAGGAGATGCTGGTCCTTCACATGAAACTTCTAGATAAGGTCATGACAAGCTGGTCACCAAAAAACCCATGGCACCTGGAAGAAGTGTAGGGATGTTAGTCCTAGTGTCCTGGATAAGCTATCCAAGGCTGGGCCTGGTCAGCGTGCTGTCCAGGATGCTGGATGACCAGGCAGATTGTACAACACTGTTTTACAGTCTGGTCATCCTAATGTTCACCCTTCATTCAAATAGTGAAGGAAGTGCATTGGGTTTCTTGCATTAATTAAACATGAAAACTTTTAAGACTACCAGTAATAGATATGACAAAAAAACAAATCTTTTTTAAAAATTGCATGTAGTGTCTAAATATACTATGGTGTGTAGTGTGTGTACAGTGTTTTAAAATGTACAAGTATTCCCATTCCAGCAGTTCCTATTTTGTTGATCCCTCCTTTGGCTTTGATAATGGAGAGAATGCACTTCCTGAAGCCTTTTGTTGGGTTCAGGTACTTCTGATTAGAAATTGGTGACCACTTTTTTCATGCAGAACATCTCCACAACATTTGAGCACATGATTTGTGTCTGTAAACTGCAATATTAGGTTCATACCACAAATGTTATATTGGATTGCGCTTTGGAGATTGTGTTGGCCAATCAGTAATGTTGATATTAAGCTCCCTTTAGCATATGGCTGTACATGTGCAGGTGTGCTTCAGGTTGTTATTGTGCTGGAAAGTTCATTTGTCATTAGGCTTAAGCGTCTTAGCAGATGGAACTGGATTTCTGGATACATTCTGAATTGCTTTGGAATTCATCCAATCCTCATTTCTGAGAAGAACACCAGGAATAGAATATGCGATACAGTCCCAGATTAATATACAAACACGTGTACCCACTGTATGTAATAAAAGGGATTCTAGTCCTTTGCAACGTGAGTTTTACCTTTATATGCTAATCATTCTTCTGGTGAGACTGTCCTGTAATTCCATTTGTTTTACCAAACACCATCATTTGGTCACATTTAAATTCAGAACCACGTAGTTCTGTTTGACAAGTTTGTTCCTTTTCCTTTCATGCTTGCAATGGAATTCTACAGCTGACACCAGATTTCTGTTGTCAACCTTGGAATTATAGTCATGGGGAAATTGTGTCCTGATAACGGCAGGATTGTTGCCCTTTAACTTTCTTATGACCACTTCCTGTTGTGGTAGCAACCATCCTGTTAGCCATGAACTTCTTGATACCACAGGATCGAACCTGGAATAATTTGTGTTTATTTATGGCCGTCACTAGAACTGCTGGGGTGAATAAGCTTTCCTTACATCTTGGGACAATTCTCTGATCTTCCTGTGATGACATGGTATTGAGTGTTGTGCTTCTGTGTCCTGTCTCCTTTAGCAGAGTGTGGAAGTTCACATGGTGCCCAAATGCTTTTATGAATGATCTGAAGCAGCATGGAAGTACCAGATAACTGAAATTCATTTTTTACCTTTTCAGTACTTGGAAAAATCTGAACATTGTATATTTAACAATATATTATTAAAATATATAAGTAACAATATACTGTACAGTATATTCTTTATTTTGATTATGCTGTGTTGATATATTAACTGCTCCTTTTCAGACATTTTCATCACTCTAAATGTTAAAAAATCATCAATCAAAACTCATTAAGTGCTTTTATTTAAATCCACTTTTGTTTAAGGAACATCATTTATGCTTTATATTCATTATGAATACATTTAGCCATGGAAATGTCACATTTTGATTTTTCTCTAGGATTTTGTTTTTATATTTGAGGTTACAGGGGCCTTGTGTTACAGTGGTGTGTTATTTACATGTATAACAATCGGTCATACTGTATATGAAGCAGAGCAACATTTTTGCATACACAACCTTTGTATCAGTGTGAGGGCCTACTGCTGTGAATGACTTGCTTTCTCTAGTGCCTTTCAATTAGTGTTGGAAAAAGACAGCAGCCAGCATTTATTGCCAATTTCCATACTGTACCTATAGATGTAAATAATATGTTATATGCTCAGTAAGTTTGAGTAGTGTACTGTATATTATTTTTAAGGATCTGCTGTTCATTTTATGTGTCTCCTTTTGATGGACTGGATCAGCAATTTTCAAAATAAATATCTTTGGAAATGCTGACTGTCAACCTAATAATGCAAGCTAGAATCCCACACCGCTTCGTCTTCAAGAACTTTAAATGTGTATTTTTTACACATTTAAAGAATAAATAGTGGAAGCAGTTTCCATATGAATGGGTCTTTGTTCCTGAAAATTTGGCAAATGTGTATTTGTGTTTTTTTCCCCTCATTTGGAGTACTTTACAGTTTGGAATTCCCAACACTGTGTTCCTTCTGCTTCTCAGACTGAATCGAAACTTGCTTGTTTTAGAGAAGTAGTGTTTTATTTTTTCTGTACGGTCCACCTGGATTCCGTGATAGACCTTAATAAAATCGAACTTTTGGTTAACCTGTTCATGTTATGTTTGGTTAAGAGATGCTGGGCTATAGTGTTTACATAAATGTGCTAGCAACACAGTACCTTTTTAAGTTCTCCCTCTGTGTGGTTCCAATGTTTGTTATGGTTCATTAGACCTGTACGAGTTTGACAGTAGTTACCTAAAATCTATTTTTAACTGTGATGTTGCACATCCCACAGTTTCCTGTGATGTGTCTCAAAGCAAACCTGCTGTTACTAGCAAACATTTAAAGGTACCTGTATATAGGAGTCATGGCAGAAACTGGTGATGAGTGTAATTAATTATTTTAATTCAAAAACAATAAAATTAAAAATGTGTTCTCTCTTGTTTTTTTAGATGCTTAATCATTGTTCCCATGTTCCGCGTTTACGAACACCTGATTGCGGTCTTGAAACACATTTGTTTGTTAAAAATCATTAAAACTGAAAACTCCTGGGCTTAAATAAACAGAATACAACCTCTTTTGGCAGGGGAGACACGTCAAGACAGGACAGTTGGCTGCAATCAAGGTCATGGATGTTACAGAGGTGAGTCCGTTTGCTTCAGTCATAGGTAATTACAGTACATCTGGAAAGCCACGGATTTATTAGTGTAAAGTATAATGGCTAAGTATAACAACAGCCTTAGACATCGTACAGTGTATAGAAATAGCAGCACAAGTAATTCAGAAGTGTTCTGTAGCTTGTCAGAGTGTAATTCTTTGTATTTCTGTAAGAACGTAAAAATCCAATATGCAAGTAGCTTCCAGATGAGGTTTGCATAGCATTCCTAAATTGGATCCAGCAGATATTTTGCCTTATATAAAAATAACACATATTGAAGATAGCTTCTGACTACATAATGTCTGTGAAGTTATATGGCATTAAAACATATTTTGAAAGCAGACAAATAAAGCACAGATAAGAATGTAACTTGGAGTGAGTCAGATAAAGATCTTACTCTGCACAAAAATGCCTTTTCCCTTTTCCTGTCGAGCTTGTATTGTCTATCAGACCTCTGCGATAGCCGTTGGAGATTTCCTGAAGAAATGAATTGCTCCTGCTGTGAGCTGTCACTTGCCCCCACCCTGTCAGATCTCCTCACTCACACACTACACCCCCTCCAGTTCATTCCCAAACCAAAACATAGGCAGGTCGCTCTCCTGAAACTCTCACTGCACTCTTCTGGGGACTAAGACGCTGCCTTATGTGTTAGCAACTGGCCTGGATGCTAAGTAAATGAATATCCTTTTCATCTGGTATTCTATCATAGTGAAAGAAAGTTTTTATATACAGTGCCCTCATCTCCTGGAATGATGAAATAAAATGATGTCCACAATGTGGTCCATGCTAGAATCTTTCAGCTCATTACATGGTTCAACTATGAGAAGGGAACTAAGAAATGCTGCAGTCTATGACTGGGTTAGGAATCAACAAGGAAGCAAAAATGTGTCTCTTAAGTGCTGCAAAAAATGCCTTGAGCTGAAAATAGACTGCAGTGTTTTGCATCGATTTTAGAAGTAAGCAGCGTTTTGTTTTGTTTTCAGTGTAGACTGTGTCACAGGCAGGATTTTTGTTTTGTGGTGCTAATTTTAACCAAAATGTCAAAAACAAGAAAAAAATCTTAGCTCTTGAGAGAGCCAAGCTTGTATGTGCTCTTGTATAATAAGCAATTAGGATTTCATCCTGTTTTAAAAAATAAACTGCTGTATTACTGATTTAGACTATTTGCAGGCAGTGCTTGTTGGTGTTAATTCCAGAATTACTTATTAATTACAGAATTAATTACACAATTTGGAACAGAAGCTTTTTTAAAAAGGCTTTTGTGTCAGGAAAATTAACCCTTCTTGATTACTTTACTCAAATCATTGTCCCATATCAGTGTGCCACCTTCAATCAGATGTGAGACAGTGTCTTCAGAATATAAGATGCGGCTTTTTAAACTTGAATACGTACTTAGATTACATGGAGATTCTCAGGTATGACACTGGAGCATCTATCCAGACCTGGAAGAGTGAATTCCTGCTCTTTAAATAGGTCTCTTTACATTTTTGGCACCTAAGGAATTTTTGTCTAGTTTAGCCAATGAGTGAATCAAAGTGCTAGTTAAGAACTCTGATGGAATAAAAAAAGCAGATGTTATGGCACTCCAGGACTGGACTGGTGCTCCATTCCCTCAGACTGTAAGGAAAAAGTACTTTCTTCTCCATATAAGGCGTTTAAGGTCTAAGTTCTTCACTGAATTTTAACTGTAAACTGACATTCTTCTAAGTAAATACTTGTTCAAACACATTTGGTCCAGTTGTCTTTTAGCTCCTGAATGTGTTCTCGTGTTTTATTTTTATAATGGTTTATTTCTAAGCCAGCAGAGCTGTAGACATTTCTCTCTATAGCTGATATGTTAATGAGTGTAAAGCCCCATTGTGAAACGCAGTAAGCTGGTAACACAAAAGAAGAAGGATACTGTGGTTTGGGGAAAGACGGCTCGAGTTTCAGAAAACCAGGGAAGGCTTTGAAATCCTCAGATGAGAGATGTGGTTTTATACAAGCTTTATCCAGTGTTTTGTACTTCCTTCAGATATTTAGAGCTCCCAATCCAGGTTCTCCATGTATAAAGGCTCCTATTGCTTTTCTTCTCCTTTTTTCTTCATGTTTATAGGGCAGAAAACCTACTTTTCACTAGTAAAATAAAGAAAGCATTCAATTAAGTTATAGTTACTGGACCCTTGTAGATGTGAACTGCTGACGCAACAATAAGAGACATCTAAAGTTAAGGTGTTATTTGTATTTATATGCTGTTTGCATTACATTTTTTTACTCTTTATTGTAGGATGAAGAGGAAGAAATAAAACTAGAAATTAACATGTTAAAGATGTATTCCCACCACAGAAATATTGCCACTTATTATGGTGCTTTTATTAAAAAGAGTCCTGCGGGTCAGGATGATCAGCTGTGGGTGAGTTGTTTTTCTTCTTTTGATCTGAAAACATTCAGATCCCACTGAAAAAAAAATTCTCTCTCTTTAGGAACCATTTACTGTGTGAATATGTTACCATGAGCATTCATGTTACTTGCCTTTAAAAAACATTTAAGAAAATGAGTCATGTTGTCTTTTTTTGACAAGCAGACTTATAGGATCCTGCAATGTCAGTATTCTATTAATAACTGTAGCATTTCCTGATATCTTTTTATTTAAATCAATACACACATTTCCACACACATGTCCACACACATTTCATTATCAGGTTTTTCACAAACTGAGATATGGAACCTGCCAATAAGTCATGTTTGAAACCTTTGAAGCTGAACTCTAAGGATTTAAAAGGATACTTTTGAATATGAGTTGTATATCATTTGCTATGTAGACTGAGGATACATGAAATGCTGTTTATCAAAGTTTTTAAACCTTCTAGCCAAGATCTTTTATAATAGCCTTTGCAGTTTTAATTGACATCCTTGAGTTAAGAGTTGCAAAGAAATTGTTAAAAACGTTGTCTTGCAGTATAACATCTTACCTTGGTCTCTATTGAAATTGGCCTTGTGTTTTGAACTTGTGTCCACCGTGTATGTTCTATAAGTATCTGCATTCCTTGTATGAAAACGAAGTACTTTTGTAATCTCATGCACTTCCTGAATGACAGGGGTGTCTGATATAATGAGTCTTTGAAAATGTATTTCCTGCATCATTTGTCCTGTGTTTATATGCTACATTAACTAGATCATTTGCATAGCTTCAAATGGCAAAACTGTAACATAATCAACTTTGTTTCATTTTTCACACCACGCAAGTGTAGCCATTTGTGCACACAAAGAATGGATTTGAACGCAATCGCAAATCACTGCTGGTTGTGAGACTGGGTAGCTCATGGGGTTTGAGCATTGCACTGACACTGCCAGAGTCTGGGGTTCAGTTCCTGTCTGGTTCCCAAAGAGGAAGGGGACTCAGACCTCTGTTTCTGCTCACAAGAAGATGAATAATCTTCTTCCCGTCAACATGAACTGGCTATACACGTGAACACAGCTGAAATATTACAGTAGATTTTCTTACTAATTAATACTAAAATTAATACTAATTAATAGGTGGAGGATAAGCCTCTTCGTAAACAAACCGCTCAGTTATTCTTTTGAACGCTGAGATATTCAGAAGCAAAAATAAATGGGCATTCGTTTTTTTACGAGAGAATTCTTAGCAAAATTTAGATTGGCTAATGAGGCATAATTTGCTGAAGCAAACAATCTTAAAGTCAGATTTTCAGTTATGTTAGAGTAAAAGTTGTAGGAGCTAATGCACATTGAAGTTCAAGATTTGCATTGGAACTTCTCTAGTACAGGACTGTTTATGTTTTCCAAATTTTATCAGAAATGCTCTGAATGTGTTAAGCAATTTAAACAGTTTCTTTAATTTTTAAAGTCCTATCTGTACATTGAAAGGATAATGTTGTCTTTTTTTAGAACTGAATCCCAGAAAATAGAAGAAAAATATGATGAACTATTTATTAGTTTTCAAATGTGATCATGTTAACATGCCTTGGATTTGTCTGAAGTGCTTGCCTTACACTGATTTGTGTAGCTGGTAATGGAGTACTGTGGAGCAGGCTCAGTGACTGATCTGATGAAGAAGACCAAAGGGAATTGCTTGAAGGAAGATTGGATTGCCTACATCTGCAGAGAGGTTCTTAGAGTGAGTTCAGAATTAAACGCAACTTAGCCTGACCAATGTGCTAGTTTTAATTACTGTAATTTTCAAAACAAAATGTTCCTGGGCCTGTTGTGGCTTTAGTACTCTCTTTGAATTTATAAACTGCCATAGGCCTATACCAAATGCTATTAACTTCATCATTATTATGCTGTCTGTATCTGTGTCGATGCCTCTTAAAATAAGTCTGTTAAATTATAGCTTTAATAGAAAGCTTAACAGAAGTTCTTAGATGCGATAATGATGATACGCAGTTTGGGTCTTAGATGTATGTTTCACATTTTGACTGTTTTTAGCAGAACATACCTTGCATACTTAATCTGTTCCTTCTCTAGGGCTTGTCACACCTTCATTCACACCGTGTTATACATCGTGACATAAAAGGACAGAATGTGCTGCTGACGGAAAATGCAGAAGTGAAACTGGGTAAATATGAGCAGCAGGAAAAAGAATACCTTTCTGAAGCACTTACAGTATAACTGTCTGCCCTATGATACCTGTGACACCTGATAATAGACTATAAATACCATGTACTCTCTCAGCTCTCAAGTTAAATGGCACAATGGAAACTATAAGTAGGCTTTGGACAATTAAATTCTTCAAGGGCTATGTCTTCTGACTTTTAATTACTTTTGTGACATTTCATTACTTAATCATTAAGAACTGGCAATTGCCAATTGCCAAACCTAGAGGTCTTTGGCCCAAAGGAGTATCCCATCATTGACATAAAAAGACATATTAATAAGGAGAAAGCGTGTTAACAATTAAATAAAAATTCTGAAGTAAGTAGTTCATTAGTGCACTGCTTGGTTGGTAGGGGCATGGCACTCAGAGCTGCGGTTGGGTTGTATTATCTAGAGTTAGATATAATGGGGTACGCACTTGGCTGTGATAGGGGTACCCCAAAGAGAATGTGCCATTAGCCTGGTGATATTATTCCTACAGGCAAATGGATGTACTGAAATAACTGTGGCAAACTAGATGCCCGCCTACTGTATAAGCATACAGTATTACACATTCTCCATCTGACATCTTACCTGCTGTGTTCAATATGGACACATTGACAGGGCAAGTGTAGGATGATATACATATATTTTGTGACCTCTTGTATGCTGCTGTGAAGGTTCTATCAGGTGAGCAAGGAGTTATTTCCAAACTGGGCTGTTCTCAAAGAAAAACAGTATTTAATTTATTTAAAAAACAATTGCTTAGCAAGTACGTCCAATGAATGAAAAGATTATGTTGATATTTGAAGGTTTACATTAATTTAAAAGCTATGCTTATGAACTAGACCTTTTCATTACATATCTTTAATGAAAATGAATACTTAAAGTCTTATACTTTGAGGAAAATGTCTTGTAAAACTTTGTGATTTGGTTCCCAGTTGATTTTGGTGTCAGTGCCCAGCTAGACAAGACCATTGGCAGAAGGAACACATTTATAGGTACACCCTACTGGATGGCTCCTGAAGTCATAGCCTGTGATGAAAATCCAGATTCTACTTACGATTACAGGGTGAGTTTAAACAAAACAGGCAGAAGAAGGAGATGTTAGTGCTGTTTTATGTGTAAACACTAACGTTCAGTGTATCACTACTAAATATACTGGGTATGAACATGCAAGTAATTTGTGGATGCGGCTTCATTCCTTACATACACTTAATCACACTGAGATTAGATGTGACAAGCATGAGAGAAGTGGGCGATGTTGCCCTTGACCGACTTCACATCTCCAATAGCAGCTAACAGATAAACTGCTCCAGCAAGGTGAGATGCAGTGCAGCTACAGAGCTGTGTGTATTAAGATTTTCTGATTCCTGGCAGCTGTGATTTCTGACAAACAAAGTATTGATTTATGTGTTTGGAAAGATCTCTAGATAAGTTCCATCCAGTTTTTTTCCAGTTGACCACATGTGTTCTGTGAATGGGGGCACTGTCATCCTGCAAGACACCCCTCCCAGCAGGAAAGAACTGCTGATAGACCGTTGACCGTGTTTTCTAAGGGAATGGATGTGTCCAATCCACCCCATAACATTATAGAATCACCAGAACCCTTCACCATTGGAAACAACAGCAACATGGAAAAAGATGATTCATGTGACCATATCACATTTCTCCATTGCTCGCTTGTCCATTGCCTGTGTTCTTTGCATCACTGGACTTGCGAACATCCATTTCTGTGTACTGTGAGCAGTTTGTGCTCTGCGACCTGACTACGGTCTCCTTCTCTGTGGAGACCTCAGAGGACTCTTTGTGAAGAAACGGGCTGATCACAACCCAGGTTGAAAATCGCAGTCAGATTGTCAGCGGTTTCTCACCTGGTTTGCCTTGCACTGTGAATTCATGCATGGATATCGTGGATCTGGAGTCTGCATTTCCACTGACTGTTGCACTTTGCTGAAACTGTCTTTCCCTCAGACGTCCATGCTGGCATCTGCTTGCTTGTTTTCATATCCCCGATTTGTCTTGGTCATTGTAGCTCAAGCGAAACTCTCCCCAGTAGTCACCCATCTTTCAAAGTCACCAAGGTCTCTTCTTGCAATCATACAGTACTTATAGGCAGTCAGGCCTTTCCAGTATTTTTATTCATATCCTAACGCTTGCTGGGATGCTATTTGCTTAATTACTGATTTGCTTTGGTGTCCCGCATTTACCCAGGTGATTTCTTTTTTTGCATACGCACCAGAAAAAACACATACTTATCATTCATGTTTATCTTGTGATCACAAATACTATAATACATTATTATTAGATTATTATTTTTAATTTTGGCTTATTAACAATTATTATTGTTATTTTAGATAGCGAATATTCCTTGCAAACTCTTTTTCAATTGTTTTAGAGTGATCTGTGGTCTTTGGGAATCACTGCCCTGGAAATGGCTGAAGGAGCTCCGCGTAAGTAGCAGTTTTTGCCCAATTTTAATGTTGCTTTGTTTCTTAGACTATAGCAAGTAACTAGATGCCATTCATCTTGTCACCACAGCGCTGGAGGTTCTTAAAATCTTTTATATGTTATATTTTCTACCAAATGGTTTGCATCAGCTCTGTGGAGTGCAATTGCAGACCCTCTGCAAACGTGGTCTAAACACTTCAACTATGCAAAAGCAGACCTGCCCTCTTTCTGAGTGGCATTGCTGTAGTTCTTCTGGAGCCAGGGGACATGGATTGATACTGATCCCAGTTTGTTTTTCCTTAATTATGTTTGTTTGAATTTGGAAGATATTTACACTCCCAAATCAGGTTATGAATAAAAACAACTTGCTAGTTGTCAAATAACAGTTCAGAATCATTTTAAATACCTTTCAGAGCACACTCCCGAACATCACTTGTGAAACCTCAGCAGAGGTGCTAATCAGCTGTTGAAAGGCTCTTTCACAGATCATGATGTTGATGTCTGTTTAAAGATTTTACGTTGAACATGGCAAACAACATCATGGACTGATCATAAACTCTCTGTAATTTCAGCTTTATGTGACATGCACCCAATGAGAGCTCTTTTCCTTATTCCAAGAAACCCTCCTCCCAAACTTAAATCAAAGAAGTGGTAAGGCAACTGCTAAACACCTTTTTGTGCATGAGCATTGTATTAAGTACTATATTGACAGTATGGTATTTATTTTATTGTTTTTGCTTACACATGCCACATTGTGTACTCCTGAAGTGCAAATTATAGTTAATAAATTGACCTTGTCTGAGAAATGAAAAAAGTGTTTTTTTAAAAAAATCCATAGTACTAATCTCTCAACTTGAAGTATTTCCTAAAAATGCATATCAGGGGAATAGCCAAATAAGCACAGTTTTGCACTTGGACATAAAGAATTCAATGACACATCTCTCAGACCATCCTGTTCTGAGAAATACAGTATGCATGCTAAGTTAGTCTCTGTCTGCCTGTAGTTCCTATTTTGGTATTTATTTTTAGAAGTAATCAGTATCCCTGTAAACCGCAAAATAATATAATTATTTATAATTTTCAAAATAAAGTGATTAAAAATAACCTAACCTCTGGTTCCTGTGGTAACAATATAACTAGAGTTTTTGGTACTACATCAAAATAACCAGTCTAGTGAACACATAAATATCTTATGTTCCACTCAGAAGTCTTACTTCTGACCCCCTGAGGGCAATTTCTATTGGGTTATATAATTTCTTTAATTTCATTACTTCTTAGATAAATAGTGATAACAGTTCCACACAAAATACATCTTTAACAGACGTTCATCAGGTATTCTCTCGAACACTAGTTCGATTTCATTTTTAAGGCGTTAGTCAACCAACTCTTGTCTTTTGATTTTTATTTACAAATTAATTAAAACATAACTGGCCACTTTTTGAACAAGCAGTGTTTGTTCAACCAGTACTTATCAAAGCACAGGCTGTGTTTCTCTAACTGTCAGTGTGTTATATCATTTTTCTTGAAGGACAAAGAAATTTTCGACCTTTATAGAGAGCTGTCTGGTTAAGAACTATCAGCACCGACCTTCCACAGAAACCCTTTTGAGGCATTCGTTCGTTAAGGATCTGTCAAACGAACGGCAGATTCGAATTATGCTCAAGGACCATTTAGACAGGACCAGGAAGAAGAGGGGTGAGAAAGGTGTGCAATGGTATTATTACATACATTTCTTAGTTGAACCTTTTTTTTCCCTCAAAATAATGAAATAATGTTTGTGAATCAACATTTTAGTACCTTGGCAGAAGAAAAATGTGTTTCAGTATGCACATTGGTGGCACAAGTCCATTAGCTGTTCCAACTGCTTCGAGCTATACTATTTTAAAAGAGGGAAAATCTAAACTTCTATCATTAAACGCAAGAGTTCTACCCCCAGGAGCAAGAGTTTCCTGCTTTTGGTTAATTATGCAGCTTTATCTGTTGCTTGGAAAAAAGAAATGTTTTCCCTCCTTTCGTAATGATGGCTTGTAAAACAGTCAATTGATGTCTTTTTGGGGATATGCTGATGAGATGCTTTACTGCCATTCTTTTTAATCCCCTAGATTTAGTAGATGTTTGTTGTACTCATTATATTTTTGTTTGTAATTATGGACTGCAGCATGACTTTGGGATAAGTTAGTAATTTGGCAGAAGAGGTTAGGATACGACAACTTCAAGATGGAAATCGCATGACAGGATCTTCCATGCATGTCATCCCAGAGGAATGTAAATTAGAAATGTTTAATTATCCTCAGAACTCAACCACAAGAGGCGCCCTTTTTCTTGTCACACCACATAATTACACTGTGTAGTTTAACATCTGAGCCCAGCGGTTTTCAAGAAATTAAATGTGGTTTTTCCCCCATGCATTTGGTTCCATTTGGCAAGTATTTTGGATGGCCACCGAGATGAATGTTAAAACAAACCCTGGAGCTCAGCAATGAAACTGCAGCTATACAGCATAAAAGCTGACTGTGCTGTTATTATAACCTAAAAGACGTTGGCTGTGAAGTACAATTCTGTATACATTTTTCATGTAGCTGGTTTTCTCTTTTTTTGCATCATCCCATATGACGCACTTAATAGAAACATTGTGTGTAAATGAGATCTTTTTTTTCCTTTTCAGAAAGGTGTAGCACTTTAAACTATAAAGGATACTTAAATTCTGGGTTCACTGTATTATCAGCGTGGGGGAGGGGACAAAAGATTTATTATTCTGGGAAGGAACCATCAACATAGTGACAAAATTTGCACACTAAAGCAAATGTTAATATTTAGGCCCTTTTAATGGTTCTGTGCTACCTTCCCAACTGGGAGTTGCAATAAAAATAGTTGGCAATATAAAAATTAATGAACTAAAAAATGTATAGTACATTAGGGCAGGGCTGTATTAAGCAATACACTTTCATAATACTTAACCAGCTGAGAAAACGAATTTGGCCTGTGGAAAAGCATTATGCGTGAGGTTTTATATGAGAACCTTTTTTCCTTATCCATATTGCAAACCATATGGCAAGCAAGAAAAAAAACCTTGAATGAGCATGTGGCCAGTGCATTGTTTTCTTAAGAGCTTGCCAGCCAGTTCTTTTCTGTTTTTTTCTGTTCGCACATCAAATATTTCATTTCTTTCTACAAAATCTCAACAGAGGAGACAGAATACGAATATAGCGGCAGTGAGGATGAAGAGGAGGAGATGAATGAAGACGAAGGAGAGCCAAGGTATTGTCTTCTTGCCTCAGATGGTGGATATTTTCCAGCCAGAGAAAGCAAAAAAGGAGCTGAAGCAAGTCCCAATCTGGTAGTGGTAAAAGACCCTGGGCCTTTAATAGTATTTCAGGCTATGACAAGGACATTGAAAGAACAGTTGAAAGAATGGAAATAAATGTCTTGGCCATCAACTCCAAAAGACTATAATATTTTGTGACTCCTGAAAGCAATGTTCATCACAGATGTATGGATGGTTTGATTATATTTCAGTATATCTGGCATACAAATAGTTACCGCATGTCAGTAGGATTGCTTTTTTTTAAATAGAGGCATTTAGTTTTTTTTCTGACTGTAAGTTTAGGCACCAGATCATCATAGTTTAAGACATTTCCGTGTCACCATATGCTCCTCATATCGACGTTACATGACTGAAGTTGACTTCGCATATGGCGGTGACCAAGAGCTGCGTTTGCAAACGTGTTTGTGGTTTGTCTGCATGTTTGTAGCTCCATCGTGAACCTGCCAGGAGAGTCGACATTGCGTCGTGAGTTTCTCCGGCTGCAGCAGGAGAATAAGAACCGTTCCGAAGCCCAGAGACAGCAGCAGGTTCAGCAGCAGCAGCTCAAAGACCAGGAGAAATATAAGAAGCAGCTTCTGGCGGAGCGCCAGAAGAGGATCGAAGAGCAGAAAGAGCAGAGGAAGAGGCTGGAAGAGGTACAGTCTTTCTGACTTTTCCCGACCACTTACATTTGTATGAGCAAAATTGCACATTGTCAATGAAATTTGTTTCAGCAGTTTGACATTTTTATAGTGTTATATTAGATCTTTATTTGAATACTATTAGAAAGAGTAGTCACTGTGTGCTGGGCTTAATGGTATTAGTGTTCTAAACAATGATTATTTCTCTCTCGAAGGATTTTTCATAAACCTAACACGTGGGTCAAGCCTCCATTGTTTTTGTTCACTCTTGTGTTTTTCTTTGTCTTGCTCCTGCAGCAACAGAGGAGACAGCAGCGAGAAGCTGGCTACCTGTGGCCAGAGCTGCAGGAGATGCAGTGGAGAGATGAGACTGATGGAGACGAGAAAGGTTTCCTGGAGGAGAGGCTGAAGTTTCCAGAGGAGCACAGTAGAGGAGAAAAAAAACAGGTACCACTCTAAAGAATACAAATACCATGAAGTCCTGGACGCGTGACTCTTGTCTTTTATTAATGCTGGTTTTAGGAAAACCATACATGCAACATGGGATGGTATCACAAATCTGAATAATTTTCTTTGTGGAAGAGATTTTACTTCTCATTTAAGTCTTTTGTTGTCTTACAAAACCAGATTACATTAAAGCATTCTTTCAAAAGCTGTGATGCTCACAAAAGGCTTTAGTGGCCTTCATTTTCCTCTCACATACAGTGTATATACTGTATATTTGAAGTCATAGCGAACATTTGACTAAATATCTTAATTGATTATTAATTTGAAAGGTACAAATGTTTTTGTTGGTCGTTCAGATGGGACTGGTCAGAGCTGTATCCCCCCCCCCCACCATTGAGTTGGCCCTAGTGGTATGTTAGTTAACTCCTAAAGAATTCTTCAGCCATGCTAGTGTCCATTTGACATGAGAAATCCATAGTCTTTTCTGTGGCCTGAGAGTGTTTGGTGTAATGAAGTCTCCCAAATGCTGAACCGTGGGAAATGGCTTTGGAGCAGGAAACTCTCGGGTCAGAGGTCTATTAATGCTTGCTGACGCTGTAAAAAACAGGGGGTTTCAAACCATTTCAGCCATTCTGTCACTATAATAAAGAGGTTCTCACATTCCTGCCTTTTACTATTGTTTTACATTTGCTAGACTTTATCAAACAAATTTATTTTTTGTATTTAAATGACAAAGATGAATAGAAATACACAGTATTAGCTATTACTACCAGTTATGAAAATCTCTTCAGACGTGGTCTGTGCATTATTTCTTCACGTATGTGCTGAAGTAATAAGAGCATTGCAAAAAGAGTAGGTTGTGTTAAATATAAGCTTTGTAGTATGGTAAGAAGCATTTTTTGAAGTTAGAACAAAAACACCATTCAGTGTTGATTATGAAAACATGAAACATGTTAAAAGGTCACAAGAATAGACTGGAATAGACAGAGAACATTTTCTCTGATCATGTCTTTTTTTGCTATCTTACCACATTGAGGAAAGCCATTTCAATTACTTGCAGTTTATACAAGGCTATAAACTGCTGTGAAAATCATCTTAGTAATCAAGCTGATGTCCTGGCTTTTGTATACCATTCAAGAAAACATAACTGGCATCTGCTTTTAATTATTGTGCAATAAATCAGTTTCATTATGTTTTCTCAGTCTTTTACATGTCAGTGTTTGACTACATGATTACTACTATGAGTGCAGGTAGTGTATGCTGATGCACAAAACACATAATTTCTCATGTTCAGAAAATTGAACAATAGCAGCATTAATTAAATGTGTAATGTTTCATCAAAAACACAAAGGTATTTGTCAACAAAACTACGTACATACTGTATTCCATATTACTGTCACACTTTCTGAAAGTTTGGAAGGAAAAATAACATTTCCTGGCTATGCAAGTAATGCATTTTAAATACTTGCTAAATGGCATTAAAGTGCAAGTGTAAGAAAACATATGGCTGTATATGGCTAATACTCAATCTAAAATAACTATAAAAGTGTATTTCAAAAATGTTGTAAACTGATGTAAAAGCACAGACTAGACACTAGCAAGAATCTGTGCCTCATATGTATCTATGACTTCTTCAGAGCTATAGACTAACAATAATGACTTCTGACAGAAATCTGGAAAGTGGCCCGACTTAATTAAATACAGATGGTCAGTAGGTTTTCTTTTCTGCAAAAACATGCAAGTCTCAGATGTACAGTGTGTGGGTTTTTTGTTTTTATTTATTTGTAAACGCTAAAACAGTTTTGTTCATTTGCAAACATGATTAGTCCAAACCATGTGTAATTAATTTATATAAGGTATTAGAGTGTGCAAATATTGACATATTCTTGCAGGAAATGGGTAGCATGGTGGTTTGCACAGTTGCCTTCTGTGTGAAGTTTGCATGTGCCACATATATCCGTGTGGGTTTCTTAGGTACTTTGCTTGATTTCTGCCTCTCAAAGACATGATGGCTAGGTTAGCTGTTATCTGTAAAGTGTCCTGTACTTCAGAGCATCACAAGATGAATTGGGGTCCTGTCAAGGGTGTTGACCTGCTTGGTGCCCTGTGGTTGCCGTAGACCCTACTAGGCACTAGCATTGTTCTCTTAAATAATGTAGGCAACAAAGCAGAGAAGCATCCCAGAGTTCAGGAGAATGAAAACTCTCACCTCACCCACTTCTGCTCACCCGAAACATGAGTATGATGTTTCAAATGCACTGTAGCCCAGTATTCACTGCTTTGAATATTTCCCTCCACCACAGCATTGCCCTTCCTTGGCTCAGCTTACCTAGTGTTTCAGTTGATCTCATCCTTATGAACTGGCTATAATTCACCCAGCCTAATGGGTTACGACAATCATCCAAATCTAATTAATTACTTCTATCATTACATCTTAATTAGTATTGTCTGGACTGAATCAAACATTGAATTGAGAGGACTTAAGTACTCTGCAAGCTGTTTGCCATTTTTAACATTTTTAACACAGCTGCCACAAATGTTAAGCTTTCCATTTGTTAATTTTTTGAAAAAAAACAACCCCTTTTTCAAATGACAAAACAGGTGGAAGACTCAGGAAGACAGAAAATTGATGGTGGTGGTAGACCTGCTGAGTTTCAGAGAGATAAGGTAAAGAGAACGTCCCAATTATCTTAAAAGAGGTCCAGTCGGATGGTCGTATTGATCATATGGAGTAAAATTTAGCTGAGCTGCAGTGGAACATTCCGAAATATGTCCTGAGTGTGCAAAAACAATATTATTTTTATTAGGGATTTTTATCAAGTGTGGTGGCTCTGACTTTTTGTCTTAATCCCTGCGTTTTGAGGCCATGTCCACATTGCACTACCGGTCTTGAAAACCTTCCTTGAGTGCTTTCTATTAATTCTAGCTGCAGGCTCTACAGCAGTGCTCATGAGCCCAATCTATTTTATGTTTCAAAATTGCTGTAAATACAGTTCAAGCTTCACCTGTTTGCTACAGTCTCCTTCAGGTGCCAGTTCTTAGTATTCAATGTCCATGTGCTAACCATTACTGTCACATTAAGGGATACTGAAAGAGAAACAGCAAATGTCGAGAGGTATTACATTTGTGCTATTTCCCACTATGGTATTATTTAAACTTAGTAGCAGAAGGAGTGATGATGCTTTACAAGCAGCTCTTTATCTCTTACATCATATTATTAAAGCTTGTTGCTACAAACAGGCTGTAGATTTATATTTTATTTAATATTATTGATTATTTTTGCCTCTTTCAAAAAAAACTTTGGAAGCGAGTGATGAGCAATACTCAAACCATTGAGTGTTGTAACAGATGTTGTGGTTTCCAAAAGATGGCTCTTTTCTGCTTATTGATTTTTTTTGTCAGTGAAAAGTGCTACAGTACCATGCTCTTCTGTCTGGAGAAAAGTCACATGAAGCTAGCAGAATATTCGTAAACCAAAATAAGAACAACAGCTATCTGGAACAAGCAGGACACGTCTTTTTTTATGATTGCATTATGATTAAAGCTTCTTTAATATTTATTGTTTTTTAGTTATGCTTTATTGCAAAGTTGTTGCAATAAAGATTACAAGGAGATATTAAAAGCAGATGATGTTTCTGAGTGAGTGCGTGTGAATCACAATGCCAGGTTATTACTGTGCGCTGTAAAAGTGGTTTTCCATAACAAACCATGAAACCAGACTTTGAAATCTGTGCATAATGTTGATCAAGAAATAAATGCATGAATTTAACTTTTTTTTTTGGTTCTGATATAGTTTGTTGGTGTTTGAGGGACGAGTGGGTGACATAATGCATGTTTTTAAGCATTGTTTTCCTCCCGCTTTAGGTGATGAATTTTTAGGAGATAAGATATTTAAAACAAAAATTAAAAAGAATTGTAATAGAAATGTTCTAGCATGTGGAAAATGTCAGGAATTATAAATGACCAGGGCTGCATTTACTGTAGATGTCTTTTTAATTGCCCTAAAAGGCTTTTTACTGTGATCAATCCCCTAAAATCTCACAGAAACTTTCTACATTTCTCTTTATAACGTAAAATATCTTTGTAAACTCCCCTGATGCCATTCCTAGTCTGCCACTTTAAATAAGACACTGCTTCTGGATGTGAGTATTCAGGTAACATGTATCCACATGGGTAAATGGGTGGATAATTGCCTAATTATGAAATTGGTCTCTTGTTTGAGAAATTATGTAGAAAGGAAATCAATTAAAGCTAAGTTGAAAAATAAATGCCAATTGAAAAGGTTCCCTTGCACCAAATTCCATGCCAGTCTTCAAATCAAGTGATTTGGGCTTAGTGTAGTCTCCAGCAAGTTCTCTAAGCTTAGGTCCATGTTTAATGTGTCCCCCTTCCAGAGGAATTCCCTCCATTAGATACTGTAACACAGTGCAATTACGCACTTGTGTGTGTGATGTAATTAGCACGCTTTCTGCGGGTGTTTAATTGTGCCTACTGTACTTCTGTGTATCAAGACTTGTGCATAGTACAATTTGTGGGAGTGCCTTCCTTGTCCCATAAATAGCATTTTCCTGAACAAACTGCAGGTTATTTGGTGAAGATAATGTTTCCCATTTAAATGCATAAATGAAGGGCTTTGTGCACCAGGCTTCTAAAAATATGTTTTTTTTTGCAGCAGTTCCTTTCTTGCTTTGCTGTGTCGTCTTAACAGAAAGCTGTCCAAGGAGTGACTCTCGTGTCTTCTTGTTGTTGCTGTTTAGAAAAAGTCAGAGCCGCTTCAGCAGCAGAATAAAAAATTCCACCGCACTCTGCCCAAAGACCAGACCCAGCTGCTTTTGCTTCAGCACGATCACAAGCAGAAAAATAAGGAGCCCCAGCAGATTGCTAGTTCAGTACCTAAGAGCTCAGCAAATAACCAACGCAAAGTGGTAAAGCTTACATGCAATGGTTACATGCAATGTTTGTGCTTGATTAATCGTTTATGCTCTTTTTGTGCTGTTTTTTTTGCTGTTTCCCATTCTCTGTGTGAACATCATGATTGTGCCAAAACACAATGTAGAAGAAGTGTGATGTCAGTTATGTCGCATGTGGCAATACAATATTTCAACTCCTTAAAAAAAATTTTTTTTGATGACATACACAATCAGGGAAAATTGTTGGATTATTACTAATTTGATTGGCTGATGCTTTTATCCAAAGCAATTTACATTTGCACTCATTTATACAGCTGGATATTATGCTTTAACTATTACGCAATTAGAGTAAATTACCTTTGCTCAGGGGTACAGCAATACCCCACTAAGGATTTGATCCCCCAAACTTCCAGTTATGACTCCCACACCACACTGCTGCTCACTCCAGCCACAGCTGTAATGTACTATACATGGCAAGATTTTATACCCAGCATACTGTATGCTCCTAAAAATTAGTAAACCAGAGTTCATCATAATTGCACAGTTACAACGAATGTAATCCATTTTATTTCTGCTTCTTAAACAACAAATATGTTCTGATTGTTTAGGAAGCTGTATTATAACCAGTGTAACACTACTCAAAGGCTTTCGTTTAGAGAATTAATTGCACTTACATAATGCCTTTACTTTCTTGCCACATGTGAGACAGTTAGTGTATGTATTCCGGAAAATTTATTTTGTAATTCAAGGATCTTTGTTGCAAAAAGATTTAGCACTTCCACTTCCCATTACTTCTGTTAATTTGTTAATTAGTGCTAGTACTGCAGGAGTACTAGCACTAATCAAAATCGCATTTAATAGAAAACGCCTTCCTGTCAATTGTTTGTTTAGTCTAGTTCCATTCTATCAGAACAGTAGTTATCAAAGTACTTAGAACAGCACAATAAAACATTCTTGCACTGAGACTTGTTAAAATAGAGCAAGTTATAGAGATAGCATATCTCTTAGCAATCTTCTCATAAAGTTTATTCTCTTTTAGTTTGGTTTATTTGTCTGAAGGGTTTTTTTTCTGTTTTGAATTGTATCACTGTTGCTCAGATTGATGAGAGAATGAAAGCTGCTGATGCTCATCGTTCAAACTTGAACCGCTTTGCTGCTGGTCTGCCTTTGCATTTACAAACCAGACTGGGTTCTGGGAGCAGCTCAAGTCCATGCACACCTGCCCTGCAAAGGGCCTCCACACAACAGGTAGGACATACTGAACAAACACTGAAGGGGCCTGACAGTATCATGCAAGCTAGCTGCAGAAATGAACTATGCCACTGCTCGTACCATTAGGCAGAGCTCAGGTATTTTGCCTTCTCTGTACTAACATGCATAATGTCAGGTTATCTGCAGTATATTGCATTTTGAGGTGGGACTGGGAAGGTGTGATCTGTCTCATTCTTTATGTTTTAATTATGTTGGGAGCAGGCTTCCCTCTTCGTTAATAAAAACGTACAATGGTATCTAATGTGCACCTTTGTGGTTACAGCTGAGGTCCTGCCTACCAGGTTATCCTGAATTTCCAGGCTCTGCATCTGACTTTTAATTAAAATATTTGCCCAGGCAAAATCTCAGGCACAAGTTCTGTTCATAGCACATTAACTTCCAGTGAACAGCATGTTGGGGAAATCCTTTTAGCTTAGAAGAATGTTATTGAATTTAAGAATGTTAAACTTTTTTTTCTATACTGGCTGTAATGTTGCTCTCCTTGTCTCATTTTTACTTTCAGATCAATTTATAGACCACATAGATTATTATGTGATGTTACAAAATCCCTTCATTGCTACTACAAGAATGATAGCCATCAGTGGTGTTGAACCAAGCTTGCATCAACAAACTTATCTATTGCATAAATGTTTCCACATTTCTAAGTCTTACTAGAAGATATATGTAGTTTCCTATTCCCCTGTTGTGGGAACAGGGTTAAACTTATTTTAAAAGTGGTATATACAGTAGTTCAACATCTGCATTAACATAGTGCTGTTTCTTCATTGTATTAGACACTGTATGTTCTGTCAAGTTCCTGTTATTTTTTCTCAGTTAACATACTGTAGGACAAATTATCTTTTGAAAAATTGACTGTGTTTAGGACTGAGGAAACTCTTTGATGAAACATCACACAGTTAAGCTAATACAAATGTGAAATATATTCACAACCCATTTAGAATTTACTGTAGCTGTATTTCCAGAACTATTTTTAAACAAATTAGCTCTGGAAATGACACAGAACAAAAATAGCAAAAAGCACATTTGAAATAGACTTACAAAAACAGTAGTAAAAAATGAAGTAACAGGAAAAATGTGCATCTTTAACATTTGGCAGTTTAAGACCTAATTATACGGTTGGGAGTAGCCTAATACAAGGGTTTTGTTAAAATACTTGCACTATCTGATTATGTTAAGGCCTGCAATGCTACTCCTTTTAATTTTGTGGTCACAACAATACACATTTTTCAGCACTAAACCCCTATATGGAAATACATTTGTACGTCTTGCTAATCATTTTTGTTTCCCTCAGCGAAGAATTCTTTAAGTTGTTGTAGCCAGAGCAGTTTCAAGTTTTATCCAAGGTTCTTTATCATCAAAACCAAGAGACTTTCAACTTGACTCTTGTCCAAACACTCCAACTGATGAATTTGGTGCTCCTGTACTCAGTGCTTGGTCTTTGTCATTTAGTGTGTGGTGTGTGTCGTATGTCACCATGTGTGCTAAAAATGTATCAATTTGAAAACTATTGAACAAATCTGCAATTATCAATGTGTTGTGGTCTTCAGTAAGCATTGGTGAGACCCATCTGGTGGTGTTCCTCCATTGTACAGTTATTTTAAGGTTAGTTGCCCATGACCTGTGTATGGGAGCTTTTTGTTTCAGCTTTAAAATACCCAGGTATCTCACTTCTTGCAAAAAAGCTTGGTTTTACCTATAGCGTGCTGTAGAAATAATCAGTTAAAGTAAATCAGTGTCTATACGTATTGAGACAGATTTATAGTAATGCTCACAAGTGATCATGAAACTAATACATGTTGCTTTTAAAAATTAAATGGTGGTAGGTACTGCATTTAACACAAAATAGTAACCTTGTCATACCGTGTGTTTCAGAATGCGAATCTCAGATTGAGCAGAGATACCCAGCACAGCAGCTCTTTGTCAGATATGGCCATGAGTCCACTGTCTCCGGATCAAGATGATGTTTTCTGGGATTTTTCAAACTCTGAGGAACTACCCCCCAAGGTAACCATCAGACATTGCTTGAAAAAAGCATCTTGACATACAGAGAGGATATTGGGACTGAAAAGCCTTAACCCAGGATAAGAATAAAATCAAGCTCTTGTTTTGCTGTTTTTAAAACCGTTTTTACAAGTGAGAGCAGAACATTTCTTAAAGTATTTCTTAAGGAGGAACTATTAAAAAGGAAATAAGGACATTAATACATATAATATCAACATTTTGTCACAGAAGAAAATATTGAAAAGCTGCATTGGATCAAGTGGAGAAAACATACAGTATCTCAATAAGCTCGTACCCATAAAGTCAAGTGAAGAGCCCAGTTTTATATTTCAAAGTTATAATTAGAGTGCAAGGAATGTCAAGGTCTGAGATTGTTGTCATAGCAGATGCTGTGCAATTTTAAGAGAAGGTAGCAAATATGTAATGGAACAAGATTTCAGATATGAGTGTGAAATCTACATTTCTACATATACAGTAAGTGTGGTTTTATATGTAGAAATCTACATATAGGTTATTTTATTCACCTATAAGAGGTGTTTGACAGTCTCATCCACTGTACACTCTCACTCCACTGTGAATTTCCACAGTATGGAAGAGGAGGAAACATTCCTATGCATTAATGCTGGAAAGAAATGGTAGTTCTGTCATTGCAGATCAGTACAATTCTGTGTTTGTCTTAAAAAAGTCTGCTTTCTTTAGAAATTTTCATTAAGCATTTTAAAAGGAATGTGACCTGTTCCTTCATTTTGCCTCTCTCAATGTATTTATTTGTCTTGCTGGGAAAATATTTCACTTGGGTGAAGAAATCTGTTTTGCAGTGTACAGTTGTTGTAAATGAGCGCATGTCAAGTATTTCCTCATTTCATTGCTTGTTATTGATCTTGTTGGCAAAGGAAACTGAGGCCCTTTCATGAGGTCGTGACTTCCCTAAGGATACTTATGCCACCCGTGACCAAAATGCTGCCACTTTTTACAACGTGATAGACATGCTGTATTTTTATAGCATATTTCACAAGATTTGGTCTTTGCTTGTGAAACTGCTGCTTTCTTCAGCAAATTCCAAAAGCAATAATCTGAAAAAAACATTTTTTTCATCTTTATTTTGAATTTTCCCTATTTTGTTTATAGTGGTAATACAGTGTTGAAATATGTACAACAAAGCAGAGTAAAAGTATGGCAGAGCATCATAAAATGCAGAAAAACTGATGTAAAACTGTGTGGAAGCTGTGAAAATAGTTCCAGCATAGATACTTAAGTGTTGACTTGAATATTGTGCTTCTTTAAAATATGTATTTGTCACATTGCTACAATATGTTCCAACAAACCTCAATCAAGTAGAATGTATTCATAGTATTCACTGTTAAATTTTCTTTTCAATCTGAGGTGAGGTTTCTTACAGTATGTTCTCAATGCTGTTCTTTCTCATGTTCAGTTATTCATATTCCCAGATTACTTTTTTAAAGAGTTTTAACTCAAAGCACTGCAGCATGTACATTTCCAGCCTCTGTTTTTTTTTAAAACTTGCCTGAGTTTTACCAGAGTTGTACTTGCTGTTTGCAAGTTACAGTACATTTAGGTTTTTTCACCTTCCATTTCCAATGTTGTCTGAGGAAAGGCGTATTAAGTTCAAGAAGTTGGTCTACCCTTTTAACCTGATGTTTACAGATCGGTTCCTCTTTAAGAGGGCGGTGTTCCTTCATTTTGAGGTGCTTGTTGTACAAATTCTAAAACCACAATGAAATTCCGATCATCTTCAGAAAGACTGAATTCATTTTATTTTGCTTATGTATGACTAGTTACTGAATATATTCGTTAATCTAATATTCTGTCACTTTGCAGACAGCTCTTAAGATTCCTTTAGCTTAGTTACAGTTCGTATTGAACTAAGTTATTATCTGTTCATTTGTTGCAAAACTTTTGTTCCTGAAGTTCAGTGTTTGCATTTCAGGCAATGTTGGTGTTCAGGGAAAATAGAAAATAACATTGGCTATCATTATTGTCAGTCTCACATGTTCTGTTTTTTTTTCCAAATAAAACTTAAAATTGCTTAGTCAGTGGTTCCTTCCTTCCATTTAGCCTTGAGTACCAAAAGTACTGTACAAAAGATTTTTTTTTATTAATAATTAGCTGTAACTCTAAAACCAGAAAAAAAACCGGATTTATCCCAGAGATTCGAGGAACTGTATATCATACAGTACTGTATGTGTACTGGTGTGGTGTGAATCCCTCAAGACATACTGTATGCAGACTTTGTGGAAATATTTTCATTTTATCACCCATAGATAAAATGTAGAAGAAAACAGTGTTTCTGAGATTTTGTTTTTCTCATTCATTTTTAAATCCTCTTTTCAAGGTTCCGGAACGAACAACATCAAAGTTTTACTGTAGAGAACTTTCAAATCACCAGAAAAATTCCATCAGGTGGGTTTACTTAAATATAATAATGTAGTAATGTTCTAATGTTGTTAGAAACATAGATATGAGAATGATACACAAAGGATTCTCTGCATGTGTTGAATCTAGTGCTTTATGTAAATTACTTGAAAAAAATGCAGGAAATTATTTGGTTTTATCTGATTTGACAAGAGAAGATTCATGAATCTGAAAATGAAAACAACTGCTTATAGTTCCACTGCTAAGTATTTTGCAGGCTCACAAGACTTGGATGTTTAACTTTGGTTTTGCCTTCATATTCACCAAAAGTGAATGTTACACATTGAGTGGTTGTCTAATTGTAATTGTATGAACTTTTTTTTTATATATTCCCAGTGGCTTCCAGCAGCTGTCTTTGCTAGACAAGGTGGCAACGCCGACTTCCCCCCTCAGCACCAGTAGCTCAACCAGCAGCAGTCAGTCAGGTTCATCTGTTTTCACAGAGGAACATAAGAAAGGTAACAAAGGAGAGGAGGGTATTCTGCACATTTGTAACCATTTGATCACCAATTTCACAGTTAGATTTAGATTTAGAGATCATTGGGAACAAGAGTTTGGGTACTATCCAATAATCAAGGGTCATAGTATCCTTAATTGAAAACAGTAATTGCTTCATTGAATGATCGCATGTTCACAGGCTTGAGCAACAGTTGATTTAGATGGAGTTAGAAGATTTACAGGGCTGGGCCTCACCCAGGGTGGGTTAAAATCAGTGCCCTAGGTTATACTGTACATACATATTTTCAACTGAAAAGAGAAAGCTGCATCTCAGTAAAAAGGATTGTAGTAAATTAATAAGGATATAAAAAAAGGTTATAAATGAGGAAGACCATACGGTCTTTGTAGCCTGTTTTTGCATTAGAGGCTAATTGATCCAAGCATCTCATCCAGCTACTGTATGTCTTAAAAGAAGCCATGATATCGGCTTCAAGAACATGGCAGGATAGCTTGTTCCATACTGCCACAGTTTCTTATGTTCTCAGTGCTGTTCTTTCTCATGTTCAGTTATTCAGATTTCCAGATTACTCTTTAAAAAGAGTATTAACTGAAAGCACTGTGCTTGAAGAAGTGCCTCTTGTTCTAACCGTTAAACACACTTCCACATAGTTTCCACTTGTGCCTTTTGGTTTGTGTTTTACTGTTCAATTAAATTTCTGTGAAGACATGGTGTACTTTCCCTGATACTGTTCTGTGACTTAGGATTTTGTGTTTTTGTGCCAACTGTGAGGATGTCTCATTCATCTCCAGAAGTAAGCAGGCTTTAGGTGTGTGATAATCCAAATAATGCAAATTAGTCAATTGTGCACTCCATGAAAAAGTTTCATATTATTTCTATTGCGTGAAGCTCATTACTGTTCACTCGGCTATTAGAATGCTTACACATCAAAAAGATTTTGTGCTAATATATTGGAGTATTAGTTTATGTTCATGTTTTGTTCACCTAAAATGGATTTTATATCAATTAATATAAATTGTCAAGTTCTTTAGGATCTTTATATAAAAAAGGACACCCCCAAATTATTTTATTTATGTGATTTGTTTTAGCTACAACCTTAATAAAGTATTTGGCCCCTCTGAGAAACTGAAAGCACAGCCCTTTTCTGTTTTGTAAACCTTCTGCAGGTTATTTATGTGGTGTGTGGGTGTGTACAAAAGGCATGGGGATGACTGACTGGCTGTGTGGTTGAATGGGTGGAGAATGCAAGTACGATTAATGGGTGCACAGCAACTGCTGAAAATAGCACAAAGAAATTAAAGTGCAGAAGTAACGTTGCCCAGGTTATTTTCTGCCTCTGACTTTCTTTGTTACTTTGTCGAGAAGAGTCCTTTTTCAATGAATTCAGTTGGCACTAGAAGATACTAAAAAAGAGATGTAAAGATCAAAAACTGCAAGTTTGTAGTCCTTCAAACTGTGGGTTTCATGAAAGTCGGGTTCTCACTGAAGATGCACAGGCGCGGGATAGTGTAGCGTTTGAAGTGTCGTAAGAAGGCACATGTATGTAATGAGTCACAGCTCCTGGGTTATAAATAGAGAGAAGCTTTGAAAAACATTTGTAACTTTTTGTCCTCTCTGAACCTCAGCAAATTAAGAATTTTAAATAGCGAAACATGGAATACGATTAAGCAACTGTAAGTCTCTGTTACACTAGTGGGGAAATAAACACAATATCTGAACCCTTATGAATTCATTCATTAAGGCCAATTAATCCTATAGGATATGCATTAAATCGAAATAATAGTTTAAAAATACTGTAACTGGGGTTGCAGGGCTTGATAGAAAGCATAGTAAGCAGAATGACATCTCATGCTGACCTGTATTCATCTTTCAGGTTTTTCAAAGATGGACAGCCCTCTCCCACAAAATCGTCACCAGCAGTTCAAAAAGTCACAAGATGGTTGCCCAGGAGTGCCATTTCAGCACCAAGTATGTTTTGACTTGAGCTATGGGAATGTCTATGCCCTTTCTAATTATACTACAAAAGGGGGAGGTTTCTCACTCAGTAGTGTCAGAACAAGTTTTGCTTTAAAAGAAACCTTCCATAAACAAAAGATTATTATGGACTATTACTGGGGTATATTTTATAAAACTGTTAAAGGAACGGAATGTTTTATGTGTAATGTATGTAATTTTGGTTTTGTTTATGTTTTGGAAAATGTTTGAAATACTTGACCCCTCTTAACAAAAACAGTTGTTACCCTACATCCTCAATAACTCTGTGAAGGACAAATTGTCTGCACATCTTGTAATATTTGGAATAGTTATTTTATCTCAATGTTTATAATCTAAGCGTATGCCTTGGTTCTTAAATTCCTGACTGTTAATAACAAAAATGCTTTTAGAAATTATCTGTAATTGTGTCAGACCATTTTAATCTGTTTCATATAATTTTATTTTGAAATCCAAAGCTAAAGCCTCAGACAAAATAAGTTTTTTTTTTCTGAGTAGGGCTTTTATTTGCTGTCACTATTCTTTAATTTCAAGAAATATAGCCATATAAACATAATGTAGATTACACTCGTGTTTGCGCCCTTTGGGAATGATGACAGAGCAGCTGTATTCTTAGATTCTACTCAGGTTCTATTATTTGAACAGATAAAACATCACATTGGAATCTGGGAAAACTGTATGTGAAATAAAGATTTTTCCAGGATTATTTAATGTTTTTTCACAGTCTTTTTATTTGGTTATCTCTGTGGGGAAAAGGAACACTTTGCTGAAGAAAAGAAGCCATATTTTGTTTAGTTTGATTAGCCTTAATCTTGCTTTATTAAAAAATGAAGTAAACAGTTATAGCTGTTTGTATGGTTGTATTATGCGTCACAAACAATGCCTGTGCAATGCCTGGCATTTATTGTTTTGCAGGTAGCAGTTCATTCTTCTGGGATAAAATCAAACCCTGGTCCTTTTGTGAAGGCCACAGAATATTCATCATCCAGTGACGAAGTTGGCAGCAGCGATGACGATGAAAGGAGCCACTTCCGGTTTGTAAACTTCTCTGTGATTTTTCTCACTATGTCTGTCTAACTACTTCTTCTTTCCAGCTAGCAGTTGTAGTCAGTGCACAGTGCTGATCTTATCAGGGGAGCGACAGGACAGGACTCAAGTCAAGCCAAGACTGCTTAAGGCCTCAAGCCAGTGGGGTTTGCCTTGGCCTTAATGACATGTGCTCCATTGCATTGCAAGAGATTAAAATTTAAAGCTTTATCTGCGTCCTCAGGCAAAGTCTCCAGCATAGCACAGGTGATAACAGGGACCAGACCTTTCAGAGTTCTCTCGCAGAGGTCAGTACCTGGATGTGCACATACTGTATCTGCCATGTCTACAGAGACAGAAAGAGAAAATCCAACTTTGTTTCAGAGTACTACCCCGCACATAAAAAAAAAATCAATTTACAAAAGTTTCGATTCATTACCGGTTAAGCAATATTTAACAGATGGCATGCTCCTGAGTGTGAGTCATTTCACCACTTGCAGTGTATTAACCACTCTTATCCAAAGACCTTGGCTGGCCTACTTGAAAATAATCCCTCTTCCACAGATGCTCAAAACTCACCCTGCCTAAAATAATTTTGGATAATCCATGCATGTGACTTTTACATTTTGAACAAACTAAATTCCAAGTATCTGAAATTCATCCTACTGTTGGAAAGACTTGTTTCTGTAAGGAAAGCCTGAGTTTTTATAAGGCGTAATATCCCCTTTCTGTAAGTACTTTCTTTTTTCTGGAAGTCCTAAGAGGTTGTTTTGAAAGAGCTCTTAGTTGGACCATCCTAGAGAGGTGGTACTGTAGAAGTGGCGACTTTAATGGGAAGATATGTTTTGCCTTGAATTAAAAATATGAAGAATGAAAAGGAATAATATTTAAACTTTGAGTTTATGAAAAATATTTAGGTATTGATATTTCAAACTGAAAAATGTTAGAATTCCTTTACCAATCTGAACAAAGAGTGCTGTGAGACCCTTTATTCTAATAATCTTACCTAAGTCTTCTGTTACTCTGGGATTAGATTTGAAACAAAAGATTGAGGTCAGATCCTAACCATGCCCACTCCTGCTGGCCTATGTACCATATACGTTTTAGATTCTACAGCACATACGCATTATCATTTTGCATCTTTCTCTTCACTCTGTCACCACCCTCACACCAGCTCCCTGACTCATTTCTAGTAAAAAGAAGGAAGCATACCATAGCCTCATCCTTAAGGTCACAGTGTCGTTCTCTCAGCAAGACGAATTAAACGAATAACGCAGAATAATTCAGATTACACCTGTACTCCATCTTTATTAAGGTTTGGCTAAGCAACTGAATTTTGGAGTTCATTGACACTAAGTGCTTGTTTCATAGTGAATTTTGCCTTTTTCCTTCTGTGAAACAGGCCCGTGATGAGAAATGGGAAAGGGAGATTTTTACGAACAACCCCTGAAGGAATTGTATTGCAGCCACACTGCAATTTAAATCAACAACAGGTAAAACTACTATTCCCTAGCAGCAATGATGGGCAAAAACTATATACCTAATATTTTGAGTCATTAGTTCTAACTGTGTAGCCATTTAATTTCTCGGATGTAATATGGAGTCAGTGTACCATAAGCATAATACATCAGGTAGAATTAGAAATTAACCAAACTACACTCACTTGGATTATTGTAAAAACCAGTTGTCCCCCTTTTAATAGGCAGAAATTACATTAATGTTTCTTTGAAAGCTACCATGTGAAGTTGAAATAACTGAACATTGTTTTATTTCAGATATGGCCACTAGAGGGTGCATTCCACATGCTTATGTGTTGTTTAGAACAAACTACTACAGTCACACGAATCTACATTTGTATGCAATCGTTTTTGTTATAATATGCACCTGTTCATTTTAGACAAACAATACCTCACAATACAAGTTCTGTCAGCTGTACACACCCTTAACTTGTGTTATTCTAATCTCCCATTGCATTAGAGTAGTGGTGATAACCCTTGTACCCTGGCTAAATTCCACTTTTGGCTTGCATAGTCTGGCCTCCCTTTGTTCAATTGACAAAGTTACTGTACTTCTCAGCTCTCTGCCTGATGTCCTATGCACGTTATAGGGCTACTGGCCCAAAATGGCTGCTGCAAAACACCCAGGTGGGTGTTACACTTCATGTAGAGGTTGAAGAGGGTCCCCTCCTGTATTTGAACTACTTTATAAATGCAAGGAACTGATTGCTTAATTCTGAATGTGTTGGATAAGGTCACCCAAAAAGTAATGCAGACCTGTATTTTGTCTTTGTTTTAGCAGAATGTAGCTGACCTAAAGAGTAGCCACCAGCAGAGGGCGTTAGAGTTATGCAATCAGAATTACCTTCTCCCTGATCTCCTACAGCAGAGTGAGAACCCCGAGCCCCAGAGCAGGCAGAGAGACTCCCACACTCCTCAGTCTCCACAGAACCGAGTTCTCAGCCTGGATGTGAGTCCTCACACAGCTGCTGACTATTTGTAATTTAATCACACAACTTTACTTACAGTATATTCCACAGTGTACTACTCTCCAGGTCTGATGTTAAGCACTTGGAAGGCTGGAGTACAAGTAGAAACCTATGCAGTGGTGGATGTATGTGTTTTGTCAATGTCAGCATTCCAACTAGTCTCTAGTCTTGCCGTATGTAATCTGTTTCCTATAGAAGAGCAACATTTTGGAACCAGGTTATACCTTATAAGCTACAGTAGAAGTCTTTGAACTAAGACTTTGAGCCAAATGATTTTTTTTTTTGCAAGTTATGTTTTCATATCAAGTCTGTCACCTTCTTCTTTGCTGTTTATAAAAGTTAATGAATACTGAAACACAGAAACTGAAAATATGAACCTGTATTAAATTCCTTGCAGAGGAAATGAATTCTTGACACAGCAGAGGGTGCTGCTGTGCTTTTAGTCTCTAGATTGCTAAGCAGGCATTCTGAGATGGGATTGGTGTATTTACTGTATACAATGCAGTATTGCTGTCACTAAGGCAAAAGAATCGGTTAAAACAGGGTTGGTGTTTTCTGTGTTGCAGAGCCCCATTAGCAGCCCTCCAGGAAAAAACAGCTCCTCTTCCTCCTCTTCCTCTTTCACTCCCTTCATTGACCCTCGACTCCTGCAGATCTCCCCACCCCAAAGTCCTGTGGGGCAAAGTCCCAGTGAGTAAACCCATATCTTTCACACTCCAGCCTGTGATAAATATAAGGTCTTACCCTTGCAAATTTGTTTCAGTGTATCAGATTATTACCACAACTTCAAACATCTAATGTTCGGCCAATAAATCGTATATCAATAGGATGGGCAGTGGCCTTCATGGGATCCCACTAAAGCACACTCGGATTCACCCCGCTGCAGAAATTGCTCTTATGAAAAAAAGTATGACTAGATCACATTTTGCAAAAACTACTTTCAAAATGTGCTCGAAACACCCATGTTTATCCTTTTGTTTCATAGTGAACTCTCCTTTAATATATAACATTCAAAATGTAATATAAAAACGTTTAGAAAAACAAAGGGTACTGTATGATGTTCACACAGTAGCATGGTAAAATTATCAATAATGCCATAAGACAGGGTAAGCACCAACTCCGTCAAGCACTCCCAATGATTTTGATCGTATTATTGATGAAGAAGAGGTGAATGCAGTTTTACTTTGTGTTTGGCAAATTACTGTAGGAGTTTGTATTCACAATGATAAATAACTGTCACATCTTGTCCTGAGCTCTGTTTTGCACTTGACTGATTTCAGCTGAAAAGGTAGGGACTTAATAAAGTTTTCTACTTTAACTGGATTTAGCAGATGGCATCATGCAATAGAAACGTTTCAAAAACATATGTGATCTGACAGAATTCAAGAAAAAAAAGGAACATGCGAAACCTGCATGTGAATAAAACATGAAATGCTTCTCAGTGCCACATACAGTATTCACAGAGCTTCTGTTCCACTGGATATTGAAGATGCCATAAATAATTTCATTAGCAGAGGTGCAAATGGAGTAACCCCTTCTCTTTAACAGCACGAATCCTCATTAATGGTGTATGTTCAGGCTGTGTGTTTTGTGTTAAGGATCCAGGGGGCTCGTTGTTAATGTGAATACATTTTGGGACCCCTCAATAATTCTGAAAAGACAGGGTTGCGGGGGTTCCAGCCCTGATCCTCGACTTCCCAAACCTGCTGGATTTCATTCCAGCTGAGCTTCTTCATTGAATCTTTAAATGAACAAACACGTAGCTTGGCTTGCATGTTTTCTACATTGTTTTTCCTCTCACAAGCTGGAGGGTGTTACCTTACTTTTGAAGGTCAGTAGTTAATGGTGACATACTGTATAATGTAAAAGAGCATGGAAATGAATGTATGTATAGCCAAGCAATTATAAGTCAAGTCAAAACAGATCAAAGTAATCCTATAATAAAATGAATTGATTCCAATTGGAATGACTCTCTGTTTGATGCGCTTCATTTTCTGTTTTTTTTGGGTTCATTGTAGCACAAAGTAGAAAGAATTCATTTCTGTCATCAAAAAGATGGATATTTACTGTACAATTTCCACTTGCAGGTGGCTGTAAGGCAGAGCCATTCCGAAGGGAGAATGCCAGGAAAGGATCTGTGGTCAACGTGAATCCCACCAACATTCGTCCTCAAAGTGATACCCCCGAGATCCGCAAATACAAGAAGAAATTCAATGCCGAGATCCTGTGTGCTGCTTTGTGGGGTAAATCTTGTGATCAGGAAGTTCAGAGGAGGGCTTGAGTGAAAATCAACAAAGTTCCTGATCATTGAGTAAACACCAAATATGTACATAGGCTCCCTGAACCACCCCTCTTACACACAGGACTGTTTTGAAATTTGGCTGTCAACTTCAGATTACAGCCTGGAGAAGGACACCCATTATTGTCTGAAGAAAAGTAAACCTGAGGTGTTTTTTTAATCAGTTTCATTGAGATGTAGGATTGAATCTTTCAGATCATTCCTGTGATTCAGAACAATTAGCCTGTGCTGGTGTTCCTGCAGGATTGTGGAAATAAGCAGGTGGAGCAATAAAGAATAATGCCACGACCCAGTCCATCACACATGGCATGGGTTAACATTGTATTGTATTCAAAAGCGATTAGTTTCATCCTTGTAATTATGTATTGTGATACTTACCCAGGAGTCTTTCAGAAGTTAATAATAATAATAATTGCTTACACTTATATAGCGCTTTTCTGGACACTCCACTCAAAGCGCTTTACAGGTAATGGGGACTCCCCTCCTACCACCACCAGTGTGCAGCATCCACCTGGATGATGCGACGGCAGCCATAGTGCGCCAGAACGCTCACCACACATCAGCTATTAGTGAGGAGGAGAGCAGAGTAATGAAGCCAATTCATAGATGGGGATTATTAGGAGGCCATGATTGGTAAGGGCCAATGGGAAATTTGGCCAGGACGCCAGGGTTACACCCCTACTCTTTTCGAGAAACACCCTGGGATTTTTAATGATCACAGAGAGTCAGGACCTCGGTTTTATGTCTCATACGAAGGACGGCGCCTGTTTACAGTATAGTGTCCCTGTCACTATACTGGGGCATTAGGACCCACATGGACCTCAGGGTGAGCGCCCCCTGCTGGCCCCACTAACACCTCTTCCAGCAGCAACCTTAGTTTTCCCCAGGAGGACTCCAATCCAGATACTGACCAGGCTCACACCTGCTTAGCTTCAGTGAGTTGCCAGTTGTGAGTTGCAGGGTGATATGGCTGCTAGTTAAGTAAAGCAATACAGTTTCTGCTAACTTTAAAGTCACAGCCTAGAGCAACTGAGTGAAGTTGAAAGAAGGGTTGAGAATTGTAAAATTTATGAGGTAAAATGTAAATTAACAAGTATCGATATGTAACTGTTGCATTTAAAAGCACCCCTTCCTAAAATGTAGTGTCAGAGGGTACTGACACCATTTCCACTTGGCAGAGGAAGTTCTCACTGTGCCATATTAGAGTAATGCGCAGCTCTTGAACGTTTACAGAATGAATACACAAGGAAGATGTTATGTCACGTTCACTTTGAAATGAAATGAAACGTGGAAAAGGAGATGTTCGGCTCCTTGAAAACCAGAGACTGGGCATCCAGCCCACTGAGGGCTGCCGTGCACTCTCGGCAGTGAGCTCCTCTCTCTCGGCAGGCGTGAACCTGCTGGTGGGCACGGAGAACGGGCTGTGGCTGCTGGACCGCAGCGGTCAAGGGAAGGTCTACTCCCTCATTAGCAGAAGGCGCTTCCAGCAGATGGACGTACTGGAAGGACTGAATGTGCTCATTACAATTTCAGGTCAGTGCCGGTGGTGGATTTGGGAACATGTTAATATGCTTGTTAAGATGCAGCTGCAATCAGTGAGGAATTCTTTAGCTGACTGCCCAGCTGGCAGACTCTTCTGTACTGTATGTGCGGCACCTTCCATATGCTTCCTTGTGTCGTATCAGGGGACATTCATGCCCCGGTTACAGAGTTTCACATCAATACCAATGCTGCCATGGCAGCAAAGTGAAATTGCTGTTCATAAGGGTTGGCAGCTCTTGATGTTTGATCCAATATGGTACAATGTGAACCAAAGATAAGCATATGGGATATGTTTTAGTGGTGCCCTTGAGAATCTCTCAATGCTGAATAAAGATCTGTGTATCGACGATTCTGCTGCTGTTAATCGCATACTATACATACGATTGCCACCCATCTACTATTGGCACCACTTTCACAGCTATATTGAATTATTTGCTTCAGGTAAAAAGAACAAGCTGAGGTTGTATTATCTGTCGTGGCTTCGGAACAAGATTTTGCGCAACGATCCTGATGTGGAGAAAAGGCAAGGCTGGACATCAGTGGGGGACTTGGAAGGGTGTGTCAATTACAAAATTGGTGAGTCCAGCTTCCCATGATAACGTGTTAGTGATGTCTTCTGTTTCTGTCATGCTTGGATTTCTGTACTTCTTCTTTAAGAATAGAACCATTACACTGGCACTCTTGTACTGCTCTGTGAGAGAAGTTAAGTTAACACGTTAATAGAAAGATCAATGATTAAAACTAAGGCTGTTCTGATTAATAGCTTAATCAAGCCAATTAATCAACTAAGGAATTGAGGGGACATTGTTTTTTACTAAATGTTTCCCTGTGTTCCATACATTTTTGCAGTTTAGCATCATGATATTTTTGCAGACTGCTTTGATTGACAACTTTCTCACACCGTGCAATAAGATTGTGTCATTTTAGCACGGCCCAGCCAACAAAGGGGTACAATAGAAGTACTGTAAGTGTGTTCCTAGTGTTTATGAAGGTGCTCCTGGGTAAGGTGTCCTCTTTTTGATTGCTAAGAACAAATACACAGATTAACTGACCAACTATTGCTTCAAAAAGAAATCATCAAATATTTTCAGCAAATACCAGTCCTAATTTAAACATTAGATGCCCTCAAATCCTTATTAAACTAATCTCTAAAGGTGATGCCTCATGTGTTTCATAGGTACATAAAATGTCCCCTTTTAAATGAAACTTTGATTGTTTTAAAAGCTACAGGGAGAGAATTTTGTTTTCCTTTATCAGCTTGACCAGTTCCTCACTCTTTATGTGTGTGTTAAAACATCTCACTGCTTATTTCCTTTAAGACATGTACTATAGTCCCACTACTAATAAGTGAAAGGTCTCAGTAGTAGGCATGACAGTTATATTCTTGAAATAACATTTCAGTCTGGTTGCTGTAATGCTGACCTCAGCAAAAGTGCTTTCTCCTTCCCTGATTGTAACACTGACCAGCATTCCTAACACAGGATGTATTGAAAGAAGTTTATTATTGGTCCTATTGTTGCCTTTTCCCCATCTAGCAAAGTAACAGTAGGTCAGCCTTTGTCACAATACCTAATGAGTTCTTATCATGATTAGGATGTTGAAATTGTATTGTTTTATTATGTCATTAATTTAGCTAAATAAATAATTTGAATCATTAAAACAAAAATACTTAAATACTAGCTGTAAGCTTTTGGGAACTAATTACTTATTACTCAGTGATGACTTCACTTTGCCAAGCTTTCATCTAAAGTTTGAGTTTTTTTAAAGGGCTGAATGCAACTTAAATGTCAGCTCAGTGCAAAACTGAGCTTGCACAAATTTGGAGACACTGCCTGCTTAGAGTGTTTCAAGAAAGGTAGGCCAGTAACCCAAACAATACGATTAGAAACCAATTTGACATTGTGTAATATCATAAGTTCATAATGATAAGGATTTGAAGGCACTTTCCCTTTATATTTTAGTGAAGTACGAAAGGATCAAGTTTCTTGTGATTGCCTTGAAGTATTCTGTTGAAGTGTATGCGTGGGCTCCAAAACCGTACCACAAATTCATGGCTTTTAAGGTGAGTATGTACATTCTGCAGCTTTGTAAGGGGCGTAAAGTGAGAGGGAGCTGGGACAGAAATGTCAGATTTATTATTTATTATTTAAATAAAACACATTATTATGAATGAGAATTCAGTCATTTAAACAGTTGAGTAAAAAATAAATTCAAATAAGTATTATTGCAACATAAATTCTTCCTGGTTAAAAAACACAATGGTCCTTTTTTTTGCTGTGGTCAATTTTCTGCTCCATAGTAAATGAATGACATTGGCCTACAAGTCCAAAATAATCAACTTAACAACCTAAGCTCAAAAAGGGTAGATTAAGTAAATGTTGTGTTATTCTGTGGGACTGCAGCCTCTTTTCTCTTGTTAAGGAGCAGAAATCAAATATCGTTTGTTCCTTTTTCTATATTAAAATGTTTTTTTTTTTTATTGGATTTGTTTGACTTCTTTCTACTTCTGAACATTGTCATTGCCATTGAAAATCTAGGCTACCATAATGTTATCCTCAAAGAAAATACAGAGTGGTGAAGTTAAAAAGGGTCACCTTCTGAAAAGTGTCCTATTTCCTGAAATTTCCTGAGGGGCAAGGTCTACTTTTGATAGAATATTCTATAATAACTAGTTTCCGTCTGTTAAGGAAAACTGCTCTATATTATATATAATACATCAAACAGTGGATTGAGATATTTTTGAGCCTAGATTGTAGTGTGCAATATCATGCCTTTTAATTAAAAATCTTAAACAGTAACATGCTCTCATCAAAAGACACTGTTGCAGAATCCTCATAGTGTTTATGATCCATTTTTGTGCCAGACTGTGTGCAAATTCCACATTCTAGAATTTTGAATCAACTGCTTGTATGTATTATGATTGCACTGAGAATGTGAGTTACATTGATCAAACCACTTGACTCTTTGATGCATAGTTAATAGGAAATAGAACCAAGATTCATTTTTATTTTACAGTGACCACTGTATTGTTGAACAAAATGTCAAAACGTAAGTGAGGATTGAAGCAAAATATAATCAAAATACAAAATAACTTTTATTTTTCAGGTTAGGTATATTGTCTTTGCAAAAATGTAATAAACAACGCATTTGAAAGTTTGTCAACCACTCTATATAGTAAATGACCTGGTGAGACACCACGCCACAATGAACCTGCAATCTTATACTTTATTCTAACTCAAAATGGGACGAGTATTACATTTCCCAAAAGCACATTATAATTCTGGTCTTTCCTTAAGGACAGAGAGAGAGAGCATCTCTACCCCCTTCTAGCCTGATCTTGCCTGCCTTAGCAGGGCTGGGCCTGATCAATACTAGGAAGAAAGATCTCCAAGGAAATAATGGAGGTTGCTGCAGCAACTGGTGGTGGTGGTGGACCAGTAGGCTTTCCTCTAGACCTGAACTGCTGAAGCCATTGCCCCTATATGGTGACAGGGGATACCAAGCTGCAGGAGGTGGTGTCCTTTGGATGAGATGCTAAACCTCCGTTCTGATTACTTGGTCATTAAAAAATACCATGACGCTGTTTGTAAGAGTAAGGGTGTTAACAAGCTGTTAACCAGTTGTACTGGTTAAATACCCACCTGGCCTTGCATACCCTGGCCTCGCTAAGGTTTCTCCTTAACTCAAGTGATAAAGCATTTTCTCCATTCTCCACCTGATCAGCAGTGAATACTGGTTGCTGGTGTGTAATAATTTCCACGCATCACCTACAGTAGGTGGGTTGCTGCATTTCAGTAGTAGATGAAGTTGATCCTGTCTTCTATACAAAAGTACTATGGGATCCCTTGAGATGGTGCTCTGTAAATATAAGGGATTATTATTAATATTAAGTGTATTAATACCTCCTGTTTTATTTTGTGCAGTCCTTTTCTTCACTTGCTTACAAGCCTTTGTCAGTGGACCTGACTGTGGAAGAAGGAGTGAGGTTAAAGGTCATTTACGGCTCAGTGTCTGGTTTTCATGCCATCGATGTTGATTCAGGAACTACCTATGATCTCTACCTGCCAACACACGTGAGTCACAGTACAATTTCACACCCCTTCTTTTAGGATTGAGCCATCTTTGCTGGATTCAAGAGTCAAGCTGTTAATTTTATTTTCTTGTAAAAAAATATGGCAATATGTGCAGTTAATGTGCAGTGCATTCGTAGTTCGCAAGATAGCATGTATTTTAGATTGCAGATGAAATATGAAGAGGAGAGTGTGTACGTGTTGGTGTTTTTTTTTCTTTGTTTCATTAATATGTGTAGCTGTCTTCTGTATTCTAAGAATAACAGGTACGGTTTGGAAGACATTGATAAGAGATTGTGCCATCTGGATGCACAGTTCTGCAGTTTACCAAGAGTGTGAAGTGTTGCTTATTGTTAATTCTTTTACAAGAAGGGCAGTTTATAATCTGTCACTACTCAGCAGGGCACACAAGCTCATTGTACTAATGAGATGCCATCTCCCAAAATTTATTTTTATCGAAGTGCAGGACATGAGCAAAACTAGCATTCTGAACATACACTGTATGCTAGCACAGTGCACACATAAAGGAAGAAGCACTAAGTAGAAAAAGTTTTATTTTCACTATATTTAGCTCTTAATCCATCTAGATAACATCTCTCCAAGTGATTTGCCCCAGATAGCTTCGATTGGCTGTCCTGCCTGGCCTAACATCTTTATCCCTGTGTGCTACTTTTCAGCAAAACAGATTGTGATAAAAATACCCCACCCCCAACCCCCCTACCTCAACACCTCCCTTAAAATAATGCGCTTGGTGAAATGTTCTCTTAGCTGCTGTCTTTTCTCCCCCCTTTTTTAAATCAATATTTTTACTGAGCACCAGATCAGTGGTAGTTCAAGTTCAGCTTGGGAGCTGGAATCGCCTGCATTGCACTGAAACTCACTGGACAGCACTCTCTCGATCTCTCCCACTCCTCCGCGCCCACACACAGACTGGCTTTTCCTCGCACTCTTTTCCCTCCGCTGTTGGCTCATGAGAATACCAAGGCAGCGTATCAAAATTGCTCTTCGGCTCTGGATGCCAGTTTTAATGTTAAGGATAGTGGTCGCACAGCAGAGGGATAGTTTCTTATGTGGGAAACAGGCTTTCAGTGGGGCAAGTATAATGTTTGATTCCGTATCATCTTTCTTATTAACAAACACTGCATGGCTTTCATAGATGCATGGCTTTCAGCAGCAATCATGAGTGTGTGCCTGTGGGTATGAACATGTGGGTGTGTGCAGAGCTCATCTCATAGCTTCTGATCCAAGAAACAGTTTTCCAGAAGCGGCTAAAATGGATCCTTTTTAAGGTGATATTTTGCACTGTTAAAAATGACTTTATTCATTTTCCAAACTCTGCCATGATTTGAGGCTCATCTTTTAACAAATCATTTTTACTGAAAGTGTAATAACAAAAACTAGCGCAGTAGACCATCATTAACTTTTATAGAAAAATGCCTTATTCACGGCTTAGCAGTATTATGATTTTCTGATTTTATCTGCATTGTCTTTGATTCATGATTTGCCATGATTACCTATTGTCTTTCTTCTAATGAGACAGCTGTTTCTGAGTTGTGCAGTCTCTCCAGTGGCTTGTAATTAATTAAAGAATCCCATGGTGCGACGCGTTCAGTGAGCTGTCGCGTGATTGTTTAATTGGTTTAGTAAATGGTTAAGATTCTGCTTTTGAGAACCAAAAATAAATCCTGTTATTTTTCCCAATTGTTAAATATTTGCACAAATACAATGTAATGTATATTTCAACGAAAAGAATAAGAGAGCAGGTAGGGATCATTAAGAGAGATTGTGAAACATTTCAAGCTTCGTTTGGTTAAATCAATGAAGTTTCAGTGCTGTCACAGACATTCGCCTGCTTCTGAATATCAAATCTCTCAGAAATGCAGTTTCAGCTGTTGAATTATAAGGTTGGTACTCCTGTGGTTTTGAAAGTGCTCATGAAAGAAATTGGTAATGCTGGCTTGTCATTTTTATTGTTTGGTTAAAAAGGATGCCTTTTGTTTCAGATCCAGGGAAGCATTCACCCCCATGCTATCATCATTTTACCCAACTCCAATGGCATGGAAGTGTTGGTGTGCTATGAGGATGAGGGGGTCTACATTGACACATATGGGAGAATCATTAAAGAGACCGTATTGCAGTGGGGAGAGATGCCTGCCTCTGTTGGTACGTACCATGAGAAACAAGAATTTCACTGAAGTTCCCTTTATCTCCTTGCACAAGTATTTTCACAAAATTGAGAAAAAGTGACTTTTTGGCACTCAGTTACTACCTGTACATGTGATTTAATTTTATGGATACATAAATGCTTGCATATTTAAGAGAGACAAAAGGCGAAAACAAATCTCAGGCTCATTTGCTCATCTTTGCTATTTCTTCTTTAGATCTCCTTATAGTAATCTGTAATATACTAAATATTACATGGGTAGAGAGTGGAAATATAAAAGAGGAAAGTAAGATTCAACCTTTTTTGACAGATTTAGGGCACTGGGTCTAAAAATAAGATGTTTGAGGAGACCCATTTTGTTGGGCCCTTCGACCTCGCTATTAATCATGGAACCACATGTTCTTGGCTTTTAATGAATAGTGTCAGAAACTGCAAGTGGAGAATATATTTGATAAAAGGTACTTTGAACAGGAGCTATTGATTAATTTTTTAAATGGCAGCTGGTATTTTATCCCAGGTCATTTATGAAAAAACGGGTGTTTTGTCCCAGAGTGCTCTTAAACAAAAAGCAAGACTAAAAGCTTTTATACATTCGCACTTTGTCCTATTTTTGCAGCCTATCTCCAGTCAAACCAGGTCATGGGCTGGGGAGACAAAGCCATCGAGCTGAGATCAGTGGAGACGGCAAATCTAGAAGGAGTCTTCATGCACAAGAAGGCACAAAAATTGAAATTTCTTTGTGAAAGAAATGATAAGGTAAATAACTTCACTACTATTGTTATACTGTTCACTACTGTTATACCTTTTTGCTCTTTGGTGATTATTGCCAATATATTGTAGCTTTTTAAATGAAATGCTATGCTTTTCTATTCTTGTTGAGGTTCTAGTTGGTTTGTTGGTGTAGTTGGAACAAATAAATGTTTACTTATCATATTATTTTAGAGTTTTATCAGTAGATCTTATCATTAATTGTCTATTTTGTTGCTATGATCTTTCTGGAAACCATTTCATTTTGTTGGGCTTCATTTAAAAATTTGAGTTTTTTGTACTATTTAAAAGATTTTCAAGTGTAAAGTCACCGTGAACTGGTATTTTAGCAGGGCTGTGGTCGTGTAACTGGAAGGGGTGCCTCTGTACCTTAAAGAAAGGTGCCTTACATAGCAAATTTACATAGACATTTACTGTAAATGAATACTCTGCCAGTCATCATTGTGAATGACATTGTGTTCTCTGTTGGTTAAAAAATAAATGTATTGCTCTTTTAAATCATGTGAAAGTTGACTTTTACTTTCATTTGCTTATCCAGTAATATTTAATTTACACTAAATGTGAATGGCTAAGTGGTAATACATTTGAATGTTTATAGTTCCTTAATCACCGCAATAACAAAACATTAACAGACAGTTATAAAAATGTTTAATAATCTGTTTTGAAGTGTATTACAGTTTTGATTTATAACTTAAAAAGCCATTCAAGTTTGATCTTTTGTTAAAGTGGTGCCGATCTTTCTCACTCATTTAAGTAGAATTTACTTCTGTTGCTTATTCCTTTGAAAGTAATACTTTGATTTTTGACACCACCAGCATTTGTTAAATGTACATACATACAGTAGTAGTGTGTGAGAGTACCACCTGTTTTTTTTATTTAGAAAATGTCATAATACAGAGATTTCAAAATAGCCTGATTCTTTGATAATTCTCTACAATCCCAAAGTCGGCAGTAATACAGTAACATACAATCCATTTTTTAGTCACTATTTACAGTCTCAGATCAGAAATCTGTGCACATAATAATTACATCTGTATGTGTGCTTGTTTTTAGGTCTTTTTTGCCTCAGTCCAGTCGGGTGGAAGCAGCCAAATTTATTTTATGACACTTGGGCAGAACTCCCTATTCCACTGGTGAAGGAAGAGAACCTGGCAGAGCACTGGAGACAGTGCTCCCTGGAAGACTTCTTGCAACAGACAGCCAGTTTCTTATCCTGTCTATCCTACAAAGCTGAAGCATAGACGCACCCGAGTCTCAATAAAACATATTGCTCCAAAAGATCTTTTAAAAATGCACAGCTGTTCTGAAAAGCCTTAAGCATTAAAGTGCATAAACTTATAGTTCTCCCTTATGGAGGACCTTGGCACAGCCAACAAGTACTGTAATTAGCATTAATACTTTCCTTAAGTTCTCGACTGCAGGGCCACAAAGTATATATTGCTGTAATTGGCGTGTAGTTTGTGCAATAGTTAAAAAAGCAGTTTGTAAAGCACTAGATATATACCTCAGAAAGTTCAGTTAATTAGATAAGAAAAATTGCAGATCCACTGTAAGTAAAAAATCTATAGTACATAATGAGTTAGAAATGTATGAAGAATGTGCAGTTTGTGAATTAGGTCTGAGAGTTAAGGTCTGTTTTCACCATTTGCTGAAATTCAACTGCACAAAGGTCTTAAAGCACTTCCATTTAAATTATACACATTTAATTGAAACTTAAACAAAAGATAAATTTAAACTTACTCTTGCTTTTGTCCTTAATCTAAGGTTGCAGTAATGGATTACAAAACAATTTTAGTGTAGCCTTGCAGTTATCATTTACCACAGCACAGAGATAGGTTTTATGCCCATAGTTTATCAATTAGAGCTGTTTAATTACTTCTAATTAGCATTAGCAATGCAAGGCATTATGAGTTAGTCAGCATTAAGAAGAAAAAAGCATTAATACAAGTTAAATCATTACTTAGTTGGAAATCGCTGTAGACAACTATAATATGATCTATGAAGTTACCAGACAGCATTCTAAAGTATGAGGCAGTGTATTGCACTGGTTTTTAAGGTAAACATTGAAGCTACACTAGCCCACACCAAGTCTCTTTGTACATTCGCAGATGTACATTTTTTGCACTGTTTTTACACATTATATTTTAGCTGGTTGACTCCTTGTATAATGAAGTGTTCTTAATAGTTTTGTCTTTTTGCACTGTTATAATGTATCATTTTTATCTGAAATCCTTTATCTGTAGCAGTGCTGATCTAAAAAAAATATGATTATTTTAAAATTGTATTAATTGTAAATGTCTTCCTAAATATTCTACAGTATTACTCACTGAAACAGAGAAAAAGATTGGAACTAGGGAAGGCTGTCTCTCTGGAAGGCACTTTATTACTGTATCGGTTTACTTCTGGAAAAGGAGACTTTTCTGAAAGGAAAATAAAGTGCCATTAATTACTGCAGAACGATGAAACATTGTTAAAAACCACAGAGGTGACTGAGAACGACTTATTCAACTTTGAAAGATCTTAAACTGATACGTTTTTCAACAACAATCAGTCTAATTTTGCATGGAGTTCATTGTCAGAGTGCAAGCTGTCAGGGAAAGAACAGATTCATTCCATTCTGCATTCTCTGTGGCTCAATTTGATTTTTTTTACCATTAGAGCACAAGTGGCAAATCGTATTATTGTTATCATTACATGTTTCGGTTTCATAAAATACTGTATATATCAATGAAGGCACCTAAGATGCTTAATCTAAGATAAAGCATTTTAAATTTGCTTGGAAAAAATAGTCCAAGTTAGTTGATGAGAATTATACAGATGATCCATCTTATAAGAAAAAAAATATTTCACCATTTTCATTTTCACTTTAAGATAATTGTCATTTAAGATATTTTGGGTGTATGAAGTGGATTGTATTTTATGTTGAAACATTCGCTTGAGGACAACACAGTTTGTACTACAGTATGTGTTAGATAAAACACTCTTGAGTTGTACAACTGAGCAAGGCTTTCGTTATGTAATTTTAATATTTCACTATGGACTGTGAGTTTTTTTTTCCAATTGAAAAACTGTTAAATATTATGCTTTGCCACTAGGTAGAGCACAACCTCACACTTCATATTAGTAGTGAAGAAAATGTTTTATGTACAGGTGGATAATTTCAGCAGCTGGTTCTGTAAGTATTTAAAAGCAGTAAAAGGACTCTTTATAAGACTTGTGTTTATTAACTTTTTATTTTATTACTGACAAGTATCTCTATAATCACTGTAAATAGACAATGCTGGTGCTGGGTCATGATCAGCCAACATAACATTTTGTTTGCCATTAGTGTTCTGAGGTACTGAGATTAAAATTCGTTATTTTTTATGAAGATGCACCATGCTACAGTAGTTATAGAAATGGATAGAAATTATGAATTTAGAACAGCTCTGATTATCAGACCCTTCAGGTGAAAATGTAGTATTAAGGGATAGACTTCCAAATGAAGACAAAGCATTTCTAAATAGTCTTGTTGAAAACAACTGAAATATCTGTATTCACAGCAATGTACCAGCTCCAATGCAATCTAGTATACAGTGGTTTCCCTGCTTCCTTCAGGGAGCCAAATGGAGGCTGGTTTTAAATAAATTGAAAAGAAACTGAAAAGAAAAATTAATCATTTTAGTTCATAGGGTAACATTAAAGTAAATACCCTTAAGGATAACTGTGCATTGTATTTACTGTCCAAAAACAGTTAATTTAAAATAATTCAAATTCTAGATGAAAATGCTGTGTGCAATGCTGTAATGATTTTGTAATGTAGGTTTCAAGGTAAATTTACTGCTGCCTCAGTACTTTTAATAGATCTGTTGCTTTTCATTGTTCTGAATTATTTTTTAAAAACCTGTAAAAAAAAGGTAATGGACCTTTAAGAAATATGTTGAATATGTTAAAATAAAACCAGGTTGAGAGAGTACTTCACAGGATGAAGAAGATTTTGGCAAAATTCTGAGTGATGTGATAAGTTTCCTGCTTTGAAATGGTTGAATTAACTTCTGCAATAAAAGGAAAAATATCGCCTTTGTAGAAAAGAAAGTTAACTTGATGGCATTAATGTGTTTTGTAGATGTGTTAGAGAGGAACTGTGTATGTTGATGCAGGATTTAAGGCAGGTGAGAGAATTGTCTGTGGAAAAATAAAAGGTTGTACCTCTTTGTTTCTATTACATTTTCCATGTTTACATTAAGTGTTAGTGTTCGTTATATTTACCTGAACTGAACATGCAACAATCGCATTCAGCTTATCAAGTCTGTTGGTCTATATTTTTTAGTTAATTAAGAGACTTTACAGTAAAAGGCTGTGACCTGCTGCACATTTGTACACTTAAACATATTGTTTTATAAAATAAAGATTTCAATAAAAAAGTTGAAAGTTTAATTAACTGCACAACAGTAAAGCTCCATGTTTTCCAGCAATAATTATAACTGAAATCATTGAAGGGTAAGATTACTACAGTAAAATGTTTTATATACTGTATGTGTATTTGGGGAACTAATGTATTAAGAGGTTTCCTTGCTTAAAAATGGTTTGCGGCTTTTTTTTTAACATTGGAGTTAAGGAAACTGAGAACTTGAACAAAAACATATTTTAAAAAAGCATTTAATTCAGTGATTGATTTCTTACCAATATAAAGTATTGTGTATAGGACAAAGCCATTTTAATTAAATTATCATTATTTACTTGATATTGTTTTAAAATTATAATCCCACAACTTTTTTGTTCTCCTCAATTTGTAAAAATTGTTATAAAGGTTTGTGCCGAGTATATCCAAACTTTCATGCACTATTCCTATTAAATCAGGCAAACACTTTTGCGGGTGTTGCCAATATGTAAACAGCAGTGTGTGAAATAAATCTTGTTGAAAGTTATTCTGTGCTTTTAATATACAAATACAGTATGTGTACCTGGGAAAGCTAAGGTTGCTGCGTTAGTGAGATGTGTTAATGAGACCAGTAGAGGGCGCTCACCGTGCGGTCTGTGTGGGTCCTAATGCCCCAGTATAGTGACGGGGACACCAGGTGGGGCTGCACATTAGTGAGGGTGGAAGGGAGTCACCATTACCTGCAAAGTGCTTTGAATGGATTGTCCAGAAAAGCGCTATATACGTGTACGGATTTAAGGACGCCCTGTAACGTGCTCCTCTTTTCAGTGTCAAAGAATCAGCAGATTTAAAATAGAGCGTGTATACACGTCAAGGGCATTAAAAGAACTTCAGCTTCTGATCTTTCTCGAATCGTTTTTTTTCGGCAAAACTCCCATCGATTCTGCAGCACTCGCTTGTCCGGGTTTTCCGGGGTAGGCGCCTTCTCCTAAGCAGTATAGTGTGGATGCTGGCTACTGCCACACGCAGTGTGTGGACAGACTACAAGTGAGATTTTTTTTTCTTCACCTGCTAGACAGCGCAAAACTGCAGGTGACGTCACTGTCTGCGCGGACTGCTGCTGTAGAGATGCGGTTGAGCAGATAGAGTAAATGTGGAAGCTCTACAGTATATACAGTGTATATTCATGTACTGTATATATATATATCATTGTTACAAACTCCTTTATCCAGGACTTCTTTCAGTAATATAAAGCACATATGATTCGCATACAAAATAACAGTTACAAAGCATACAGTAAATTTATATTCCATTCAAGAATGTAGAGTACAACTGACAAAAGCAGAGGCAAAGTATATACAATGAATTTATAAGGTCATCACCACAACATTGATCCGTAGTATAGTACTTTATAATTGATCTGTCTCAGATATCCGTTTACTCAGCACTTTTGTTTGGAATAAAGCATTAGATTTTTTTAAAAAAAACCGTGGATCACTTTTCCGAAGGGAGTTCACAAAAATGGAATAGTTGGGTAGTCGTTCCTTGGTGGAGTTTTTAGAAATAAACGTTTCTAAAATAAAAATAATAACCATAATAAATAAACCATAATCTTTATTTTAAAAGTTCACTGAGGACTGGCTGTTTTCCAGGTATTAGCATGTAGCAGAGAAGCAAACGATAGCTCCAAATGTTTGTTTTGTTTACCAAAGGTGACTCAAATGATAGTTGCATATACTTTAGATTTATAGGATGAAAACATGAGCCTATTTTGCTCCACGAAGAACTTGGTTTCGCCTCTACCAAAAAAAAAACACGTTTGCTGTTCTGTTTTTTTAAAAGAAAAAAAAACGAAGCACAATATTTAATACGCCATCTACACGTCAGAAGTGGAAGCTCGGTAAACGGGAGAAATTCAAATCAGCAGAGATCCGCGACGATCTGTGCTCGATTATGAGGCCTGGGACGAAAAAGGCAGTTTGAATTAACGTCCGAGTCAAAAAGTGTTTACATTTGTCTTTTAAAGAAATAACCGCTACTATATAGCAAGGTGAAACGTGCTACAGGTTTTATAATTTTAACAATCGCTCTTTACAGAAGCACGTCGGGAAAGTGTTACATTTTACTGAAAATGTGTGGGCGTCAGAGTTACAAAACCAAAACTCATTAATCTATTGTATGTACCGTTCGGAAGATTTTATAAATGCGACAGAAACTTAACACTTCATACAGGCACTATGGATGTGAAACTAAAACACTTAACTGTTAAAACTAGTTTAAATAGTTAAAACTGCGCCGTAAATTAGTGTGATTTTATATTAAAGAGGAAGCTTTTTTTAATTAAAATGCGGTGCCGTTTACCTGCTTAAAACATTATATTTTGAAATATATATTTACAGCCGCCTTAAAAATATACATCTGAACAAATATTTTCCACCGGCATTTTTCTTGGCGCTTATCTATCAAGCATGAACATGGTGCCTGAAGACGGAGACAGTTCTTCAAGTTCTGCTGTAGCCCAGAGATCTCCGATATGGGTGGCCTTTGACAAATTAGTCGCTTCTACTGCTCTGAGACAAGAGAACGACAATGCCGAGTTTGTCGCCGTTGTGGCAGTACAAAGGTATTTGACAGAACCTAAAGTAAGCTCAAACAACAACCAGTTTCCCCACAGCTACTGTTTCGATGTGACGGTCACAGACGGGGTTTGTCGGGCCAAATGCCATCTCGCACACGATCTGAACCACCTGGTTCACAAAAACAAGCTTCGGACCGGAATAGATATAAGGATAACAAAGTGTTCGTTCGTTTACGACGAAAGAAGGCTGGGGCACGGTTCGGTCTGCATTGAGCAGGTTGAATTCGGCTCGCAAAATTCCAACATCCTCTACGTCACGAATGATGTATTTAGTCTGCCTGTGTGGTCAAAACAAGGAGTGATGAATCTGACAGTTTTGCAAAACGATGCGCCTCTTAAGTTCGGAAGAAAGCATTATTTGCCCCTGTGGAATAATGAGGATCCATACGGAGAATTATGGATTCCCTGCATCCCACCAAGAGATGTCATGGTGGATGGTAAGCAGATGATTTCCAGCTCACTAAAGGTTACATTTTAATCGCAGATGAAACCTGCTGTGCATTAGACCAAGAAAGTGTTTATGACTCAGTGTATTTCTGCACACGCATAAACCTCGTTTGGTATCACGTGTATTTTACTCTTCCCCAGTTTAAACAGTTCATACGGCTTCATGTAAATATTTTGTCTAGATGAATGAGTGTTAAATGTATTATATATTTTATAATATAATGTCATTTTAAACTTGTGTATTGTTTTGTTTCTGAACAGTGTCCAAAGTAATTTCTCTGTCTGAGCTGGAGTCTTGCACCAGGTGCCCGAATCTGCCTTTGCTTGTGAGAATAATGCATAAATCTAAGCTGCGATTTTATGGAAAACCTGAAACAAAGCTTGATGTCCCATATCAGGTAAAGAATAAAAGCATAAGTACAGTGTTCATCAGAACTGCATTCATTTTTCACTGCAAACTGTAATGCTCAAACCTACATTGTTGAGGTTTTATCCAATCAGGTTTGAAGTTATGTGCATGAGCTCCATGTAAGTGCGCATTTCTGATTTGCTGACATGTTTTCAATGTTTAGTGAATAGAAATGCAGGGTTTGAGAATCATTATTCTAAATTAAGAAAGACACAACAGCCCGGCTGTGTCTAGCTATCTCTTTCAATTGTGTGAGGAAAGTCTTCACACACTGTGTCGTACAGTGTTATATCCAAAATAAGAAAGGACACTTGACACTTCACCTGAACAGGAAGGAGGCTTTTAATGAATTTCATTCCACTGGAATGTTCCTTTCCCCTTTTGGGATGCAGGCCTATTTCGAAGTGGCAGACCAGAGTGGGATGATGTCTTTGGTACTTTGGAACTCCTTGTGTCCTGAGTGGTATCAGAGGATGAAGATAGGCACAGTGCTCTTTCTCCAAAGCTACGGCCTCAAGCAAAGTTACCAGTGGAGGACGAGACCCACACCAGGAGACAGTCAGTTACAGCGTTTCACTTCAGTAGGTACTGTACACACTCAGTTGGTCCATATCTCCCATACTGCTCTATTACTAATAAGCAGTTTGTGGATTGTTTAGTACTTTTTTAATCTTGGTTATTTTTCTTCAGTAGTGCAATACTGTTAGTTTAACCTGTATAGTGACACTCTATGACGTTTGGCTTTGTTGCAACACGTGTTGTTCAATTGTCCTAATACTCTGAGAGTTTTGTGGTGATGATGCTGATTGATTTGATTTTAAGAAATTTCCCTGAATCCTCGAGATCCAGCAGCTATTATCAACATAATACCACCGAAGGATGTCCTAGAGCAATGGAAATTACCAGATGTCTCATACCATTTTATCACAAGGTATGGATGGTGTGGTGTAAGTTTATATTTCAATATACTGCTGAAAATACATGTTGTGACCTACTGTATTTAAAAGTGCCACCTGGTTATTACTGCATCACCAAGCTGTGCTGGAGAAATAAGAACACACATTTTGTGTTATAGTTGGGTGAATACCATGTGCTGTATGGAAAGTATAACTGTTCATCTGTAGTAATCTGTTTGCATAGCAAGATGATGTCATGACCTGATATTTGAGATTTGGTTGATAATTCTTATTTGTTAATTACTTACCCCCCCCCTTATGTGCAACGATAGTCATGGTTAGATTAAATTGCCTTTGGCTGTAAGGGTTAGGGTCATGTCTACATGAAGACAGAAACCTTTTGTTAGAAGCATAGAGTGTGTATGAAATGTATTTGATTTCTTGTTTCCCTGTTCATAATATGTTGTAATGTGATCTACTTATATTCTTTTTTTATAACGCTTCCTTTTCTGAAGCTGAAACAAGTCTCTGAAATGGAAGCTGAAAGTGACCCCATATTCATCCCTATTGAAATGAATAACAGCAGCAGGTGTCTTCATATGTAGATAGTTTCCTTCTCCACTAGTGTGTTTTAGCAAGGGAGTTTTATGAATGATAGAAGCTGGACTTCCTGTAGTTGTAAAAATTTCTTACCGTACAGGGAAATATACAGTAGTCTCAACTCTGATGCCTCTTTTCATTTCTGCATCTACCTGTCGGATATTGAAGTACACAGCGTGTGGATGTTTAAGAGCTCTTATTTCATGTTAATAGGACAAGAAAGGAACTCTGCATAGTCAAAATGTTTTCATTATTGTTATTAAATCCATAAAGTAACGGTTACTAAGATTCTTATTTCTTTTCCTTAACACTTGATTCCAAGGAACTTGAAACTTCCTTGTAATATGTAGTTGCATGCTATTTTTGTATTTTCAACTTTGAAGTAGTTTATTAATTTTGCTATTTCCACTCTTAGATCAGAACTGGACGGCTTACCCCATAATCACACTTGTGATGTCATTGGACTTGTCACCTTTGTTGGACGGTGTGAGAGAATTAAGACTAAAGGTGCCCCTGGTTAGTGCTGTTGATTTAAAAAAAAATCTTAAAGTTCTTTAAAAAAATATCTCCCTGCTGCCATGTGTGAAAACAAATCTCAAGAAAGACCATTCGATATTTACAGTGTGAAAAGCTGTGCAAGCAATCTGAGTGTTATCTTCTCCCTTCATCTGGATTCATGGCATAGCTGGAAATGAACATTTATTTGAACAAGTCCAGATATTCCTAGCACATTTCACTGCAAAAGTAATGTTATCACTACTGTTTCAATGTTGTTTGATATGCCCATAGTCCTAGCATTTTCACGTGATTAGTACTACAAACAAAGCCAAATTGCTTGAATCTAGCAAGATAACCTTCTCAAGGATTTCTTTCTCAGTATTATAATGTCTGTACAGTTTCTAAATGATTGCATTATTTCCCCTCCTTCGTGGTTTGCTCTTATTATAATGAAATGTCAATTCCAGCAATTTGTCATATTTTGGGCCTCTGCCTTTCTGAATAGAATACATATATTCATTGCATCCTTGGTAACCAAGCTTAATCGTTTCTACATAAACAATATTAAAGTGATGCATAAGGAATCAATACACAGCAGATGTTAGAGGGAGGAAAATAGTGCACCTTATTTCATCATTCTCTAAATAGGATCAAAGCTGTTTTTGCCTCACACTTAATTAAGCTTTCTCGGAAGCTGATGGTCAGTGCTTACTTGCTTGTTTATACCTTTTTTCATGAACTGACATGGCTTTTTTTAAAATTTTGTTAGACCAGGAAAAATACTGGACGTACCGTTGGGTGCATGCCATGGACGGAACATCAGATACCCCATTTATTCTGGAAATTTTTTCAACCTCACAACCTGAGATATTTAGCAGGATACAACCAAGTAAATGGCCATTTACTGTTTACATGCAACAGCATTTTTTTCTGTCCTAAACAGAAATAACCTGTCATTACAGTGATTAAAATCTTTTGCTATATTTATTAAAAATGCATCTTCAGAGTTACTAGGTACTGTGTAGCAAATAAATATAAATTTAACCAAAAGGATTAGAAGCATATGTTTTCAGATGTTAGTGCCAGTGTATTTTAGCAGTAATAACTGTTAGATCATAAGAAATATTGAGATAGTACTTTTAAATAAATCATTTTGCAAAAATGAAACACAAGCTTTTACTATATGTTCATTATTGTTAATGTTAAAAATTAAATGGCCTAATTTCTTATAATTGAAAATATTGTTAAAGTCTTACTTGAAGGAAGCTTATTTATGTTTAATTTACAATCTTTTTTGTTCATCATCACCTCTTTTCACAGTGACATTCCTTGTATGCACTCAAATGAGAGTTTGCCGAGACGCAAGTCATAGTGTGCCGTACCTCACAAGTTCCAATGAGACTCAGATATTTATAACTGGTAGGTACTGATCATTTTTTCTGATCATTTGGATTGCATATCAAATTATTTTATGGTGTGATGAGTAGATTGGTACTAAAATTTAAAAAGTACATTACTGAGATATTATTCCCTTAGGGTTAATATAAACGGTTAATCAAGTGTGGTATCAAAGCTCAGGTATCGTTGTCACATGCTTGCAGTGTCAAAATGAAGTGTGGGAACCTTTTTATTTTTATCTGTTCACAGGGTGTCACAAGGGTCAGCCGTACACTTCCAATCCCCAGGTGAAGAGCTTTATCCAGTGGACCAAAACCCAGACAGATGCTGGTGCGCTAAAGAGAAGTGTGATTGGAGGGCATTATTATTTCCCACCAGCCCCTCCAGTGTTTACTCAGACTATTACAGATGGTACAGGTGAGAGGTCACAGTGTCTGATGCAGACACAATCAAAACAAAGATGCTAAACCAAGATAATATAAATGTTTACACTACGGTCACAGGCATTGGAGTGTAAATTTGCTGAGTAACCAGCATTTTGTCCCTTTAAACGATGCTTTTATTATTGTTATGGTTTGTAATTAGAGTTGGTTATGAAGCTCAAATAAAAATAGCTTAACTGAAAAAGCATTGGATCTCAACTAGCATTTGACACATTTTAATCAGTTTATTTCTGTTTTAAGTTATACCTGTCAACATCAAACATTTTAAAAGAGAGATTCAGGAATAACAGTAATGAAAAAAGTTTTAAATGGAAAGTGGTGAGTAAACCACAAATTAGTTTTACTTTTTGTATTTCGTACTCTAGTGTAGGAGTATCCAGTCCAGTCCTGGATGGCCAATGTGTCGGCAGATGTTTCATTTCTGCTCTGGTCTTTACTACCCGTTTTCACTAGTTTAACTGCACTAGTTGAATAGTTTTTTCCCAGTTCTTAAGAAGGCTTGTACTGTGCAATTATGTTCACATTTTATTCTATATCTGACAACTGGAATTTTAAAAATGGTTCATATTGAAAGAGGTATGCTCTCCTGTTAAACTGGGATTGGATCTGTTTTTTATAGGATTTTACTTAGCCTTGAATCATTTTTGCCTCCTCATTTAATTTGGAAAAATCTCTTTTTTTAGCTCAAGTTCCAGTGGTTGCAACCAAGGAGCTTAAGAAGGAAATGGATAGTCTGCAGTACAGGGAGCACAAGCGTTTAGCCATACAGGGCTTAATTACTGCGGTGGAATACGTAGTGTGGCCAGAAAAGGAATCTGGGACATCTGAGCAGGTGAGTGGGAACAGGACAGCTGACGTGGAAATTGGTTTCCCTTGGTCTAACCACTTACAGCTCTTTTATTTTGGTTTCAGCTGACTAAACAGTAATCCTGTGAAACCCATAAAATTAAATGCTTGTTTCTGAGAATCATCTTAAATGCAGGCAATGTAATACCACAATAACCTTTAAGACTTTTAAGACATTAAACTCAAGAATTCTAACCTATGTAGAGTGAATATTTATAGGCAGATACCACAGGAAAAGAAGATGTAACTATGTTTTTCTACACTTTTAGCCAGTTATCTAAGTCAAATTTGTACAAGATGGGGCAGATAGAAGGCAAACACTAGTGGATTATAGAGAAATCACTCTTCATTTCTTTAACCCATTTTGTATAGACTTCTCTCATTAATGCATCAGAAACAGTAAATCCAAGTACAATGAGCCCAGTGCAAAGGGAGCAAGACACAGCAGGCCTGGCAGTGGATAACTACTTCGTGTCTGATCCAGAGGAAGATGTGCCCTCTTCAAAGGAGTCAGTGCTGTCCAGCAAGAGCTCCAAAAGCAACGGTCAGGTTGAGAGCCACACTCAACCAAAACGCAGGAGGGATAAACAAAAAAACAAGTAATATTCTCCTTTTCAAGCATTCACCTAAATCACAAAGAATATTGCGGGAGAATTTAACCTACACTGCCATGTGCAGAACAATGTCTTTAGCCGCTGATAAAATACCATTAGCCTACAATGAAACACCTTTAAGACTATTATTAGTGTATTTTCAATACTGATAATATTATTAATATTACTAGCAGTTCATAGTCCTTAAATTGTATTAATTTCAGTTCTTCTGTCTAGAAAACAATAGCTCGTAAAGTGTAATTAATTTTTTTTTTGCCTTTATTACAGAGTAGCAAAACGACGCTATCTCACACGAGCTGCTGCTCGTGCACAAAGGTAAATACCCCTTCACACAAACTGAGTGTGCATATAACATGAAATTGTTGGATGTACATTGTTGTACAGTATGTCCTTAAAAAAGGACTTCCAAAGATTGCTGTTAGAGGAAGAACTTGCTGTACTGTAGAACTTTCAGTTCACAGATCAATTACTCTAAAGTGATTTTGCGACTCTGGCGTTAAACTGGGAATTGAAGATGTATTCATAACATGTAAATTAAAAACAAAACCTGCTTTCAGAGTCATAGAAGCCCAGGAATCTGGCCAAATAAGTGAGGAAGTGGAGGAGAGTGCTGATTCTGAACCAGAGCAGGACAGTGAGCCACAGGAAAGAGACACTGATGCACACGGAGCAGGTGAGCAGCATGCTGTTGGAACAACAACCTGCTTTACTCTTTTTAAAATTGCATTTTTAAAATGAGGAATTAGCTGGATTTTTTTCTTATGTAAAGTACACATCAGATTCAGATTCTCCAGTGTTTTCTTAACATTCACATCTCTTGCTGTAACTCCTGTACCCATGCAGGGAGAGAGTGGAATTCTAGACATGTTCCTCTGACACGCCCTCCTGTTAAGAGTCATTCATCTTTTGACGTGGTTTAAGCTTAATAGTGCCTGACAGGAGAATTAGCACATCTATCATTGAGATTTCTGCAAAATTTAAGAGGGCCCTGGCTGAGAAATGCCCAGCAGCATCTTCATAACTTGTGCACACTGCTTGTGGAGCCCTGGTCACATTTGGCCAGTGATACAAAAGGCTTCAGTTATATACATACAGTACGGGCTATGGAGTTTAAACTTTACTGATTAAACCACTCGGCTGCCCTTTATCACTGATTAGTAATTACCCATATTGTACACATATTGTACCTTTAACCTTGACCATTAAGCATAGCCACATCTTGTTTGGGTTATAATTAAAGTTGTGCGCATGATAAGACTGAATTTTCTGACATTATGGTAGTTTGGTAACAGGCAGTAGCAGGCAGCAGTTTATGGCAGGGATGGTCTCTTGAAACACAGGTTTTTATGTTACATACTGTAGATAGAGAAGTTCATTTGAAATGAGGTTGGTTACGTTATTTTACACAACTTACATGTTGTGTAAAATGTGTCTTAAAATAGCAAAAACGTAAAATGGTTATGAAACTTTATACCAGTCCCATAAATCTAGCAACGGGTCAAGTGACAAATAGAAAATTAACTCGTTCGTGAATAGTTTTCAATATTTATTTCAGTATAGTTACCTACAAGGATTTGATAATCAGTTTCAAGTTTGTAGAGTTCTAATAGAAACACGAATGTCCCATTTTCTGTCTTCAGTGAAATTCATGCAATGTACTTTTTTTAATACTCAGACTGTTCTCATAGAGAACTGAAAATAATAATGACGACGGGAAAAGTTTTCAATAAATCTCATACATTCCAGAGTTGTGTAACAACCTTAAAGGTTTGATTTTTTTTGCATTGTTATGATGTTTTTTGGCTGCTATGGTAGGTCAGTGTGCTGTTGAGGTCTGTCATTAACCAAAGGCATTGTTTCTATATGCTCTAGATCATCTGAACCGTAACACACTTGAACGACTGAAGCTCGAGAAAGATCCCAGTTGTTCATGGGAAAGCACTGCATGGTCAGATTTGAAAGGACAGTTGCAGGAACATTTCAGTTTTGACTTTCTGCACCCAGAGAGCATTCCTCGTAAATTTGATTGTGAAAATAAAGAATTTCTATTGGAGTACAACAATTTTCACCCGGAAAAGTGGATACCTGAGGTATTTTCTGTTGAACAGGACATAAATCAATACACCCCTGTAGTTCATAATGGATACTATAAAGTGACTATATTAGGTAAGTGAGTTGATTTAACAGTACTCTTACCCCCACCTGAAGCAATATAGTTATACAATTGTTACAGTATGCATCCTCTACTTTCATTTAAAGGAAAAAAAATGTTTTTCCCTATTTTATAGAAATCAGCAATTTTCTGTTTAAAGTTGTTTTTGTTGTCTAATATATGTTTTTGCTTCTGTCTAAGGCATAAATCATCAGACTGCAATCAATGCCTTGTTTCTGCCTGTAATGTCACCTGAAGACCCTAGGAGTGTGGGCTTGCCAAATGACCCCCATGACAATACACTGTTCTCCTGCCTGACAACAGGGTTTGTTTGCCCAGAGCATTCAACTGATAGTGTTGGGACTCAGCCAGTTTTCCTAGCTCCAGGTGAGAACTTCAGTATTTTTCACAGTCTGTTTCCTTAATTGATGGGGGAGGATGATTGGCTTCTTCTTAACTGTGGCATAGATCAAAACAAATCTTGCACCCACCTGCCAATTTCAAATTTAAAACCCACTTTTTGGTGGATGCTTCTCATGCAATCAGAACATGCCATCCAGTTACACTTTTTTATTTTTAATGGATCAAGACTTTCATTTAACCTGAGCTTGTGTTTCAATACAGACAATTAGTTGTTACATTTTCTTGTCAGGACTCAAAAACTAAGCAAGTGTAGGCCTAATCAGTCTCTTCTGGACAAATGCTGTACTGTAGGAGGTGCTATCCTTCAGATGAAACATTAAACTGATACTTTGACATTAACATTCCATGGGACTGTTTGTAAGAGTAGGTTTGTTAACCCAGGTGTCCTGTTTAAATTCTATTTTGAGCTTGCACAACTATGTTTCCTCCTTAATTCAATTGATTGAGCAACAGTTCTCCACGTGATGTGCTATGTATTGGAGCTAACTACCACATGTCACACAGGTGTGTTGTTTGGCTTTGCTTGTTGTAAATAAGTAGTGGTTATATACTTTTTCGACATCAGTTCTCCTAAGGGTTGCCAAAGGCTTCAGTTTAAAACCTATTGGAACGTCTCAAGCTTTTTAAGATTTAATTTTGAGTGTACAGTTTTAAATGTTGCTCTTACAATGTTGAGAATATGCTGCATGTATGAAGAGAATAATGTGACAATTTTATTGCTTTTAGGAGAGATAATAAAAAATTCAGCTGCCAGCCTGGACAACTTGCACGTCATCTGCTTGTTAGATTTCTATAATCTTGGAGATCAAAAGACAGAGGTTTTTATCAACAAGGTCTATAAAATGACAGATGCTGTATTAGTATGAATGAACACAAATAAGCTAGTTTCTTTTGTTGAAAATGTAAGGAAAGTGTTGTAATCTCTAGCAGAATGTTTTTTGTTGGACTTAACATGTTGAATTAGAAACTGTGTTGCTATAATGAAATGAAAATAAAGGGTAAGGTAAGGCTTCATAAAGTAATGAGAACCTACCTTCAGAACAAGATAACTTTTTTATTTGTTTAAACTATTTTCATGTTACAGTAAATGTTTAAGATTTCCTTCTTTATGCATTAATATAACCTTTTTGTACAATATTTTTGTATGAGTGCACTTTTTAATTGATTCATAAAGGAAGTGTGTAAACCACAAATAAAAAATGCTTTAATTTTAATGATGTGATATGTAATGATTTTCCTTTTTCCCCCACTATCACTTTTAATGATTATGACTCTCCACAATACCACCTTTGTTATAGAATATTTTACTTAATAATAATTTAAATTTCAAATTATGAAGACCATAAGACCATATACAATAATGCTACATCGCTTATATTGTAACATTGTATATATTATACCATGATATAGTAAAATATGGACAAAATTTGTGCCTATCTTTTGTCTCTTCATTTAGAAGAGCAAATAATGAGGATATTATTTATGTAATGGCACAGTACTGTAAATCCTGGCTAATGGTTTAAGTATATATGCATACTTAATGATCATCAATGTTTTGATTCTTATTTTATCAAAACATATAAATAAATAATACAATTTATTATAATATGTTTCCATCTATTTTGAAAAGCTCTAGTTTATGGTTTATGTCCTGCTCTCTTTTTTTCAAAAATATCGTAAGACAGTTCAATTCCTTTTTCTTCTGCTGTTTATTCCCCTCCTGCTGTATTTCCACTTAGGTTTAATTTTGTTTCCTGTTTCACATATATTTAAATCCCGATCCTGACTTTTTGTAAAACAAAAAATTCATTTGTCAAATTATATATCGCTTCTTTACTTGGTGTAATTCTAGTTAACAGTTATGATTCCTCACTAGAAGTGAATTTACTGTGACCTTTCATGTTGTTTCATGATGTTAAAAAACAGTGAGAACTACTTTTCTCTGATATTTTTATCTAAAATTATGACCAAGATAATTCAAAATTCAAATCTTTGAGGCTGGTTATAAAAGTAAGTCCATCGCAACTGCAAGGCATTCAAATTGATAAATTCCACTTAAAAAGACAATACTACTCATTACCAGTCATACAGTTACAAAGGTGAATGAGAATTTCATTTTATAGTTTTAGGATCCCTGAAACCAGGGTATTCAAGCAGTGAATAATGTTGTATAGCATATTAGAAATACTATAAAAAGAACTAGTTCTTGATCTGCTGCTGAAGGTGTTTGTCTGGCCATACAGGTTTTCTAGTCTTTTTTTAACCTTTAACATTTACATTCCAGTTTCACAAGGTTGCATTGACATTTTTGCATACTCAGTTGTGGTGATTTGAAAAACACTGAACTCTACTGAACTCTTTGTGTTATGGATTTGTGTGTTTGGCTTATATCATTTAAATATTAGTTCAGCATTATTACCTTTTATTTGCTTTTGCTTTTCATAAAGTTTTGCCTACAATATTTTGTGGAATTTAAAGCCGGCATTATAGTAATTGTCTCATTGATGCACACAACATTTTCTTTTGTTTTTTAACGGCACATGAAGCTATGTACTGTAACACTTTCATTTAGTCCAGAAAGAAATGAGAATGAAATGGGAGTTTTTTGTTACAGGTGTGCCTCTTTCAGGGAATAAATTCTTGTGCATGACTAATTTCTAAGGATGTTTTGTAAATAATTTGACAACTTATGTCAAATGTGGATTCCAGCATTATGGAAACTTCACTTTAAGTCCTGTGCTATTCACAAAATCTCTAAGCAAATGATCAAGGTCCATTAAGATAACAGGAACTAAAGCTGACGTAGAGAAAGCTTACATTACCAAAGAGGTATCAGCTTACCGACAGCAACTTCTTTGACAGTGCAAGCCTTAGATTAGCACGCTCAAAATATACTTGTAAAAGCTCTACCTATGTAGGTATTTTAAGTAAAATGGATAAAAGAAGTAAATATTACATTCTGATGCTTTGGTTTTCTATGTGCATTATCAAGAGCCACGTTGAAGCTACAGTTGTTTGGACAGCCTTTGTTGGAATTAGCTACAAGAATCCTCATACCAACCAGACTGAGAGACAGATCTGTGAGTGCGGGCTGTATGGGTTGAATTCTCCTCTGGTGGGAGCAAAAGGGGTGGTGGAAATCCCTAGCTCTGATCCATTAGCTTGTCGCTCTGACACTCAATTTAACAGCACTGGAGGTCCATGGATCGCTCTGATTGAGAGAGGGAATTGCACCTTCTCAGAAAAGATCAACATAGCAGCCGAGAGAGGAGCCTCAGCAGTTGTGATCTATAACATCGAAGGCACTGGCAATGAGACAAGTCCCATGATACATTATGGTGAGTATGGTGTAGACAATTTTATAATAAAAAAATAAAAATTCCCGCTTCATGTTCTATTTTGTTGTTCCAATTTATTGGTTCTAACTATACAGTTCTCAATTTTTAAGATTTTTGTATAATACGAACATTGTATCAGAGATACACACTACTACCGCCTTCATAATTTCTGTAGCTCCTAAGAAATTTATTCTGAATTTACCTGAAGCACTGGGGACAGGTTTCAAAAGTAACTGCGTACTTCATATTAAATTACAAGGATCTTTATACAGTCAGTTACTACCTGTATCTGTTGAGTCTGGAGTTAAGATACTTTCACTTTTTTTCTTGAGGGGTGTTTAAATCAAATATTGCAATAAGATTAATTTTCTGTGATAGATACATTTGTCGTAATGTGTAAAGCAGGAGAGAAGAAAAAACATTACAGTTTTAACGTAGTTCTAGTGTTCTGTCAGGACATTTACTGCATAGTACATACGGCAAGAGTTAATATCTGAATAGGTAATTCATTATTATTTAGAAACTTTGTGTATAATAATATAGTAAAATAAACAGATCTTGAATTGAAGTTGTTCTGGTCAGGGTGCAAGTATCTGTGACTGCAAAATAACAGAATATGTTATAAAAAGTACAGTATGTTAAAATGATGTATTATGATTAAAGAAAAAAGGGTTTCTCTCTGCCATTGAATTGGCATTTACAAGGCAGTTCAAAAAGTTGCCCTAATGGCTTTAACACCAGTACTGTTACATATTGTTTAGTTTGTTAAACCAAATACTGTTTGATAAATATTTGAATGACTGTGAAGGAAACTTTGGTACCAACTGTAACTGTTAAGGTCAGGAAGAATGCCAGTTATGAAGAATTTACAATCTATGAAAAAATATTTACTGTGCCCTAGCCTCTCCTTGCAAAGTAAAGAGTATTCAACAGTGGACTGTCCGTAAGCATGCAAATATGGACAGTTACAGGAACCTTAGACTAAATAGAGAAATCACACGAAGAGCTTACTTTGCTTTGGGCAAACAGTATTGTATAATTGAAACAATATGGGAAATAGAACAATTATCTAAATGAAAGAAAAAAGGGCTGTTACATTTTCATTTTTAAACAGAAGCACAAACACTATGTAACACTAAATGCGAAGGGACTCTAGTAACCCATTTAGACGGCATTATAACAAAAATAGTTATTACTCTTATAATCATGTTGTATACTCGGCAACACTGGTATTAAAAACGCTACCTGTTTTCTGTTCTCTATCCTTTCATGAAATGAATACTCCCCGTCAGCAACGGGAGAGAGGGAGGGCCGTGTGCAGTCAATGCAATACTTTTACATAGGCCTCCTAACCTGTTCCGATTGAGCCTGTATCCAACGGGTTTTATAGGCAGTCTATAAAATTAAAAGAATTAAAATTAAATGGGATCATACTCGGAGATTTATGACAAAAAAACAGAATACACTTTATATCTCCGAAGTGCCGTAACTCCGTCAAATGAACAAAGTACTTGCTTAATCGATCCAAATAAGTGTTCTTAATCTTTAAAAATTATAATTATATAATTATAATTATAATTTATAATTATAAAACAACGAGAACCCCATGACTACGGTTGAAAACCTCTGTTCCACTGTTGTTAACTGCCATTGTGGAAACTACAATTGCGTCCTGTCCAAATTAGCAACCGGTTTCTAATGCTCTCAGCTGGTATTTATTGATATGAATTTGTTTAAACTGATCGCAACCTCTACGTTAGAAGCAGTCTAAAATTTAAATTCTCATTCAAGTGATGCTGTATTAAACTGGTTTTGAAACGCTCAAAACGAGAGTGAACTGGTCAGCAGTAGATACCAGTTTCATATTTTCTACTGAAATTACCAAAATGTTCAGTATACTTAGGTATGGCTAGAAAACGTTTGGAGTTTTTAATTTCTCACAGTGATGGAAAAATTCTGCACAAGTTTCCAAAGTAATTTTTAACATTGACCGGGAGGGGGAGACGAGCTCTTAATTTCTGGTAAACCGTAATTAGTTTTACTGCGTTGCAAATGAACTACTTTAGAGATTTTCTTTGTATGTATTAACATTAAGGAAATACAAATGAAGTCGCTTTTTGTAACTGAATCAAGTGACCATTAAAAATGAAAAAACATTTTCAATTAATATACCATGAGGTGCTGTATGAGAATTTAAACCTACGTCTTTCATTTGACCCTGACGTAATAAAACACTGAAAAGGTATTGTAATGGCGTTCAAAACAACTATTTTAGGCCACTGTACTTCTACTGTACTTATTTTAATTTGCTCCGAAAGATTAATGACACCCAAAGTATATTTTAGCTCAGAAAGAAAGTATAGTAGTTGAGTTAGAGTTGGTAAAAAAATAACCAACAATACGCAAGTTACAGCTTCTCAAATACTGTGAAAGCCAGGTTAGACTTGCATGCATAAACTGATTCAAGATCAGTAGTTAATAGCCTTGCAGTCCTCAGGTTTTCAAGACGGGACACGTTTTATTGAGCTGTTTATAAGACACGGGTAGCCTCTCGCTGAGAAATGAACTTGCCCCTTTAAAGAAACAATGGGTGTGTTCACAGGCAATTTGACCTCTCGAGAAGAAGAAACAGCTCGATTGGTCGAAATGAACTAGTGCACCTGTCAGTGGCAACCGGTGACCGAGGCTTGGTGGAAGAAAACAATTTGTTCCAAGTTATTTAACTTTTTTTTTTTCCTAAAGCTCTTTCGTGTTCAACGTTTAACTTTACTCTGAACGGGACTAGTCTCGCAGTGAGCTGAAGAACGAGAATGAGCTTTCAAGTGCCGCGTTTCTATCTGTGGTTGTGTGCAGCTGTTGTGGTGTCGGTGTTTTCTGCTTCTTCTGAAGCGAGTTATCTTTGCACCGCACTTGTGAACATATCTTTCACTGACCCCGAAACTAATGAAACAGTGTGGCAAAAGGACGAAAGCGGACTCTATGGCCAGGATTCGCCAAAAGCTTCAGTAACTGGGGAAGTTGTTATGCCACAACCCGTGCATGGCTGTGATCCCGATACTTTTTATGAAGCTCCTACTCGCGGTCAGGAATGGATTGCTTTGATCCAACGCGGGAATGGATGCACCTTTACGGAGAAGATCAATATAGCGGCGAAAAACGGAGCCGTTGGCGTGGTAATCTATAATAACGACCCCGAATCGGAAAATCGGGTCATTCAGATGTCTCACCCAGGTATGTGTAAACACAGGTGGCTCTGAGCTAACCAGCTCGTGTTTGTCTTTAAAACAATGGGTTATTTTCTGTATAAGAATGCAAACGAGTTTCTGAGGCTGACAGTCTTCCCCCTGTATTGCGCTGTGAATTGTTATTATTATGTTAGCGCTCTGCTCTTTATTGAGTTTGGTTCGGCAAATTCGTAGTTTATGGGCTTGTCCGATGTACTGTATGCGTACAGTGCTACAGTACCACTACGAAAAGCAGCCTTAAAAATGAGGTGAGCCTTAAGTTTATTAACGGCCAATAAAGCATACAGACTACTGTATATACACATAAACAGTACTGTAATTTACTCACGTCTTTACTCCTTTATTCCTGACTGTCCATCACCCCTTATACATTTTGTTTGAGGTAGTATTGTACGGATTAAGATCGATACACTGTATACAATACAGAATAAAGACACATTTAATATCGATCCGATGCTTGTTCCCTACACTAGATGTTCATTAAACGACACTGTTCTGTGGATGAAGTTATGTAGAGCTCTATCATTATCAGTATTATCGCAGTAGGATTGTTTCTTTATGTAAAGTTTACTTACGACGTGTTCAAGTAACTCAGACTTTGATTTTGTATGGTACAATACAGCAGCAGGAACTGGTATTGTGGTTGTATTGAGGAAGAGTGTTGTAGATTAGCATGATTTTGACCATTGGAAAACTAAAATAGGAATTTAACATTATAGACTGGATTCACAGCCCCCTGCTGACACTCGTGCCTACCCGTTAAACTAGTTTTAACACTAGGCAGCCCAAACACAGCGTCTGAGAATCTACTTTTAAAAGCACAATTGGCTTGTTGTGTTAACTGTTACCTTATATATTGTAGTCTACCAGCCTAATTTTATACATTTTGCTTTAATAGAATAATTTGTTTAAAATACTTGCATTATAGATAACGGAAGTTCCTACACATATTTCAGATTCTCGGAGTATTTGTTATTCTTAAATTTTCTCACGGATTATGTATGTGAATTTGTACTGCGTGATGTACAGTATTTCTTTGGTCATGATCTATATCTATTCTTGTGCACGGGTGGCCTACAGTAGATGGTACACATTTGAGGACCTGGTAAAGTAAAGGTTAGCAAAGCAGGTTGAGCTTTTATATTTGTAGTAATCCACATCTGGCACTCGAGCTGTAGCACATAGCTTGTCAGGTTGGTTCTCCACTGAATATCCCTCTTAAAAGATTACCTGTTTTTACTCTAGTTGTTACTGCTTTCTGTCATTGACTTGTAGGTTTCAGGCATTGCAATTAGACCAGTTTAGAATTTGTGATTTCATTTTTAAAAAATCCTATTATTTGCATTACTCTTACTAGCCAGGGGTGTAGTGATAGTGAGGTGATCTTGTCAAGCATGGCAGAACAGTTTAATCCTGTTTGGTTTACATTATTCCAGTTTGGGCCATGTCAAGGGTATTGACAAGCATCCTTTAATGACTGGCAAGATGCTATCTGATGAGATTCAGTGTGGACTTTAATGTTAGGCTACTTGTGGTTCCAACCCCACAGACATTGTGGGGATTTTAATGGTTAAGCTACATTTTAGGAGGGAGTATTTCTGGTCAGACCTTTGTTTTCCACAACTGTTAAATTACAATTCTTAATATTTCCCTTTTGGCTTTTTATAGGGTGTTCCTTTGTTTTGCAGGGATGGTACAAGGTAACCCAGCTCTCACTCGGCTGTTTACTTTTTTTTAATCTTAAAGAAAGGGAAGGTTGTTCATATTTTAACAGATCAGTGTGCTGACCATGTTTCTTTTTTAATGAACCCACTAAAATCCTTGGTTAATATTTGACATGGACCCCAGGATCCCAGAAGAATGCTCTCATGTGTGTGTTTGTGTTCACGTCTCCGTAATTTGTGTGGTGTAGAATACAGGTAAGCCCGGAAGAAAAGTAAATCTATTTTGCCTGTTTTTGACTGTACTGTCAACTCGCCTGATGTACACATTTGAAACCCATCAGGTGATCCATGAGGTCACGGAGCTTACTATGCATTTAGAAGAATCTCCCATCATAACGGTTACAAACTCATTTACCTTTTGATTCAAGCTTTGGAAACTTAGAACATCTCATCAGCTTGTCATGGTTTAAATACAGTAAGTTGCTATACAGTATGTGCCTTATGACCTCTTAATTGTATTTCTTTTACCATTTAGACCACTGTCAGGCTCATTTGGTCACATACTGTACTATTAGCTAATGTTTTTCAAGGGTGTCGTCCAATGTTTTCTTTAAGGATTTCAAACCATTTTTTTTAAAAGCCCAAGTAGACTGTAGCAATTTTGTCATCTTGAAGAAGAGATGACATGAACATGTTGATTGTCAATGGGAATGGAGCTCTCGTTGACACTTCTGCTGTTTAAAGCTCCTTATCGGTGCACTGAGCTTCAATAGTAGCGCTCCTTTTTTAGCGAAAGAACTGTGTAGGAATTTAACACTTCACTGCTCAGTTTTCTGAACATTTGGATTAGATTTTAAACTGGGAAACTTTGTGTAACAAGGTTTAAGATGTCTGAATACCCACCCTTCTGTGAAATGTTGCAATATGTTCATTTTATAACTTTGCAAATCTTGAATAAAGCAGTTTAAGCACAGGATCATGCATGTGTCATTTCCCTTACCCACAGTGACAGATCATCGGCTCTGGCATGCTGCAAAAACTAATCCTTCAGCCTGTTCTTTTGAGTCTGTTGTCTTGTTGTAGTTTTACACATAAGGAACAGCTCTTGTGTATTTTATCTGTGACCTGTTCCTATGTTGTAACCTCTAGTGTTTCAGGGTAGGAATCTGAAACTGCTCCATCCACGTTTTCTCTCCCCAAGCTTTTGAAAAACACAATAGATTCATTGAAGCTCATCTTCCTGTTGACGACTGTTTCTGGCACACGTTTCAGGAAAAGCCCATAAGTAGAAATGATCCCACCTTTTGTTTTAAATACAACAATAGAACATTTAACGTGTGAATATGCACTTTAATTTTTTGTGTTGAAGAGATTTAAGTACAGTGTACAGTTTGAAAAGGAGAATGATGTTTTTGTGTTGGACACCAGGTTGAAATGAGCAAAATACTGTACATCCTCATATTTTTTTCCACACTACACGTCTACACTACACACCCATGAGCCTTCTTACTGTTTATTACAATAAATACAGTGATCAATTGTTTTCGCTGTCTTGACTGCCAATTATGAATGAAAATAATAGGCTAATAAATCAAGTTTAATTTGTGGTTGTTCAAGTTTATCTCTGAGGTGTGCCTGTCTTTGTGGAGCTGTAATCATTTGTACCATTGAGCTGTTGAGGCTAAATTCCACAGTTACTCAGCATATCCGTGAAAGGTGTTTAAAGTTTTCTTTTCTCATACTGTTAAAATGAAACTTTTTCTATTGAAAGCACCTGTCTGATGCAACCAAAATTTTGTAAGGATATATCCTTGTATTAGGCTGGTAGAAACACTGATGGAGCTTGTTATAATTATAATTAGTTATATTTGCTTCCTTTTAATCTATCCTCAGTTGGACTCCTTTTGTGTGTGGATTAGCATTGGTAAAACTTGCAGAGCCAAAATGATTTGAATTTAAGGACAAGTTTATTAGCCACCTTTTGCAGCTTAAGTTATTAATTTTTCCAACATCAGCTTTATCACATTTGACTGTAGTGAAAGTAGCAGTATGCCTCTAAAACATAGTGCCATAAAACATAACAATTGTTAAATGTTTTTAGTGTTTAACTTTTTTCAACATTGAAGTGGGATTTCTTTTCATCCCTAGAATGAGGAAAAATATCCTTTAAAATATGCCGTATTTGAGACGTTGACATGGTGAATTTCACTATTTTTTCATCCCCCTTTTAAGGAAGTGATAGTACAGTAGATGCAGGTGAAGATTCCCTGTTGAGATGTAGTCTGGACTCGTCTGTAATGAAACCCTGTAGGTTACTTGAGAATGCAGGAAAACCAGTCAAGTGCATGAAGAAACAAGTATTGTAGATGGTAAACTTATTATAAAAGACACAATGCTGTCTTCCAGTCGTACCTCATTTAAAATTGTCACCCAAGCTTGAGAGTTTGGTACATTTATGGATGGTTCATGGATTAGGTTTATTTTTAGATGGATATATCACAAATCTGAGTGGGTTTTTGTCTGCAGTACCTCAGTGTACAGTTTAGAAATAACAGTCCCACTGTAAGTGTTCCTTTCAGTGTTGGAAGCTTGAAGTTTTGATATTTCACATATAAATTTGTATTATGTATAAATGTTTTTTTAAAACTGGTTGTAATTTATTTTTATTGTTCAGAATCAAAATTGTCTGTTCCAAGAGTCCAAAGTCTGTTTGTTTTTCAGACTCTTAACTCTCATTCTTTCAAAACAGTCCTTGAGCCAGCAGCTGTTTTTTTTTTGCCCGAGGTCTTGTGTTTTTCCCTCATGAAATCAGCGATTCTCCCAAAGGCAGTTTTGATTCCTTTCCTTTAATGAATGAACGTCTGATGGTTAAGACGAGACCAGGCCCGATCATTACTCATTATCATCACACATAGGGCATCTGCTTTAATTCCTTCTCCTCATGGGGCAGTTAAAGACTGTGGGTGTTTAGCTGGCTTACTCATCCATCGATGTGAACAAACCTGCTTTTCTACATTTTGCTGCGGTGACTACCATTTACACGCTGTTTCACGTGGTTTGTTTGCCAGCAGCACAGGATGAAGCGGTTAATTTTGTGTTCCTTTCCTGGTGCAGTCTTGTGTTCTCCATTTTTATAACCCCAGATCTTTTGTTTTGAAGTCTATTCAACACAGAGTAGGTGGCACATTGTTATCTGGGGCAAGTGTCTGAAGAAGAAAAGTAAAGACTCAAACGTTTGTGCTGACTGGGCTCATGTGTTTATATAAAGAGGCTTAAAAAGGCCATACTGCAAGCGCTATAAGAAGGCCTTGATGTAAAGGTAACAAACTTTACCCAAAGTGGAGTCCCCCCCCCCCATCTTAACTTGTATTGAAATGTTACACTTCGAAAAAATCTTGTTCGTTTCACTTTACTTTGTGTGAGTAGGCCTGATAAATCCCCTTTGTCTCAAAAGCTTGATCAGATAATCTACCTTTGATCATTCTGTATACAGTGTATGTGATGGAATAAAAAAATGCTGTAAAGGGTCAAAGGTTTATTCTTTTATGGAGGGAGTATAATATTTGGTAGTTAATACAGGCAGTTTATTGTAAGGCATTTACTACAGAAAGTAACCTTAATGACAGTTGCCCTTACAACAGGTGCCTGGTATGTAGATTTCCTGCTAGGGTGTGTTTTGTAAACCTGAGCATGACTCAGGAAGTTGTGCTCCGCAGTGAGGTTAACCCTTTGCTGGCTGCTAGTTGATTTCTCAAAGTAAAATATTATTTATAGGAAAACAATGGAAATATGGGGAAAAAAGGGATTCTAGAGGTCTATGTTTCAGGCATGCTAATTCATAAAAGCATCTAAAGTTCATTTAATGCCTATTTTATAAGAATTATTAGCCTTTTAAGGTTTTTTTTTTACTCTGTACAACACGAGTACTTGGTAAAAGTTTTCCTGGTCCATATGTCCTTTCTGTCATGCACAGGTCTTCCTAAATCCCGACCCCACTGTTTCTTGATTGAATTATTTTTTCTGTTGAACTAATGTGACTGGTTAGACCTTTTATGCCCTGCTCTTTAGACGTTGCATTTCAAATATTAACTTTCTAATTTATCTTAAGTATTTTAGTTTTGTAATAGAATGTGTGTCTTTTGCTGTTGATAAATTATAAACAATTTTACACTTGATCAATGGGACAAACCGAGCCCCTAGATTCTCCAGATAATCCGGAGACCTGGGAAGTCATGCTCTCTTTTGTCTGCTTGATTGCAGGGACAGGAAACACCGTTGCCATCATGGTGGGGAACATCAAGGGCTTGGAGATTGTAAGTCTGATCAGGAGCGGCATTCAGGTCACCATGACGATTGAAGTGGGCAGGCAGCATGGCCCCTGGATGAGCCACTACTCGGTCTTCTTCGTGTCCATCTCTTTCTTCATTGTGACGGCCGCCACTGTAGGCTATTTCATCTTCTACTCCGCTCGCCGGTTCAGCAGCATGCGAGCACAGAATCGCAAGCAGGTAAATGTTTCTTCACTGCCAAGTAACCAGAAAGGCTGAGATCTTTTTTATCCCCACCAGATTTAAAGACCTTAGATCAGGGGTACTGGAGAGCTCAAATCCAGTTAGTCTTTTAGGTCATATTAAGCTTGCAAATTTGGGAAAACCTGTGAGTTACTAATCACTTAGGCAAATATTTTGTTGAATCAAGGGAAGTCTAAAGCATGAGATGTTGAAGACCTCTGGTTTAGGTTTACCCTTTTTTTAAAGATGTGATTTCGGGTTCAGATTTATTCTTATATTAGATTGCATGGTGAGTCTTACAGCAGTCCTGGAGGTCGTCTATAAAGAAGAAGAGAGCGTTTGGCCTTCCGGTTTGGTTTTGTAGTAGCTAAATGATCTAATGATTTAATTCAGGCATTTCTGGGGGAAAAAAAGCGATGATCTCAGCTTTGACAGTCAGGCAGGGTTGCTTGTTACAGACTGCAGGAACTCTTTTGTGTGTCTTGTTTTCTGTTTGAAAAGAGCAAACTTCCCTATAGATTGTTTATAGCCTCTTTCATGGTAAAACCTGTAATTGAGATGGTATAACAAGAGTTAATTCTGGGGGGAAAACAAAACTTTGGAGCAAGGAGCTTTTGACCTTGTGCTTTTAAGAAACGCTTATAGTACAGTAAATGACGTTTTTCTTCAACAATGTTTACACTTTAAGTCTAAAGGGTAATACGGGTGATAACTGTTAAAATAGCTTAACAGATACGGACATCACTTGACTGTGTACTTACAGTACATGACAAGAAAAACTTGCTAAACAACTTGGAGCATTCCAGAATTATGCAACGTCTTTCTTCAACTTCAGAAGAAAGACATAATACAGACAACTTCAACTTGGAAAGTGCCCTTTAAATACTAAATTTGATTAAGTGTTTTGGAGTTTGGAGCCTAATTAGTTTTTTAAGAGTAGACTTATTTTAGCACTTTCTTTGTAGGTCTAAACTTCAGCTTCAGTGCAGTGTGATTCAGATCTTCTTAGTCTGGCTGGTCTGAACAGATCTGATTAGTCATGGGGAATTATTATGTAAGCAGCTGGGAGCCACTGTCATAAGAGTTTTGAGTGTCCACTTATTTTTGGTTCAGACATTTCCTGTTTATCAGTATTGCCATTAAGTAATGTTAAAGAATCTCTTGGTTAGGGCTTGAAAATACAGTATTTTCTAAAAATCCAATTTTGATATAAGACCCTTTTACCAGAGTTTTTCATTCGAAATGAAATATTGTATTTCCCTGCTTGAATATCCTTTAAATGTTAGTCTTGATCCTGTCAGAGTTAGAATCCTACTGTGGCTGTTGTTACACACATGGTATATCATTTTGTATCCTGTGATCAATGATCAGTCTTGAAAAACTTATTTAAATTTTTGTGCGGGTTCTGCATCTCACTTTGCATTTAAGATGATATAATGCTTAGATACTTGTAATCTACATTGGTCTCCCTGTTGAAACCAGACGTGTAAGAATACAAAAAATAAAGAGCTTTACTTGTGCTGTCTGTGGTGGTGGTTAGGGTTTTCCACGGCCTGCAAATGTGGATCAGTCTAACAATGCAAGGCCCTGCAATTTGATTAATTGTCCTATTTTCACCATTGACTCTCGATTTATATGAGGCATTTGTCCAAAGTTATTCATTTTAGCTTCTATAAATCCATTTGTAGTACTATGGATTACATTTTTTACTTGATTTTCTCTCTTAACTTTCCAGTTTTGATCTTCCTTCTACCAGCTTTTTTTTTTTACTGAACTAGAATTTCATGTTTTGATGTATAATATGATATAATGAGGTGTATTTTAAAAGATCCTTGTTAGTGCTTTTTTGGTGCTGTTCCAAAAAATTGTTTGGGAGAAAGAAACCCCCAGCAATTCCCTGCTCACTAGCTTATAAATACAGAACTGAAGTGTAGCTTCCCAGCATTCTTTACTACCATAAATCTCATTGTAAAGATTTGACAGTTTCATTTTTGACTTAGGCTTTTTGAACATAAGGAAAGTCCAGAATGGACAGGAGTACTGTAGGTATTTTAGCACAGAAACCTTTCTCTGTTGGCAGCCTGGTTTCTGTTTATTTGGGAATTAGCAGCAACTGCCTGTACTATTTGAAACCATTTGACTTGGCAATCACTGCTAATCTTTCCAATAGCTTTTTTGGTAATTTGCTCTTTGTTGTATTGTGAAAGACGTTATATCCAGATATACCCTGATGTACATCTAGTATTCAGTACCTACAGATACGCAACATGCTCAGGACAGATTCCATAACTGGATGCCTTGCAAATAATGGAATAAAACTTGGAGTAGTGCACAGCATGGTATTTACTGCGGAGTGGGTATCCTTCTGCCAACAATTATAATGAGCCAAGTCGTTTCTCCCCACGTTGACCATAAAGACAAATGTGTTTCTTATCCAATTGCTACATTATTCGCAGGTCCAGTGTTGTTTTGCCAATATTGTAGTCTTCTCAGAGTGGACCTGGGGCCTCAGAGATGAAAATTATTCCATTATGCAGTAATTCAAGTGATTTTGTACTTCGCCCACTCTGTAGGGCAGTGAAACATAGCAAGCTGTTGTGAAGGAGCTATGCAGATATAATATATTAAATATTTCATACAGAATGCAGCCTTGCTTTTTTCTAAAGTTGGCTATTCTTTTTTTCCCCCCTCTAAAGAGCATCTAAAAATTAGTCAGTATTTTCAGCTGCTACAAATTCCGAATTAACATTTTATGAAACCAATTATTCATTCCGATAAGGAGTTGATTAAGAGCTGAGCCCAGTCAGAACATGCTGAAGTGTGTGTGTGAATGACAAACCTGGAATTAGGAATGAAAATATGTGGTCAGTGAGAAGTAAATTTGGAGTGTGTACCTATTTTAATTTCAAACCTGCTGAGCTATGAGTTGTGGTCACAAAGCAAGTTGCATGTAAAATCTGTGTTCCATGCAGTAGTCTCTGACAAAACTGTTATTTATCAGGAAAACAGAAAGACAAAAAGCACTACATTGGTAGGTGGTAACAAGCCTTCAGTGTAAAAGTTTTCACACGTTTCAAACAGAATGTATTTAATGAAGGCTTTTCTTCAGTTCTTATTAGTCTGGCTTTAAGCAGTTTGCAAGCTTCTACTTTCTTTTCAGTTAACGAGTAATGAATTGCTAGCTAAGCCAGGGGTTCCCAATCCCCACGTCTAGCGCTGGAGGCCTACACACCTGCGGGGTTTTGTTGCCAAGCTCTGTTACTCAATTGAACTCTTAATTGACTTAATAATAGGATTAATTGGAACTGCTTGACACTTTCCCATTCTTAAACGTGTTGGAAGTTGCCTTTGAACTATTGCGTTTCATACCGAAAATGAACTCCCAAACATTGTAGTATTAAAAAAAAATCTTGTAAATATTCCAAACGAGCAAATTTCAATTTAGGCTTCAAATAGGTAATTAAGTTTCAGCAGGTATGGAACCAAAATGGAAGACCCCTCAGCTAAGCTTTTCCTTGGTTCAACTTGAATTGTTCAAACTGCAGTTCAAATGAAGTGTTAAGTGCCTTTTGCTACACCATTGATTTTCCCCTGATGGAGGTAATGCTTTTCTTTTGCCTTAGTCATGTACATTAAATAACAACATTTTAAAATTAATTGTTACTCATTCTGGGAAAATTGTTGAATTGGTGGCTAGGCCGTTGTGCATTTTGGAGTCTGCTGGTTTTTAAATGTACGAGCTCTGCAGTCGGCCTGCAGTGATAAACTCAGACTTGAGTTTGGCAGAACCCACATTCCTAGAACCATCTGCCTCACTATAAGGTGATGTAATGTTTCCAGAAGATGTTTCCTGGGAATACTTCGATCACGTAAACACTAGGTTCCCCTAACGGAGGCTGTGTTATGCTCCTTGTCAGCAAGGGGAATACACTTGCATTGTAAAGATCCCAGATGATTCTCTGTCAACTCTGTGACCTCATCTGAATTTTGTTTTCCACTTCTTCCAGGGTACTTCAGTGTTCTAAGTAGCAGTAAATATACAGGAACAACAGTGCTCTGATTTGATGTTAAGTTGTCTTGTTGCCTTATTTCCCTTTTGTTCAGCATTGATTTAGCCCTGGATAGTACTCCTTGTATATTTTACCTAATATGGGGAAATGCTCTTGAATAAATTTGCAGCTTCTCTTTTGATAATAATGAGAAGCACAGCATGCATTCACATTTAAAATGTCTGAAAATGCTGTTTATAGGTATTTTTTTGCATTGGTATTGTGGTTTTTTTCCACCCATACTAGCACTGTTTTAAGTCACCCCCTCTTTTCGCATGCTCTCTGTGTTTTTGCCAATGATTAAAAAAAAAAAGTGATTAAAGCCAAAGAACTGTGAAGGATCAAACATTTATTTCTCTTATTTCACTAATTTGCTTTTACTGTGTAATTACTAACTTTATTTTACTAACTATCCTGCTAGAATAATGAAAAAAGGACCGTATCTTTCTGTTGGCTGTTTATTCTTCTGCAAATCTCCTGCCTTGTTTTAAAATGCTATTTTGATGTAAGGAAAAGCTTGAGTAACAGCTACTGTATACACCAAACCAGAATGTGATAGATTAAATTTGGCTGTTCTGTACTGTTTGCTTACTTTCAGAAACAACTTAAAGCAGAGGCGAAGAAAGCCATTAGCCAGCTTCAAGTTCGAACTGTGAAAAATGGAGATAAGGTAAAGTACTTTTCATATTCAACCAGACCCTTGGATAGTATACTTTGCCGTCAGTTCCAGCATTCTTTAGTTTTAGAATGCTTTCATTGTCATTTTAAAAGTTTTACTGCATCTTTTAAAAAGATTTTATGCCTTTGAAGGTGGTTTACTACATTTTTGAAATGACATTCTGTTTTGTTAATCAGTAAAAAGGTTCATATTTTTTGGCGATCACACAGAAGGTGTATCGTTTGGGAAACATGTAACCAACTTCTGTAGTTTTTAGTTCCAAACGGTTATACATTTTCAAGTGATAGTAAGGTCACATTTAGTGTATTGTTTAATATTTTGGAAAAAATGCAAATCAATTATTTTTCCCTGTTCGCTTAAGTTGCAGCTTACAAACATAAACGCACTCACACTTATCATGTTGTAAAGAATTTCATGTAACAGAAAAGGCACTGCCATGTTTCTGACTGTTACTACTTCATGGCACCCTGCTCTTTTCATTGTTGCTGGGTTTTGACCCCTTAGAAATTAAGTATATTCATCTCAGGGTCTTAGGGCTAGGTACTCCTGTACAAATTATTGGATGTTAAGAACAATTTGGACTTAAATGTATGTTTTGAGCATCAACACTTTACTTAAATTTTTCACTGATGTTTTCTACCATTAATACAACTGATAAGAATACTGCTTAGTTTCCTCTTGCCCCATCTTTAATCTCATTTACCAAGCAATCACATTTAATTGACTCCCCGACATTAAAATATTTTGTTCCTCTCTACTCATTCATAAAGCTAAAAGGTCACTTCTTGCACTACAAATTGCAAATTGGTCTGGATTAACTGTTTGTGTAAACCAAAATGGCTAAAATTTCAGTGGGTGATCCCGATATAAAACCTTCATCAGAGTGCAGCAATGTAAAATATTACATAAGATTTCTGCAAAGCTGGACGGGATCCTAATTTATCTGCATTTTGTTTTACCACGTAAAATTATTTTGTTTTTAAGGAAACTGGACCAGACGCAGATGCTTGTGCTGTTTGCATTGAGGCCTACAAGCCAGGGGATGTTCTTTCTATCTTGACTTGCAAGTATGTATGATCATGATCTAGGTTTTAAATCTGGCTTTTAAATTTCTTTTTAAATATCTGCTGGATAAAGTAAGTTCATGCAGTGGCATTGTCTGAGATGTGAGCAGCATTCTGTAGACATTTCTAGGTGGTAATGTTGGAATGTGCTGCTCATTAAAATCTGCATCTGACAAAAGGGTAATAAATAAGCTTTAGTTAAAACCACTCTTCATTGAGGAATGGCTGGCTTTGTTAAATTTAGTAATGTGCGTTTTGATAGTTCCTTTAGTTTTTCGTTCATAAAGGTTAAAGGGGTAATGCAAGTTTTATTTTCTTTCTTTATTGAAGTGGGTGAACTGGATTTGTATTATATATATTAATTCCAGATAGTATGTTTCGTGACTGTTTCCCAGACACTACCTCTAGCAAACAAAGCTGGGTTTAGAATTTGCAATTGGCAGGTCGAGTAGTTATTTGATCTGAGTAGTGGTCTGTTTTCCTGTTGTTTCTAGGGTGCCTCTGCCAATACTTTTCTAGTATTCCATAAGTCATTGTCTAAAGTTGTCCACAGGAAGGACTCCAGCCAGTTGTACTTGACCATTGATTTTCCAAGTGCTTATTTAGTCCATTCTAATGCTGTCACTTTGCAACGGGGGTTAAGAGAAATGTTTCAATCTGTAAGGTCCTTTACTCTCTGTAATAAGTAATATAATCCATAAATCGGTAAAAGGTCTGTTAAACGCCTCATGTGTTAATTATCTATAATTAATTAATTAATTTTCTATAATTTTCCATGCAGCTTTTTCATAGCAGCAACAGGTTCCTCTTGAAATAAATAATTTGCAGAACTTAAGAGCTGGAACTGAAATTGTGCTGTTTGGATTTAGAACTGGGATCTGACGGTTTAAAATGCTATGGGTTTGCCAGGTTTAAAATCCTGTCAGTGATGAGGCAAGATTGTAACAACTATCAAAGTCTAATTGATACCAGTGTGTATGCAGTATGTCAGATGGGGGGGGAGGCATTGGTTTGCATAGTTCTGTTTGAATTATAAAAGACAGACCACTAAACACAGTCTAAACTGGAAGGAGCAGCTTGTTCAGGGTAGAGAGATATTCGTTGGGGCTTTGGATATTGGTCTTTTTAACCCATCTCTATGTGCTGCATGTTAGCATTCATCCATTTTCTAACCAATTCACAGGGATTGCGGTGGCGGGGGCATATCCCAGCAAGCAATGGGATCAAGGCGAGGCGCACACTCACTCCAGGGCCAGTTTTCCCAGAAGTCAATTAACCTACCAGTATGTCTTTGAACTATGGGAGGAAACCTAAGTACCTGGAGAAAACCCAGGGGGAGAAATACAAACTCCCTGCAGATACTGTAGCACCCAAGGAATTGAACCAAGGGCCCCCAGCACTGTGAGATAGCAATGCTAACCTGCGCCACTATGCCTCCTACAGTATATGTTTGCATATGTTTTGAAAATGCATTATAATTGACGTATTCACAATTTAGAGATAATCTAAGTTAGTGGTAGAAGAAATGAAGCAGAGTTTCAGAGAAGCTTTGCCTTAACATAAAACTTTTATATCTACCAGAAATGCCTAAACAGAAATTTAACTTAGGAACTCAAGCAAGGTTTCAAATGAAAGGAGGCCATCTGGATCATCTAACTCATTTCGGTAGTTAGTAGCTAATTGATACAAGTATCTAGCGGTTTCTTTAAAACCAAGCTGTCGACTTCAACGCGAGTAGCTTGTTCCATTCACCCTCAAGTCAAAGGATGTCCTGTTTTCTGTCTAAAATGCATTTCCACATAGTTTCCACTTTTGTCCCCTGGTTCATATTTCATTGTTCTGAAGATGCCCACTGCATTAACTGTGAAGAGACCAGATAAGTCCTTAAAGGCATTAACTTTTGTCTTGTCTTCAACAGAAAGAGTTCAGTTATGCTTTAAGTCATTTGTTTCTATTTAATGCACAGTATTGCTACTGTAGTTGCATCTAATTATTTTTGTTTCATTGTACTGCCTGGAAAGTGTGGGGGGTGGGTGTACTGCTTTTTTAGAAGCAGATCTGGGGGCACAGATGACTGACCTTCAGATGAATCTCACCTGGGTTGGCATTTGTAGAGCAGCTTGTGTAGGGTTTTTGCTTTCCGTTCTTTCGATTTTTATACTGTTAAAATCCATATACTGTAACAGCTTTTACTAACAGTAAAAAGCTGCTCACCTGATCAATCCACAGGCAAGATAAGTACGTTGACAGGGAGGAAAATAAACTCATGAACTGCTTTAGTTGGTACAGTATTTGAATGCAAGGACTAGATGGACTTTTTTGTCTTTCAGATTTGTGGAATACTTTTTTGTTTTTTTTAACGGGAACAAAACTACAGTGTTTTGCAGACTTGGTTTGGATTGGCGTTGGTGGGCATAACTAGACTTGGAGTGTCAAAAGCCACTCCGATGTTCAGTTTGGTAGTTAGTGTCTTCATTTTATTCCAGCTCTTTCTATATGATATTCTTCATTACTGTTGCCGAGTCCTCATGTGCTGTTGTTCCCTTGAGCAACATGAGTCAGTCAGATGGTAATGTTTCCTGCTGTGTAAAGAATATAAATAGAAGTTGATCTGGATAAAAACACTGGCCACATTCATTATTGGTGGGCTCTTGATAAGTATAGTGTGAGCTACTGTATCATTAAGATTATTTCCAGTTGTTGCTTTCAGTCCTTCTGCCTCAATTTAATGTTTGTGGGGAAAGCAACTTCTCTGATCTTCAGTATGTTTAAGGGATGCTCGCCTACAGTTTTATGGTTCTGAATTACGAATGAGAATTATATTTTTAAACCTTGCATTTTATTTTGGAAATATTATTTCCACCACTGGAAGTGGTGTGTACTGTACCCTTCTGCAATCCTGCCAATGAAATGAGAAGCTGATTATTTATGGAGACAGGACCTAAGGGAAGACATTTCTTGTTTTTTGTTTCAGCCATTTTTTCCACAAATCCTGTATTGAGCCCTGGCTGCTGGAGCACAGAACCTGTCCCATGTGTAAATGTGACATCCTGAAGGCCTTGGGAGTTGAGGTGGGTTTTAGATCACTGTAAGACTCTTTCTTGAAGGAGGCCAGCCTCTGATGAATTAAGTTTTTTTTTTTCCAGTGAAGACAGTAGGTAGATTTTAAACAGAATTATTTTGAAACAAAGTTGTTGTGGAGTATTTGAACTCATCGTAAAGGACACCTGTGAAGTGGACCTAAGTTACCTATGAATCCTACCTTTTAGAAATCCTTGTTTTTTCACTGTTTTAATCATTCCAGTTTCTCTCATTTGTCACCACTGTCGGTAATGTGAAAATCTTTCTGTAAGATCGCTTTCAAAGGTCTTGCTTCCTCTTCAGCTTGAATTTGCTTTTCTAGAATAAACAGCTAGGGTCAAAGTTTTCCATTTGCGCAAGGCTAATAAAATGATAAAGGAGCAGAACAGGTGATAGAGCAACTTACTATTGAAGTCAATATAAAAACGAAGATTTATTAAAAATTAGTTTTCTAGGCAAATCTGCACTTAATATTTAGCTATTAAAAACACGATCTCTGGAAATTAAAATCTCAAACTTCCTTCATCGCATTTATATGGTCAGCTTCTATACAACCTAAGTCAGACTTGGGTTCAATTGTTTTTATATGCCCTTCAAATTCATTTATGATTATATTCCCTCCACTACTGAATGCTATCCAGTCAATCATGCCTGTTCATGTTCTCAACCAGTTCAAAATGGTTACCTTTCAAAGTTAAGAAGATAATGAAAAAGTTCATATGATATGATTGGACGGTGTTTGGCAGAGGTGATTAACATCATTGTGATGACCTGGATTTAATACTTTTAAGGTTTGCATTTTAAATTTTCAAATGCATTTGAACTCAAGATTGGTAATCCATGTAATTTATATTTCACTGGGACAAAGGAAAATGGATCTTCCATTTATGTCAGATATTTGTCTAGCAGAATACTTTAAGTGTCGGATCTCTTAGAGAACATGAACATGTACAGTTTGTGATTGTTTTTTTTTAATCCTCTGGCCTTTCTTTGAGAATCTGTGATGCATACTATATTATCCGTAGCTGAACTGAATCTCTTCAGTTGTTGACAAAGCAGACTGCAAGGGTACTTGATACAGGTATTTTAAATCCTGAGAGCTATTTTTAAAGCTTACCTAGAGGATTGCTCCGAGGCCAGCTGTGAAACAGTGGCCCAAGGAGACAAGTAAAAATGGGTAGCATATTCAGGTCAGGAAGCACTTCTTTATGCAGAAGTCCATGGGAGTCTAAGGCAAACTGCCCGGCCATTTTGGTAATGCAGATTCCTGAGGATCCTTCAAGACTCCTTTGGACAAAATGATTGAATCAGAAAGCTCCTAGCAAACAATGAGCAAGATGGGCCAAACATGGGCCTCTCATTTTTAGATGTTATGGTCTTGGTTGTAAAGCCCTCAGGTTGTTTGGTAATCAGTCTCTCAGTAATTTTGCATTTGTTGGTCATCATTATTCTAATCTCTGAAACTAAAAAGGTAAGGGATTTAGTACAGTCTACTGCAAGTGAACTCCTCCGCTGTGCCTCTTCTGTGCCTTTGCAGCCTGACATTGAAGAGCCTAGTATTATGGTACCTACTGCCCCAGAGTTCAGGAATTTTACCCGTGGTACCCCAGAAATGACCGAGGAAGAGCCCCGAAGTGAGACCGCGTCCTTGGGTTATGCTTCAGTACAAGATACAGAAGAACATGCGGAAGCGACGCACAACCCTGAACTTGAAAGTAAGCGTTTTGATTAAATCTTTACAAAGCACGAGCACATGAGTACCTGGCCTGCTTTATTTGGCAAGCCTAGTGAAAAGCTCTTAAACAAAAAATCTTAAACAGCTCTTCTATTTTGAAATTACAGGTCTTTTTACTGACAGCCCCTGTTGCTTGACTTGTCAAATGCTAAACCTGCCACAAGTATATTTAGAATATGGAAGTTCTTTTTTCAAGCATACTGATAGAAACTTCAGACCAGAAACAAATTCCAAAATGCCTGTTTAAACAATTGTTTTACTAGCATAACCCAGATGCCTTGGATATGACGAATCACCATGTTATCATATTTGTGGCTTAAACTGATAAGTAGTGTCCATTCAATATTTGCTCCCTAAAGTTTAAAGACATTAAGATTTCTTGATTCTGTTCAAGCTGTGGGAGTCTCACTTCCTTCTTAAAGTGAATCTGATATACTGCTGTACTTCACAGATAACTTTCTGTTACACTTTCAACAAAAGTTACAAGGGTGATTTATCTGGCATACTGTGTTTGTCTGTGGAACTTCTTTACAAAATCTCTACAAGAAGGCCCAAGAGTTAAATGTAGTGACAGTATAATAACTACTGTATTTATCGCCGATATGATCATTTTAGTTTCCAGTCCATTGCCTTTTGCTCCTACTGTCGCAGAATTGTGGAATAGTGCCACTGTCATGACTGGTTAAATGAGGAACAAGGCCAGAAATATTCTGTTCTCTCAACATGGTAAGAGGTTCTAGGAGGGAGTGAAAATATTTTATTCATTTTTCCATTGTTAAAGCTTTATAGCTTACCCTACCAAAGAGGTAGGGACGCAGGTACAATGGTGTATGTTGAAAATCTCAATATTCTGAATGGGAAAGATCAGCCAGCCATTTCTTCTCCAAAATAATGTTAGAACACATTCACAGTGGCATCCCAGTGAATGCACAATGACCCATGGGTGTTTACAAGATCTAAGGGCTTTCTGGTGGTGTCTTCCATTGCTGATTAATGCTGGTTCTCATTTGCTTCAGTTGACTGCCAGAATGAGGAGACTCCTCAAGACAGAGCAGTCAGGGTGAACGTCCAGCCACAATATGACAACCTTGGCTTTGAAGGCGATGAGAGCAACCTTCGTGTGGCCAAGACATAATGCCGATGAATGCAAAAGAAGGAGGATCGGGAACTGATGGGATTAATGCCACAATCGCATCGCATCACTTCACATAAATTTCCATGTTGATAAATCAAAACTGGAGATTCAGCTGCATTAAAAACAAATACAACCAATACTATAATATTGAAATTCCTAAGTGTTTCTGCCTATGCATTTTTAAGATCCTTGACTTACTCACTTTCCCTATGTATAACCTCTTTTTTATTGTATATTAAGAAAATACTTCTCCATTACTTTCAACTGAATGTAGCACAGCACCACACTGATTTGATTTTTAGGATTTGATTTAATTGCAGAAAAAGCCAGTAGTCCTCTAATTACCCATTGGGAGGGGAAAAATAAATATCTTGTAATCAAATCAAAAACTTAAGTTACATGTATTTTTAAGTTAATGAATAAAGTTTTCCATCAGTTACATAAAGATGCAGGTGGCTAACCTGAAGCTGTTGACATAGCTTAGAAAATCTGGTCTGTGGTTTTGATAGCCACAGCTATCTTGATACTTTTATAGCATCTGCATTTTCAGACCTTTTGTTATCCCAAGTGTGGTTTGAATGATTTGATTTCTTAAAAATTCATTTTTTTCATGTGTACTAAACCTGAAACCCTAGTAGACTTCATTTTAAAGCACAGTTCAGTATATAGGGAAAATGCTGTATTTACAGTATGACATGGAGGGTTTCTTTGTTTTATGTGCTGCAAAACAGATTTTGTGTGCAACTGTCCTTTGAGTTATCGGTATATTGTAATATTTTGAATTTTCCTATTATACCTGGAAGCTGCCATGCATGTATTTCATGACTGGAAGTATCGGGTTGTAGTTGTACCTTTCATGTTGAGTGGACTTGAGATGGGCACGAGAGTAGATAGAAACTAGTGAAATGCTTCCACCTACTGGAGTTCCTTTGCAATTTCTTATGTAAGCCTTGTGCCACTCCAACCCTCTTCTGTCTCCAGAATGAGTGACACATTTTTTAAACTATCAAAACCTTTTCAGAGGATCATCTATTTTTATATAATGATCTCCGTTATTTTTAAATACAATTTCAATTTTTTTTAAGTTGGATCAGTCCCTACACTTCTGCATGGGTTGTATTCTTAAATATGTCTCCACCAGTACATGAAATGTTTATACAGGGTGTTTAATAATGTGCAAATCTTAAATGAAGTTTTTTTTTTGTCTGACTTCCAGAGCAAGAGTCTTTCAAAGTAATGCGGACCTCACTCTTTCTCCACTAAACTGCTATGAAGACATGGGTACCTAAAGCTATTTAATGCATAATATTGTAACGTAAAACGTTTGAATGATTTCACTGAGTATTTGCACACCCAGATTGCATGCACTTTATTTACTTTGCTAATGATTTTATTGTGCTGTCATGACTTTCATCAAATATATTTTTTAAAAACTGTGACTTGTCTTAACACTGAACTATTAGGTCCACTCTTAAGTAATATTTCTTCAAAGTGTTTTTTTTAAATTACATAAGGGACAAATAGTATTGGTTCTGTTATTTTCTTAACTTCAGTGTGGGAAAATTAATAACTGGTGTACATATGATTAAAATTTATATTGAAATTGTAAATAAAATTGTTATTGTACTATTCCATGGTGTTTTTATTGGTCAGTGTGCATGTTGGGGAACTGTGGAGAGCGTTGCCTGATATAATTAATTCTGGAACTTTTTAATGACTTTGGGTTGACTGAATAGAAGACTTAGACCAAACAGAAGATCACATCTTCCACCTGGACAAAAAGATGTTCCAAACCCAGTACTTTAATATACAATATTATTAATATTATCATGTTCAAATTCTATAATGCTCATATGCTTTCATTGAGTGTTCAGTCAGTGGATATAAACTTTAGTTTAATGTGTGCTTACGGCAGGTGTGGACAAACTCCACCCTTTTTTTCTTTCTCTAAATCTTCGGTAATCATTAATTGAAAGGTAATGAATGGGAATGTAGAATTGTGATTGTTTAGGGCTTGAGAAACCCCCAGCTGTTTTGGTACTTAAGCCATTGACTCTTGTTTGTCAGGCTCAAATTCTGTTTAATCTGTATAATTTATCTAAAAGTGGATTAGAGCATGCATTCTTCTTGCCCAGTAGGATGCTGTTTGTGTTGTGGTCAAGCTAATTATTCACAAAGGATGTTTAATGCCAAGAAGGTAATGATACAAAAGGCTTCTGCTATCAATTCATGTTTTTGGATAGTGGATAGCCATTGTTAGTGTAAGACATTTACAGTACATGGACATAAACAGTTTTCTTAGAAATGAATGACCTCAAAACTGAGAGACCTAACATCAAGGCTTCTCTGGTTGGATCTTAATGTTCTTTAAGCCTAATATCCAAAACGCTGAACTTTCAACTAGATGTTGGGTAAGATACAAGATCGCTGGCACAATAATCTTTGAGGAATGATGAGCTTTTTCTGTAAAACAAAATTATTGGCAATGGTCTAACCAAAATTTCACGTGGATGGTTTTAAGGATTCTTCTTAATCAAAATTTGAGAGGAATGCCAATATCTACTTTTTAAACTTATATATTGTCCATATCAACATCTGGGTGTTTTATTTTGGGTTTTTTTTTTTGAAGGAAGAAAAAGCACATTTTGAAATTTTAACCTTTATTGGTGTATCTGTAAAATACTGAAGGTTACATATTAAAGTCTGCACTATATTAACAGCTCAGTATGTTACACATTAAGTAAGTTTTTAGTTCAAACCATTTGGACAAATTCGTTTGGATAAACAGTTTACGGCCTAGGTGACTGAACTAATCTATCTGGCAGTTCTTCAAGCTAGAGCATGTTAAGAAAATTGATTTGTTCGTAGCATTTTGCTGTCTGCCTAAGAGTAACACGGTAACGCGTCTCACTCCTTCTCCTCATCGGTCCCGAGTTCGATTTCGGCCTGAGGTACTTTCTGTATGCAGTTTGCATGCTCTCTGTGTTTTGAATTCGGATTTCCTCCCCTTACAAGCACAGAGGCTAAACCACCCCGTTTAGTGCAGTGGTGTAGTCCCGCCTTGTGCCCCTTGTTTTCGAGATAGGCTCCGGCTTCCCGCGACATCTACCGGCAATGAGATTTTCTGTCAATTGATGGGTGGGTGCTGCCTGTTTGCTCAACTGCCTCAAAATTATTTTCAAACTTTCCTTTACCCTTGTATTATGCTTAAATACAGAATTAAAGCTTTTGTGGCATTTCTTTTCAAAGGACGGGATTATAGATCAGGAAAACTGCAGAACCTTCTCAAACGGCATAATTTTTAAACATCAGAACACCCTTCTAGTCCAAAACAATGTTTAACTTGTTTCATTATATTTCAAAATGTTTCGTTATAATTGATCATTTTTGCAACTAATGAGGACTTCTCCTAAGTTATGTCTTCATTTTTCCCTCAGATGTTAAGACTTTTGTTGTTTTAAAGTGAAAAAAAATAATATATGGCTCTATTTCTGTTCCCTTGTTTGCCATTATGGAAGAGAAATAGCAACCCTGCAACTGTTTAAAAGTTTACTAAGACGTTTAATAAAAACTAGAGAGTTTAAATAGATTTTTTTATTAGAAAAAGCAATAACGATTCATTACTTTGGAGGCATTTGTCGAGTGTCGATTTCCCCCCTCCCGTCCTCTTGTTGGAAAACCAAAATATGGTCACCCTCCTGTTACTGTAGCTTTACTATTTGCTTGGAAATAAAACTTTCAAATATTAAAAAATATTGCTTTGCGTGGTATTATTCCTGCGATATGTAGCCTCACACCTGCAAGCAATTTGCTGTCAGCACTATGAACTCAATATTACCAACGTCACATGTAAATCATTAATGAAGTATTTTCTTGCTGAATAAGCATTCAACTGAATGAAGTACCTAGTTTTCGGCCGAAAGTATGGGATTGTGGGAAATGAAGTCCGTGGCATGTGCAATGTGATGTCTTCCTATAGAAATTAACCAGTCCGTGAAACTACTATCCCAGAAACGCCTAGCGCCGTTGACTTTGGCAGGCTTGCTGCCTACGTGGGAAATGATTCAACTGCAAACAGAAACAATTATGGGGAGTAGGTGTTTCTGGCGATGAATCCCTTGTCGTGCGACTCTGAAACAGCGGAGTTACAAAATGTGGCTAAAACCTGAAGAAGTGTTGTTGAAGAATGCCCTAAAGCTCTGGGTCACAGAGAAGTCAAATGATTATTTCATCTTGCAGAGAAGGCGAGGATATGGAGAGGGAGGAGGTGGCTTAACAGGTACAGAACTAGCATTGCACTGTAATTTACCGTAACAATAAGAATTTGCACCACTAACGCGTGTCAGCAACCTATTTTTTTTTTGTTTAAATATGGTTTATACAGCAGCTGCACGGTGTTACGTACTGCGGAACATTTTTTTTCTCTAAATGTAACTTTACAATTTCATTAAGTGACCAAACTGCACGTTGCAGTGTCCTTAGGAGAAATATAATTTAATTATTATTTAATTGATCAATGTCGTTATGTTTTCATCGTTGCTGTTGTTCCCCTTTTTTGCGTAGTGATGAACTTTTCATTCCTAGAGTTCATGTCCGCAAATCACCATTCTAGAGAAAGGACGAATACCGCATCACTCTTTCAATCCAGTATGCTGTTTTGGTGTCACGATCTCTGTGATTATGCAGAATATTATCGAAACAGAGACTGGCATGATAGGTCCTATTCTTTAGCGAATCTTTTGTTTTCTGCTGCTACAGCCCCAGATGTTGAGATAATAAAACAATCGGCACGCTGTCAGTGTCATAGACCCAGATGTGTTTACGGCTCTGAATTTCGAAGATGTTTTTTTTTATAAGTGTGTTTTTGGGTGGAGCCTTAAAAGTAGTGTAGTTCAAAATATTCTTCCTGTCAGACGGTATGCTAGAATACATAATACTGCAGCTATTAATGTCTTAAACAAGGTATGGACAGCAGTAATTTTTACTCAAGTAAAATTAAATACTTGTGCATGCCTCCTATTGCCACCTTTTGTGTTTTTTTTTGGTGATCAATTTTTATTATGTGCACAGCATGTGTGAAAAATTGCTTTTGCATTATGTACCTTCGCTACAATAGACATCATTAACCTTGAAAACAATTCTTGTCCATACACTACGCATCGGGAGTGTATAGACATTAACATAATAGAGGACAGCTACTTACTGAAGACTATGGAGACTATAGTACTGTACCTTACATACTATATCATTGTTAGTGTGACCTCGCTGACATAACAGATTGGCCAAGTGACAAGGTCAGTAAAAGCCATTCACAAATCAGTACCAAGCACACTACCAGATAAATAATACTTCAGTCTGGTGTAGTATATACATGGACAGAACACATTATGAAAGCAGTGGTTTATACCTAGTTGTGAATGTTCTTGATCTTGTAATGTACAGTATGGTTTGCTGATTATTTGTTGCTGTTGAGATTTGACATGGGAAGTCCAAAGTGTTTCTAAAATGGATTTTCACATTTTAATGAAGTAAATAAGGTGGGTGAGAATGGACAGCTGTAGGCTTTTCAGTTACTAAAGCTTAATCAGTGGGCTTACAGTCTTCCCCTTTCTTTGATGAAGGCAACCACATTTAATGCCTTTAAATTTGCTTCAGATTTTAGATCCTTAAATTGTCAGTCTCTGAAGTTAATCGGCAGATGTGTAATTGCACAAACACTGACCTTTGCTTCATTTGTTTCCGTTGTTTTCTCTTGAGAATTTATTTTTGCTTTGAAAGATTTAAAAATTGTGTGGAAGGCAAATGAGCTTGACTCAATGGACAATGCAAAACACATCCAAGCAAACGCCCAGTGGAGCTCTTTTTTTTTTGTGGTGGTATCTGCGATGTGGCAGGTTGGCCTATTGGCTCACAGCTTTTGATTCCTGGGCCCAAGTCAAGACTTGAGTGCCTTATGTGTGGAGTTTGCATGTTCACCTCATGTCTTTGTGTTTTTTTCTGGGTACTGTCCAGTCCACCTCCTAAAGACATGCTGTTTAGGTCAATTAAAGTATCTAAATTGCCCGTGTATATTTGTACTGTATGTACAGTATGTGTATCTGTGCCTTTTGATGGACTGCTGCTCCACTTTGTGTTCTATGATTCTGGAATAGGCTCTGGACTGCTGTGAATCTTACTTGCAAAAACCAGCTATATGCTAATGTTTGGAATAGGACAGAGTAGGTGATGAACAGTATTTTTGGATTGTGAAAACACACATATTTCAATCAATAACAATGAATCACCTTTAATATCGAGATTCATAATTAGGAAACTAAATAGAAAGAAGAACATTCCTGCTCATATCTACACCTATTAAAAGCTTTGGGGAAATTAGAAGTCACTAATTACCTTTGTTAAAATCTTCTTTCATGAGCGATAAAACCATCAGTAAGGAAGACAGAAGCTTCCTGTGGTTGTAAATGTCACTGCAGAAGTAGAGTATTAATTAATTTCTGTAAAGAAATGTAACGCAATTGACAGGTTTTGACTGCACAATATGTGTTATGAATTCCACTAGATGAAGTAATTATATAGAATAAATTGTTAAAAAGAGCACTATTCCAAATAATGTGTTTCTGTTTTTCAAAGACAAGTATTTTTAGAAATGATCAATGAAAGTGGATGTGTAATTTCACTTCAGCATACTGTATGTTGATGCTGCTTTTTGTGTTAATTATTGGATTGTATTAAAGTACAGTACAGTATATCTCAAATGCTTGATTAGCACCCATAGCATTTAAGGCTGGTGCCTGACATAAGTAGTATAAATACATAAGGAAGAAAGTACAGAAATGATTACAGGCAAAAGGCTCCTATTTATTTATTCTCTTTGTGTAAGATAAGAAACATTAAAGGCAAAGCAGAGACAATGCTGTCTTTCCAGTGACATTTCAAAAAGTCTTCTACTTAAAAAAATAAATATAATGAATTAGAAACATTTGTGTGTGCAGTTTTTGTTTGCTTTTGGTTATTTTTGATAGTTAAAACAGTTTAAAAGGTGGCATTGAAGACCTTATTGCTTGCTATTTGGATAAAAGCTGATGACTTAGTTACACAACTATTTTAAACAGCTTGAAATTAGCTGTTATAAGTACTGTTTTGTGTGGATTTTATTTTGCAGACAACCATCTTGGCTGATTTTCACCAAATGAAAATGTTGACTTTGAGTACAATGAAAGGGGAGCTTTCAGAAAGGTCACTGATTCAGAGGCATATTGAACTGTCATTACAGCTTATTAGCAAGTAATGTCCTGAAGTGGGCTGTACGTTCAGTGACGTATCCTTTTGAGCTAAGGAGTCTGGGATGAGCACTTCGCTGCCCACTCTCTAGTGAAGTGCCTCTTTTGAAAGTCATTCCATGTTCAAGGATCTGCACTGCAAACTTTGCATAGACACATTAAAGCTGCTCAATTTACACATGAGAGACAGAAGACGCCTGTCAGAAGTCTAAAAAATATAATAAATAATAACTTAATAATATATCATCAATGTATTCTGTTCTGTTAAAAAAAAGGAGTAGAAGCCTATCAATAGTTAGTAAAGCCCAAAGTAGCTCTTTACAGTATGTTACCACTGCATGCCATAGAGCAGTGGTTCCTAATTCTGGTCCTTGGGTCCCACACACCTTACAGTTTTCATTCCATCCCACCTTTGTTACAAAATCGAACCCTTAACTTAATCTAACAAGTTACTCTAATTGAAGTTGCATTTTGTTTCTAGTCACAGGTTTGCGGTTTTATTTCACTTACCAGATACAACAGTTAAAGTTCCAATATTTTTAAGAGCTGGGGGCAAACAGTTCATTTTAATCTTATTATTAAGTCAATGCAGGTATGGGGATCACCAGGACCAGGGTGAGCAACTACTGCTATAGGGCTTGACTACCTTATCAGATATGAGTTTTTTTTTAAGTGTGGCAACTATTCTATGAGAAACCCAAAGCTACTGGAAAAATAATTTGGTGTATGTACAGTGCCTTGCAAAAGTATTCATAGCCTTTCTTGGTGTCTCATTGTTGCAGTAAATGTTGGCAAAAACTACAGAGAAAAAATGAAATATGTTGATTGCTTATTCAGACCTGTGAACTCTGAAGTTTTTGGTGGAAGCACCTTTGGTAGCAAATGTGACTATACGTTTTTGGGGTAAGTTGCTCCCACTTTGCACGCTGATACAGTATTTGCCCATTCAAGCTTAGGGATCATTTATGGACAGCAGTTTTCAAATCTTTCTGCAGATTCTTAATAAGAGTAAAGTCGGGACTTTGATTGGGCTACACAAGGAGTTCACTTTCTTGTTCATAAGCCACTCAAGTGTAGCTTTGGATCATCATGTTGAAAGGTGAATATTCACCCCAGTTTTAAGTCTTTAGCAGACTTGGATGGATTTTCCTCTAGACTTTTCCAGTCCTTTGCTCCTTCCATTTTTTCTTCAATCCTAACAAGCTTTCCAGTCCCTTTCCTTCCCCTTAGCATGAGGATGTTCCTTTTCCTGTTCACAGTTTTCCACCTTACCTGGTGGCTCATTTTGGAGGAACACCCCGGCCTGGGCAGTGTCTGTGTGCGACGATGCACCTTCCATTTCTTGAGACTGTGCTCACAGGGCTATTCAAAGACTTTGATGTTGTTTTGTACCCTTCTTCTTTGTGTGAATTTTCCTTAGTCTTCATGATTGACTGCACTGGAAATTCAGTGCCTGACTGAGGAACCTCACAGAGACAAGTGTTTTTTATTATGAAATCACGAGAACCACTGTTATTGCCCATGGAAGCCAATCAAACTATTTGCATGGCTCATTAAGGTAATTGCACCAGAATTAATCTAGGTTATCCACAGAAAAGGATTTGAATACTGATGCAATCATGCCATTTTTCATTCATATTACTCATCTACTTACATCTTCTTTTTTGTTTTATGCTTTGAATGTGAGGAGCAGGTTGTGCATATAACACACATTAATTGCTACTTCAGAGGGTCATGACTGCCAGCATTAAAACAACAACATGTGAACTGTGTGCTAGAATCTGAGTACTTTTGCAAGTCACTGCACCCGTGCCATACCAATCTCTATTACAGCTTTTCTAGATAATATGCTTATGCAAATACGTTCACAGAACGCATTTCTGAGTATCACGTAGTTCTGTGTAAGGTGACCTCGAATTAATTTTCTACATAAACTGCTGTTTCATGTTGCCTCAATACCACAAAATGTCCTGCCAATACTTGGATACAACTGTTCCAAGCAGCAAAATAGCACAATGCAGGTTTGTTTCCTCTTTGACACTGCTGCTTCCAAAACTTGTGACCTGTATATTAATAATCTCATATTGACAGGTTTAGAAGGGAGGAGAAGGGTGTGATAAGAGGAAGCAGACCTGTATTTGTACATGACAATGAGCTGCCTTATAACCTTGAATTCCCCTGTTGTGCTTCTGTTGTCAGCAGTGCAGAGTAGTGTTACATACTGCAGAGTAACCTTTTTTTCCCCTTCTCTGTGAAAACTGACACAGGTCTCCTTGTGGGAACACTAGACACCGTCATGGACTCCACAGCTAAAGTTGCACCATTCCGTATACTCCACCAGACGCCAGACTCCCAGGTTTACTGGTCAATAGCATGTGGTGAGAACAAACCCATCAGAACTTCATTTGTTTAAAACTAGAACAACAGTATTTCTGTGTAGGAATGCCCTTAAATCATGTTTAACGGAGTAAAATAGTTTCGTTTGTTAACATTACGGTAAGGTTTGAAGTCTTTAAAGTAAAATCAATATTAGGAAACCATTGCTTTACTTTGTATCCCAGCAGTAATACGCAGTGTTATACAGCATGGTTATGAAACTCTACATCTGTTTTGTCTTTTGATGTGAATAAATTATTTTGATGAGCACAAAGAATGGAATATTTAGATGTAGTTATTGTAATTGTATTGTACTGTGCAGTGAAAGCAGAGAAACAGATGGGTTAAAATAGTTAATATGGACAGGTGAAATGTCTCCAGATGAAAGATGAGGTTTTGCAATAAGTGTCTGCAAAAACAACTTGTGTAACATGTAATTTCCTATTTAATTCATTTTGAATATACATGAGGTCAGCCGATATTCATAAGCTATTCCACAGTGATCATATTATTTTTTGTTAAACATAAGCTAAGTATGAACAGTTACTTTTTATAAAGTACATGTATTACCACAGCAACTACAGGGCCTTATTTTAAGTAGTTCAGGTGGGTAGCTGTGTCAGCATGCATAGGCTGCAAAGGAACAAGTAATAGGTTTATTCCATGCTGAAAAGAGAAGAAAGAAAACACAATGTTTCGGCTGTGGATTCTTCTTCGGGTGTGGCATATGACTCCAAAGCCAAAACGTTGTGTTTCTTCTCTTTTCAGCATGGAATAGACCTATTACTTGTTCCTTATTTTATATAGCTTTCCATCTGAAGGAGGTTTGCTGTACTTTTGTCATTCTTTTTTTCCTAATTTTCTATACTACAGTGTTAAAACTATGAGGGTGCTATTTTGTAAGCTGGCCATGTTATGTTTTTGGAAAATGAGTATAGAAATCTGAGCTATTGATCCACTGCCATGACTTACTGCATTTGGTAAGAAACTCATTTAACCGGAGGCAGAAGTTTCATCACTGCTTTTCTGATAGCCCCTTTGCCCCCAGTAAATACACTGGTTCTTTGACAAATTGAGTTGCTGTGCTGTGTCAGCCTTTCAAAATCTCCTTGTCTTTGGCCCCTGTTCTAAAGTAAATACTGTAGCATGCTCCTGAGGGTACCTTAAGGCAGTGATGTAAATTATTGTTTCAAAAGGTGTCTCAGGCATCTCATGCTACTGTAATAACCTCAGGGGAAACCATAAGGTCAACTAGTGGTATTAACCTAAAAGTGCGCTTTAACCTACTTGTTTTTATTACTCATAACATTGCACTGAATCATTTTATATAATCCTAAAGCAAGGTGATCATTTCAAAGAGGGCACACAATTCAACATCTTTCTTGTGTTTGTGTTAGAGTGTGGAGAAAATAAACCCATTCAAAAGGATTAACATGAAATTCTAGCCTTCTCCTTCACTCAGGTGCCACCAGAGAGGAGATTGTCAAACACTGGAAGTGGCTGGAGCAGAATGTCATGAGGACGCTCTCGGTCTTTGATTCCAGCGAAGACATCACCAGCTTCGTCCAGGGAAAAATAAGAGTGGGTTTTGTTTTTGATTTAAGTATTTTAGATCTCAGTAGTAGATTAAATAATAGATACAAACACGAATAGAGCTTCTTTAGCTGAACTGCATCTTTTGACTTTTTTATTTTTATTTTCTTATTAAAATACGTTGCTTAATAATGAGTAGGTTAAATCTCTTCAAAGTATTTTTACTTGAATTTTTAATGAGGACCTCTTTATGCAGACTCTTTACAACATATCCTCATATGTCTGCTGAATTGTTAAAATAGTGTGTATGTATATGGTAATTGACTACACTGTGTGTAAACTCTGTGATGGATGGGCTGACGAACCAACGGATGGGCAGAGGGACGGATAATGGGAGAACCAATAGGCTGATGGATGATGGGCAGACCAATGGATGGGTGGAGGGACAGTTGATGGACGGACCTGCTGGTGAATCGATGGGCGGACCGATGGGCTAGATTGGAAGATCAATGGTTGCATAGATAGATGATTGAATGGATGGGCATTTGGTCTGCTGTCCGTCTTATTAGATGTGCAGTGTGCGCAAGGCTTCAGTCTGGTATGTTGTTTTTTTTTTAAAAGCGACTTCTGTTCATTTCACAGGGCTTGATAGCAGAGGAAGGAAAAAGCTCTCTTGTGAAAGAAGAAGATCCTGAGAAGTTCCGGGAAGCTCTGCTGCGTTTCGAGAAGTGGTTTGGCCTGCCGGAAAAAGAGAAGCTTGTTACCTATTATTCCTGCAGCTACTGGAGGGGGAGGGTGCCCTGTCAGGGCTGGCTCTATCTCAGCACCAACTTCCTTAGTTTCTACTCCTTTCTGCTTGGATCTGAGGGTGAGCAGAGAATGCAGTTCTACTTCACATTTCTTCTATGTGATCCTTTTCTTTAGTTGTATTTTCTTTAAATCTCACAAAATACACTTTTTTTATTGGGGTTATGATTGGTATCCAGATATGGTTTCTGTCTTCTTCTTATTTAGCAGGTGGCAATAATTTAGAATCAAGGAAAAACGTTAATAACACATTTTCTTTGGCAGTGAAGTTCATTATTTCATGGGATGAAATCTGGAAACTGGAGAAGACCTCCAATGTGATCCTGACTGAGAGTATTCATGTGTTTGCACGGGGGGAAGACCATTACTTCTCTATGTTCCTGCACCTCAATGAGACCTTCCTGCTGATGGAGCAGTTGGCCGATTATGCCATCAAGAGACTGTTTGACAAGGAAACCTTCGAAGGAGATCCTGCTCTTAGTGACCCTCTTCAGGTCACAAAGAGGTACAGAAATCGTGGCATTGACTCGTGTGCGAAGGAATGTCAGTTCAGTCAGTGAATAGGCCTTTTCTTGCATGTACCTGGAACCCAGCACTGCATACTGCCTCTGTGTTTTTTCTTGAAATGTAAGAAAGGGATGTTTTTCAGATTTAAATAATTAATAATACTGCTTTATAGTGTTTCAGATTTATTTTACTGAGGGTAATAAAATTAAACATTTGTATTTATTCATATTTTATATTTCAAATGCTCCTGATCGGAGCTTCATGCAAAGGCGTTTGAGTAGGGAGCTGCGTCACGTGCATAAGCTGCAAAGTTACAGGTACTGTAAAGGTTCATTCCATGCTAAAAAGTAAAGAAAAGAAACGCAACGTTTTGGCTGTGGAGCCTTATTCAGGTGTCAAAGTTCAGGTTCCTTTGAGAACCATTACACCACAGAACCAACATGGGACCATGACACCTGAAGAAGGCTCCACAGTCAAAAAGTTGTGTTTATGTTCTTTTCTTTCTTTTCAGCATGGAATGAACCTTTACCCGTTCCCTCGAAAAGTCATAGCACAATACTACGTATAGTATCTGAGGATTTATAGATCTTAGCTTTCTGTTTGCTACTCTGCTCACATGAGGTATTCTTGGTGACCAGCTTCATTTCTTCGATTTCATTCCTCCTTCACCCTCTTTCCCCCAGAGGCTTGGAGACGCGAGCCCGGAACGAGCAGTTCAGGGCTTTTTTCCGGCTGCCGCGAGAGGAGAACCTGCTGGAGGTCCACGAGAGTTTCCTGTGGGTTCCCTTTAGCCACTTCAACACCCTGGGCAAGATCTGTGTCTCCGAAAACTATCTCTGCTTTGCAAGCCAGGACGGCAGCCAGTGCTACGTCATCATCCCCGTACGAGAGGTAAGAAGCTGTTTTTTCGATGCCCTCCTGGACAGCACAAGATGTCTGGAATTTTTTTGTGCCTTTCTGACCATGATTTTATGGATATTTCCTTTGATTCAAAATACTCGGAGGTGCTGACAAAGTCAATGCAGAGAGCTTCTAAATGAACAGTGAATCGCCAACCAGACAACAGAAGTGGAAATGGTGTGAAATTGCTTTTAAAACTGAGAACAAGAGGCACTTGTGGGAGTATGGAATAAGCTTCTCAGTCATGTGGTTGAAGGCAAACATTCTTTGGTCTGCTTTAGGAAATAGCTAGATGAGATCAATAAGCAACTAATGACCAAACGGGCCTGATGTTCTCATTATTTTTTTAGCCCATGGAATGGCGTTTTACACTGTATTCTACAGCATAGGTTAGTCCATGTCCCTCGTTAAAGAACTGTAATTCTATAAAGGTTGGAGATTGATACAGTATATGAATGAAATACTGTACATATTAAGTCATAGAAATGAATGGTTAGATATTACTTTATCAAAAAATTAATTTTGACTTAATCTTTGTTAGTATGCTGTTATAGTTTTCCCATCCCTTGCTTTTTCCATAATGAGACCCTATCGGCTTGAGGTAAAAACTTGTGGAAATCTTCCCAAATACCGTCTGCTATGACTGTGATGAGACCAGAACTGTACTAAGCACATTTTCATGGGATTGGAAGGGATCTTTCCTGGTTTTAATGAGATATATCCTGGCAGGTTGTTGGAGTGGAGAAGTCAGACAGTGCGAACAAAGCATTGACTGTGTGTGTCAGGGGGAAAAGAGCTGTCCGCTTCTCGGAGGTCAGGGATTTTGAGCGTCTTGCCTATATAATCCGGATGAGGTGTGGGACAGCAGCCAGCCCCCAGCACAGCGGCACAAGAGAGGTATTGATCCGCTCGCTCATCCTTGCTTTCAGACAGGCCTGCCACTTGTACAGTATGATTACCAGTTGGATGCCCTTTTGAGGGCTTCCAGTCCTAAATCTGCACATACCTTCTACAGTCATGATTTCTCCTTTACAAAGAAAGGAAAAGTCAGGCTGCAAGGGTGAGTGCCAAGATAAATCAGAAAGCCCTTTCGCTTTCACTGTAGTTCAAAGATAATGAATTGTGTGTGGATTGACACTGATTCAACACAAAATCCATTTTAGGATCCCAACATACAAATCTTCTCACTGTATCATATATAATTACATTGATTAACAACCAATGTCTGATGGCTTGTGTAGCTCAACCAGCCTGTGCAGGCAGCAGCACTGTTAGGCTGTCTGAGTCACGCGATGATTAGCTGCTCTTCCTCCTAGTCCACAATTATTTGAACAGTTGCTTTGCCAAATTAGTAGTTTTTCCTTTTTCAAGCCAAACTCAAATGGCTGAGTTGTAATGGCATTTTAAAGGTTTTTCCCGTCATCTAGAAACATACTGTTTTTACTGAAGCAGTGAGTAGATGCATATTAATTTCCTTTAGCAACAGGTGCATGAGGGAATTCAGGCTGTCAAAGAAAGAGGAGACCCTGGTCCATCTCTTCATTAGTCATTAAATTCATGTGGATTTTGGCTTTGAGTTGGACTTGCATGCTTAAAAGTGTGCCAACATGACTATCCTTCTCCAACACTGAAATCTGAGAGTGGCAGCCATGCACAGTGAATCCTCTAAAGCTGGTAGATAAATCTTGTATTTAAAAAACGAAAGGAGTATTTAATCGTTTAATCATCTCCTGTGAATTGTATGTCTTGTAAATAGAAATAATGCTATTTAATTGTTAAACTAATGGCAGTGCTTTGGTCTGTGTTTTGTGGTTCTTAGAACATGATTATCTTCTGTTATTTTGCACTTGCAACACACCTTGAAATGCTCGCCACTAGTTAAGTGTATCATTAAAAATAGTGTTGTCACTGAGAGATCATGTAACAGTATATTAAAATCCAGAACAGAGGGTGCCTGTTAAAACTAATCTTGTATCTTGAGCTGAAATTAATTAATTTTAATGCCTTTTAGCAAAAAAAGATAAACCATCCGTTCTGTCTCAGTAGAGATTTGGGATATCTTTTATTGCTCCAGTGCTAATCTTTCTTAAAAATACAGATAATGTTAAGTGACAATGTGGATAATGTTAAGAATTTCAATTTATGTATATCATTTGAGATCAATTTTCATCCACCCACATACTCTCATGTCATATTCATCTACTGTCAAGATCTGTGTGAGAACATATCACTTATATTCCCTGATGGTGGAAAGGGATTTTGCCCAAAGGCTGAATGGAGCACCTTTCATACCTCAGCAGATCTCGGCTGAGGCCTGTCAGAGTCTCATTGAGCATTTTGAGGACAATCCTGAGGAGGTAGCTCTGATGGTGGGACAGAAAGGCACAAGCAAGACTGTTAGCACAGAGGCCCTGATGACGGTCTTCCATCCGCAAGATGCAGAAAACCTGGATCCCAAAATGGTATGCTAAAATAGGCTGATGGACCTGAAAGATCTATCCAAGTGTGATACACGGTAGATTTGCTGAGTAGAGCTCAATTCCTTGTTCTTGGGGAAAACAGCGATGGTTTTCTGTAATTACCCTGCATGCATTTCCCTGTAGCTTTCACCTTATGTTCTGTGACAGCTGGAGCAAGATTGTGCATGAGGCTTATCATTTTTTTATGCACAATACATGTTGGCTTTTGAAAATCACAACTTATTTTATTTAAGATGCAAAGGGTGCACACACAGCCTTGTGCCCAAATAAATTACTCTATGCCAGGTTATTTCAATGCCATATTAATGCACCCAAATTCTTTTGAATTTACTTCCATGAAATAATGCAGCAGGATAATGCCAGCTCTTTTTGTCTTGTGTCAGCTGTATTGTTCAGTTAGCAATGTTTTGCGCAGAAAGACCGGGCCTCCTGGAGTGCTAAAGTACTTTCAGATGACTGTGGCACCAAATTAATTTAACTGTCCCATAATCATATTACTTTCAAATCAGTGAGATTAGGACTTCCCTCTCAATTCTGCCTAGTGCATTCTATTTATTCTGTGTTATTGATTTTGAAATGATCTTGCTTTATAATCCCTACGACCTTTTTATACCCTTTAGTTTCCAGGAACAAACATAAGAAGACATTGATTCAAACCACTGAAAGACAAACCTAATCCAGTTACATTCATCAGCTACAGCATTGTAGTGATTTGTTATACCTGCAGTATTTTACAAATATTGAGAACTTCGTTTTGGTGATAAAATGACTGTTTTCAAATTAATTGGAAATTATTTGAAAAATGAAGACATTTTGGTGAATTGTATGTTATAAAATGTAAGGAGGTGGATTTCATAGCAGTTAAGGATTTTCCATAAGAAATATCTCAACGTCAACATTTTGCCTGTGGGTTACATAATAAGACCTCAGGGACCAGTGACACAAAAATAAATAATAATAATATTTGTAGGTACTCCTATATTATATTAGTTACAGATAACAATCAACTAATAAACTATAATTTCTTAGTAATAAAGGAAAAGATTAATCCCTTAGAAAATTGAAGTTATTTTACCTTACTGAATAGAACAAACAATAAAATCTGAAAGCTTTTTTTCTGGTTTACATTTCACAAAGCAGTTAAGTACATCTTAAGTGTTCTTTACTGGATAATGCTTGGGTACACAATACACAAAACAGCTGGAGATGTGAAGGTTAGTTGTATTATTTCATTGTCCCTTGTGTGACGACAGCAGGTGCAGTGCATGAGGAAGGTAGCAGTGTTGGGAAAGTGCTCAGTAGTACCCTCTAGTGCTCCAGGTTGTATTTACAAGAGGAACTGAAGTTCAGCTGCCCAGTGGAGCTAAACAAATACATAATAAATACTGTTTTTTTTTCTTGTCAGAATTTGCAAAAAATGTCTTCTAAGCTGACGGGTACTTTACGCTACTGATGTGTCTTGCTGCATCCTTCATTAATGTGTTAACAGCTTAAAGAGAAGATGAAGGAGCAGTCGTGGAACATTCACTTTGCAGAGTATGGTCGGGGAATGAGCATGTTCCGGACGAAGAAGACCCGTGACCTCATTGTCCGTGGTGTTCCTGAAGCCTTACGAGGAGAGCTGTGGCTGCTATTTTCAGGTGCTCGTTCTGGCTGAACAGATAAATCCCTCTAGAAACTAGCTGAATGACTGCCAGCAGCCATTTTGTTCCAGTATATCCATCTTCAAAGCCAGTATATGATCATAACAGCAAGTAGTTTAATCTCACTGCCACTGGGAGTTTATAAAACTGATACCTGTTCTATGGTCTTGGCTACCTAATGGAAAGTAAAAATAGACTTCTGGGGTTTATTTAAAATCTGACTTTGTGAAATGAAAGACGTTTCCAACCATGTAGGTTTCCTTTTCCATCTAAAAGCCCCAGGGCTTTTAAACAATTTTCCTTACAGTAGGTTTGAAGGAAATTCTTTACTCGTTAATGTAGCCAAATTAAGTGTAAAATGTAGTGAAAACTGAAATAGGATTCTTCAGTCAGAGATCTCTTCAAATCTCCCAGGTGCTGTCAATGATATGGCCACTCACCCTGGTTATTACACTGAGCTGGTAGACAAGTCTATGGGCACGTGCACCTTGGCCACCGATGAGATTGAGAGGGACCTGCACCGCTCTCTCCCTGAGCACCCCGCCTTTCAGAGCGACACGGGGATCTCCGCCCTGCGCAGGGTGCTCACGGCCTATGCCTACAGGAACCCCAAAATTGGATACTGTCAGGTAACCGCAACCCGTTCCACAACTGCTCCAAATTGAAGACTAGAGGTTTGCATTTTCTAAAGATATGTCATGAAGCGGCATTTTGTCAGGAGATGTTTCTTGTACATTTGTTTTTGTCTTTGATTCGTGAAGGCGATGAACATTCTCACATCAGTCCTGCTCCTGTATGCAAAAGAAGAGGAGGCCTTTTGGCTGCTGGTGGCAGTGTGCGAGAGGATGCTGCCAGACTATTTCAACCGCAGAATCATCGGTAAGTGGGCAGTTTCATTCCAGGGCTGTAAAGGTAAACTTACCATGTATTGCACTGGTTTATCTCCTTACTGCACTGTTCTTTTTTTCCAGTTTTAGAATCGGTTGTAATCTTTAGCCAGTGTGCTTTGTAACTTACTTTTTTTCTGTTGTGTGCTTGTGCACACATGCTTTGCTTACACTTGTTTTGCATATAGAAGATCCTTTTTATTTGCCTATAGAATAAACTGCTTAGCAAACTGAACCAGATTCCTAATAATTTGTGCACCACACAAGGGAATTGCAAAAATGTGTCTAAATAACTTGCAAAAAACCTACAGTATCCAGTACAGCTTTTACGATCTTAACTCCAAGGTTTTTTTTAAATCGTAAATGGCTTGGAAAGAGAGAAAAAAAGTATCTTCATTTTTTTTATCTCGTATTTCATTGCTATTTTGATTCCAAGGAGATGATTTAAAGAAGCCTCATCCCTCCATTGGAGACAAAGTAGGCAGACTTTACTGTTACCATGTTTGTCTGGCACTGCCAGACAGTTCTTCCTCTTGAGCTGATTGGTGTGCTGTGCTGTCAGTCACACGGTTCCACAAATGTGTGCGCCTGCAGGAGCCTTAGTGGATCAGGCTGTGTTTGAGGAGTTGATCAGGGAGCGCCTGTCCCAGCTGACTGAACACATGACAGACATGACCTTCTTCTCGTCTGTGTCGCTGTCCTGGTTCCTGACTCTGTTCATCAGCGTGCTACCCATCGAGAGCGCCGTGAATGTAGTGGACTGCTTCTTCTACGATGGCATCAAGGCCATCTTGCAGCTGGGGCTGGCTGTGCTGGACTACAACATGGACCGGCTGCTCACCTGCCGTGATGATGCTGAGGCTGTCACTGTTCTCAACAAGTAAGGCACTTATGGTTCCTTGATACTGCTTCCCTTCTCTGGACTTTTTGATAGTACTTGTTTGTTTTGTCAGCTCTGCTGTTATATACGCCAAATCAGTAAGGTGATTTTAGAAGGCAAGTGTACTTTTGACATTGTAGAAGATGAATCACAGTAGGTGTATACATAATGGTTAATGTTACATCATAGCATTACGTACTGTAGAGTAAAATGCCACAATACATAACTGTCATTTTATCTGCTACAATACATTTTCGACTAACTGCTTTTATTTTCGTATCTCTAATAAAATCTCGTTTTCAGGTTCTTTGACAATGTTGCCAACAAGGACAGCCCTTTGCCAGCTACTGTGCTGCAACAGGGCCCTGTAGGGAGCGATGGGAATAAGTCTCATCCTAAAGTGGATATCACTGACCTTATCAAAGAATCCTATGAGGTACTATACCGTTTTGATCAATTGGATTGTTTTCTGTAATGGCTGCCCTGGCTGTTTGGAAAGAGAATGGAGGCTAGCATTAAGTCCAGATGTTCCTAAAGATTTATAACAGAGTTTTAGAACTAAAATGAAAGCATGTAAACCTCATTGCAAAATAGCTCTAGCTTATTTTTCTTTTAATTGTACAATATAAGCTTTATATTAATCATCATTTTATTGTGAATGTTGTAGTTTTGTAGTCTTGTGTTTCAGTATTCATTCTAATTCACCTTTGTAGAGCCAAACGTGGTCGTCGTTGTTACACACTTCCATCAGGATACTATTTCCATGTATCTTTTTTTAATCTTTGTGAATGAGAGTCTTCATATCCCAAACCAGACTTATTTGTGTCATATTCTTCATAGCCAGACTATCAAAAAAAAAAAAACGTGTTAACAAGATGAGTGGCTTGAAATTGGGCAGGTTGGAGGAGTCTTCCTGCACTTCCTCATTCTCCTCTGTGTGCAGGATTCATAGTCACAAGCCGGGCCTGGAGTGGTGATTCTAAAACAGATGGATATAATGGAAAATAATTGGTGATTCTAAATTGATAAGACAAATCAATAAGGTAGTGCTAAAGCTGTCTATTGAATGAATGTATAGTTCAAAACTATCAACAGTGTGTTACAATGGAGCAGTCTGAATTAAACTGTGTACTTTCTGAATACGTATAAGTAATTTAATGCTGAATGCTTACAAAGAACACTGTAATCCTTAGAAATATGGTGGCATTCGATCTGAGGAAGTGGAGAGCATGAGGAGAGGAAACAAACTGTATGTGATCCAGACTTTAGAAGACACAACAAAACAAAATGTTGTAAGTAATATATGCTCCTGTTACCATTAAAATTCTTGAAATTTAAGAGCTATCTGGGAACAGTAGAATATTTAAGAATCTGAACAGGAATTCCAGATGTTTTCGCTTATATTCTGTCAGCTTGTAATAGCTTGCTGTTTCATATCTTTCTAAAAAATGATGAACATTTTGTATAGAGTTGGTTTGTCTATGTCCTCTGATGATTGAATACACTGTTTCCAAAAACTTCTGAAAATATAATGTAACTTATTTTTCAGTTAAGAGTTGTGTCTCAGGAGGTGAAGTTTAGTTCAACTGAACTGGAAGACCTTTACAATCTTTTCAAGGTATGAATAAAAGCCTTTCATGTCTTTTACTTGTAACGGCATTGTTATCTAGCCAGTTAATGAGAAATTTAAAATTAATGATGCCAGCAGAGTTTTGTAACAAGACAAGTAGATGGCGGTTATCTACCCTACCAACAATGCAAAACTGACATGCTGAATGCTAGAAACCTGAAAATCAGTAAGACTTTTATCAAATAAAACATAGTTACAGGTGAGGTTTTTAAATATTTTCTTATCAAAATTGAGTATCAGCTGGTTCACTGTGTGTTGGCTTTCCTTGGAGCTGTCCACGTGCTTTTAGGACAACAGGCAAGTGATTTGGCTTAGCCAGTTCCACAACGCTGGGTGAAAGACATGTGACTCTACAGATTAACATGTTATTTATCAGTTACTACACAAAAAACACAATCTTTCAGTTCCAATTCTTTCAAATTTTTCAGGTAACTCTTGGTTCTCCAGCGTTTCAAATAGGATGTCTGCACAAGCAAAAGCTTCTGTGATGTCAAACGTTTAGGGAATTTCATGCGTGTCTGCTTTCAAGTAGATCTTTGTAACAAGGATGTCACTGTGGTTTGTGAGATGGAGCTACAGTTTCAGCTTTAGCCTCTTTTGATGAAAACTAGAATCCATCCTTTTCAGGAATGATCCACAGTGAAGTTACAGGAAGTTCTGAAGAGCTTACTTCAATCTCTATGTAAAGCTCCTGGTGGATACTATTTTGTATGTTCAGTTGCCAATACACTTAACTTTCCATCACCTTGCCTTACTTTTGCCCTATATTACACTATGTGTACAGTATATTGCGCATAACACAATGATGTCAATGAAAGGATGACCACTTTCTCTCAATATCCATGATGATTAATATGATGTGTGATTGTGGAAGTTCTGGTTAAGGATTGTTTGTACAAAATACCTCATCTATGTTTTGAAACGGAAATACTTCAAAAAAGTAAAAGTGGTCCATGGTGTTTGGCCAATTTCTTGATTTCCATGCAGTTGGTCAAATCCTGAATTTCCTAGAGCCTTAAATCTGATTTTAGCGTGTGGTCTGTTTCATGTGTCACGGCTTTATACAGAGGCAGCATTTTCTGAGTTGTTACTGGACGATGAACAGCCCCATCCTCCTGCACCATGACCCCAGCCTGCCATATCTCGAGCAGTACCAGCTGAGTCACCACCAGTTCCGTGCCCTCTTCCTCCTTCTGAGTCCCTGGGCCCATTGTGCCAACCTGGATGCCCTTACTCTTTGGACGTTCCGCCTCCTAGATGAAAATCAAGATGGCCTTATCAACTTCAAAGAATTCTGCTGTGCCCTGGGTAACGGGAGTCCATTGACCTACATTCTTGAGTTCTCTAAACATAAGAAGGGCTGAATGGCACCCTCTTGTTTGTAACCATATTCGTATCTGACCCGTTTGGTACTTAGTAGTTAGTTGATCTAAGGCTTTCATTCAGCGGTTTCTTGAAAGAATCCAAGGTATCAGCCAGAACAACATGGCTGGCGTAGTTTCTACTTGTGGCCTCCGGTTCGTGTTTGACTCTTTATTCTAAAGAAATCAGCTATAAGAAATATTACTGGATATCATAACAAAAACATGTACAGTACTGCTATCAAGATAAAGTTCCAAAACTATTTTTTTGGTTGAAATGGCTAATAGACTTTGAGTAGCTTCAAGGCCACTGACAAACAAAAATCTGCTTTAAAGTAATGTGGGGAAGTTGAGATGTGTGGGTGGTCTAAATTAGTGAACTACAGATACACCATCACTATAGTAACAACAGCATCAGCACCCCGTTGTATGTCTATTTTGTGTTTACAGATGTTACATACAGCGGAACATTTACGGAAAAACTGAAATTCCTTTTCAAGATACATTTACCACCAGGTAAATCTGTCACTCCAAAAGTCAGGATAATAAAAGTCAAGTTGTTATCATTAAATGGTAGTTTCAGTATTGGTACTTTACCGTTTCTGCTCAGTCGAATTACTGTTTGTATCGCAAACTGTCTCAACCTTTAGGCTATTTTATATTTTTTTTAACACTACAAATAATCCAACTTGCTTTTCTACCATTCACTGCTACAGCAGGAAATTCCCTTGTGACCTTAATAGCTACTGACTTGTAATCTTCCGCCTTTCTCTGTACTTACAGTATCTTGCCTTTCTAACATCTTTCTTTCACTTACTGCTGTATGTCTTTCAGCATTTACAGAGATAGAAACAGAGAGTCCTGTGTTCTCAAAAGGCAACAGCTTTTCTAAAGAAGATCTGTCACACTTGAGTCGCCTGAATGGTCAGCTTTGTTTCTCTCTTTTCTCACCTCTGCTGCTTTTATCCACTTCACTGTCTGAGAGAGAGCTTCATTTTCTTTTCCTTCATTTGCTGTGTGTTGCTTTTACATCAGTCTTCAGAATCTAGGTGCCGTCTTTTGAGTAAGAGTCAGATCTCTGACAAGGCAGTTATAGTTCTTAACCAAAAGCCTGTCAAAGTTCCAGAAAACCTGACATTTTAGCAACAAATGAGAGGGTGGTGACCAACTGCAAGCTAGCATTTCTTCTCAAAAGTTCTAGTGCCTCATTTTTCATAGCAGCAATATGAAAGACTCTGTATATAGGGATGAAGTCTGATGTTTTTCTGCTTTGTCTTGTGACACAGTTATTTATCCATTTCAGTGTCTTTACCAGATGCTTCTGAAGATGGAGTCATCAGGAAAAGCCCAGAAAGAGGTAATCTTCTTACAGAAAACGTCCTCTCTGATAGTTGTTGCAGCAGGGAACTCTCGATCTTAACATTAAAATACACAGTCCATTTTCAGTTTAAGTTGAACATCTCATAGTTTCAATAACTAGAAAAATAATAAAGCTGTCATTTTTCCTCTCACAGATATAAATAAATCCACGCTCAGGACATAAATGGCTTGAAAGCCTGCTGAAGTTAATTTTCATTGAGAAAGTATTTGGCCTGAGGTCTTTTGTGGCCCAGCTGTTCCTTGTGAGAATGCCCTGGACTGAGCTTTTTTCATTGATAATCAATCAAGCTTAAATAAGCTTTGAGAGTGTTTTTATTACACAAATTCCTTGTGGTTATTCATGTGTCAGCTACAGTACCATGGCTATAATATTTTATTTCTATAAAAAAGGAATACTTCCAATACACAGATATAGCCAGGTTTTTTGTACTGCTGTTCATGAAATGTAGTGTTGCTGCAAAGCAGTGGAAGTGTCTAGAAATAATACTCACATGAAACAGGAGGCAAATGAGCTGAGCTTTTCAAATTAAAGTCAAAGGAAATGTCAGTACAGGGAAGAAGCTGGTCAGGCTGGTCAGGTAGGAATATCACTATCAGACATCTCCGATACTGCCTTTCAGATTTTTTTTCCTCCAGTGCTGTCACTATGTTAAATGTTATTACGGCATTTAAGAAATTTCACATTTTGTAGACCAGTTTGGGAGTAGGCGTGCTTCTTTTTTGTTGAGGTTAGTGTTCAGATACTCATGAATGAGAGTGATCCATTTGAACATGTTTACTTTTACTTCAGTGTACCTCTAATTCCTGTTACTGAAGGAAGTTTCGAAAATGATTTGCTTAATAAGTGATTAATCTTACTCTGAGTGCACTGTACTCACTGCTAGAGTACATTTGCAGAATCTTAATTTTATTCTATAAAGTGCTACTGTGGATAAAATGTTATCACAGTCATCTTGTTTTAATCAAACAAGTTAACAGATGTCAGAATTAACTGCACTTCCCATATTGCAAGATGCAGGGAATTAGAGAAACATTGTGATGAAAGTAACACCAAACAAAACTGTGACAAAGTCAGCTGTGCACAGTGACAAATCTGAATTGTATGGAGGTAATTCAAACAGGCAATTTAATGTGTACTTGATGGTAAGAACTAGAGATTTTCAGCTTTTTCTGGCCCAAGGAACCCTTTTAAAGAAATATTTCTCTGTGTAAGGACACTCTGTTTAAGAGTAGTTTTTTAAATTATTATAGATAAATTAATTTTTAATTATTATAAATAGATTTTTATGAATGATCAAAATTTAAAAACAGAATTAAAGGTGAGCACATCCACAATTAGCATCTACAATGTGAGCAAATGAATTTACACATTATGAGACTTGGATTGAAAATCCTTGATCTAAACTAATCACTTTTGTTGTTTTTTTTTTTCAGGGAAAGGTAAAGTCGATCTTCAGGCTTACCTTAAACAATGGCAGGATGAGCTCCTCAAAAAAGAAGAAAGCATTAAGAATTTGCCAAGAATAAACCAGGTAAGGAAACTTATGCTACTTGCGCTTATGTCAACGCAATGGAAAGACCTTGATATAATTAATAAAAGTACAGAGTGTGGTTTTTGGTGCAAAATTTCCACATTTGTGGTCATGACATTGTTATAACTCATGCAATATGCAGTACATAATGTGCACATCCATGTGGCCAAAATTTGTATCTTATATAGAACAGAAAACGACAAACAATAGTCTAATTAGTGAGTCATTACATCACTAGTTCATGTATGTTACATTTGCATGGTAAAATCACAAAATTTAGGGATTCACAAAATCCCTAAATAAAGATGTGGAATCCCTTTCTAAATAGGGATTTCAGTCCCAGCTTTAATATTCTTACTGTAACATGTAGGTGTATGCATATGTATGTATAACAGCATCTGTAAATACAGATGCTATCTCTAAGTGATCGCTGTTTTGAATTTGCTTCTATACAAAACTGGATTTTGCATTCACACGATCTTTTCCCAGAAGACCTTTATTTACATTTTCAGAGCTAAAAACAATTTTACCCCCCTCTGTTTAACTGCAAGGCCTAAAGCAGCATGTTGTTGCACATAAGTGTTTCTAAATTTCTGGTGTGCCTGGAGCCTGAGTGGGCAAGAGTCTGCAGCAGTCTATGACAGTATATTCTGAGCCACACCTCAAGGTATATGTGCAGATTGAGGAGGCTGCACTGGCGATGTGCATGTGCTGCAATGGTAAAGAGCTACCATACAGGTGTTTTGAAATCAGTAATTGGTATACAATGAATTAACACAGTCTGAATCACAGGATTTGGAAAGCTGGGATATTGCATGTTTTAATGTCAGTCTACTTCCTATGTTGCCTTTAAATATACTTTTCATTTCTCTTTATGTTTCTAAAAAGTAGTAGATTTTATGTTACATTTCAAGTTATACCACTTATCCTGAAATGAACTTCTATTGTTAAGATCTCAGGATAATGAAGATGTCAATTAATCTGCTTATCTTTCAATTATGGGTGTAATGAGGTGACTGTGAGTTCCACTGTAATGAAATCCAGCAAGCGCAGGGCTCGCATGGACCCGGTTATTTGAAGGCCTGCTGGTATTCACAATGAATCCTTTTACCCAGTGTTTTTAAATTAAGGAATGAATCCCAATGCTCCCTCGCTCTATGTCCTGAAGGCCCAGTTCATCCAGTTCTCCAAGACGATGTACAACCTTTTCCATGGGGACCCGGAGGAGGAGTCCCTGTACCGGGCAATCGCTCGAGTCACAAGCCTCTTACTGAAGATGGAGGAAGTCGGAAGAAGGCTGCAAGGGTCTGGCACTCTTACCCAGGCTGCCTCAGCGCAGTCGAACACCGTGCAGCCAGAGATTAAGGCCCTGCCGCCATCTGAGAGCTCCCCAGGCAGCCCCAGCACGCCAAGCACAGAAGAGGGTGGGTTGCAGCCAGAAGAGATGGAGTGGTCTTTCTCCTTCGAGCAGATCCTTCCTTCCCTTCTCAACGAGCCTGTGATCGTCCGATTCTTCGAAAAACCCACGGGCATCCAGGCAAAACTGGAGCACGCCAAGACTGCTCAGCTCCGAGCTCAAATCAAGAAGTGAAGGATCCTTTTTCCAATCCTTCATTAAAGCCATAAATGATTTCTTACCTATTTGTGTTAAAGGGATGCACCTTATATACCCTTTTATTAAACACACCAAGAATCCTATCCTTTTTCGGAAAGGTTTTGGCAACAAAGGTAGTAAAAGCCTTTATTTTTCAGGACACCTCAGATACTTGCTTTCCACTTGTGAATAGCAGGCAGGTGTCTTGTTTTAAAACACCTGCTAACTGGATTGACAACATACTAGTTGCTGTGTTGGCAGCACCAGGTTTTTGAAAGGAAATTCAAGTATTTGGGGATAAAGTTGGTTAAAGTAGAAGGAGCATTTCTCCTTGCAAGTATCAGACCATTTTAGGTACTGTCTGTTATGAGTTTTAAGGTGACTGGAAATGGTTTGGAATGTGTTAAGCCAGCATTGCTGTTGTTTTTTTAGTTGTCCCAAAACTAAAGCAAAGGGAAATAGACAGTAAACTGGCTGGCTAAATATTGGTTCATAGATAAGGTGTTGTCCGCTGTCAAGGTGCCATACACTGAGCTGATAAATTTCACCATCAAAAAAGGCATAAAGAGAATTTTTTGTTATACTTTAATGATTTGTTAATACACAAAACACCTGTTTGGAAACAGCAGTACCCAAAGGTTTCCTTTGTACGGATGATTATTGAGTATTGAAATACACGAACTCCACTGGTTGTGAGCAGATTTTACTGTTTTTAAAGAACCAGTTTTAACCAAATTCAAAACTAACCTCTTACAACTGGTCGAGTCTGAACAAGCTGTTGGCATTTTCCTTTCAGGAAAATGAAATGAAACCGCGGGACTGAAAATTCATGGGTCACCTTCAAAAAACTATAAAAGTCATATCTGAATTATCAAGATCTGGGCACTTTCCTTTATCAGCATCAGGAAAAAATATCAGTCTGAAAGCAGTAGTTCAAATGTTGAGAGTTTTCAAGCATGTTAATACCTACATTAATGCTTTGTACGTTTAACACTGAAAGGTATTTGGAAAGAGGGAAATGCAGAGGATCTTTTGAAAAGCTTTTATTAAATGCTTTTTAGACAAAGTATGTAAAGTTGGCCACTACTTTATGCATGCTCTTTAGGAACATATTTTCCTGATTTTTTTAAGTAAACATTATTGAAAGGTGTATTTAATAGCAATGTAAAGTTTCTTGTTAAAATCGCCCTAAGAATCTTTTAGGTCATCTTAAAAGTTCTAATTTGATAAAACATTTTGCTTGATTGTGCATGTAATTTCTCGTTGATTATAAGCTAGCCAAATATTTGTTTTCAGCATTGTTAGAAGACTTAATTAAAAAAAATGAATTCAGGCAGGTTTTGAGGGTCAGCAAAATGTAGAGGGTTGTGGATTTGCTCTGTCACTGTTGAATTTAAATTTAACAAGAGATTTTTTCTTTCGGTTTGAACGTTTCTTAATTTTGTTGATAATGGAATGCATTAGGAAAAAAAATGGAGAAACAGGTGCTGAGTGTGTGTTAAGTGAACTTTAAGTTAAGAGTTTCAGTTTTTAATAAGGATGCTGTAACTGTTTGGCTGTTAACAGATTTAATTGTGGAAGGTACAATGTTGTGTCTTTAATTCAGTACTATCCCTTCAGATGGCAACAGCTGATCTCTTACTTTGGATGAAGGGAACAATAATGTGCTCTAAAGTATGTTTAATTCAAAATACTGTAGCAAACAAAGGGGCATGTTTCTTTTGCTGTTTAAAACAAGTTGGATTAATGTACAGATAACATTCCTGTAGTATATTAGGTTTGGTGAGTCTTGAAAATTATTAACTATATTATTTAATATATTTTATAATTTAATATTATTTATAAAAAAGAATGCATTGGTTAATGGATTTTGAAACCAATACAGACATTAGTCTTTTAAACAGGCATTAACAGCTGGAGTGTTTAAGACATGGGAGATAAGACCTTGAAATAAAGTCTGTTTCATTCGACAGTATGTTCTGAAGTACTGTACATACCGGTATTAAAAACTTCAGAACAAATATCATGCTAGACGCAAAAGTACTACTTGATATATCAACTGTATTGCAATTTGCAGTTTGCCTTTAATTAATATGCAACTTTGTTATGCTAATTAAATGAGTTGTCTGATGATATCCATCATTAATATTCACACAACAAAAAACAGAAGGGTATAATTAAAAAGAAACCACTTTCACTGTGTCAATGCGAGCGTTTTCTGAAATTGTATTTTAACATATTCCAGCTTTACAGACAATACTACATACCTCTATAAGTGTCCCAGTACAAGTGCTCACTTTCAAGTAGTACATATACTTTTATATTTATTGTATATTAGTCTCATAAAGAGAAGAAGATATAATTTAAAAATGTTAGTTGAAGTATGTTTGATACTTCAACAGAACAGAACTAGACAGCTGGTTTCTAAGACTATTTTCGCAATGTCTGTGTGAACCATACTGCCAAATAATACAGTATATGTAGAAAGTCTATGTCTACTAAATTGTGTTGAATAGGAAGACTATACAGTAATACCTTCTGTGTAGTCAGGAGGAAAAATGTGTTAAATTTAAAAAATGAACCACTTATAAGAAAGTTTGACTAGCATGTAGAATTAGGAGTGTCACATTTTTGCACTTTTAGCTCAGTGCTTTAGATAGGGAGGACATCTGTAGTCTAATACAAAAGAAATATAAGGTATTTATCAGAAAAAAAGTTTTTAATTTAAAGTTCTGTTGTTTTGACTTTATAATTCTTATATTCTCTGGTATGAAAATGTAGTAAATCAAGTGTATGTCATAAAAAGAAACATTTGGATCCCATTAAATGTCATTTTCCAAGATTTGCTCCAGGTTTTGTAAAGTAAAATGCAGAAACATATGTGGTTAAGTATGAAGACAGCCGTACAGAAACAAGAAGGAGTATCCCCTTATTTCTGAGACCTGGTGCTTCCACAGAAAACATCCAGACATCATTTTTTTTATGTCTTCCTCATCAGTGTAGTTACGTATTTCCTCTGCTGAAGCTATTGGGGTCTTGTCTTTTATCTTTATATTTCAGTTTTCTGAAGCGCACCACAACTGTACAGTTTTCTGGCTAATTGCAAAAACATGAAAGGAACTGTAATATACACCTGTATACATTGATTTTATGATATTGTAGCTTTAGACATGTTGCTCCTAATTGTGGTAATTTATAGGAGCACATAAACTAGAAAAAGTTAAATAATATATTTTCCTTATCTTCAGATGTCTTAATAGGAAAAAATATGGCCTGCTTATATCACTAGTAAAACATCATTTAACATGAATTAGGAAATATTTATGAGAGCATATATCATTTGTTTACATTGAGAACAGTAGGATGTACAAATTGAATGAGTATAATATGCAGTAATTTAAAATGGAAATATGAAGCAAACTAGTCTAGACTTAACTTAGATTAATCTATTTTTTTAATTTTTGAAAGATGAGTCCTGTAGACAAAGTAAGATCTTTAGCGAATTTAAGTAATTTCATAGTGAAACACTAAACCTGGCAGCAACTTAATTGTAGAACAATTTCTAGAATCTTTTTGACAGATCAATGGTAGTCCTGGAGCTATTGTATGATTAAACTTGTGAAGGGTGATGTTTTATCGGTTCATGAAAGAGCTGTGTAATTATGAAACGAAAGCTATCATCCAAACTAATAAGCGGTGTCAGTGGTTAAAATTTTCAAAAAAACAAGTTGCATAATCCTGACTTTGAAATAGATGCTTTATTTTTTAAAAATAAAGCAGTGTTTGAAACTAAGATTTTTGAGGCATTTTAAATGAACAATTGTAAACCTGGAAGGAGACTGTTACTGTACCTTCAATTTCTTTAAATCAGCTGTTACCTATTTGGGTGTCGAAGAGTTTGAATTGCAGTGATTTGCATCTCAAACTGCTGTGTCTTTGTGTGTGCATTTGTTAAACTAGGACCACTCTTTAGTTTGAATCCACTAAGTAAAGGATGTTTCCTCAATAAAGGAGAAAGGAAGAACGGTTATAAAAAAAAGGATCTTTGCTGTTAAAAGGAAATTAAAATTTGTTTTGCAGCAAAATGTTGACGTCTGAACATTTCAAATGTGGTAACTTTGAACAGGATGTGGACAAAATGAAACTTTTTCACTTGTTTTACACAAGTCAACTGAATTAACAGCATTGCTGCCTTGTAGTGTTTTGGCTCTGGGTTCGGTTCCTGGTGTGATATCTGCATAGAGTTTGTATGTTCTCCCCGTGTTTGTATGGGTGTCCTCCAGCTGTTCCAGTTTCCTCCAAATACATGCTGGCGGGTCAACTGGCTTCTGAGAAAAATTGTCCCTGGGGGTGAGTGTGTGCGTGCGTGTTTGTGTCTGTTTCTGTGTATGTCCTGCAGTGGACTGGCATCCCATCTATGTTGTATGCTGCCTTGCGTCCATTGTTTGTTGAGATAGGCTTCAGCTTCCCTGCGACCCTGAATTGGATAAAATGGTTAGAAAATGGATGCATGGATTATTTATGCAAAAGATTTATCCAGTTTTCCCCTAGATAACACCCTATAGTTTACAGTTTATCATACTGTTTGTTGTGCAATCAATAATTAGAACACTTCTGGGGTTTGTTTTTCTTCTAGTATTTTGAAGCATTTATGCATATTGTAATGAATTTACTCTAGTATGTTTTAGTGCCCAGAAACACTTTATATCATGTTTTTTTTTTTCAGATTGATATATATATATATGTAAAATGGATCCAGTAGTGAAAATGGACAAATAAACTGCCACTTTTCTTTAAAGATATTCCTCTGGGGTGTAAATTTATTTAGTGCCAGTTGTCTTTTTGTATATATATATACAGTATATGTGCCAGGTAAATCAATTAATAATCCCACAACATGTACAGTATTTACAATACGACATTATGAATACAGTATAAGGCAAAATAAAATTGTACCATGCAATATATAATAAACTTGTATATACATCAATACATCAAGTGTCTATGTGCAATGGAAATATTTTTTTTAGCATCTCCCTGAACCATTTTATCCCTAGCTAATTTGCCAGTACATTGTTAGTTTCTGAACAAATGCACTGGCTGAAAATTTTGCATATTATATTGCTGTCTTCAGTATGGCTGAGCTTAGGCATTTATACGTTATATTCAAATGGTGATTCCTGTTTTTCTGATGGTGGATTCTTCATATAATGATGTCTTATTTAATAATAATAAATGAATAATAATTCTTCACACTTATATAGTGCCTTTCTGGACATTCCACTCAAAGCGCTTTACAGGTAAAGGGGACTCCCCTCCACCACCACTAATGTGCAGAATCCACCTGGATGATGTGACGGCAGCCATAGTGCGCCAGTACCCCACACCCACTATTAGTGTGGAGGAGAACAGAATGATGAAGCCAATTGATAGATGGGGAATATGATTGGTAAAGGCCGGGGGAAATTTAGCCAGGACAATCCCTGGGATTTTTAATGACCACAGAGAGTCGGGGACTTTTTAAGGTGTAGTGTCCCTGTCGCTATACTGGGGCATTCAGAACCCACACAGACTGCAGGGTGAGCACCTCCTATTGGCCCCACTAACACCTCTTCCAGCAGCAAACTTTCCCAGGAGGTCTCCCATCCAGGTAAAAACTCATGCCTGCTGAGCTTGAGTGTGTTGCTTGAGTAAGTTGCAGGGTGATATAGCTGCTGGCATATCACTATTACTGTATAGGTATACATGCTATTTAATTGAACCATGTTAAAAAGCAAGACTATAACTTATGATGTGCAGTTGGACTGTGTAAGCAGAAAGTATTTGTCCTTGAAATTGCTGGGCTATGCCCATAGCACCCGATCTCTGTATAGATGCCATTGCACTAGTAAGCTTGGGTATAAACAGGTTTAAGTACAGTACATGCCACAAAGGGCAGGTTATTAAAAGATGTGTATTTCATTTTTAGATCCATTATTACAGTATGTAACCCACATGGTAATGCAATACAGTTCTTGGGAACAGAACTTACCATCTGTTGCTGAACTTTTTCCATTTACAAATTTAGCTAGGTAATAAGTCTGTACACACCTGCCCTGTGATTAGCGAGTCAAGCAATGTCTCTCATTAAGTGAACCGCCATTCAGTTCATTCAGCTCAGTGTTTACATGAGCAATATGACAGCTATTAGACTTCAGGAGCGCTGCTGATGGTTCACCTGAATACCATCTACTATCAATTTTCAAATGTTTTTTTTAATAGAATATTGCTGCATACATGGTTAACTAATAATAAATGTTTTAAATTCGATTTATATAAATATTTACTGTGGTTTCTCTATGGCCATTGATTCAGTGATCCATTTCTTGTTTTCACTTTGTGATATGTAAATTGAAGTGTATATTTTTATAGCATTCATAAAGGTAAACAGGTTTTTTATTTTGGAAGCATACTGCCACAATTTATCTAGATTTCGTTACAAATAGGTCTCGGATCTTTTTCTAATTCTTAAACTAACACAAACCTTATAAAAATAAAACTTCAAAGCAACACAGGATGCTTTCTTCCTGAAATATTTATTTTATAGATATTACCACATTATTCAAATTAAACTTCTGAAATTATTTTAACATCACTGTAAACAGCTGTCCACAGTTAATATTCCACCTGTTCCAGAATGTAAACAGCTTTTAAACAATATTAACATGTTAAAGCTTATTTTGATGGTACCTGTACAGCAAGAGACAAGCAATACTGTATGTTGCCTATCACTGATTTTGTGGACTTGCGGACCTCAACAATAGAAAGACTGCACCTCCTCCAATAAGACACTTCAATCATTATTCTGTTACAAAATACTTGTTTTTCTCTTTTAAATCATATAACATTTATAAACGTATTTAAATCTATTTTACGTCATATAAAATAAACTACTATATATTCTAAATTATTTTGTACACCATATGATACAATATCTACAAGGTATATTCTGCTGAATTTTGGCAGAAATGGCAGTAATTTTGTACCAGGCTTCTTCTTACATATGCAGCTCATGAGCCTCATTTATCAAGATTGTGTTTTTTTACAATTACAATACACTATGCTTGGGTGTGGACAATGTGAGGTACCAGTCTAGTAAAAAGGAAAAAGGAATGGGCAATTTGCAATCCAGGTTGAGAGCTTGTATAACATGGACAAGAATAACAAATAACAAAAATTTCACTATCATCAATCATCTTTGATAAATGGGGCCACGAGTCTAAAACTTAAAAGTGCATATTCTGAAGTCAGGGGCAAACAGTATTACAAAAACAGGAAAAAAAAATCTGCACCATTTAATCTAACAAAACAAATACAAAGGAACAGAGACCAAAAAAAATAGTTAATACTGAAGCAACACAAAACAAACACAAAAATTGGCTTTTAATGAACAAATGATTTCTCTGGATTGTCGGCAAGTTGTGCGCTGAGAATGTAAAAACTGCACAGTGAAGGGTATCCGCTTGCTAAATCCCACATGTCAAAGCTAGACAAACTCAAATGGACTCCAATAGGTCAGCCACAATTCCAATTGCTTTTTTCTTCCATACCTTCAGTTATGAAGCCGTTAACAGGTGTTTCTATTTACAACATATAGTCTAAGAGCAATATTGGTATAAAAATGATATTAAGTACAGTAAGACAGCTCTGATTAGTAACTCCTGAAGGACTGGCTTGATTTTAATAACAGCTCCTTTGTTGTTAGGTAACATTCCTATTATCAATAATCATACAATAATCCCAATGGAGAAAAAATCCCCTTTGGGCTTTTCATTTAATTTGAATGGTTATTTTAAACCAATCTTTTTAAACTAAGCAGGGTATGTCAAATTCTAATCATCTTTTATTTTTGATTTGAGAAATAAGGGTCTGAAAGCTCATATTAGATTTTGTTTTAGGAAAATGCCCTGGTTATACTTGTATTTGGCATCCAAGATTATCAATTACCAAGACATAATGCCTAATGTACAGTTTCCCCCAAGATGGTTAGACATATCTGTGGCCCAAAGAAAATTGTTAATTCATATTTTCTTTAGTTTTTATTGTTATTTCATCTGCACTGTTAGCGAATTAAGAGATCTCACAGGTTTGGGTGATTATCTAAAGACAAAAGTTTCACCTTTCTTTTGTCGGAAATATCCCCATGCTACATTAGTACTAATTAGGTAATTACGGGTAATTATCTTTTAATCCCTCACTGATTTCTTTTTGATTTATTTTTGTCTTATAATGTACTATAAATAAAACTGAATTGTATATTGTATACTGGACTGACATTCAGGAACTTTTCCAATAATGTATGTGATAGGTGTGATGAAGAAAACATTAATTTTTCAGTTACAACAATACACTATGCCTCTATTATCTATTCTCTTTTCATATCGGTCATACCAGATCATAATTGTTCAGAGCTGTTCTAATATGAGTTGTTGACCTGCTCAAAATATAGATCTCTGAAGTACAGGATACAAATAAATTTAAAGAGTACTGGTCTCAAAAGTTGATAATTTTTGTTCACAGTATTATTATTTGAAGGTCTACAGTGTTTATATCACAGTAAAGATAAAATAGACTGATTTAAGAACTCCCAAATTATTCAAAAATATTACCTTATCTTACTATGGGATACAAAATTTTACCCTTTGTAAAGATATAGCTGATATAATTGGTAGTAGGAATGTTTCAAATAATATTTGTACAAAAATATTTAAATCTTGTTTGCACAGTACCTGGTTTACGCTATATATAGTTTTACATTTATATATAAGTGCCTAATAAATCTTTTTAAAAGTATAAATTAAACATTCTTGCTTTTAAAAACTACATTGCACACAATAGTAGTGAAACACTGGGCATAAATATTTAACAACTGTGGCTTCACCATCTTTAAACTCTTAACACACTAAACATCACAGTCAACAGGCTATATATGACAGGGAAACAAGAACTAGTGACATACAGTACAGTATCCAGTCCAAAACTGCACACCAGAAAATAATGGCTTACTGGACAAGACTGGGTAGTGTGAACTTTTAACTTGAACTAAATTAACTTTATACATTTTGAATTAAAAAAATGATTTTCCATTAGAAAATCCATTAGAATATCAAATAAATATATAACACCTTTACACTTCCTTATTATTTATAAATGTATATTTTTATAAGCTTCTCTTTAAACCTTTTACCTTAAGGGTAAATAAAAACAACTGAAAAGTACATACATTATAACAGTCCTCTAGGTTATGTAAAAAAATAAAATGGAAAAAAAAAAGGCTTTACTGTGAAGGACCAGTACAATAGGACCTATAAATAGTAAAGTTCTAGAAAATGTCATTTACAGTACGTTTATCTACATTTATTATAATAACCTGGGCAATGGGTAAATTAATTTAAACATAGCATATCTTCAACAAATCAATGGCATGAATCAAAGTATTTTAAGCTGTCAACCCGACTAATTACTTCAAAAGAGAAACAAATGTGCCAGTATTTTGCTAGTGCCACCATAATTCAAATTTCAATTATAACACTCAATGGCTTATTTTGGTTGTGTGCAGTGGAGAGTTGCATAACAACACTATAGTGGACAAATCCTTGTATAGTTACAGAAATGTGCATGATCAGTAACCTCACTGTGTTAATGCAATAGTGTACTACATATAAACACTAAAATAGTTCCAGCACAGCAGTGGCGACACTTTGTAATTAACATAGTCGATGCAAGTGAAAGCTATAAAAAATCTGAAAGTTTTTCTTTTGGTAGAAAGCTGAAAAGAAAGACACTATACTTGAAGAAAGAGCTCCTCTGCGATTGCAATACAATTGTAGAATATTATCAATGAAACTGGAGATTCTTTAATATTTCTTATGTAAATGTTCCTTATGTCAATGTCTTTGCAGAATAATTAGTTTTTACTTTTATTTAGGTTATAAACCTTACAGATACCAAAATGTGCTCAATCATTGCTCCAAATGAGCACAATTATTGGTTGAGCAACTTAGGAGCTTGAATCCATTGCAACACCTTACTGTAAATGAAAGACTGTAGTGTAAAATCAATTTAAGCACATATTTTTTTCAAAAACCACTCAAAGGCTGCTGCTACTGTACCTAGTATTATGAAGACTAGATGTGCCTTTTGTCATTCGTAAATATTTAGGTTTTTTTTTAACCATATTGAAATACATTTAAAAACCCAGTGGCTTGTCCAAGTGCCTTCAACAATTATCACTATATTTGCAGCATTTACATTGATAGCTGGATTATGATAACATTATAATTTAATGACTTTTAAAGTGTTTTTTTTCCTTTACCACCTGCTTTTTCCTATTCATACAGTTCAATGTAATGCGTTAGGAAACGGTTAGACTATTTCTAATATGACTTTAATGGGTTTAATCAACAAATTGTGCCATTTTAAAGACTAGTACATCAAGGCCTGACAACTAGGAGAAATATGACAGACTATTCACACAGAGTAGAATTAGAGTTCAATTCTACTCTTCAGTATAAATGCACAACTACGTAAATGGATGTACAAAAATAATGACAAGCACCAATTTTGTTACTGTTACTTTTCTATAAATTATTATTAGAACCTTCCATCATAAAGCAGGCTGTTGTGAAATTCATGGTCAAGTGGCTGGCTGATCTCTCTTTATGTGCAGGGCCTGTGGATTTATTCAAAGGACACATAAATGAGAGTGAATTACATATAACATATAACAGAAAGTTCTGTCATTGCTCCTGACTGATCCAAAACTTTTCAAAATATAGTAATAGTATTATGATAAATTTACCACAGCAGTAAAGTTACTGTAATCTTTTTTTGTACCAAGTGACTGCTATCATCTCCCAGTATAATAACATGCCTTACACTTGTATATCGCTCAGCCCAAGTGTTCAATAGGTTTACATAAAATACTATAGTGGCAAAAACTAAAGACCTAGAAAAATCAGTTGAGAGGCAGATATGCCATCTTAAAGAAAAGGTTGCCTTCACCAGGAATACAATATCACAGCAGTACCTTATGTCTCTGAAAAGTGAAGGTGGAATGAATATAGTGTAAAGACCAGAGTAAATCTCTTGTTACCAAGAACTGTCCTCTCCATCCAGGATTAAGTTACATAAAATTAAACATTTTTCTTTGTTGTCATTAAGAAAAACAATTGAATATTTTTGCTTTGCTATACGACTGGAAAAGAAGCACCTTGAGTTAGCAGCCAGCTTGAACACCCACATTACTGCAGACTCATCATGCAGAGCATACATTATGTTTTGTAAATAAAACTGTATTTTTCTTCTGGCTTTAAAAATGAGAAAATCAGGTTTTTTAAAATGCTGTTAAGAAGAAAATAGTTAAAGGGGACTAATGTTTTATATTTTTCCAACAGCAAAGCATTGTAGCCAAAACACAGCCTGAGAAATTGACTTGGATAACATACTTTGCAAATCTTAAGCCTGAAACCTTACCCTCGGTATGGGTAAAATCCATTAACTAAATTTTAAAAATGGGCTTTTGTCTTTTGAAAGGTGAAAACTTTAACAGTTAAAACTTTAAATTTTTCTAGTGACTTTGAACAGACTAATGTTAAATATCTAGAAGTGTTGTCAGTAGTGTTCATATGTGCTCAATACTACCATCGCATAATACTGTGAAAAAGACTGTCATTTATGCTAGTTCTCTGAGGTCTCAAGAGTACTTGGCTCCTTAAAAACTCTTCTTTAATGCCCAAATATGTTATGTCTTCTTATACAAACCCAAGGTAGTGCAGCTTGATATTCTTGTCAGTAATACCGCAGCATTCTATGAAATGAAGTGCTCAGGATTTAGCACCTTTATGCCAGGGCAATTAACAGGGTCCATTTCCGCTTACTGTTAGACTTGCAGGACAGACACTGGAGCCTTGCCAATATTACGGCACACTTAACTATTGATAGAGCTCATCCCACCTCAAGAAAATACCCAGAACATTTCCTTTTTCATACCCAGCTTCAGGCAAGTGCCATTTCTGTTTCTGTTTCACACAGCGTGTGGCCCCAGCACATGAATAGAAATGGCCTTTGAAGCGCTTCGGCACTCCAATTTGGGCTGCACTGGCCAGAGGTTATGCTTGAAAAGCAGGGACCTGTCTTGGTAGCTTCTGCCCACAGTACACAGAACATGTGGAATACAAAAATAGAATAGTTAAATGCATAAAAAGGCAGTACCTTATCCAGTGTAAGGCCACCAAAGACAGATTTCATAGCTCTGTTTGCCACCAGGGGGCAGCAGTTTTGGCCTTCATACTGGGGCCCATTAGCGCCACAAGCTACTGATGTTCCAGGCATCCCTTTGAATCCTGTCAGAGGAACTGTAATGTTCTCCGCCGCATTCCTATTCCTCTGTGGCTACCGGGGAAGCAGCATGTTTCGCATGTCTGAAAGGCTGCCAGTCTGGTTCTGAGAATGGTGGAGCTGCTGTTGTTGTGGTTGCTGCTGCTGCTGTTGGCTGTATCCTATGGTGCTTTGCTGTGGTAGATGAGTGGTGTGGAAGAGAGTCTGAGTCTGTCCACTATGTAACAACCCAGGAGGCTGCATCTGTTGACAAGACGAAGCAGAATATGAACCACGGTACAATTTCAAAGATCTCGGCCACATGAAATCGATTAAGGACCTGGCTTTTCACATCTGATTTTTCTCAAAGCAAACATTAGCGAGGTTATGGTGTTACCTGAAAGAACTGATGGTGTTGCTGGAGCTGAAGTGACTGCTGTGACACAGGAGGCTGCTGATGATAGGCAGGCTGTGCTTGATGGGTAATAAAGCTGTTGTGCGGAATCATGATGGGTGATGTGAACACAGGGGATGGGACTATAACAGCACTACAGTTCATCTGCTGCAGTGGTAATGAAGGGGTCACCATCTGCTGGTCGAGTGTGTATCTGAAAAGAAGGATAGTTAATAAAATCTATAGTATTTCTCACATAATTTGCATTTCATATATATTGAGAGTCATTTGGTCTCTTTAGCATCTTCACATTCCTTCCTGAGGAAGTTATATATTATATATAGACTTTTCCAGGGATGTCAACAGAACATGCAACAGTGCAACCATAAACATCAAACCATAAATCATAAACTTATGCTTTCAAGCATATTTCGAAGGACTATGTTATGCTAAATTCCAAATACAAATACTTATAAAGGTAAAAATTAAACACATAAACTGATATTTAGAATAATTTATACAATTCATTTAGGAATACCTATTTAGACAAGTCAGCCAGAGTTTGAAGGCATTAATCTTTAACTCTTGGGGTGTTGATCTCTACACATGTACAGTAATACTCACTTGGTTTGCTCCATTGCTGTATTGCACTGTGAGGGCTGTCCACTTCCACTGCTGTCTGGCATTAATGGCTGAATTGGCTGATTGAGCAGCATGCTGTGGATGAAGCAGAAAGTCTTGATCAATCATGCCCCTGTGCTCCACCTTTTTCACAGCTTTAATGTTTGAAACCTGTTGCAAAACTAAGCACTATAAACCACTATCCATTTTTGTAAGACAAAAGCACGATCTGTTTTTGAAATTCAGGAATGAATGTCTTCTCAATAACATCCCTTTCCAACCCACCCATAGATTCCCTTTGTGAAACCACACCACCTCTTTCACAGTATAGGTTCCTTACAAAAAGAAAATTCCATCTTATATCCAAAGAGATGGACCACATACCAATCAACCATTTACAGCAGCAACCTGCTTTTCTTTAGAGCAGGGCTGTCCAGTCCTAGTCATGGCCCTGAACCTGAACACCTGGGAGAAGCTAGTAAACTGCAACAATTAAAGCCTGAAAACAACTAAGCCTGAAACTACTTCATGTAGCTTATGAGAAGCTGAAGTGGAATGAAAACCCGAAGAGACATCAGCCCTCCAGAACCAGAATTTGTCAGCCCTACTTTAGATGTCACCCATCCCAGTACTGATCAGGCTCAACCTTGCTATGCTCCTCAGATGTGACAACAACTGGCTACAAAGTGGTGATGCTGCTGTCAAATAAAGACTTCATGACATTCTGACTTACATCTTTGAAGATGTTCACCAAAAATGTTGTCCCTACTGTTTTTCATCAAAGTCTAGATGAGCCAAATATTTATGCTCAATGCAAAACAATCAAGGGCAGTTAAGTCCATGCAGTTCTAATGGGTAATGAACAAACAAGCAAACAAACCGTAATTGTCTGTCCTGGTTGAAGTCAGCATCCGAGTGTTGCTGGCTCACATCCTGAGACACTGGCAACTGTGCTTGCCGGGAACTGGTCTGTGAGAACATCATGGGGTTGCTGTAAAGTGGCATCGTCAGGCTGGCATGGGTCTGCACTGGCAGACTGGACGGCTGCATCTGACTCCCATGGATGGCTCTCTGCTGGACCTGGGAGAGGGCGACAAATATGTGGTCAAAAGGGAAATGGTAATGAGTAAGTCTAATGTGGGTTTCTTGTGTCCTCTGGTAGAAACCTTGCACAGCATCATGGTCCATATCTTGTATTGATCAGGGAATAGGTGAGGAATGCAATCTTATTACTATTGTACTTGAAACTGAAATTATTACATTATTCATCATGAATTAGTTCTTCATCAGTATTTTAGGACATTTCATAACCCATATTAAAATGGCTTTGTTAGGATGGAGGACAAAAGACCATGACTAAGATCCTTGAAAACCAATAAACGACGGGAAAAAATAAAGTTCATATTCATTTAAACATTCAGCTCTTATCAGAAAATTGCTTCGTCCTGGTAAGGGTCAAAGAACAGCAGAGAGTAACCCAAAGGTGTAGAACACAGGAGACCAACTCCTATATTTGACACCCTGCAGGGCACACACATGCACACACACAAGCATCATTTAAAGCCAATATGTCTTTGTAAAGTGGGAGGAAACCAGAGCAACCTGTAAAAAAGAAGCAGAACATGCAAACCTCTCTTTTAAGGTCCATATATAACCATGCACTGTACATCATCTAATATATGATGAGTGTAGATTCTGCTCAGCAGCCACATGGCTAGACTCTGTAGTGACTGAAGTATGTGTGATAAAGATAGGTGGCAATAAGCAAGTACTAATTTTAAAGAAATTTTAAAATTCTGGCACAACTAAAATGAAGACTCATGAAGTTGTTCTATTTTCACATTCACAAGATTTAGCTATTATTAAATTATTTGTTTAACCTTCCTTTTCATTGGGCAGCTTCATTCCAGCCTGAATAACTCCAATACATTCTATTTTTTTAATAGAAATTCCTTGAAGAGGTGCCACATGCCATGAGTGTGGATTCACTCAAATTCCTTGTCGTAATTTCATCTTGACAAGAGAAAAGCAATTCAGGCAGGAAGTAGGCATATACACTATAGATATTACATGGGTAATTCTGAGCTGCATGAAGCCATATTGAATATGAAAGGAATATGGGTGTATAAGGAGATCATATAGAACACTGTATTTGTGTTTAGTCATAATAAAAGGATATCATAGACTTAGAGACAGTTGTAATAAGAGCCACAAGAATGATTTATTGTTTTATGGAACTGTCACTTACAAAGAGAGTTAAGGAACTAAGCCTCTTCAGTCCCTAAACAAAGGCAATTGACAGACTTGACCTCAGTATGAAAAACCCTTAGGTATTTTTAAAAAGTCAGCTCAGGGGTCCATAATAATAAGGACATGGGTTACAACTGAATTAATTTAGTGTGAACAATTTGAAATTTACAGTGTTGTGGGTGCCATGGGCCAAATTCTGGCCTGCTACAAAAAGGCCAAAATCCTAGCTACACCTAGCTACTACACTTCCAAATGAGCACGATTACACATATGGTATTATGTGATGTGTAATCTATATTATGTTCTTATGTATCATTAATTTTAATTTCTAGCATGCAGGGAAGATACATTATGTCAGACCTCTGCTGGATAATTAGCTAAATACGTTTCCTGATACCTTTAACACAACATGTTTCAAATACCACCTGCAAGGCATAATTAACATTCCTTAGGCTATAAAGAGTGATGAGAAAAATAAAGTGAATTCTGTAAGCCTCTACCCTAAGCCTTTTTGTGTTGTTGTCGAATACAACAAAGCAGTAAACTCGGAATTGTTGGTGACAAAGGTCTGACCTTCATTTATAGCAAAAGGAGGAGAAAAATATTCAATTCACATTTCAAAAACTAACAATAGAGACAAGAATAAAAAATTATCTTGAAAGGAGGATCTCAAGTTTTGTTATATTGCTTTGATGAATAAAATCTACCCTGTTCACTAAATCGATCAAAGGTTCTAACAGAACTTAGTCAAAGCAACCAGATTGTGATTTCAGCACCTGATTTGAAAATCAAAATACTGTAAATAAATGCCTGCTGAGAGTTTAATTATTCAAGTTGCTGCATTACAATGCTTTTGTCATTCCACAATGTACAGCATGACTTGCTTAGTAGAGCAGAACTAAATTGCTGATCTAGCCAAAGAATATTGTTGGTTTGCAAACAGCTATGACATTTGGTCTATATACAGTAGTCCATGAGGTCCCCAGGGAACAGGATTCCATATCTACTACAGAACTAATGATGCTATAAAAACACTGTGGTAACTGAATTAGCATGTACATGTCATCAAAAAACATGAGGGCAGCCAATACTGCTCAAAACAAAGATGATGTGTGAAATACAATGTGTTGAATTGGTGGCATTTTCTGAAGGGGAAAGGGCTTGTTGTCGTTTTTTAAAAAAGGATAACCCATGGCTAATGAACTTTGTTGCACCAAAATCAGGAAAACTTGCAGAGGAAAATATTTTATTGTTTTATGTCTTAATTTAAATCTGTTCAGAAAATAAAAGGGAAAAAGTACGTTTAGAAAAATAATTTGAGGTATTTGTCTAAAACTTTCTGGATTTGTATAAAACTCCAGATTATGCCCTCCATTTATCAAAATAAAAGCAAAAGTAAGGAAATACAAACATTAAAAGTATCTACACTATTCAACTTAAGTGCATCACCTCACATGACCTTACTCCTTCAGTCAAGTTAAACTGTGTCACCATTTTACAAGGTGAAGTAAGGCTTATTTATTTTTCAACTACAGTATGGGCAACAGTCGTAGTAATGCCTGGCATTAGGAAACATATGTAAAACAACTCATATAATTAGACTGTTACATATACGAGATAAGTAAAATCACTAGTACAATTTATTAAGAAAGTGTGCTTAGGTCATGAAAAACCAAAACAATTTTCTGGTCTAATTTTAGAATATAATAAGCACCACAGCTCAATAAAAATGGGAAGGTCACTATTTACCTTGTTTTTATGGTAGAACAAAACAGCTTTTAACTAAAGGGGAAATACGAACCTGGAAATTGATTTTCAATAACATCAAAATGGATGAGTGAGAAAGTTACTATGGTGATACGAGGTGAGAAAAAACTTGGTTCTAAATTGTGTGGGTTGTTGCCTGGTAACAGTGATTACCCCATCAAAGGTTGCGGGTTTCAACACAAAGAGCTGGCTTGTGAGGCCTCCTGGCCTTTTACCTGCGGAGAGGGTGTGCTGGGTTCCCTCATGAGTGAGTGTGGCGAGGAACTGTGTGGTCTGCAGAGGTGCTCAGATCCCATTAGAGGCTGTTTGGCGTGACCAGATGCCTGCCTGATAACCCCTGATTGCTGTTGCTGCTGTGGCTGGCTGGACCTTCCAGGCCCTTGGTGTTGCACTGAGGTAAATCCCACAGGAGCGGGTTGCTGCAACAACATCTGAAGAAAGATTAAAAAAAGCAGATGTAGTGATATCTGATATATATCACATATTCTGATATAGATTAATCTCCGTCAGAAAATATTGCAGACTGGAGGAGTTTGTCTCTCCCTGACATCATGGAAAGCCTGCTGACGCTTCTTAAGTTGAAGGGGTTGCTGTTTCACCAAAAGCCAAGAGGGTCTAAGCAACCCCATGTTGAAACTCAGAGAGTCCAGGTCAAAATCTACTAGTGACTCGGCCAAGGCTCAAACTGAAAGGCTAGGCCACAGGGCACAACTTGTGCCACGAGTAAGAACTTTTACTAGTTAAACCACTCATGACCTCAGCCTTTCAGTATTTTGAAGACTAATCTTGGGGAGGTCTGGTCTACGTTCAAGGCATGTTCAGTTTTTCTTACTTGCAGTAGATTTCATTATTTAAATATCACCATCTGTTTACTCAGTCGCATTGACTGTACTTTTCAAGGCAGTTTTGTTGCTCAACATTTCAATGTAGCTCAACTCCTCTTCATAGCACAGAATAGAATTTGAAAGCTCTAGGTCCCTCAATACAGACAGAAAACTTAAATTTAAAGACTTTTGATTAATTTTGATTTTGAAAATGGTACAGGAATGAGGTAATAACATACATATTTTATAACAGACAGCCATTGAAGTTTTTTTAAATATGAGTAAAAAAGTTCTGTTACGATTATTACTAAAGTCATGATTCCTTTGACCATAAGTTTAGTTCCTCTGTCAGCAAGGTTTGTTACAGGAAAGATATACTGAAAGAAGACGAAAGAGGATTCACACTAAAGAGATGGCTGCATCTTCGATACTGTATATATACATTATAGTGTGCTGTTCTGAAGCAGCTGGAGATCATCAGCTGTGATGAGTTCGATGGGAAATAATTGTCTTCAGAATTGAATGTTACCTGCAGATTAGAGTTGTTTACAAGCTGCAGTTGTTCCTTGATCACATGCAACTCCTGCTGTTGTGTTTTGATGTCGGCCTGAAGAATCCGAGTTCGCTCCTCCAGCTGCTCTTTCAGCTGGTGCATCACCCCCAGCTGGGGTGGGAACTGGTACATCGGCTGCTGAAACCCCAAGAACCAAAGACACAGCATGAGCACCCACCTCCATGTGTGCCTGAAGGAAACTTGTTTATTACCGTTGATCATTCTCCTTTACAGTTTTTATGTTCCTATTTTTTCTCTTTGCCCGTGTCTCTCAACTACAGTCTGAATGTTTAATTAGAAAAAAAACGATTATTAAGAACAATCTAAGGCACTCTTGAGTGGATCCACTGAAATGACAGATTTAACTCAAACAAATTCAAATCCTGCAAATATCCAGGAGTTGTACAAAAAGATAAAAGATAATTAGATTGTTCATGAGGTGCGAAAGAAAATCCTAGACAATTTAATTTCAATCTTTTACTTCCGGCTGTAGGTAGAAAAAAATGTTTCAATCTCCAATTGGTTGCTTGTTGTTACTATAAGCCACAGGTTTTGGGAGTGTGGTGATCTGAAGTTCCACCTATGAAACAACAACAACTTCCTGCCTTCTTCTACAGTGAAAATGATGTAAAACACTCTACTCATTTCCTTATTGTCTAAAACGACAGCTATGTGCGGGGGTGGCACCTTTACCGGTGCTCCTGACTATAAAATGAGCTTAACTACAAACGAACCATGAGAGAGTGTTGACTGGAAGCCGGAGATGGTGGTACATGTTGCTGAGGAAGAATTTCAGAAGAGGTCTGGCTGGGTACCAAAGTCTGAGAGGAAAAGGAAACAAAACAAGAGTCATCTTCTTGCACTCAGTAAAACCAGAGGAAGTATCGAGGTTAAATAATCAGGCGGAGAGAGTGAAATGCTACAAAGCTAGCATTTCACTGAACTAATCTATGGCAGTTCTTTTACAGTCATGGATTAAACTGACAAGAGATCAACTGAAAAGTTAACACGGCTTAACAAATGATAAGGATTAATTATTGCACAGCCTTTGGATTGTTTTCGGAGAAAAAGGAAATGAATGTATGCATCTCCATAAAACCATTAAAAGCTAGGCAGGCCTTTATCTGTCTAATCTCAGACAAATTAAAAGTAGTGTGGAAAGAGTGTTCTTTAAAAAGTTTTCTTTTATAACTGTAAGTGTCCATGTCTTTCTCTTGTAACTGCTAGTGTCACAATAGGTATTAACAAAACAAGCCATGGACAGGTTCCAATCAGCTTTTGAACTGATGCGCTTTTGTTCTTTGGTACTGTATGTAAACAATCTTCAGGATGAAGGTTAATGATTCTAGTCTTAAAATGCTAAAGAAAAAAAGAAATTGAGCAAGAGAACACATTAAGTAAGAACCGTACATACATTTCAGAAAAATCCCTACTATTATCATTTCACATTTTCTACTTTGAGGACATTTTGTGTATGAAATTACCTTAGAACTGCTAGCCTGAATTCTTGAAGCAGGCTTTTCTGGCCCCATGGACTGGCGGGAGGGCGTACTTGTTTCTGTGTACCTGATTGAAGAGTTTGCTGCGTTCAATGACAAAGAACAATAATTATTTTGTCTCATTTTGTTATGTAATAGAAAGGCCACTATTAAAGATGCTGTAAGGGCCTCACAATGGAGCACAGTATTGTCTTACAGTTGTGTCAAAAAGCAGTAAGCATATAGCTCCAGCGCTTTGTTGTAAAGTGTTTTAAACCACATGCACAGCGCTAGCAAAAATATCACTGGTTTTCTCAAAATAAGCCATGTGTTTCATATGCAAAGGTAGTACTAATAAAAACTCATATCTTGAAATGAACAGCTGTGAACGTCATTACAAAAGACGCTGTTTTATGTACAGAGTTTACGATTTTAAGTTCAGGGAACGTTGATTTCAAAATTACTTGGCACACTAAAAATAATTTCAAAGCTTCAAAACTGATTTCAAAGACCAGGATGTAATCAATGAATCCATTTATTCAATTCAATCAATACATTTAATGAACCATCTCTCACAGTCACACAGATCAACTTGCATCAGATTGTAAGAGGAAAGACTGGGCTGGCACGTACATGCCGAGTCCGACAGGGCCGTGTGTGAGGACTTGCGCGAGCTGTGAGAGGACACGGATCGGGCTTGGCTGCCGCTGGCTCGCTCCCTCGGCACCTCCTGATGCACGTCAGGGTACACCTCGTGGCTCTACAATTAGACAAGGACGTAACGATCAGTGTGAGAGCTCCACGATGGCCTAATGAGAGCAGGACTCAAATGATTACTCAGAGCTTTCAGTCACGGATCACAAGCAACCTAATGTGCCGAGAGACCATCACTAACTAGACTTATCACCCAGACATGATGAAAGCATGTCTACCCCTGCGATGTAATAAAGGGTTGAACTGGGTAGTGTAGAAAATTAAGCATTTGCTGCGTCTGTAGGCAGTTTGAATAGCTCATCATAATCACTCTTTTTTCCATGTTATGCTTACAACTATTGCTTTTACATAAATCTGTAAAAATATTACAATTGAGATTCAGGGCTAGACATTACATTTAATGTATTACATTTAGCAGATGGCTATACTTTAGCGATACAATGCATGTCAATGTCTGCTACTGCAACAAACTCCTAGTTTCTGTTTCAAAGACATTATTTTCCAAACAGGAGCAGAAAATACATATCACTCCTTTCATCAACAGAGATGATAACTCTGATTACTGTCATAGTTCAGGTGGGTAGCTGCGTCAGCATGCGTAGGCTGCAAATGAAACGAAACATTTACTGTCATGTTATGGACAACCACATCCTTTTGGTGAGGCATTATTTGAAACTCAGAATGACCACTGCAGTTCTGCGCGGGCTCGTTCCCTTGCCGCTCCACCCTGCCGGTTCAACCCTCACTACCTGGGCGCAAACCCAGGTCTCTGGCGTCACGTAACAGAGAACCAGCCGGCTGAGCTGAAGGAGACCTCCCTCAGCCCAGGCGGCTGAGTTCCCTGTTATGCACAGGGAGGGCGGTGACGTCACTGCGCTGCAACCACTTGTTTAGAGAAGCCTCTAAACAAGTGGTATGCCCAAACATCAGCTTGGACATACGTTTGCATTACATATAGGTCTTAGCCATATCCCAGCCTCTTAATTCAACTTCAAGAGATTTTTTATCATTTTCAACTACAATGCACAGTGAAAAAAGGTTTCCAAGGCAACAGGACATGCAGCTTCAGATTTCTCTTTAAGACATTACCATGGAAACACAGACAAATAACAAAGACAGAAATGACCCGTTGTAATTTTTTTCATTGTCCAGCAAGTGCCCAACCTGTCCCAGGTGTGACAAAAATAATCAAGAACTGTTTGAGAAAATAAAATACAGACTAGGCCAGAAACAGTGGAGACACTGATTTATAAGTTGTTTTAAGAATTTAGATAGCTACAGTATAACTGTATTGCATGCTTCATGCAGTAAATAAATATATCAACTAGAAATTATTTGACAAAAAGGCTTTATTAATTAATCAATGCATCACATTTAAACTCACTTAAAGTGTATAAAGCTGCAGTTTAACCAGAAATTACCTAAGAACATGGAATAATGATGATAAAGTTAGTTAAGCTCTTTAGACTGGATGCTTGCAAATCACAAAGTTTCACTGTAGAGTGACTTCCATTTCCTTCTATGGCATTTCTCCCTTTTTTGCATTTGTTTAAACAGTACTGTCATCTTCATATAATCTCGCCTCACAGCGAGCAGCACATTGACTTCAAGAAGTATTAATGTCCCACATTAAACTACACAACTCCACCACACAGTGAGGTTATAATGAATTTTCTGTAACTTGTTTCTTTGATAAGAAATGGGGCTATTCAATTATTTTCAGAATTGTGCTGAATTGGGTGCTGAATACAGTTGTTATTATACACAAAGGACAATTCATCTCGGACGCACACACCGGACCATCTAGGATAGTTTTAAGGAGGCCAAGGACAATGAAAGGTTTTCCAAGCTCCTCCTCACCCATCTCCTGATCCACCTTTCTAAATCAAAACAACAGTTCTCAATGGTATATACTAGTGGCCCCGCATTACAATATTCAGACCGCTACCTTAATGGATGAGGAGGCCATTTCAGAATTTGATTCCTCCAGCCCAAGTTCTCTCCTTCGCTCTGCTCGCACTTCTGCATAGCTAGAGGAAAAAATGCAAAGAGTAAGGTAACGTAATCTAGCATAAAAACAACATCAATCAACAGGCTTTCATATCAACTCAGATAACTTTTCTGTTAAAGTCTGTTTTTATTCCTAGTGCTTTTGTTTTTCAAACAAGAAACAGGATTTCCAAACACAAGCCACAAACAAGGAAGACTGAAGGAACATTTGGGGGGCTATTACATTATTTTCAGTACCCAAAGGTATATTTGCCATCATGGACTTTCTTAAAATGAAAGATCTCAAAAAGGTTTTAAAGAACCTTTTTTTTCTTAATTTTGGTCTGGCACAATGCTACTGTACAGTTATTTCACTAAAAGAAAAAAGGAAACAAGCGTCAAACTAAAATAAAATACAGAACTATTTGAGGCACATAAAATTGAGACTACATTAAACCCTTGGTTTAATGGATTTTCCTTTTGGAGGCAAAAAAAAGAGGGACTTTTGGTTGTAAAATCAAAAATATCAGACTTGCCTCAGGTTAATGATGAAATGTACAAATAATAGAACACAATAAAAATAAATATTAGCAGGCCATGATTGATAAAGGTGGGGGGGAAATTTGGCCAGGACACCCAGACAATATATATATATGGAATATATACTTATAAAATAGTGTGTTGATGGACTGAAAAATGTCATTCTTGATTTAACAGACATTCAACAATAACAGAAACCCCTTCCCTCCTATTTGTTCATTAAACCGAGGGTTAACTGTGTACTGCACATTGAAACAAAAACTGAAATACACTACACAAAAATGTCTTATACGTAATTTCCAAATAATTAATTTGCAGTATGATATTTACAGTTTCAGGTGCAAAATACTACATGAGGTATTTTCAAAGCCTATCACAAACAAGTAGGCAGATAAATGACTAAGATGCACCACGGTCTTGAGGGTGATGGACAGATTTATTTCATGGCACATAAAACATGCACAATCCAGAATATTGGTGCAAAATGGTGTATAAGATGTTGAAAATGAATAAACAAGATAAGAAACATTCAATTAATCTCTGTGCTGTGGGCATAAAATGTGTTAATTTTAAAACACTCAATTATTTCTACAACAAATGCACTCATAAATTTATTAAGAGATAAAAAGAATCTACCAAATCAGAAGACTATGCTATATTCATCTCTTGCTGCAAGGCATACTATCAGATGTGTCACAATGATGAAAGGATAGATTATTTCCCAATAACACTTTGTGTCATCAGATCTTTTAGGATTCTCTACGCCCTTTTGAATGCAATCAAAACTTGAAATTAAATGTAATGCAGACAAACAAACGTTTGGCTGTATATCTAGGCCTCTGAGGTGCATCAGTGAAGTTCATTAAAGTCTACCTGACAACAGTATGCGTGCACACAATGAACTCTGGCTTGGAGTTCCACTGGTGATAAGTAATGTAATAATGTGTCTGAAGCCAAATCCATTGCTGTCCTTTGGTCAGAAATCGGTAGTAGCAGGATTTTCCCTTCCCAAATTGCATTACTGAAAAATAAAAAAAAAACGGTTTCAGAGATACAGGGAAATAAACCCTAGAAATATAATACATTATAATGATATCTTGTCTGTTCTACTGATTCAATGTCAACTATAATGCTATTTTTTGTAAGACTGGATTGAACTTTTTATCACAATCTATTATCAATTACTGTAAATTAATTTAAAACGGACCTCTCTAAAGTCAAAGAGCCTGTTGCTTGACCTTCATCTTCTTGTTCAAAAAGATTGGTTATTTTATTCAAAGGATTGTCATTTTTGCATTGAGCTTTTCCTGTCAAAAGTGTTAAATACATGCGCTGGGTGCATATCTGTGAAAAACAAACGATTTAAATGATCCATACTTCAAACTTGCCCCCGGATCAAGTAAACAGCAGTCATGTGACCCTGAGGCAGGAGATCCATTGACTCACATTGCTTATGACACCGTGCTATAAGCTCCAGATCGTCAGCGTGATAATAATCATAGCCAGAAGTTCCTAGCACCTCGAAGGGCAAGTAGCCTATTATGGGTGAAGCTCTAAAGAGAAAAAAATAAAGCTCTTTAGAAACGCAGGACTCAAGATGTCGCATGCTAAAAGACAAAACAGGGTAAAAAGCCTGGGAAAAAATAGGTCAGCTCCTTCTGTTTACAACACACAAATTCCCAAAAATATTTTTCACAAATTCAAGGTCTTGATTCTTTCAGAAAAATTTGGGGAAAGAAAATCAGCCTACTTACTATGAAATTTTCTCTCAATGAAGGTTATTTACCACAAATTTTACTTTGACCACAACATGCTGTATGACTGTGATTTCACAGCAGGTAAATAATTAGAAAGGGACAGGAGCCAGTTGGAGGTAAACATTCAGTAGATTTTAAACACATTTTATTATAAGCCTTAACAATATGCTAAAAAACAGTTCAAAGTATAATTTGCTAAATCAGATTAGTTTAAAAGAGATTAAATACACAGTAGTTTACAAAGGTAATCTGGAATGGAAAAAAGGACAATAGAATAGGAGGGTTAAGATCTAAAGTGAGATTCACAGGTCTATTAATAGACGTGCCACAGACACAACATGCTGTTTTTCCTTCATTCCTTTTGATTCCTTCATTGCATGTTGTACAGAGTGATTCTCTAATATTATTATAATGAATGGGACTCCAACAAAGCTATTCAGATAAATTAAGAAATGCTTAAATTTGTAAGTACTCTACATACTGATTTGTATTGCTAATCCGCCACCATTTTATTAAAATATTATATTTTACTGCAGGAATACACCCCTGCATAAGGCTGACAAGTTAGATTGCACATATCGATGAGAGGAGTGGTGTGGAAATGACTAATTTGAACAGAGAAGCATGTCCTGTTTTTTTTTACCAGGAAACAATTTACACAGAGGTTACCTAAGGAGCTAGACCAGATAAGAATGAATGTGCTGACAGATACACGAGGGCATCTCACAAAAGCTAGCTGCAGCACCTTTACTGTGGTGACTGCATAGGTCACATTAAATTCCAACACCTTGTTTGGATTTTTTTAAGGATTCAAGAGAGCTTTAGCAAAACTGCACGATTTCATTTACCATTTAACTGATGGGCAATTCTTAATAGATGTCTGTGAGGAGGAGATTTGTCATGCTCTTTTTGACTTTTTTCCATCAGAAATGTGGGAAAGTCGTGAGGTGACAAGCATTTTTCACAACTTTTGACATCTAGGGCCTCTTTTGTGATAGATTTTTTAAATATCTCATATGATAAGAATCAATAAGAATCAATATAAACAAATAGGATAGACAGATGGCAAAACAAAAAAAAATATAAAACATTATTACCATTACTGTTTTTGATTCAGAATATTAACGGTCCAGAATCTCGTCATTATTCAAGTAACTTTAACAACACCAGACACTGTGCAGAAAGCAAATTTCAGAGATAGATATGAAGACCAAATATCTCATGATCTTTTCAACATTTTGTTTTAGTGAACCTCCCTTATTTCACACACACACACCTATTGCTATCATCCTTTTACTGCAATAACTGTAGATCACACATGGTATTCATTTATGAAAACTACATGCGAAAATGATTAAGTACCCTATAAAGACGAAACAGTCTATTAAATCCTTGAGATAAACAATGTTTTGTGCAAAAGGTGTTTATCTCAGAACGTTCTAGAATCTTTTTAGCACTGCCAAAAAATATAAATGAAAACCAATCAAAAAGAATAAGTAATATTCTATTAGAGTTGTACAGTGAAAACTCCCGTAAGACAGTGCATGACCTAACTAAAATGATAGTCGGAAAGACACAGGAAATAAAGAGAATACCAATAACCACTGGAAATAGGACAAGAGCAAACTGAATGGGTGTGTTTGTCTCTTTGAACCTCTGATTATTTGTCTTATTACAATTTTTTGTTCCAAGCCCAACATTTCCTAAATAAATTTCCATCAAGGTCTTGACAGATTATCTAGGAAAACAAGAGCACTACCTCCCTGTGTACTTAGTTCTTAAACTGATTATACTGTAATTAGAATAGCCAAAATTAACAGAACCATAAATTAAAGAAATACGGCAGTGATTCAGATCCTGACAAGGGCACTTTGAAGTGCTATATGTTTTACAACAGAAAACCAGCATCTGAAAAACAGAAAAAATCTCACCTATGGTCTAAAAACAGGAATTTCCATTCTAGACTATGCCGAGATGTGAATTCATCACAAGGATCCTCTACATTACACAGATCCTGTCAAATCATAAAAGATAGTTTAGAGATGTGGACAAACTGTAGACATTGACTTAAGAGAATAAGAAACAATCACACAAAAATTTCAGTGTAATACTTTTGGCAAGTTGACAAGTGCAATCTGGTTTATCCTGAAATTGAAAAAACACTTTCTGATCTTTCACTACAATGATAAAACATACCCATTCAATAAGGAAATAAAAATGTGTCTTTAAATGACAATAGTACAGAGTCTGGAACTCTTGATATGACAATGTGATATGACAGATATGACAATTCTCACATTATAAAAAGCACTTACTGAACTTTGGTGTAATGTACTCATAAGTATTTAGCTGTAATAACCAGTGAGATGGTCAGGGACAAAATAGCACTATGCAGAACTAGACAAATGTCAAAGTTTCTTAAGATATGTAGCCTACGATGTGAAGCGCTATCCAGTATATGGATTGTAAAAGAAAAAAATAAGAATCTGGAACAATCTTACCATCAAAGATGATGTTCTTGTCTTACCTTCAAAAACTGTGGTGTTGCAAGCCGGACAGTAGCTACAAGGCAGACTTGTTCTTCTGGTGAGGACTGCATTGGTCTTGGCAATGCTAATTCAAAGCTGTTACATGAGGACGTAGGCACTAAGCAACAGAAAATATTGATACTGTTAAATGTAGATACAAAAATCACCCCTTTACACATAGAATAGGCCATTACATATTACTCTAATACCCAACGAGAGATAGCTTTGATTGATATTGTCCCATCTCTACCACCTTATGAGTAGCTCACAGTAGTTCACAAATGTATGTGAAATTCAGATAAGCATAAAAGTTCAGAATACCTGCAAAAATGTAATGTGGGTTAAAACACTAATGGATCACTTCGTTATAAGGTATAATTATTTGCTGTGCAGCAACTTTATTCCATAATCCATAAAGTCTGTCTGAGATATTTATTGGAGTGCATCAATACAAGTTATGCAACTTGACTTCAACTGACATGACTAAAGTATCAAAACACTGTTACTTCGTGAATTTTTAAAAAATGACTAAACCACCATTTTATGCCTTGAAGGATTTTACTTGACACCTACCATAGTTATGAAACTTAAAGTCTCCTACAAATTTCACATATTCATATGTAGGGGGCTCCTTTGGATCTATGTTTCCTCTAGCTAGATGACAGCAAAACTCAATATGTGTCTCATCTGAAAAACAAAAAGAACACATAAGCATATGAATAATAATGCACAAGCAAGAAAAAGCATGCAAATGATCTGCATCCTGAAATGCATCACAGGAAAGACAGAGGATTTCACTTTGTAAAGTAGGCCTCAAACAATCAGACCACAGTTTACAGTATAAGGCAAACCAAAAATTGCAAAAAAAGTTACACAAGTTAAAAGAAGTATAAAACAAGTTACACACTCTATAAAAGTGTAACTCAAGCTAAACTTCATACTAGAAACCAAGTGGCTTAAATAAAAACACCATATACACCATACAGTATACTGTACCTCATTCCTAAATTTTTCTTCATAGTTTCACAGCAACAGGTTATTTTACTTTTTATCCCAAATTACAGAGAAAGGCTTATACGAATTTCCTTCAAAGCGTAGTTTTTTAATGTCATCTGAATCATTTTTAAATGTATACTGTAGTTGCAAAGGCATTTCCAAGAACAACTTATAAGAATTAAATAAAGCAAAAGGTGACCTGATCAGGCATTGTTCCACCTGGACCTTGTTTGGTTAAAGTGCACCTAACGAGCTTTCGTGTGATTGGCAAGTTGCACTTCCTCACTGCACAAGCTTGTATTGCTGGTCAGAGGGCTTAAAACAAATTCACAACCTTTTGTGAAAGTACATAGGCTATGACTATAGTGTTCTCATTCCAGAAAATGTTGCGTTTCTTTTTTCCATCAGTATATATACATACGATATTTTGTAGCACCAAGTACACCACAAATTCCTTGTACAGTCCAGATGCAGCCACTCAGAACACACTATATTTCTTCCAATTGCGTTACCTATAATGTGGCGTGTTGCGTTATGTAATTTACTGTCCAAAGATGATGAATAGGTGGCACTTGTGGTGGGTTAGATGTTAGTGAAACGATTGCTTCATTTAATCTGTTTCTCTACTGTGCACGTTTTAAATCCACTTAATAAAGAATATTAATATGGAATTTTACAACTAAAGGGAAATGTTGATAGATGAAAATAAAAAGAACAGAAGCATATCTTCATAAAAAGATATGATTTTTTATCCTTTTCTAAGAATACATAATAAAAACACTATTGCTTTGTTTCTTTTACATAGCCTGATCTATAAAAAATAGTTTATCATTATAGCTTGCTGTGAACGCAATGTGCCTCTTTCAGGTTTACATCTGTATTGAGAAAATCTTAATGCAAATTTCAGCAATGAGTAATCAGGAAAGAATTTAACTTTAAATTTTTAGTAAGAAAAATATATTTCACGCATATTGCACTGTAGTGGCTTTAAAACCATATGGCATCATACTGTATATACAGTATATGTATACGGTATACAATAACACTGCAGTTCATTGGTGTACATGCTACTGTTTCGGTATATCTGTGGATATGACTTCATGTGATTTGCGTATGTGGAACTTCAGGAGACAAGACCCAGCAAGTGTTTTGTTTTGATTATACTATGAATTAGTCCTTGAGGCATACTGTCCAACTGAGTAAATATGTTTTTGTAAAATAGTCCTGTTTCCTTTTTTTAATTAAATATTTAACATTCTGCAATTCATAGTTTAAAAATAATAAAAATCTAAACAGTATACAACTTGCATTCTACAATTGGACAAAGATTGTCTCAAGGTGCTCAGCATTAACCGGGATTTAAAAACCAAACGTTTTCTGGCGGCAACCCAAACGCCACATTTAGCGTTCACTGCTCCACCTGGTGGTTTTACAAAGTAGTGCATCCGACAACAGAATATTTAAAACAAACTGCTGTGCAGAACGTTGCTCTGAGGCACGTGCACCGCAAATTACTGCATTGCCCGCCGTGAATTCTGAATGGTGAGATCTGTACATGAAATGTGCTTGGCGAATAAAGATGAAAAGAAAGAAACAGAATTATTTTTGAAAAAACCTGGCACACCTTGTGTTCCAACTAAGAGATGGAACACTGATGAAAGGGTCCAGGCTACCAGGACACCACTGAAAATCAAATAGATGCAGGAAAGCACTCCCTGGGTTTTGTGAGCGAGAAACACATCACGGGGTATGAATAGTGCTTCCCTAAAACGTTCGTTCCCCACTGTTTCCTTATCACTTTCCTGTCTGAATCTATTGTCCCTGTACTTGAAGACTACATTAGGGAAAGCATTTAGTATCTAAAGAGCTAGAGTACACCATTAAAACATGGACCTACATGAAAACCTTCCAACATTTACGATAACAATTGGCAACAATAACAACGGTATACTGGGAAGAAAAGTGTTAGGGTTTGTATCTGAGAGGGAGGTTGGGAAGAAAATTAAAACACACCTGTGGTGAATTTTTTTGTTGTTGTTAATATTACTGAAATTGCTGTTAATTTTCTGCTTTTGATCTTGAACACTTAACTATGCACCCATGTAGGGAGCTTCTAAACACTGGACTCATTTTCAGGGGCATCCAGTTACATAGAAGGATTAAGGTCACAGTGTACAGTCCCAGATACTGGTGTGGATTATGGCGAGAAACACAGCAGTGATTAAAACCAGAAACAACAGTGAAGTTGCTATAATTAGCTCAAGTACTAACTACACAAACAGACCTTATAAATAGCCTTAGTTGTTAATCACCGTATCCTTACAGAATGTTCATTAGGTTACTGTCTGTCACTGTTTAACACAATGGAAATATAATTGTATTCTTCATTTGCACAATGTAAAAAATAATAATATTTTATTTCAGAAATGAATACCTTCTTCAGTTAAAACTCAAATGTAGTTTCTTTTACGTGACCTTTCTAAAGTTTTTTTTTTCAAAAACACAATTCGCTGGATATAAGTCTATTTGGTTTATAAATGAAGTGGGCTTACAGAGGTCTGGAAAATGTATTGCTTATTTTTACGCCAACAGATCAATGAATTTTCTAAGAAAGAATACAATTGCTAATTAATCATAGGTAATGCTTGTTATAGGTAATTAATTACCCCCCAATACAGCTGTTAACAAGACACACAGAGGAGTTAATGTGTACAAATTCTAACACTGACACATTGATGAAGAGTGTTGTGAGACGCTGTACTGTGAGGTCACACTGCGAGGACGACGTCAGCTACGAAGGATGCACCTTCCTTGCAGCAAAAATCTATTTATAAATCGAGAACAAGAACTCAGTTCAGTATAATAATTAGCTCATGATTAACTGCAAGTAAGAGTTATTTAAAGTGAACAAAAAAAGATTTGGTTTATTAGTCTTGAAAGAAAAGTTAAGCTGCATCATTTATAATAAAACAAAGGAGAAGCAACCAAATGCAACTTGGTTTAGCTATTTTCCTTAAAGATCCATTTCTTTGGCTCCGGCACATCATCACCGCTTGTGTGAGACTAGAACTGTACATCAGTATATTGCTGCGTTGCTCGGTTTGATGTATAATTCACAAATGCAACTTTCATAAAGAAGTGCTACAGCAAACATCAAAAGTACTAAAGGTCATCCCAGCCTTTTTCATAACAGCATTCCAATAAATAAAAAAAGAAATCTTTCTACGCTTCAGGAAAATGGGTGCAGTGATTCTCAGCATTTAAAGCACTATAAAGTACTTTATTATATTCCATTTACTGCAACAATGGATTTAGATTTACCTGTAGTGTGTTATGCCCTTTATTTGTTCTGATGCAGCAGGATCTTATTTTAAGACCAATGTCTTTTAGTTTATATCTTTTTTTCCTAATTTCCTCCACAGAATCAACTAAAACTTTTACAAACATATCACTATTGACACAGTTTATCTTATAATGTATTAAGGCAAAACAAGGAAAAGACATTATAGCCCAAATACTTGCAGTAGTTATCTGAAAATGTGAAAGATGTTTTAGGTGTGCATGCATTTCATTTATTTCAGCCTCAGCCCCAGTATGTAAGGAGGCATCGAAGTCTTCTGAAAGAGAAGCGACCACATACTATATTCTCAACTCTGTAGCAACAAAGGGTTTTAGGAGCCTTTTCTAGGAGACTTTTCTGATTTTATTTCTAAGTCTTTGTTTTGTTTCCACTGTCTATTTGTTTTAACTCTGACACACCTGTATCTTATTGTTTACTGCAGTGGTTCTCAAACTGTGGTACGCGTACCAGGAGTGGTACGCAGAGCGCTGCCAGCTGGTATGCCATATGACCCTAGAACTTTGTTGTGTGCACTGAAAAATCGGGACGGGTTTTCATATTTTCTATTTAAAGACGTGTCGAATACGCAGCCTACGTACTACGATACAGCACGCTCTAATACTTGAGTACACACAGAGCTACAATGTAATTCTATACCACTCTATAGGAATGCGTGATACGAACGTAAGTGACCAATTGTATTTAAAAAAACTTATCTCCAGCAAATAGAGAGGTAGGAGAATGTGCGTGATTTTGGAACAATGCCAATGTTGCAAACACAGGAATGCATAGAAATGCATGCTAGGAACGCTGGTAATCTCGTGAGCACGGGAAAGCGTGATAGATAACAGAAAAATATTTAAGAACTGTTCTAGGTTAATTTGAGAAAAATACACCGAGCGTCTCTGTGTTGTGCTCCCATGCGCATGAAATAAAAACTTCTGAGACAGACTCCTGAAACGGAAATGGGGGAAAATGCAAGCTTGTGGATTGCTAAAGCAGGTAAGCCCCACACTATTTTTAAAGAACCTTATTTACCGTTGGCAAAAGAGCTGACACGTTTTATGTGTGGAGAAAAAGCTGCTAAACAGCTCGACCTGCTGCCCCCTCTAAAAGACACAGCCACTCATAGAATTATTGAAATGGCGGATGATATCAAAAGTAGCTGGTAGAGCGCGTTAAGATGAGCAGATGCTTTTAACTGCAATTAGATGAGTCTATAAATGTCGTTGATTTGGCCAATTCACTCGTTTACATTAGATACGAGTTTGAGGGCATGTCCCATGAGGACTTTCTGTTTTGTAAACCGGTACCAACAGAAGTACAGGAAAGCACATATTTCAGCTTCTGAATGAATTTATCGAAGAGAATGGCATTGACTGGATAAAATGCGTCAGTTTGTACAGACGGTGCTAGAGCGATGACAAGCCGACACAGCGGTGTAGTTACACGAATTAGAGAGGTTGCTCCAGAAATGAATGGACGCATTGCAACATCCACCGTGAGACCTTTGCCGCCAAGAAAATGCCTGACGATTTAAAATCTGTTAGACTCTGTTGTGAATTGTATCAAGGCTCGAAAAACGAATCCACATCTGCTTTGCTCGACTAAACAGGCTCACCCCTCTCACTGAAATGGTGCTTTTTTGTTTATTTTTATTTGTTGTTGTTCCTGTTTTTTTTTCTGTAAAGTGCTTTGAGAAGCCACCTTTAAAGGCGCTATATCAAATAAAGTTTATTATTATAATATTTATTATATGTGTGTGAGTGTGTGTGCACACACGCGCGCTCATGTTGGTCATTGAGAATTTCTGGGGTTCCTATGAGAAGATGACTTGTAGGTGGTACTTGGATACTTTGGTTTGATCAGGGGTGGTACTTGGTCCAAAAAGTTTGAGAACCACTGGTCTACTGGAAAAGTTCAAGACCTGATGGCTGGGGTAAAGTAAATTTCTCCTACTTTTGTAAAGGTATGTAAAACATATAAAACAACATCCGTTAACCAACACTGAAAATCATTAGCAACCTAATGAAATATGCGGGAATATCACTATTAGATAAACAGATAACTATTGCAGCATTCATTTGAAATAACCTGTTTTTTAAAGCCTAATCAGTCAAGCTTTTCTTTAAAAAATTGAAAAGAGAATTAAAAGGCAGAGTACATTGGCCTACATTTTTGCTTTGGCAAAAGCACTACAATAGGAAACTGAAAATCAAGAACTCTTAGTTTTGACTGAAAAACCAAACACTAAATGAACATAAAGCTATTCACTTGGAACAATATATAAAGCTCCACTAGGCACTCACTTTCCAGGAAATCTGCAGCAATGGGGTCTGTCATCAACATGTGTGATGATAGAAGCTTGTAGACCTCCCCATGTTCTCTCTCAGGGAGAAAGTTTAAGATATTCTGGTCCACCATATCTGACTGATACAAAAGAACATGGTCATTTTTCAAAATTATGTTATAAAACAAGCTGTCTGCTCTAGAGAACAAGGTTGCATCCTATACAGTATACATTTTGTACATTTTTGCCATCAATTGGAGCTCTCTTGCTTGGAGTTTTCATGCTTTTTTATGCATTTGTACAATTTGGTGACATTTGCACGCAGGTTTGCAGCATATGGAAACTGGAATAAAGTGAACACAAAAGTGTAGTATTATGAATGAATTTCTCTAAACATCTAACACAATAATATACGGCATAGTGGCAATGGTAAATAAGTAACTAATAATAACAACTAAGAAATAACCAGACCTTTTTATTAAGTTCATACTACACTTGCTATTATACTGTATTTTCATATGTATCTAATTATTTCACCTGCACAATATCAAGGGCTATTTTCTACCCTTGATTAAAGAATAGCCAAAATGTCCTCAGAACTGCATTTGCAGAGACCGATGTATTGTAGAAATGAAAATGCTATAAACATGCGAGCTGAGACCTTCTATACTGATCAGTTTCAATCAAGGCATCAAATATATTTTGCTTAGACAGCAAGCAATGTCTGACTTACCGGTAAATGACCAATAAGTGATGAAACACTATCCGACACATATATTATGTTTCCATCAGTTGTAAGTGCTATAAGAAAACCATCTAAAGCCTAGAAAAGAAAAGGCCATAAAGTTAAACTCTGTTTCTATCAATGGTGTCTTAAGCAGGTTATGGAGATGTTGTCTGTGACTGATTACTTATTACTAATCTGTCAATTTCATCATTTTAAGTGAATACTGGACTTCAACACAGTTCAGTAAAAAATATTAGATTTTAACACACGCTTTTTTTTCAATATTTCATGCTTTTTATGCCAGACAAATTAACTGCCCAGCAGTGCCGAACACTTTAGAATTAATAAACTTTTTCTTCACTTACTAAAAAATGATAGCATACACTGAGGATCCTACAAAATAAGTACTGTACATCCAGAAAATTCAAGATTTCAGTACAATAAACATTTTTCTTTTGTTCAATGACAATTTATGAAGAGCTACAGTACATCTCACTCCTTACTTTCTCAAAGTGATTTGAGGTAGTGGTACATCTAGAATTAAAACTATTAAATATAGTTGTTAAAAAAGACCAATGATAACTTGAAAGTCATCATACTGAACATAAAAAATGTTCGTTCTCTGACTGGACCAAGAATACAATTAATATGGTAAAACTAAAAATAACAGAGAACTTTATAAAAGGTGAGTTCTCATATTTAAAATAAGAATGCAAATGAAACATATCAATACAGAACAAAGTTTCTCCCATATTAGAATTAAGAGTTTATGCACTGTATTTCTTTGGATGTCTAAGGCACTGAAAAATCCAAAACATCTTCTACTGACTTTTTGAATATTTTAAGGATAGTGAACCAAGTATTTCTGAACTTCTCATCTTCTGTCATACAGTACAGGAGTAAAGATTCCTTTACCATTTGTGTTCATTTTAGATGAGGGAGACTGGGCGTCTTACCTCCAGCATTAACTGAGTAAACTCTTCATTACTAAGAAACGAAGGTTTCCAATCTTGCCGGATCTCACATGACTCTGTCTGTGCTGTGATTTCTGAAATAAAACAGAAGGTTTCACAAACCTCACATGGTAGACATTTTCCTGTGTTAAAACCATTTGTAATCTAGGAGGGAAGGTTTTGCCTCAGACAGGAAATACTGGTTTCCCCACCAGCTCAGATGTGACACGAGCCTCTCAACATTTTTTTCAGTTTAATAAAACAAGGCAAAAATGGTTTTCCCGTTACTCTCCCTAAGGATCATGCTGAACCCAGGCAAAGGGAGTAAAACCCATCTTGGGAAACAGCAAAAGGCAGACACAGTCAAATCTGGAATGACAACAGAAATTTGGAAACAATTTCTATTGCACAATTTGACAGTTTCTATTTAACCCCTTGGTGCATTATTATATATTGAATAGAATAATATTCAAGAATATAATAACAAAACAGAAATTAAAGCTGCAACTCATGCAAAGACGTCCCTTGTTTCAGATTTTGTGGGGAATGGCTTCTTCGAGTGCCAGATGGTACTCACTCCTTCTAAACTGGACTACATGTTATACATCTTCACCTCACCCTTATTTTACAGCAAGCCCCAAACTTTAACCATAGGGTACCTTTCTGTTTCTGTAGAAAGTCAATCGTTCTTTGCAATATGGTTGACTTGTCCATTTTCCTGGGATGACCTTGTCCCTGTAACATAGTACAGAGCTCCTTAATGAGGACATTGAACTGGTCTCTTCTTTTCTTCTCCGATTTGTTACGTGATGCCCTTTTGAAAGGGAGACAAAATGAAGTAATTAGAATAACATCACTGATTAGCATAGTACTCTTACGCAACTGGACTTAATGTCCCTCAGATACACCTTTGATAAAAATGTGGCCATTAGGCCCTATTATGAAAATTTGCTTCTCTCATTGAATGAAAATGAACAATTGTAGATATATTTAAATTTTTAAATCAGTGACCTGCTTGTATAATTATCATTGTAATTATGTATCATTACTAGCATTTTGTTAATTTCGGAGATATAAGTACATTAGTTCTTGCTCCAGATAGTTTAGTTCAAGAAGATATCTCTGAACTTTTAAGTTTCATCTACATACTGTATAAGGAATTATTTCTTTAACATTCTTTAAAATTAAATTTCCCTGCTGTTCACAATGTGTAAAATTAATTTAATAGGGTAAACACAAAACACCTGGGCAATTATTAATCACCCTGAGATTCCTTAGGTGCAAATTAAAATAAATATGACTACTCTCTAGTCTAAAGCTTCAAAGCTTTAGTGTACTGTAAGTTGCTGTAACAATCCCCTGAAAAAAACATCAAACATCACATTTGCTGTGTTCATGTAAAAAAAAAGCTTAGTTTTTTTTATTTTTTTCCTTAAAAGAATAAGGAAGGAAAAACATAAAAAACAGAATTTTAAACTTATGCTAGTAAACTGTAAAACTGCACTGGAACCAATTGGACCATCTTTATAAATTAACTCTAAAAGTAGAATACTAGTTATAATATTCTAGAAGAAATTAACAATCTCAGTCTCATACTGTAAACTGGCAGAATTGTGAACTTTAATTTATCAATCATGATCTGTTCTTTTCAGGCATTTGGTCTGCTCCTAATATTACATATACAGAAGAGTGATACAACCATATGAAACCTAAGACATGCACTAGATACTTACAAAATGATTCTCAAAACACTGTGTGATGTTACAATTTAATTTTCTCTTGTAGAAACAGTGCTCATTATATTCAGCAACAAATGCTTTTTTTCAACTTTGTATTAATTTGCTTTAGAGATGCGTTTATCAGCTTTTGAAGGTTAGGGTTTTCTTTGAGCACAAGCACAATTACCACATACAAAATAAAATTTGGTGATTTAATAAAAAAAGAACACTTATTCTCTTTTGCTTTATTTTAATGTTGATAAACTGTGGCGATTTTTAGAAACCTAACAATTACAAATACCGTTTTGCCCTGTCCTTCTCATCTTCATCCATCAGATCATCCACACAACTGCTGGTTCTGGAAAAACACAACAATATCTCCTTTAAGTAGATGGCATTACAGCATAAGACTAGTAATGTAGTGCAGATTTTGATGGCGTCAACATTACTGGTTTACATTAAATGTTTTTTTTACTAAGTGCCGTCTTTGAAAGCTCTTGTCAAAAATGTCCACAGGGTGTCATTTTTCATTTATGCAATGTTGCCCAGTTAAGGACTTTTTTGTATATAATTGATGCTAAAAATTAATTCAGATATTGATTTAATCATGAATGCACTGCTGTCGTGCATTACTGCTAGAAACTTAATTAATCTCCAGTATACACAGACATAAGCAGCCTGGATATAAATAAAAACATTTTTGTCTCAGCACATAACCGATTGTACTGGCTCCCTGGGAAATATGAGGTTGTTTATAGACTTTACTCATTACTTACAAGGCTGTAAATGGTTATCCTCTGATTGTCAAATCATACATCTCTCTACTACTTATACTTAATAATTTTAATAATATAAACTATTGAAATATATCATTACTTCAATGATACCAGCAAAAACAAGGCTTTGTCCACATCTGGTATGAAAACACACCATTTCACTGTGTCTGTTTCAGATTAATTTTATCTTTTGGCTTTGCTTTTCAAGTTAATCTGTTTTGTCTGTATTATTTGTGTTTTTAAATTGTCTTGAACTTAAGAAAAAGCACTTTATAACTACAATGATTATTCAATATGTGAGTGTCTAATGTAATAAATTATTATTTAACTTCTTTTCACAATGGGTAATGTTATGAGCAGATAGATGCTGAGCAGATGTCAACACAAAGCTGTTTCACTCTGAATATTTCCTCCCAGCTGCTTTGTGCAGAGATAAGTATTCCCTTGGGGGCAATACATATTTTTTCAAAGATTAAAGACCTATACATACACTGTTAACCTTAGGCAATGCAGTGCTCATTAAGACTACAATATGAACATTGGTGTTGTAAAATAAATATCCTGCTATGAATTCAACAGTGGCAAAGGAGATGTTGACAAAGCCAACCAAATGAACTTCTTCCGAATCATCAAACAGGAACTAGAGGATCACAAGTGCAAACTACATAGAAATGCATTTAATTCTGAGAACAGGAAAGATTTTGTTTTTACAAAAATGGTTGTGGAGATCTGAAATAAGCTTCCCAGATACGATGTTGATGGTGAAACCTTGGCTTCTTTAAATAATAGTTGGGGATCCACAGATCACTTACTGTAGCTGCTAGTAACCAAATGAGTTAGATGCGCCCAATGGCCTAATCATTTGTAAAACTTAGTAAGATTCTTATGTCTACAGGTGTCATAATAAATGCTGTCAAAAGTAATGTTACATAAATTTGGAATTGCTTTACCATTCACATGCTTAGGGAATACCAGTCACAGTTGGTTAGTGACATAACCCAAGACCCAGGCTTGAACCACTCATCTCTAGACCACAAAGTTCAACCACATCCTTCTTTGGTTAAGACAGGCCCCTGTGTTAATCAAGCCAAAGAAAGCACAGTGTGCTTAGAGGGTCATGTATAAAATGTTGGGCAGACCTAGTTGCTTCTAATAATGGCTGCCAGAGGATCCTTTCCATTTTCCACCACCGTTAACCAGGGCGGAGTTGACTGATTTTCTCATGGACGAATGGTGCCACATTCTCCTGCAGGATTACAGAAGCTGGTAGACTCTATGCCACGGTGCATATAGGCAGTACTGGCTGCAAGTGGTGACCCAAAGCCCTATTACATGACTTTGACATTGATGTTTCCATTTTATTGTGCAGTACAGGTTGTTCTGTCTACAGTAGCATGCAGATGTAGCGCAGTACATGGAAAACCAGACTGACACATCTGGAAATTGTGTGAAAATGTCAAATTGGGGAATTGTTCATCTTCTAATTTTAATGATTTCACACACGCAATTCATTCAATTTGATTAAGTTTGATATTGCATACAGTACATGCACACAATTCCCCAAGAACTAAGCCAAAAAATAGTCAAGCACTTAGGACTCCAAAGTTCGGAGATGGCTTGAGACAGAATTAGCCCAAGTATGGTACAGTACCTGGAGACACAATGCTATATGACGGGCTGTCCTCTAGATGAGACATTAACTCAAGGTTCTGACTACTTTGTCATTAAAGATATCATGCATTGCTCATAAGAGTAAGGGTGTTACATTGAGTGTCCTGCCCAAATTACATTCTGGGCTTGCAAAATCTGGCCTTCCAGAGATTCCCTCTTAATTCAATAGGTGAAGTAATTACTCACTTCTCCACCTGATCTGTTGTGCAGGGGGACTGCTGGCACATAATGGCTGCTGCACATCACCCAAGTGGGTTCTGCACTTCAGTGGTGAATGAAGTGGGTCCCCTCCTACATGTAAAGCGCTTTGGGATGACTTTGGGGTGAAAAGCGCTCTAAAAATGTAAAGAATTATTATTATTACTTTAGCTTGTCTTGCTTTTCTCTTTTGTTAAAAGCAGAATAGGAGGGATTTCTTAATCAAAGAAGCCAAAAACGCCAAAAGACTTCCCAGATATGACAACCTGTGTGTCTTTTAGATTTGAATTAGGTTATTGTGAGTTACGAGCATTTGAACTATTTTTTATGACAGATTTTTATGTGTAATACTAAACAGATGTCTGACAATGAGGTACATTAATATACTTTAAACCCACACTAGAATATCTAATTTATGACATGTTGTGTAATGTTATGTATAGTCTCATATTAAATACAGAGAGCATATTTTTTCAATATACCAGCGCAAATGTAAAAACAAAAGGCAGTTTCCTTGAAAAATCCTTGTCCTTCCCTCATTTGCACAAAGAGCCAAAAAAATTCTATTTCCAAAAATAAGAAACACAAGATGATTGCCCTACCAACTCCAGGATATAAGTTAACCACAATGCTTCAGATTACTTCCTGCATCATATTTCTGCTGTTTATTGTACAGCATGAACTGTAGTTTTACCTGCTGAATATGTGTAGCCCAATGTTACACCATTTTACAAAGCAAAAGCAGCCAACAAACTGAACAATATGAGATAAAAGTGTTTCCACTATTACAGTTAGTAGAAATACGTTCCAATGTAAAGGAAAGGAGCCTTTCAGACAACCCTGACAAATAGAACTCCCATCATGTCCTGTTGGGTGCAGATTCAGTCATTGTTACTGAAGCAAATGAATGAGATGAGGCAGAAGACACGACTGTAAAAGACCAGTTAAGATTTTAAGTGGTCAAAAGTGGTCAAAAACCCCTTCTCTGGCTTGGTCCTGATACTCACTCCCATTCCCTCCTGCCGGTTGGACAGCGACTCCCAAACTCCACGAGGTTTTCCATCTTCACTCCCACTCCCGTCCAGGCCCTCTCCGGAATCCTGCCTTTCCCATTCAGACTACTGGGCTGTGGCTCCCGAAAAGTCCCAAAATGTGTTCTCTGTCCACCTGAGCTGCCAAGGGCTGCACAAAAAATGACCAAGATCTGAAAGAAATAAAAACCAAATTGAAGCGATTCAAAAATGGGCTAAAGAAAGCTTTTTATTTTCATGAAGCTTTGCGGTACTTCAATTCTTTGTGCAGCAAAACAGCGCTGTCTGGTACTACTCCAGTCTATTAACTGAAAGACACAAGTATAGCATTATTGCTAACTTTACCACAGAGCTAAAATACACTTCCTGTGTGTTGTTTGGTTGTATTTTATGCTTTTCTCATGCCGAGCATGAAAGATATTAGAGGGCACTTCCTGTGGCTGACTATATCAAGGTATTCAAAATTTTCTGACTCATCAGTAAAACAAGCTTCTGTTTCCAGTTTTGAAGCACTTTTGTCTTCTTACCAAGATTCCTCCCAGCAAATTATTAGAAGGAAATCCAGTTAATGAAATCCAACATCAGCACAAAACTGCCAATAAGATCTTGATTGTAGATAGAAAATCTCGAGTGCCTTTATTCTTTTATCTGACTCCATCGTAACTTCAGGCACCATCAAAACTGCATTGCCTGACTCCATGAATGCAGAAGTCATAAGAGTGGTCTGTGTTAAAGACTTTTCCGCATTTAAATAATGCTACTTTAGTCCCTGAATAAAGACTATATTAGTAAATGTCACTACCATACAGGCATGATTTTTCCCTTAAAGAATTTTGCAGGTTTGGAAAAAGATTTACAAATCCTTTTGAAAGAAAGCACAGAATATTTCAGATGGAACTAATTCAACAGGCCCATATACTTCGTTTTTGAAATTTAACTTTGCTGGTCTACTAAGTCTAAATGCTTTTGGATTTTACATCAATACTTTCAGTGACAATTTTAGCAAAAATTTCTCTCTGGCCAAGCTTTTAATCTTATTACAAGAAGGGATATGATCATTTTTGTCTGTATCTGTGAATAGTAGTTAACAAAGTAACAATGCTGAATGCCATGTACAACTGTGCAAAATTGAATTACAAACATTAATTTGAAGTCTTACAGGTTTATAATTACAATACATGAGTCTTTAAAGATAAAATGTAATATATTTGGAAAAGCTAAGTTATTTTTTCAAACTGTACAGTATAAACCATGTAGAGTTTCTTATATATGAACTGTTGTACTGCCATGGCAACTCAAATTAATTCTATAAAACAGCAGGTAGAGATTCTATGTATACAAATCTTAATATAAATACAAGGACACGGTTAGGTCATGGTTTATTGAAGGGCAGACCAAGTTCAGGTGTCACATGCTAGAAAGAACATAGTCAATCTTATGACACAGATCATAAATCTAGCTGGAAACATACAATAAAGTGTTTCATGTCAAAAACAGCTCTTAGGAAAACTGGTTTTGCACTATTCCCCACTAACCTGCTACTTAAATACCAGATTCAATTGAAACGAATGATGTACATGCTCAGGATCGCAATTAACATGGTGTGCAGTATGTATTATTAAAATGTTCTGTTTGGGATGTAACTGAAATCATGTTTCTGCATGTCCAGTGTCTATGAATTCACAATTCACAGTGTTAACAATTTTAACAATTCCCCAGTCGAAGAAAATGCTTCAATTTTACTGTCATCCAGTATTTCCCAATCTACTCTTGAGAGCTTTGGTTTCCTACAATTGCTGTGGTTTGAAATTGTACACTGGCTAAACTAATCTCCTCTGAATTTCTCTTCTGAATTTTTTTTTATCAAGGTGGATTTCTTGTCATAATACTTGTTTTTTATTTTTTTAACATTTTTTTAATTTTCTGAATGAAATCCTGTCTTCAGTAGGGTGGCTCAGTGACTTAAGCGCATGAAAACTTCACTTCAGCCCAGCTGAAACACAATTATCCTCGCTTTTGTCTAGCCAGAAGTTGTCACTGTCCAACATAAACCCCATTCCTGTTGATAACTTCCCTTATTCATAGTGACACACCCTTTTATACACAAACGAAACTCACTAATCTCACCCATGTGAGAATAGTATAGACTATAGAATACTATACACCAGGTGAACTATCTACACTGGCTATCAAAAGTATTCGTCCCACTTGAACTTTGTCACTTTTTATTCTGTGCATCAATATGAAATCACAATGTATTTAGTTAGAACCTTTTGCCATTGACACTAAACACTATTATGTTAATGTGAAAAAAAAACTACTCATACTACTACTCAATTATGAATATAAAACAGAAAATAACTGATTGCATAAGCATTCATCCTCTTTGATATGACACATCTAATGTAAATAGGCTGAATGCAGTCCAAATGTGTGTAATTAGGGTGTTTCTCATGTGTTCAGGTGAAATACACGTATCTCTTGGAGTTAACACTGTTGGTTAGTAAGCTCCCAACAAAAACTACATCATAAAGACAAGGGAACAATCAAAGCAAGTCCAGGAAAGGGTTATTGGAAAGCACCAGTAAGGGGAAGGTACAGTATAAGCAAATTTCCAAGGCATTACATATCTCCCACAGCACAGTAAAGTCCTTTATACAGAAGTTTAGAAAACATGGCAGAACTATGAATTTGTGCAGAACCAGGCATCCTCAAAAACTGTGAATTTGGGTGAGAAGGGCACTAGTCGGGCAGGACACCAAGAGGCCCATGACAACTCTAAAGGAATTACAGTCTTACACAGCTGACATGGGAGAAACTGTGCATACAACAACATCTGCCTAGGTGCTTCACTAATTATGCTGAGTGGCGAAATGAGTGGAAAACAACTCACATTAGATTTCAATTACAGTCTACCAGAAGGTATATGAGAGACTCCAGGACCAAGTGGAGGAAGAATTTATGATCAGACCAGAAATTGATCTTTTCGGCTTTGATGCTAAGCGCTGTGTTTGTCGCAAGTTAACACCTCATATCAGCCCTAGAGCACATCCCTACCATAAAGCATGAGAAAGGCACTTTTCTCTATGACATAACTGAAGACCTGCAGGTACCTTGGGAGGTCACAGGACCTACTGTTTTGCTAACAGCTATGAAAGCTCTGGTTAACTAATCCAAGTCCTGACCCTGATATCATCCTGCCAGTGGGGCTTTGCCACTCAGAGAATCCCAGTCGGAAGGCTAGTGACAGGATCTAGGCTTGAACTCACTTCATTCACATCATAAAGTCATCCAGCACTTAGAGTAAGCTCTGCTGCTGGTTGAGACAGTGGAAAACCAACAAGCATTTTGGTTTCATGTACAGTATGTAGATTGTAACAAATGAAATAAACAAAGAATGCATCTTTTCCCAAGTCAGCAAGTTTGGATTTCTTAAGAACGGCCACTTGTGATCTATGTGTTCTCACGTAGATTCAGTTCCAAGGAGAATGACAAATGGAAAGTGAATCAGACATCTTCAGTTACCATGTGAATATACAAATAATTCAAAAGAAATGTTGTGCTGAACAGCTCCTGACCTAGAAATTTCTTGGAGCAAGATGAAAAAAAAAAGAAAAGTAAAAACACCTATTTTCATATTTATGCAAAAAAAAGTAAGGAGAATTAAATTCTCTTGACATAATTCTGCAGGAAATGGTACAGAAATGCTTCTATCTATAAGCAAGACCTTTGGGAACTAAACCATCTTTTCATTCCGTGTTAAACTGTAATTAAAAACTCTCAGCAAAGTTGTGGCTTCTACAGCTCATTATAATGATCAAACAGTATAGTTGGAAAACTGTCAGATTTACATGGATACAGATAGGGAATCAAAATTAACTGTCTTCACAGCAGCAGTTACGCTTGTTTTGCAGAAATCGGTCACAACCTGTGTGCTCTTTACAAAACTGAAATGCTGAACTCAAGTTGGTCACCACCAAAAAGCTAAGACAGAATTTGACATCATAGGCTTAATTTATACTACATCATTTATCACTTAAGAGGCTTCACAAGAGTTTTATACTCATAACCACTGGATACTAAAGGTAGTATCCAGATCTATATAGGTCACCTGTTTATTTATCTTTGTCACAGGCCCAAGTCTGACAAGCCCTGTCCAGAGGCTACAAAGCCACCTACAATCCAATAACACTAATAATCTTTCCTCTTGCTGTGACTTGGCAGATGAGAGCTCAACTGGAACTGAGAAGCAAGAACCCACGCCTCAATTATTTTTGTGATACAAATCAGGATAAAAACAATGCACTTTCATAAAGGCCTGTGTTGATGGAAATGGGACTAGCAATAGCGTCAATGTAAATAAGCTGTTTTAAGATGAAAGTTCTCACTTGTCGTATGAAAATGAAAAAAGCTTAGCCACAGAGAATTCAGCTCAGAGAGTAATATCCTTAGCATATGATACTTAATTTTATTGAATTGTAAAATGAATGAGTTCCCAACAAAATAAGAATGACAAAAATTGTTTGAATAACTAAAGTATATTTTAATAAATTAATTAAACAGTTTTGAGCATAAACTTGTCACATTATTTTATGTTTCAGATCTACATTTTCAAAGGCTAAAATGAAGCCCATAGTCTTTGGAATAAGCAGTGTTTTTGTAAACTTTTGTGTCTAACTCAATTCCATTAAGGTTGAGTTGAAACATTATTTAACCTTGTTTAAAGTTATGTGTGTGATGTTGGCTGTGAACAAAGAGATGATCATTATAATAAAGAATGTACTGAAACCAAACTTTATCTATTTGGTTGCGAACCCCTGACCCGACATAACCCAACATCCTGTGACAGCAAACAGAAAGGTAAATAGAAGACTTATTATATAAATAACATTGTTAATGGATATCTCAGTGTATAGCTTATTAAGCTTATTATTTTGCTAAGGTAATAAGCAATGCATGAAACAAACATCATGATTTATTACCCACTTTCTAAATAGTTTAGTGGCTTTGAGAAAACATACAGTACTTGAAGCACAGCACAGTGCAGTGAGGGATCCCTTCCTATAAGGTTGCTCAGGGCTCCAAAATTCCAGGCTGCAGCCATGCTAATATGGCCTGAAACTATTTGCTCAATGTTTCATGTATAGAATAGAAATGTACATTTTTCACTACTGCTTTCCACTGTCAATACAGTTTCTTGTGAGTTTTGTTCAATTTCTTCAATTTAGCTGCAAATAAAAGGAACTTTTATCCAGAGGCTTCTACACAGTAGCTACCACAGAATGAGTGAATGAGCGGTTGAAATTTCATCTTTAGGACTCTTTTTTTTTTAAACGAGACGTATATGCTTGGGAGGGAACCAATCGACTAGAAAAGCAATAAATGTTCCACTACTTTAAACACAATGACACAACAACTTGTGACAGAAGAACAGCAAAGAGAGACGAAGATGATCAAAAGCCTACTGTATGTGTATGTGGCTATTTAAAAAAAATGTGGAATCTCATTAAAGTAGATGGATTTAATTTTGTACCTTCCCCATAATGAAATTACACTAGATACAACAGAATAAATGGATTTACAGTAGCAGGAATCACCATTTTTATTGATCATTGTGTAATATATACTTCATATTATATTATTTGCTAATTGTAGGCTTCACTAAGACCCAGATTGAAAGCTTTTAATCTCGCTAAAATGCTGCTGTAGGGTTTTCTTACTCTACATGCAAGAATATCTGTCAGTTTCCCAAAATTCTGAACAAAGGCATTCTGAAAATATCAACAGCAATGGATAATGTTAAATATCAATAAACCATGTATATTAAAATGTATGAAGCTGTTTTACTTGTAAATAAATATTATAACAAACATTAGAGCTCAAGAGGATGAGAATGGGCAACAATGTAAAGGTGCATTCTGGCCTCTAGGTTCCCAATTATAAGGTTGGGGGCTCAAATCCCAGGTGATGATACAGATGTTGTTTTTTGAGCAACATATCTAACCCAGAGTTGAATCCAGCAAACGGGGTCTTACACATTTGCATCATCTACTTTGTCCGTATGAGAGGAATTGATAACCACCGGAAGTTGTTTTGGATAAACACAGGAGACACTTTTCAAAGCACTGAAAGTTAAAATAAATCAAGGCAGAGCCGCTTAAATTACAACAGCAGAGATAGCTTAAGTTAAAAATAGATTCCGTGATTCTACCGAAGTTGATAAACTTTGTAACCTCAAAAGGGCAGTGGTATGGTGAGAAAACTAAACAGGAAGATATGCACACAAATGCACAGTTAATTTTAGTGTGTAAAGGGTTAACAAAATACTCTGATGGTACCTCCATTGCCCAGCTGGAATGTAAAAGACTATGACATAGTGTAGCAGTTATGTTAAAAGGCCACAGGACAGACATTAAGATGCTTGTGATGGTGCCTTTGAGGTATGCAACATTTAATTTCCATCTCAACAGAGACCTGATGGGTTTCGTACCTCTACTTAAGTAAGAAAATCTATTGCCCTTTTCACAAATACTGTACTTATAGTAACTCCAGAGTGACTTCCAGAAAAGTTTTCAACACTTTTTGCACAAGCAGCAAAAGGTTACAAAGCTCTTTTAATGCTTTGCTAATGGGAAATGGTTCTTGGATAACAGTGAATAAGGCACCTACCTTTACACTATCCAGTGATAATTCAGCACCAAAACTGGTAAATGAACTATAATGCACTTTTGGGCAAATAACCTTATTGTGATTGAAACATCCACATATTTATAGCTCGCATTGAAAACTGAAGCAACTGTATTCATAATAGAATAATGCTAAAATATAACTGGCAGAGATGCCTTTAAAATACAGTAAATGCATAGTATCCTTTCTGTATGTAAATGTCTATACTTAATTATACATGGCTTATAAAATCTTTCAATGCAACACACAAAGCAAAAACAACACAGAGAAGATAGACTACAGGAGAAGATTTCTGAAAACAGACTATGGAAGGAAGAGATTTATTTTCATTTGTATTTGAAATTCACAGAGTTGATTCTTAAGGAAATGACCGGATTCAGATGACACTCATATTTCCCTCAGGATCAGAGAGCAGCAGGGGATACTGTTAAGTGAGTAGAAGAGCCTATTACACTGTCAGGCTCATCTGCTCTGAGCCAAAGAAAAGAAAATTGGGTTTGACCTCAATCAGTAAATCTCACAAGCTTAAGATCGCATCTGCTATTAAAGATGCCTGTGAACTGTGCTTTTATAAAGATGAAATACATATGAGCTTACATACAGTATACACTGAATGAGCTGAAATAATGGGATAGCAAAATAATTGCATGGGTTCATATTTTTACTGATGGCTCCAGAATCGAATAGGGTTTACTCTGTTTCATTCACACTGAACTTTGTTCAAACTAGGCACCAATCTTTAATCAACATTACTACATTACTACATAGTGTTCCAGCCTATTATTTTCCAGTAGTTCAAAAACATATTATACACATACAGTATTGTCAGACAAACATATTGTCTTGCTTAAAATTTTTACTAATATCCATAGGCACAGCTTGTGTACTGTTAATGAGGTACCTGTGTTTGCTGTCTAACTTTAGGTCGCATAGATTAACCCAATCCATACACAGATAAACATTCAAAGCAATACTTATCCTATCTTTTTTTAATTGTGTTAGAAGAACAAAGATTTTGAATTGAATGTCAGAATAAGATACAGCAACAAATGCTCGTAACAGACATAAACGCATAACACAATGTGCAGAATTTGTAACTCTTAAGTCTTTCGATTATCTAGAGAGAAAACATTATATTCATATTGTATAATGTTTTAATCTATTTTCAAAGAAGACGCGAGAAATCTTAATAAAAACTGTAATAGAAGGGCTAATTAGTCTTCAGCCAAAGGCAAAACAATCAGATGGTACATGATGGTCTTTTATGTCTTAAATAATATTAATCACAGAATTCAGCTCTACTTCCAAGTGAGCTGTGGTTTAAATTTATGTAGCTCAACAGTTCTTAGAAAAAAAGAACATAGCATTTCACTATTAGAGTTCAAGAAGCTCCCTGACGAAAAGAAAAAAAATTAACAAGAGAAGGGACTTAAAAATGGTTACATCTGCGGAACTTGTCATTACATTGTTCTAAACAGAGCTTTAATGTTGGTTAAACCAGTGGATCTCTTACGAGATACTCAGGTTTAACTTTAATGATAGCATTACTCAGTAATGCCTTAGCCTGATCTCAAGAGATCTCAGAAGCTTAGACAGGAAGGCTCTGGTCAATACTGGGATGGGCTTCTAAGGAAACCCAATTCTAAGCAAATCTGTAAGTGGTGTCAGTGGATCAAAATGGTGCAGCCATCCCTGTGGACCAGAATTTCTAAACTAATGCTCCAATATGGTGACAGGTGTCACGTTAAACTGAGGTCCTTACTACTTGGCCATTAAAGATCCCATGGCCTTGTTCAGAAACGTAAGGGTATTACCTCTACCTGATCTGATGTGTACTAGGACTTCTAACTTATTATTGCTGCCACAAATCACCCAGGTGGTGGATGAAGTGGGTCCCCTTTTGTATCTTTCTAAACCGACACACAAATACCCGGAAACCTGGAAACTGTTACCTCCATTACTCCATTACACCCTACAGTCTTAAAGTTTAGTTTCTTCTGTAACAGCTATCACCTTATCTTTTTGATAATCAGACAGCAAGCTGAAGCAGAACAGCTCTACCTACAGATATCAGCAATGATATACAGTACATGTACAGAGTAAGCGAACATAAGAATTTCATCTACTAATTGCCAAACAGGCCAGTTAGGACTGTAAAGGATAGCACCTCCTCTTATTTGTAACTAGTATGATGATAGAAAACTCACAGTCAAGAACTGAGCTTTTAAACTCCTGATTATTGGACAAGTTTATTTACTGAACTTTGAGAACATGACTCCCAGGTGCAGCACAATCTCATTTATCTGAACTTTGTCAGATCTACAGTCAGCTTCTATACCAACTTAATAATAAGTTATAATAATAATAATTACTTAGTGATGGTAATATACCAGAAACATTTAAATACAGAGCCTACACGTCTCAATAATGATATTCATAACCAGGTATAATGTAAAGATGCAGGTATAAACAGTATTGCTTCTCGTTCACATACACATACTTTATGTTATTCATTCTTCTGTTAAATAGTTAATACTGACAGGACACTTATATGGCTTCATTTTAATGATGTAATCTTAAATCTTAGCACAGTTCAATTCTTTGAAGCACAATTCGCCCTGCTTGGACTTTAGATTGCAAGCAATTTAAGGAATTATTTAGCTGAATTAATTCATGTTTATTAATGCTCTGTAAATCTAAAAATTCAAAAGGCAAAATTGTAGGGACTCCAGTAAACCAAAATGAAAAAACAGCCTATTTTTAAATCAAAAGAAGTCCTTTCAGTCAAACTTAACCACTTCCCACCACTAAGTATAAACCAAATTCTAGAACTTAAGCCAAATGACATGATATACAGCAAGAAGTATCTTTTCATTATATTAAATTCCCCAAATGTTGCACTTACATATCTTTTTCTCTTCATCACCTGCAGTTGGCTTTTTCACAAAGATCAGCAAATAATTAAGCTGCTTAAATTCACCAATGAAAAAAAAACCTTTATAATTAAATGCATAGTTTGTTACTCTCTTGTCTGATTACATTATGTTGAAATGAATAATGCAAAAATTACACATATTTGGCAGATGGCACCGCCTACAGTATATGCATAAAAAACACACCAACAGTTGTCAAAATGATGGTGGTAATCTAAAATTATATTCAGAAACTAAATAGTTTTACCTATCCTTTTGCTTATGTGTATATTTATTACATTATCCATTACAAATGAAAATATAACAGATCCATAAAATGCATTGCATTGTGATCCAAAAAGAAAAGGAAGGTAATGTTTTGTGTCTTTGTATCTTTTTAAGTATACTTGTTGGTGTCTTTCACCATTTCTGTACAGCTAGCATTCAAAGTAAGTGTTCATTTATTAGGAGAGCAAAGGTGTTATAAAGTAATACATACTGTATTTCTACTGCATTTCAGTGCCAGCAAGGGCTTCCAAAAAATGCATTGGTAAGATCATTTCCATTCATTTCTTCAAAGCTTCATGTAGAGTGGCTTGCAAAGGTTATCAGGCGCTTGATCAGTTTTCACATTTTTTTGCTTTAAAGCTTGCTGCCATGACACTTTGAAGCCGCAATTAACTCCACACATTCAAAGCAAAAAAAAACAACGAATAGGCAAGAAAAATGGGAAACTCAAGACTGCATATGTATTCAAACCATTGGCTGTGGCAGAGCAACAACAAATTAATTTAGGCAAATCAGAGGAAAACCTGCTTAAGTCTGCTGAAGAACTGAAACTGGGACTAAGACTCACTTTAAACATGTGAATGACCCAAAGCACAAGGCTAAAGTTACACCGGAGTGGCTTAGGAATAAGGAAGCGAATGTCCTTGAGTGGCCCAGTCAAAGGCCTGACTTGAATCCTCTTGAGAATCTGTGGAAAGACTTGAAAACTGCTGTCCATAACCTATCCATGGGCATGAGAGAGCTTGAGCAAATCTGCCAAGAAAAATGGGCAACGAATACTGTTTTTTAGAGTTTTCTCTTTAGTTGTTGCTGACATTCAGATATGTAAAGTATCTTAGTCTTGGGACTGAGCATTCAGGTTTTGAATACAATACTCTATATTAAGTTTAGAAATGTGCATTACATCATGATGTAATTACACAAAATAGGGAATCACAGGAAAGGTCTGAATACTTCTGCAAAGCACTGTATATTCAAAATATCTAAAAGAAAATAAATGGAGTACTATTAATAACGATTATTATTCATGCAGAGATTTCAACCTAGCAGTCACTGCACATGATATTTTAACCTGTGATCTATATTGATATACGAAACTATGTGGAATCTGTTTCAAACACTGTCAGGGTGACAGAAATATAAGCTTGTTCAGTCAGTGTGCAACCTTTTATGGACATAGAACAACAAAGTTTCTAGGAACTGGTGCATAAGCTAGAAGCCATTATCCTTTTATTTTATTTATGAAACTTCCCAGATGATGAAATTATTACTTCATGCTAACTGTGTGAATGCAAGAACTCCATGTATCCTGAAAATGAAACACACGAAAGCATCTTGAAAAGCACTGTTTATACTGTATGATGTATGATCACTCATATTTTTTCAATCCACAACAATAAAGCACTGATGAATACCCATAAAATAATCTTCTTCTTCACTTCTGAGGATTCCAAGCTATGGCATCCAAAAAAACAGAGCTCCGGAGTTGCATTAGAATTTTTATTTTTGGCCAAATGCCTGAGAAGCCCCGAACTCCAAATGCTCAGAGTCAGACAAAGATCCACAATAGGAGGAGACAATGATAAAGGCATTCACAGTCAATACAATTTCAACTGAGATGCTCAGAACCAAACCTACATATCCTTATATTCATTCCAATGACTAATATACAGTAAATGAAAATGTTTTAAAGAGATATTTTAAAAAATGCATTAAAGGTTACACATGATTCAACAACAAAAAAAAAAAACAGACATCCATTCTAAGCACTCTTTGAAACAAGAGGACATTTTTGTCTTGAATGCCTTTTAGTTAAGAGAACAGACAAGATTTAGTATGATTAGTACAGTATGGCTCACAGCATCCTACAGTAATACCACCCACAAAGCCGTTTACACAACACAGTTATTTAATAAAGAAACACCATGTATTGGAACATCAAGTACAAATTTCAATAAATTATTATGATATTAACAAATAAAATAAATGTTTAACCAAATTAATTGTCAGCTGTGATTTTTCAACACTTCTTGTTGCATCATTAATACTCCATAATTCTTTTCAGGCAGTCATGAATACCTGTTACACTCATCTATGTCTTGTAGTACAGCAAGTCTATCAAGTGTAATTAATGCATTGTTTGGGTTAATCTCTCACTTGAACACCTTTATGGCAGATAAAAATTAGAAGCAATATCTTTCTTATCTTTTGCCAGCAGTTATATCACCCTGCAGCTCTCAACTGGCTACCCACTGAAGCTCAGCAGGGTTGAGCCTGGTCAGTACCAGGATGGAATGACCTACTGGGAAGCTATGGTTGCTGCTGGAAGTGGTGTTAGTGGGGCCAGCAGGGAGCACCCACCCTGCGGTCTGTGTGGGTCCTAATGCCCCAGTATAGTGATGGGGACACTATACTGTAGTGGGCGCCGTCTTTCAGATGAGACGTTAAACTGAGGTCCTGACTCTCAGTGGTCATTTAAGATCCCCGGGCATTTCCCGAGAAGAGTAGGGAGTTATCCCGGTGTCTGGAACAAATTTCCCCCTCCTTGGCCTTTACCATGGCCTCCAAATTGTCCCCATGTATGATTGGCTTACACTTGCCCTTTGATGGACTGGCGTCCCATCCAGGGTGTACCCTGCCTTGCGCTCAATGCGTGCCGGGTATGCTCCAGCTTCCTGCAACATCGTATGGTATAAAGCGGTTTGGCAAATGACATGACATGACTTTTCCTATCTTTTAACTGTGTTTGAACAAAGATTTTGAGTTGAGTGTCAGAATAACATGCAGCAACAAACTCTCCTAACATACAGAGGTGAGTAGTATACTGTACGTGTGGACTTTGTGTCAATACACTAGAATGTGAAAGGTTACAACAACACCTGAAAACAATAAAGGAGAAGGAACTGTACAGTATATTTATTTAATAGGGACTATATTTGAATTAAAAAGAAAGTACTGAATCAAAGTAAACCGGTTTCGACAAGTCTTTCAAGAACAAAATAAGTAACGGTGTTTGCTGTTTAAAAATCATTTTAAAATCAAATTATAATCCTTTAGAATTGATGAAAGAAACTTATCTTAACTTACAGGAGCTTTAAGTTTGTAATGAAAAAATAGCTTCTGGCCTTTTGTGCTTATACTTTTACTCCTCATAAAAAACACACACATGCAGAAACCTGTATGTGATATTGTACTTTTCAAACCACCTTTCAAAAGCGTAACAAGATTAGGCCTATTTTGAAGTCTAAAAAGAATTTCTTGTTTCTAGTAGTTAAAGTATATACAGCATTCATCATTGACAAAAAAAATACATCCAAGCCTGTGTTTATACTTAAAAGACATTTATATCTATATCTAAATGTATATACTGTAAAGAATTCATCTACACCAAAATGTACTTCAGCATACTGTATATTCAGTTATTACAGTATTTGTCCCTCAAATATAAAATCACATTCAAGCACTATCTTCTACTTAATGTTTGCTGGAGTATATTTAGATTAGTTAGCATATTTTGTTTTTTATATGTACTGTATCCAATCAAACTTAACACTTAAAAATGCATGTTATGTATCTATAGCACTTACACACACACACGCAATTTAATAAGAAAAGATGGAATAGATCTAAAATAATACAAATCTCTAAGTAACTCTTTACCAACAAATTTTTAACGTTGTGAAAAAGTAGGTTTTAAGACGTCATTCTAATCTTTTAACATATTAATGAAAACGGGAGATTTTCATATTCATTTTCATAAACCCGTCCGGTCCAATAAATATTAGAAAACCCAAGAATCGTGCATAGTAAGCTTCCTCAAACTTTCCAACCCTTATCCATTCATTGTTTTAGCGTAACAGGTCAGTATAGGGTTTATCAGACTTTAAATCTGAAACTGCACACCTCGTGGATTAAGTACTGTGAATACTGTACAGTACATAATCAACACATTACTTCCTATTGATGAATCTTTAAAAGTGTAATTTACAAACAAAACGTTACAGTACACAATGAACAATACTGGGCACCAGTGAAGGTATCAACCATAACAAAGTGACATTTCAAAGTAAATCTTATTTTAGCATTCGTGCCTATCAGATTACCATTTCCATAAAGAACCAAACAGCGTCGCTCCCCTTAACTCCTCGTAACCACCTCAAAGCACGGCGAGTATGACTTGGCCGCATACTTTCAAATAGGTTTGTGTAATACAACAATCCTACCCCATTTCTCATTGGACACATTATCAAATCAGCATTTCTAATGTTTGATTAAGGATAATTAACTTTGGCTACGAATTTAGAATTCGACTATCATCCTTTAATGAATGGGACGGAAATAACTTGTCCGGTGGTGTGAATTATTATAAAATACAGTAGATATCACATATGGATAAAATATTTATCTCGGAGTAAAAATATTTTCAAAGAAATATACACACAGTTAAAAACGTGACATACCTTGAATCAGAGATGAATAGTTTTAAAATCCATTCTTTTAGCCAGCGTCCGTTTTCCAATATGCAGTACACTACTAACACTGCATGCATGTAACCTGATGTAAGATAGTCTTCTCGGCATAAAATAAGGCATTTGTTGAAGTACAAAACAAAAAAAAATATCACACTCCCTGTGGGTAAAATACAAACTTTAAATGTTGCAGACACAAATATTGTCTTTTCCAGCTTCAAAATCACGATTCCCACTGTGTGACGGCGCACTGAACTAATTTCATGTGATATTTTTTCTTTCTTCCTCCTCTCTCTTCTGTAGGCAGCTCCTAGTAAACACGACTGACTGTGAGGTACTGAGAACTAGGGGAAAGTAGGTCAGTCTGCAGCTCAGTGCTTAACGACATCATCATTAGCAACCAACTACACAACTCGCGATTCAGGGCTGTACGCACAGGAAGAAAAAAAAACAGACTACTTCAGCAGAAAATTAATGTTTTATTAGATTAAACAGTTTTTTCTCTTTTTTTAATTCCCCTTTTACATTTTATTGACCGACGAGCTGTCGAATTTTCGAATTCGGTCTTTAAATATACAACATAAGCATGATTTTAGCGGACGTATTTATCTCCCGATGCGATTATTTATAAACTTATTCATCTGTTTAATGTTTTCATAAACACTCTACTGAGTTGATTACCACAGGAAGAGCCGTGATCCGCACGTAGGAAATGCTTTCTCCGGTAATAATCAATATGAGCGCACCCTAAGGATTGCAACAGGTAGAGCATTTAATCATCGTCACAACTCTTTCCCGCTGCCAAAATACTTCCCAATAGCCAAGGATGAAAATAATAAGAGCAGACTGAAAATAAAACTTTTTTACCAACTAATATCATTTCTCACATTTGAATTTGTCCTAAAGCCAGTTTAACTCCCAGTTCCATTCGTTTTAGTTAATAATTAAAAATAAGAGATCTTTCTAAAAGTTGCCATCTGAGATATTTTCCGTGCGATATCAGTCATGGAACCCCATGGACCTGAATTATTAAACGACCTGCAAAAATATTTGTGTCATTGGAGAATATGAATAGTTTGCCAAAACATCACAACATGCCACAAAGCGAGAAACGATATGATGCAATATCCAAAAATAATATAAAGTTAATACCAACGTGAGACGTTGTACAGTACATACAGAAGAGAGAAGTGATCCACACTACAGCATGATTTATAGAAATGCACTGATGTGGCTGTGAAAACTCTTCTTTGATTGTAATCAGTCAAAATCGAAAAAAAAATGTTTCGACTCTTTCAGCATGTGGCAAAGATTTAATACGGAATTGTTTCAGTGTCCTAGAAGCTCCCAGGTGTTGTGAAACAAAAGGCCAAAGGGTAAACGAAAGATTACTGTTATGCAACCATGACAATCAGCTTATTCCTCATTGGCTGGATCATTCCTGAAGGTGGGATTCCCGTCTTAAATAATAGACCCTCTTGAACAAGTACAATAAACCTTTAGTTTTGAGCTTAACAAGTTACTGTTCTTTTCCTTCTTGCAACACAGGTTCATTTTCTTAAATCTCTATTTGCTGTAAGTGTTTAAAGAATATTTCTAGTACACCATGAAGAAGTACATTAATTTTTCCCATGTTGAACCATTAACTGATAACTTTGACAAGATACAGTAACTTTAAGCCAAATCAGCACACATACAGTATTAGTGTTTAGTTAAGCAGCAACCATTTTTATATAAATCAAAGAAAACCAGTGTCACAACAGCTGGCATTACCCCTTATTAAATAAAAAAAAATGTTATTTGGTCAGATACTATCTTAAGTAATTGTGATTACCTTATAATGAAAACAGCTTGTAAATGTACTGTATATAGCAATTAGATTAGCACAGACCACAAAAACATAAACCCCACCTAGCAGATACTTGTTTAAGATCTTTAAATAATAAAATCTTTAAAAAAACTAAAAATAAGTTCACTCTTAATGTACTGTATATTGAAAAGAAAAAACATACAATTCTGGAAACTTTTAAACATGTACAGTAGTACACAAAGAAAAACTTGAATTCAAGCACAGTTTTGCTATAAATGGTGTATTTGAAATATACTATACTTTCAGAATGCTCTTAACAGTTTATTCATGATTATGATGAGATACATCCACATTGCAAGATGTCAGTTACTAAATACTATATTTCAGAGCACACCTTTTATCAATTAGATTTTTCTTAATAGTGGGGAAATAACACAACATAGATTTTCATTTACTTGCTGAGCAGTAGCATTTGTCCAGGGAAACTTAAATGTACATAAAGTTTATGTTATGAGTAACAATCAGGAAAACCATCTTCAGAAGCCATGAGCCAGAGCCTTACCCGACAGGCCCGTTGCTCAAAGAAGGACTACACCCTGCACGAGACGCCCGCTCATCGCAATTCACACACACATACTGTATACACGGTGGGTGGTGCAGTGGTGCAGTGGTTAGTATTAGTGCATTAGTTTATATGTTCTTCCTGTTTCACAAGGTTTCCTCCAGATGCTCTCCTTTCTTCCCACAGTCCAAAATCCTGGAAGGTTAATTGGCTTCTGTAAAATTGGCTCTTGTGTGAGTGTGTGTGTGTGTGTGTGTGTGTGTGTGTGTGTGTGTGTTGTGTCTGTGTGTCTGCACTACCATGGACTGGCATCTCATCCAAGTTGCATCCTGCCTTGTCTTAAATGTCTGGTGTCTGTCGCTTGCCAGGATAGGCTATGGTGTCCCCCGTGACCCTGTACTAGATAAAACAGCTTAGAAAATGGATGGGTTGATGCATGCATGGAGCAATTCAGAGATACTGTACCTATTAACCTGGACAGCATGTCCAAATAACATGTGGACACATGAAGAACATGCAAACTCCACCCAAAACACAAGACGAATAAGGCACTAGCCACTATACCACCTAGAATATACTGTACCAAATCATCTAACAAATTAACAATTTTCAGAAATGTATTTTAAGAAAGGCTAGCACATTTGTGAATTCTCTCACAACTATTATCTAACACAAAATGTAAAAAAAATAATTTGTATTTTAAATACATATTTGTTATTGATGTTGACAGTAATCATTCAAAGCATTGGGTTGTTTATGTATTTACATATACCTGCATACCATAAAATTGAAGGCTCAGTTGAGTATACAAGCGCACAAAAAAATTATGTTTTAATACCTTATACATGATCTTAGAAGCAGGTGACCAAATACATGAATTCATCTATGCCTGATTACACTTGATATTCTTTAACTAGACTACACATAAGATGCTGAATAGTGCTTTGTACAAGATCACACAGCTCTTTAGTGTGGAAATAAAGCATCCCTTCACAAAAGTTAATGAAAGACATCTGACAAATTGACATTCCACATGTTAGAAGAATCAATTAGGAGGAAGTGTTTGATCCCTCCATGTAGGTGGGGGCATGCAACTGAGTGGAAAATCATCTATGGTACTGTTAAGCACATCCAACCACTACAGCAAATGACCAATAGTCATTTAGTGACACAATACCATCAGACAACCACTGTTGTGTTAGAGCTCCTGAAAAACCACAGGGGGTTGGAAAATAACCCTGTATTTGCCATGCCAATGTGGATAATTACTAAAAATAAAACTACACTGTGGATTGCTACTAGAAATAATTACTGGATAACTAGTGGAAATAACCAGTTTTTAATTCTGCCACTGCTAGTGTTTCAACAATGCAATGTGGACCACAGAAAACATCCAAAACAATGCAAAACAATTTTACCTGTGAACAACTGTGGAGAGAATATGGGCTTCGCTACTATTTTCATGAGAGCATTCCTCTGCTCATCACCTGATCAGTTCACAGCAGCTGTGCCAAGCTTCATTTCAATTGACAATAACAATTGTCCCCCAGCAAGGCAGGATACCAGATGACTTTCTCAGAGAAGCGTTAGTGTGCCAGGATTGATTGACCTGTAAGACTGCCTTATCTCAAATCCATTAAGCATGTCTGTTATGCTCTTTGCCAGTCACAACATCTTCAGCCTACTCCATGGCTAGTCGGTCCTGTGAGGAGAATGTAAAATTCCAGAAGTACTGTATCAAATCCTCATTATTCCCAGACCTGCGCTACAAATTTGGGTGACCTCATACCACACCAAATAGTGTTTCTATATGTCTGATCCGAGAAAAGTAGTGGTTCTCATTTCCAAAGTGCTTACGTTACAAATGTACCTGTAGGTCGAATTTTTTCTTCTTTGTACACTGTACAACTGGCACACATAAAATACTTGATATTTGTCAGTTTTCCAAGGCTCAGTTATACTGTCCACAAACAAACTAAATCAGCCACAAAGTAACAGACTAACACTTTTGCAACAGAAAGTATCACCCTGGGTGTTGTGTTGATCGTTTGGAGCAAGATAATATTCTTGCTTTAAAATGTTACTGATGAATTTCATACCTGTAGAAATACTGAAAAGTTTCTCTTTACAGTTAAAATTTATTATGTACTGTACTAAAAAGTAAGGATGCTACAGTATACACATGTATTGTAAGATTTCAGGCATACGTCAGCAACTACATTCATTTTACCCTTTTGTTTGCTGTTTCATGAGTACAAATACAAGGTTATAAATAGCTACAGTAGTTTATATAAACAATAGAAGATACAAGAAAAAGCATACCCTGTCACACACATTCTGATGCAGTGTATTTTGTAATGTTATCTTATGCAAATGCTGTTCTGAAACTACAGCACCAAAGTTGCTACCAGCAGAGACTTGATCTAAATTCAAAGTTATAGAGGCACCGCAGCATGCAGTGTCACATTTAGTGTGTCAGTCTTACTTCCAAATGCATTTGAAAAGTGCTTGCTGTTAAAAGGTTCGTTTCTTTGAAGGTTAACATTTAATTCATTAAATTAATCAGCACACACGTTTTGGGGAAGAGAAGAGGTGCAGGCCTTCACGACGTGTGAAAGATGAGTTTGGAAAAGTTTAAACAAAAGTATTTTATATTTTAGATTGCAAAAGGATTTCATACAATGGGATAAAATTGAATTTATTTCTAGGTGCCCCAACACATGTTTTACTATGTTAACTCAAGTAAGTTAAGACAAAAGCCATCAAACTGTTTTCCTTTGCAGAACAATTGGCATTCAATGTAACAGTGCTACATGTGTTTATTATTATTTTTTTAATTAGCAGACATCCTTATCTGATTATTTATGTCCTTATAGAACTGCCACATCTTGTCATTAGAGCACATCCCATTAGTTGAAACAAAAGCAGTAACTCCTATCCCATCCAGAGTGTAATTCCCAATTTCAACATCTGGCATAGGCTCTAGGTTGGCATGACCCTTACTAGGATTAAGCAGCTTTCTGATAATGGATGGATAAAATTATTTATTCAAAGGTCATAAAGGTTAAATTAAGGTCATCAACGAATGGCTTTCCATCAAAGAATGACCCATATCTTTAGTAAAGATCACAAGTCATCAATATAAAAAAGCCCTGCAGTCAACAATTAACATGCAGATGAATTAATGTAATTGCAACCGAATGCCCTTCATACTGGTTGCCTTGGATATGTAACTGGAGCTTGTTTTCATTCTTTCTCTCACCCTGTACCTTCTTCCATTCAGACCCAATGTCAAGAAAGCACAACACATTATATAGGTTATTGGTAATGGGCTTGAACTGCTGGCAACATGTTCAGCTCATTAATACTGTACATATCCAAAAATACACCATGATGAGACCATTCTTCATCATGAACCAATAAGTTATCTGGACCCTTTCTGTATCTATTCTATTCTGATGAAATGTTACTCATTATAATCCAACAGAAGAATGTTTCTCTGATGTTTCTGTGGTTTAGTTTGGAGGACTGTAAAATATGACTAATTTCTGGAATTTTCACAATGTACACTATTTTATTACTGTGCAGCAGTTTTGAGGGCTTGAAGCAGACATCATCAATTGTTCACATTGGATTTCCAGTTACCTTGCAAAGTTTGACTATCAGAGAAATTAATTTCAATTACAATAAATTCCTGTCCGAACACGTCAAGGTTGATTAAGAACAGATTTCAAGTCACAGACTCATATAGACCTAAACTGAATCAGCTCTTTAATATTATAACACGATTATTACATTATCTATAATGTAAATCATATGCATTATTTGCAATTAGATTAACTGTTAAATAATGAAATCAATCTTGTGTTACGGCAGATATTTGCAAGCGTGTTGTTCAGTAGTTTGTGGTGTCAACAACATTTTTAAAAAATGTTATTTCCGTATACCACAGGTTCATGAAAATATTGTACAGTTAAGTAGAAAAATTATTCCCCTGCAGCCGTAGAAAAAATTGCAGTTTAATTCAATTGTGTAAGAAATTGAATATTTAATGTGCTGTTACGCAGACCCACAGATAAAATAGAGGAAGGATTAAGTGATGTGAAAAAGCTAACTGTAACATAACAAACCATTCAATTTGAAAAGCTATTTCATAACAAACACACTGATGAATTGCTTAGTTTTAAACAGTGTTAATCATGAAATGTTTAGATAGATACTTGTATACTTGCACTAACTTGTATTAAGGTTAGTGTCCCAAAAAGCACAATAAACGTATAATGAATTGAAATTCTATTTTAAAGTAATATTCTTAGATGTAAGTCACTGTGGGAGATTTCTCACCATAAGGATTTTATCTCTTCAGTAGATGGCTCTCAGGGTTGGTTTTTGACTTACGAATTATGGAGTTTCACAGAAGATGTAGTTGAAGAATCAAGATAAGTATCCAGTGCCTAAGGAGGCAGTGGAACGCTCTTCATAATCTATGATAGTATCGAACAAAAACACACCATTTCCTTTTTTCCTTCCAAGTATAAATAGCATAAATATAGACCTGCCAGTATAAATATATTTATATACACCTTTCCAGGGAATGGTAAATACGATTAAATACTTTACCTATAAATACAGGAAACTGCAACCCAAGACATAAAACAGTATCACCATCAAATTTGCTTCTTCCAAGTTCCTATCAACATAAATCCACATGAATTCTAATGATTAGTGTTTTAGTTGAGTTAGTGTTGATTTGTGCTGTGCTCACCCCTGTGAAGTTGATACAGCGCAATAATTTCCATATATTAGGTAAAGATACCCAAAGGGTTACGTGCTCTATTTGGGGAGGTGAGAAAACTGGAACTTATAACCACAAGATAATGATCAAAAATTATCTGACATGTATTTATTTAGTGCTTTACTGTATTTTCTCTCATAGGATATCTTGGCTGTTTGATATAAGATGCCATGCATTTTAAATTATCTCTAAGCATCGTCCACTGCCGTTTTATGATTAATTCAGAAGACAAATTTCAGAGCTGTATTTCATATATCACACTTCCTTCTTAAACTCAGACATTGGGGAATGAAAAGCAAAAGTCTGGAACTTTAGAGATTTTTTATAACCAAATGAAAAAACAAATCTCAAAGAATGTTGTGCTCCTTCTCTACTTGTTATTCAGTTTGTTTAATTATTTCTTATATTTTATTAAACATATCATGAATTCCCATGTAGGCAGTGCATTAAAACTTCTAAAGCAAAGACAATCTAGGTCAGTGGAGCTTGAGGTAATATTTTATAGGTGGCTTGTTTTTCTGTAAATAATATTTACAATATCATTCATAAAAATAGTTTGAAAGGCACTGTAAATCTCAAGACCTAGCCAAAAGGCAACCACAAGTCAGAAACAATTGATTGCAGAGCGAAGAAAAAGCCCACTCAGAAAGTATAGTTTCCCACCTGAGATTCTGGGATCAGGCCTGAGCAGAGGCTAGCAGTTAGTGGCTTCCTGGCATGGCAGTAGTTATGTAGAAAGAAAAGATGATGCAATTCTAACTGTGGAAGCAGTGACTTATGAGTGCTTTTCAAGAACCAAGAGCTCTTCTGTGTCCTAGAGTGGATCCACTCTCAAATCCCAATACTGCAATTTTACTCTATCCAATGGAGGGAGGTCAGCTGCTTCCACAGGCAGTAAGGGGAGGAGTTTGACAACAGAACTTCACCCCTACTCTCACAACATGATTTGTCTTTGAGTAAATGGAAACTTGGAGAAGGGTCGAAAATATGTTACAAACTGAACATGAGGAATTGTTGGTGCTGCTAAAATCTGTTCTGCTTAATGTCATCACCAAGGTTTGGGGCGGGGTTATCCCCACCTAATTGTTTTGACACATTGTTTTTGCACGGCTGTTAGTACTGAAACTTTGGCTGCAACTGCTCTGTGCCTAAAAAGCTGAAGAAAATACACTTTGATAATAATTCACCCAAATCCTCTTAATTATGCTATTTTTGTAGTTGCAGCATATAGTGTAATGGAGCACTTTGTATTTAGCAAGGAGTAAAAAACATATTCTGCAAACGCTGCTGGAAATAATATATTACATCTTGGTCACAATTACATCTTGGTCAAACACCATTATCTTGAGAAGAATCTTGACAAAAAGTCTACTTTTTTAAATGCAAATGAAATAAAATGTGCCCATCCCATACAGCAGGTTTAATGCAGAACTCAAACAAATTTTAGGGCTTCCAATCCAGTTCTGTAGCAGGACCCCAAGGCCGGACAAAGGAGTACCAACTTACAATTAGTTGACCATAAGGTTCCTTAAGGATTAAATATACAGTATAAGGCAGCCTTTGCCTATCTGAAGTTATAAACAAAACCCATCTCAACTCCTCCACATTCCCTACCAGTTCATAGCTAGACATTTAAAACAATATTATGGAACTGCAACACTAATTCTAGAGTGTTCATGGAGATAGGATAAAAGAAAAAAGGCAAACCATTCTTGCAAACATATGACATCTCTGTGTACAAGACAATATCCAAATACCCTGGGCTCAGGTGACTTGGAATTGAGCCTGCTTTACTGAGTGCAATAAATGCTTATTGCTTTGTTTACCCAGAATAGCCGTGCTTTAAAAGAAAAGTCTTAAAAAACATTGTCAGTACAGTATGTGGGTTATCTCATTAATAACTTTTTTTACAGCCCATCATTTCCTGCAGCTCTGTGCATAGAAAACAACAACATTTCCTTAAAATACCTTCTGAAGTTTTACATGTTTTAATGATGAGCGCAAGAACAATTCCTCAGGCCGAGTTTTTTTCACCCCAGGGACCAACTTCAGATGAATTAAGTTAAAATACAATAGAACTGTGCCTGCAGTATCCCTTTGTGAGCATTACCAATAAAGACCTGGTTGATGGACGCAATATTAAAAAGGACCAACTAAGTGGAAAAAGAACACAAGAAGAACATGTACACTACAAGCACTTGGTAGGGCTCCCAAGTATATCCTCCAGTCACATTTTAGCTGGACATAAACACTGGCATCCTACCAAGTGGGAATCGAGGAAGGAAAATGTGTTTTCTACTGAAGGTTTGCAAGGTTTTCACCCCTGTGAAAGTCTGCCATGGAGATTTGTACTGTAGTTTCAGTCTTACTCTACTTCTGCCAAGCACTTACTTCACTGCAACAATTCCCCCTGGCTTGACTCATGACTTACTTTAAGTCTCTGTGCATGGGCATCAGTTTCTCCCTGTTGTGCTGTGTTTTTTCCATAGAGTACTGCAAATATTTATTACAGAAACCATATCTACTATTTCATTTCAATAAAAAAATACCTGCTTTTGTAGAACGAGTTAAAAAGCACCTCTGTCACTTTATTAGAAAACAAATGCCTTTTCTGTTTGCACTTTGTCTACCCACGGAAAAGATGTACAGCAGATAGCATTCGAATCTGACATTGTCACCATTTCTGCAGAACGTGGCAGACTGAGTATTATTCTGCAGAAATGAGTATAGTAAAAACACTGTGATCTCAGTATTATGTGTATGATGATAATATATGACTAGTATTTGTCTGACTTCAGTCTCATGACAAAGGTTATCATGATGCAAACACTGAGCTCCAAGAAATATGTTAAACATGCCAAAATGAAATAATTGTGATTTTCCCCTAGTTTTCTGCAGGTCTACATTTCTGATCACAAAGTAGATGTTACAAACTCATATGACTGATACCCATCAGCTGCTAGTGAAGACTCAAAATACTTCCTCATAGTTAAGAATCAGAGAGCAACTGCATACTGCATGGAAAAGGTTTTTTCAGGTAAAACATCACATGGGGAGGGTATTTGGAAATATGTTGAACTCATTAAAGAATACAAATTTTAACAGTTCCCCTGATTTTGCTTGTGTCTGAGCTGAATGCAACTGGTTGTACATTAAGATTTCAATTACTCAGTTATAGTTACTTACTACATACACTGTAATTCATTTGGTTTTAGTCTGGTATTATATCTGAAGGTAGTCCACAAGAAAAGCATGAAGTAACCATGGGTGAGCCTGGCTAAGATGGTGTGAAGAACCTCAGTATAGATCAAGCAGCACTCACACCACCCACTAACCCCCCTCCCGCTGATCAGATGCTTTGCAGCAGTGTTAGTGTGCTGTTAAATATTTCAATATTCTGAATTATGTTACTGATGTTGAGTCATATCTCCTTTTGTGATATTAAAGATGTCCAGACCCCTTTACAATGTGAGTTTGTGAACCCTGGTAAGGTAGCCTAATCAAAACAGTCAAGTTAAAATGTCTCTTCTAAAAAAATAAACTGAATATCTTAATCCCTTGCAGAAGAAAAAAAAACAACAAGAGGAAAAAAACATGCTTTATATTCGCTTAGTCTTCAATTTTCTACTTTAGTCTATATTTTACGTTACAATTATAAATTTACGTTTTTTGGTGGAAAACATGCTTTTTACAAAAGCTCACTGAATCTACGAAAAAATACAGTTGAAAACGTCTCTAACAGCTGTGAAAGTGCACTATTTTAACTGATTGAGGTTTTCAGATCCCTCTACAGGTAAAAGCCAGTAGAATAACTGAAATTTAGTTTTCACTTGTAATACACATTCGGTAACTGGTTGTAAATCTAGAATTACCAAAAGCCAAGCACATGGTTAACAAATTAAAAGTGAAATGACAATTTTTCAAGCAGGCTGGCTTTAAAATTAAAGGTTAACATGGTTATTTAGGCAACTGACTCATCTCAAAGGGTTCAGATCACCATTGCTGAAGGTGAATATCACCAGTCCTTGGTCAAGTCAGGAAACTGACTTTTTACTGGAACTTCCCCCTTGTGTAATTCAGTTTCTATTAACTAAATCAGAGCATGAAACTTTAATTCACAGTGTTGACAAAACCATTGCATCACTATTTCTAATTCTTTCATTTTAATTATTTAAGACTTTGCTGTATTACTGGGAGCATTTTTAGTAAACTGCCAAGGGTATTCTGTAATAGGAGCTGTTGACATAAACTAAGCAATCAACCATATAAAATGCACTGCAAGGCACAGAAATCTGACAGAGCAGGCAAACCATTTTGTGAGGACTTCTTGTTTCCTTGGCAACAAACAAACAAGAAAAGAAAACAGATGTGTATGTATGTGTGTGTTATGGGAGGGGGGTCTTTCTTAAGCTACAGTAGCAAGAGGTAAAAGTTCTAACAGAGTAAGCTCCAACAGAAAAGAGGCAACAAGTGCCACACGTTTAGAGAGCTTTTAAAGTCAGCAATGCCAGAAGCCTGAGAAAAACATTGAAAATAAAGGAAATAACTAAATATTAAGATTTTGCAAGACTCTGCTTTGTATACAGTATTATTTTAAATATGTTTTATGGGAAAAGGTAAATTGATCAGAACTTAACTGTTAAGCTGGGAAACTTTTTCTCCTGCTACCGACTAAATAAGGAAGTAGTACTTTTAGATATTGGTTTGGGAAGAAAACCTATATACCATAATAAAGCCAATCTGCAGGGTAATCATAGTATGTGGCTATTGGTGCTCCAATGATACCCCAAACACTCAGGTATCACAATCGTTAAATCGTTAAATGTTTCTTTTCCTGGCACACAGCCTTTATTGTCTCATTCAGGCAAGCTCTCTCACCTTTTGCCATTTCCAGAAGGAGCTGTCTTTCGGATCTTAAAAAATCCCTTTAAGATCTGTCTTTCCTGAGTGTACTTAGTGAATCAATAAAGCAGTAAATTCATGCCATTGTTCTTGGTTAGTCAAGTGTGGGCGGCAATTTAATGTAGTTAATTCCCTCAAAACAGCATAGATAAAAACAGTAGCACATCTTAAAGGTAAAGATTTAAAAAAAAGAGGTTTAAATAATTTAGTCAGTTAAGAAGTGGTTGAAATATTTAAAAAGGTTTATTGTTTTTAATGGAAATAAAAGCATCATATACAGATTCACTATCTACAATTGGATTTGCAGTGCTCCCTTTCCTAGTTACCAGTCTTGATATGTAGGTCATGCTGTCACGCATAGTGGAGGGCCCCCACCTACAGCAAATGCTTAGATATAACTCAGTCTAAAAGCCTACCAGGTAAGCAGTGTTTCAAGTTCTGTTTTCAAGTGAAGTTGCGTCTGTAATGTAAAGCCAGAAATGATATAACAAAAGTAAACTGAATGGCAAATAAATCTATGCTGTCTGTAATGAAACTACATTAACACTGTAGTGGTCTCATCTTTTGCCAGTTTCACAGGTTACATGTGGGTAGCACTGATGATGCACTGAAAATATTATATAAGAGATTATTTATCTAGTAGAGAGAATGATAATTCAAGTAGTTGAACTGCAACTACTTGTTAGTTATTATAATCATAGCTTTGTTTCTCACATCTTAGGTTTTTACCTTAAACTTAATTCAATCAATTCAATTATAAACACAGTTTTTCTTCTCTATTTACGAATGACACCGCAAAACACATTTCAGATGTGTACAGATCATCATCGGATGATATTGCAGGGAAGATGGAAAAATCCACTATGCATTTCACAATTTTCTGGTTTTGAACAAGCTTTTAAGTCACTGATTTCTATAAATTCTAGCATGGTATTCTGACCTAATATATGCAACTTAATAGTCAGAAATCAAAGCCTTTAACATCTTCATTAACGGCTAATGAAGATGTCTCTTTTCTTCAGGGATAAAGCAAATGCAGTATAAGTTACATGGCAAGATATGGAAGCTGTCTTTTTTGCCGTTAATCAGAAAAGCTGCAACATAATGAGAAGCTAAGCCTCCTCTCCATGGAAACCCTGAGTTATCCTGCAAAATGATGTAGCATCTATGTATGGTTAAAATAGGTCAGTCAAACTGACCTGGAGCCACAGGTGATGATCTCTAATAGGAAAGGAGTATAGCATGTGTCTTCTGTCTAGGAGTGTTTCTATTTCTGTGGCTATCATATAAAAATACCCAGAGTATAACAACAATAGTGACATTGAAAGTTTCATCCATCATATGTTGATCAAAAAAATTAAAAGTGGGTTGCTAATTCATTTTTTTTAAACAGAATATACTGTACTATAATGTGCTCTTTAAAAAGAAAAGTGATATTTTCTTCAATGCCAGAAGTTCACATTCTACAAATGCAACACAGGATCTAAATGGTGCTGTTAACTAAAATCTGCATTAGAATCTATTTCCAGCATCTGATATTAATAGAGCTGAAAAGAGCCAAATGCGTAAACTAATTTAGACAATCTCAGTGCCTATTATTACACTGTAAAGACGCTGTGCCAACTGGATGTCAACACACTGTGTGAAGGTGATCTTCACAAATCTCATGAACCTTTTCAACCTGTGATATGAAAAAAATGTGCCATATTTTCCTGGCCACAGACCAAGTCAATGTGAAGATCACAGTACATACTATATACATATAGATGTACATATCATGAACAAATTGAAAAACAAAAGCTTTCAGGGAGTACAAACAGCTTGAAGGCAGAGTTCAACTTACACAGTTGGGACTGTGTTCTTGTTTTAATTTTTATGCAGCGAAGATGCTTTTTTTCCCTTTTATAAAAAGAATGGCAATTGTAAGTCAGCAATAAACTATTTACATTCAGATACCAAATTCAATTTTTTTCCATAAAAAATATACACGAGAGAGAGAACTCTCAAGTAGTTTTAAATAATCTTCCTTTTCTCCAACCTAATTTCAAATGAAGTACTGTATTCCAACATAAACAGCTTGTAAAGACTTTTCAGTGATTATAGTCCAGAAATACTCAAGGGAAATTAGAATTATGACATACATGACATTCTTTCCCCATTTAGTAAGTCGCTGCATACGAGTGTGGTGAGACATAATATACTTCCACTGTTTCCTCTATATTTTTTCTTGTATGTTGAAATTAATAAAGACCAACAACTAATTTTTGCAACCAAACCAGGAGAGACAGCATTAATGCCAAATTCACTCTCTCATGTTCTTCAGCAATCTACCCTAGAAGAGTTATTTCTTAGTAAGAGTGGATGAACTTGTTTCCCTCTTCCTGATACCATTTACAAACTGTTTCTAACTATTTGATAGGCTTATGAAGCCAAAGTGTCTGTCCTTTCTGAACAAAACACCAGCTTCCTAAAACACTGTATTGCAAAAGTGTCATATTTAGATTTGCTGCTATTATCTTTTAATAAAGTGTACAAAAAGCATTGAAGAAGCGAGACTGACGCTTGTTTGCCAAATTACACAACGAAGACGGAGAATGTTGACTTTTTTCACTTGCAATTAAAAATATTAATATCATTGCATTCATTATAAATATTCCAACAAAGTACAGCTAAAAATAGGAACTTAAGTTACTCTGGGGAATAAATCACATTAAATAAAACACAGTGCTAATTAGGTTCTTGTCTACATAGTAATCAATTTTATTTAGAGCTAATGCACTATTATAACACTAAACCTTTTGATGAATGGTGTTTGTTGTATTCTTCATTAGTTCATTAGTTAACAGTAACTTAATTTATTTATTGTGAGATTGTATTAATATACCTAAGAACACAAGAAAATGGCGTTAATGTACAAACAATACTCATGAGATACTGTAACTATTTGGAGGATATGAACGTTACTAATTAAAAGGTGTTAGATATTATAGATTTGTGAATAGTAATTAGCTCTGACCATTTCACAGAGCTAGAGAACATAGCTAAGGGCTATGCTCTGCACATAAAACTTTAATCGGATTTTATTACTCTGTATCTCCCAATATTGGAATGGTGAACTTTCATGTGAATATAGAGTCATTCAGAAAGTCTAGGACAAATAGGAATAGTCCCAGCAACAACGAGCAAAATGCCATTTTTTGCTTGCAGGTGTGTCCTGTTGAAGTAGGATCAGGTTGATCACATTATGTAGGTGCAGTTAATCGAAGTAGAAAAAGCTTGTCTGTTGCACCACACATGAATAGAATCAGACTCAAAAGAAAAAGAAAACATTCATTATCTAGTATTAAAAAGACTACCTTGTAAAAACAGTGCCTGTGTGAGTATGATTTTCAATCAAAGTCGTTAAAAAACTAAAAAATGCTATGATGTAGCATAGAATATGAATAAGAAATTGTAGGTGTGGCGGAATTTGCCCTCTTAGAAGAACAGAATCCAAGGCATCTTATATGATTCAGAAATAACTCCTACATATTTTTTGTATTATTCATCATCCACCCACACAAAGATCAGCTCCTCTCAGTTATGTAGGTCAGCCGATAGGATAATGGGATGGTACTCATATTCATAAATGGCCTTTCTACATACTGCATTATAGAGAGAGTATCAGGGCAAGTAGTTCTTGGATCGAAGCCAAAGTGCTGGTTGTGGAGCCAGGCATGGGTGATATTCCTTTACACAAGTGTCATCATTATAGAAATTTAAGTTACATCAGACTTTAAAACTTTGAAAGAATGCTTTTACTGATGTTGTAAGCATTTGATTTCATTAATCCCTCCGGAAATATTTAATGCACTGAACTGATGCCAGGAATAATAAAAAAGTAAAAAATGAAAGTTATTATATCACTATTTGCTTAACACATAAATTAAGTTCCATCATTCAGTGACATGCATCCTTCCTTTGATGAAGGATCCATCCTGTTACCACCTACAGTACATATCGAGGAATGTTAGAATTGCTGTTCTCCTAATTTAAAATCTGCTGGTTGAAATGGTATGTAGTGTATGGTCTTGGTGAGGAAGTGGCTCTACAGAAGACTAATCAAAGGCAAAAAAAGCCAATAAAAGCCTATAAAAAACAACCTATTATGCTAATTTGATCACAACATTCAGCATTATTAATACAGTACATGCAGTTAACAAAAAAGTGCTGAGCATGTTTTAAAAAAAAATCTGTTAAAGCCCAAATAAATCAGTGGCCAAATGATTACAGAAAGTGACATCCTTTGACTAAACAATTATGCGCAATGTACCTAAATGAGTGATCAAGAACAGTAACTGACCTTCCAAGATCATTTAATTTAATGAATGTGGGAAATGTGTTTTCATGCTTTAATGAGACAGCTGAACCTGAAGGAGGAAATTGGCCTGCACTTTTAGAGAAAAATGAGTTGGAACTCGGAATGTACGTAATACAAGAGAATCAACTATCAGATCATCAAAGAGGTGGAGGCTAGCTGAACACCAAAAGAAAGGAAAAAATCAATTGAGTGCAAATGAATTCTGAGACCACGGTGTTTAATGATAATCTAAGACTTGGGGGCTTCAGTTTATTGATTGAAGCTCCTTTCAGCAATGTAGGGTATAGGAATGCTTTATATCCAATCAGACGCCAATGACACAGATTGAGTATTTGCAGAAGATACATCTTCTAGTTTTCAACACTGAAGATGACAGTTATTGAACAAAGTACTATCTACCACTTTCTTATTGTTCTCTATAGATATTACAGCTGTTTAATAATGGGTCTACATACAGTACTCCGGTGATAAGTCTGCGTGACTCACATTAAAATATACCATCAGGAAAAATTATAAAAGTTTAACGGAATCAGTCTTATCTATATGAGTGTAATAAAATGGAAATGTTTGGGAAGCGAGGTAGATAATGAATAACCTTCAAAAGTCTGTTTCCTTTTAATGGCAACAGTTCTGTAGTGATCAAAGGTACTGCAAGTAAAGAAAGGAACACAGCCAGCAAAGCACTGTAGGCTTATTTTCACTTCTATACCATCCACTACTAGCTTTGCTTATTTCAAAATTTGATGACATTATTCTTACTTAAAAATAGAGAAAAATAGATAAAAGAATTTCATTGTACTCCAGGACTACACACCAGTGAGCAGAGCTAAGCACTTTCTTTTCCTCTTGCTGCTATTATTGCAATTCAACACTGTGAGAGCTGCCTTTTCAAATCCTGCTGTTTGGAGCTGAAAACAGTAAAGAGTGTGATATTAGAAAAGCACTTTTCCAAGCCATGTACTTGGAAAAAGGATTTCATACTGTGTACATTCAGTCCCTTGTCAATAAACTTCATTAATTCAAAATGCATCTGAATTGATTAATTGCAGGAAGAATCAATTAATCATCTAAATTATGTTTTAATTACTGGGAGCCTCTAGCACACATTTAAAAAATTAATCCAACCTAATGAATTCTATGGTACTTCTTTTTTGAAGCTGGAAAGCAAGCCTAATACACATTTAATACAATTAATGTGCTGCAGCTATCAAGAGCACCAATCCACACACAAATCACCTACTTAACTATATATAACCTAACACACATTAAGGCATACACCATTCATTCCAGATGGTTTCTTAGATAAGACAATGGAAACTTCTGGATTTTAATATTTTTCAAAATGCTAACAGGGAAAGAGATTAATATATTATCCAAGCACTATCAGGTCTCTGACTGGAGTCACATTAAATTACTTACTGGAAGATTAATATAAATCTGTAATGTATTTTTACCATGGTTAACAGATGTGTGATTTTAGAAAATACAAAAAGTTTGGATTTCAGGATTTATATAAAAAATAAGGTTATTTAATGGCAGAATATAATTACTACAGGTAACTGCAGGCTAACATTGAAATGCCAGAATGACTGCCTATTTGCCAGTGATTCTGAGAATTAATTTATTGGGTAGTTTTTCTTTGCCTTGACAAGTCAGTTGTCAAAATCATAACTGAAACCTTAGTCATTTCCTTTGTAATTACTGCCATTGTATTAGCCCAGAAACACCATATCAAAAGCAATGAAACATTTTCTCTTGCCTTCCTAGAAAAGGAAAAGTGGGACTACAGTTTTCTCAGAAATGGCAAACAAAAGTTAAAGGTAATATTTACACAAGATGGCCCTTGCCTTGTTTAGGGAAGCTTAACGTTTCGTATGCAAATCCTGGCTTGGGTGTTCATTTCAAGGCAAGAAATATTCTTTTAGCTGTAACATTTTCTAGCTAATCAGCCAGAAAATAATAGGGAATCAGCATAAAAGGCACAAACTCATTTTCGTTAAAAAGGAACGCCTTGTTAAATATTTCAGAGAGTCTCCATTCAGTGTAAAAATAATTCTGATTTGAATGAATTTCATTGCTGTAGGGAAAAAACTCCTATCATCTTATCCTATCATGAAAGACTCAGGATTTCCCCAGTCTTTGTGTTTAAACACAATAAATTCTCTAGCTCTAATGAATTCTAAAAAAAACAAAACAAACGATAACCCTTTAGACTGTTACAAAAATAATTTATATTAATGTGTTTAAAATGTATTATTCACTTCACTATAAAAAGTAAGTTAACAGAAACCCACAAACAACTCTAAGGTGACAGTGCGGCTAAGGATCTGCACCCGTGGCTGAAAGGTTGCCGGTTCAAATCCCGCGACCAGCAAAGGAATCCTACTCCTCTGGGCCCCTGAACAAAGCCCTTAACCCCAGCTGCTCCAGGGACACCGTATGAATGTCTGACCCTGCGCTCTGACCCCAAGCTTCTCTCCCTGTCTGTGTGTCTCATTGAGAGCAAGTTGGGATATGCAAAAAGACAAATTCCTAATAAAAGAAACTGTATATGGCCAATAAAGTGATCTTATCTCTTAACAGGATTGAACTATGTTAACAGGCCATACCTTAGTAACGCTGACATGTTAATGTGAATATTACTAAAGAAGATTAAAATCCTTGTTATTCAATAGTATTCATCCTTGCGTTTCAATTTTAAAATGATAACCTACCATACAATTTAGCATAGAAAAGAATACATTTAAGGTGTCTGTTAGCATCCTCTGCACTGCACTATTTTCTTCACATTCTTTTGTATTCTATAATGAAGTGGCCATGAGAGCCACAAGAGTTTGTTGAAATGGTTTTTATCAAAAATGACGGCACATTTAGGTTTGAAGGCAGATTTGTCATGTCATTGTGCATCATTGTTTTTGTTCTGAACAACATTTTTATAAATTGTTCTGGAACATCACAAACATTTAATTAAGCAATTGAGAGCGTTTCAACAACAGCAATCGTAAAGGAAAGGGGGCTACGCAGACTTCTGTGAATAAAAAACCATCTGTCCAGGCTGACAGTTTGTTGCATTGACACAGCCCACTTGGATATACTGTAAATTGTTCTACAAGAACAATTTCTGCAAATGAATGCAACCGAGTTTGATTCTATCAGTCTCCACCTGGCCTGCAAAACAGATATTCTGGCTGACGTTAGTGCAAAAGACATCAAAATTTGACAGTACGCTTAAAAGCAGCAGTACTCTTGGATTCACTGGCACAACCAATCCAGTTGCATCTGACAGGACATCAGCCCAGTACAGGACACTCCCAAAAAGTGTAGATACAGTACATACTGGGTACCTGAATGCATCTGTGGCAGAGGGGATCTTCATCTGCAACTGTTGGTATATTCTGTATGCAAACTTATAATGGATTTATAAAAGCTTGTGCATTACATGAAGCTTTATCTATGATCTGTATCCCTCCATCCATTTTCTAACCTCTTCATCCAATTCAGGGTCGCGGAGGAGCCGGAGACTATCTTGGCAAGCAACAGGCACAAGGCTGGTAACACCTTGGATGGGACTCCAGTCCATTGCAGATGTGGAAAATATATTTTACTGAAAGTTATCAATAGCACATCAATCTTTCAAGCCTGGGTGTGAAGGTTTTAAGTGGCTCATGTACTATACTGTATGTTTCGATTCAATTATGAGAGGAGCTTTCCAGTTTTATGTCTGAGGTTAACAATGCCAAAGTCCGAAGCATGAGCAATGAGTCTTTACTTTTTATAAGAAGCAGCAAAAGTCAAACTTTTGATCTTTATGAGGAGAGGCAATCTCCAATTAAAAAAAAACAACTATTTAGTTTTAGTTCAGGTGGGTAGCTGCGCCAGCATGCGTAGGCTGCAAAGGAACGAGTAATAGGTTTATTCTGTGCTGAAAAGAGAAGAAAGAAAACACAATGTTTCAGCTGTGGAGCCTTCTTCAGGTGTAAGAGAAGGTCCGGGTTATTTTACACCCGAAGAAGGCTCCACAGCCGAAACATGTTTTTTTCTTCACTTTTCAGCATGGAATAAACCTATTACTTGTTCCTATTTAGTTTTAGTCAGCTTCATTACACATTTCCAACACTACCTCAAGTAGAATGACATTTAATCCAGAAAATAAGCTGTTTGATTATAAAGGTGGTGATGAGAAGATTTCCACCGTGGCAGCATAAATATACTGTATGACTAATGAAACTGAAACTTCTTCCAGTTACTGTACTCATTGCTATGCAGAACGAATGTAAAGCATTATGGTAATCATTCAGAAGATTTTTTTAAATTCTTGTTCTATATGTCATGTCTGAAGACATGCCACGGTATGGCCAAAAAATAAATAAAATGATCATTAGATGGAATCAAAGAGTGATAAAAGATCTAGGACTCATTTTAAAAGGAAATAAAGATACAGGAAGTTGTTTCACACATTTAGCAAAAAGTAAATTTGTAATACAAAAAAGGCAAAATTAGACACAGCCCTGCAAAGCCTGAGGTTTCCTGTTCTTCATTTCCAGAAAAAAAAAGGAACAAAAAAGAGCTGAACATATTGAAGCAATAAGAAATGCACTGTGTTACTAGGTCAGTGGCTTATTATGTTTGCCAGAAACGACAGCCCAGATCTGTAATAATCCATCTAACTCTTATACAGGATGCACAAATAGCAGGCTCTTAAATGTAAAGTCCCCTGACTGTGCACCAAATAGGTGCCTTTATCAGCTAAATTTAGCTCATGTCCGTTTGCTCATGTGATATGGCCATTATTGTGAACATTTGGTGATACAATGTTCAGCATTATTAAACCCTATTTTTCTGTTTTTCATCCTAAACACACCCAGTTTTGAATTCCGAGAATTTTTTGCACTGATTTCAGTAATGCGATTCAATGGGTATGGATTACTAACTTTACAGACTTCTCAATATTTGTTATACAACATAGTAAAATTAAAATTATTTTTCTAAAGAAATACAGAAAACACAGGAATTTAATATCTGTTTTATTTAAGGCCCCAAATTATGCACAGTGCTTTGCAAAAGATACATTAGACATTCCACCTACAAATATTCAGTTTTACTTGTACTAAACATTCTTATCACATGGTAAATAAATTAGACCTAAAAACAATTTCTTACATTAAAATTAATATTTCACTAATATAAACAAGAAACCCTTGGGCAAAAGTACAATAGCCTTATAACAAAAGCAAATACTGTAAATCCACAAAAGGCAACAATTCACTAACAAAGAAAAATGATGAAGGCAGATGGTGAATTAAAATGTTCAGTAAAGAAATTAACTGTGTTTAAGAAAATTTCATTTCAGTAATGGAGAAACAAATAAATGCATTTATCATGACTGGTGGAGCTTTCCTTTTCTGCTAAGGAAAAAAAGTAGCAATTTTGTTTTTCATTTTCTGAATGAGATTTAATAACACTGGCAATAAATGCTATTACTTGAATCTCGTCTTCTGCAGAAATATTGTGTTAGGACAGTTTTTTCTAATAAAAAACTCATACAAAAGCAAGAACATCGGGAGCTTCTTGCTTTGCATTCCTCTTTCAACACCTACAAAAAATTCAGAAAGAAGTAAATACAGACTTACTGTATTTCAGAAAGTATCTGAACTATTTGTCTTTTAATGATTGGTAGGGGAGGGCATGATCCTCAAAACCTAGATTATCACATTTACCCTAAATGGTGTGTAAAGGAAAATGTGGGTCACTATTCTAGGGCACTGGAAGAAGGGATGTGCAACTCACTGCCTCAAGGATCTGAATCACCAGTGGATCTTTAATTGAATTCCAGGTTGCCAGGAGGTCAGGGTCCTACTGTACAGCAGCAACGTGCATTTTCTATCGTGTGCTTGTCTACAAAGAGTGAAGTACTGCTGGTTTGGTGAAGAGCTGAAAAATCTATTTTGAGATTTTATAAGAACAGAAATACTGATGCTAAAAAGACCAAACACACTCAGTATAACAAACAGCCGTCATGGGTAATGTCTTCACACTGCAAGAATATTTCCTGAAACACATGATTCTTTCTCCTAGTTATTTTTTGTGCCATTAGCCTCTGGTTATCTTTAACATTTACAAACACAAATAGGTCTTTTTCTCTTGTTTGTAGGACTGTTTATCAGTGGCTTGATGCACAGCCACATATGTATACACAGAGACCTTAGGATAGGTAAATATTTCGAAAGGCATTTCGAGACGGTGGTACTAAGTATTAGGAGTTAATAGGAGCAGAGGGGTAAAGAATGGAACCAGAAGAAGGTTTTGAGTCTGGACTTGAAGGAGTTTAGAGAAGGTGACTCTCTGATATCCTTGGGGAGAGAGTTCCAGAGCTTAGGGGCATAACAGGACCTGTTAGAGTCCCATAGAGTGTAGACGGGCTTGGGGGACAGTTAGGAGACCAGAATTAGAGGAGCAAAGTTTGCGAGATGGGGAGTAGGGTGATAATAGCTCAGACAGGTACTGAGGTGCCAAGCCATGCAGAGCCTTATAGGTGAGCATTTTGAAGTCGACACGAAACTTGACAGGAAGCCAGTGCAAGGACGCCGGGATAAGAGTAATGTGTGCACTAGACCTGGTCAGGATTCTGGCTGCTGAATTTTGGACGTACTGGAGTTTGTTCAATGTGGATTTTGATACCGCAGCGAGTATAGCATTACATTAGTCAATTCCAAAAGTAACACTTTAAGAAGCAACAAGTAACACAAGTCAAACAATCTTTAAGGAAGATGGAACTATGGCTGGGCAGCATGGTTTCGCACTGGTTAGCATTGCTGCTTCACAGCACTGGGGCTCTGGCTTCAATTCCAGACCTCCATCGGCCTGGTGTTTGTATGTTCTCCCTGTGTTCGTGTGGGTTTCCTCTGGGGGCTCTTGTTTCCTCCCACAATCCAGAGACATACTGTACTTGTAGGTAAACTGACTTCTGGAAAAGCTGTCCCTAATGTGTGAGTGCGAGTGTAATTGTGTCTGTGTGTCTGCCCTGCAATGGACTGGTGTCTTGTGAACGAGGTGTATTGTGCCTCGTTCCCATTACTTGCAGGGATAGTCTGTGACTCAGTGGGACCCTGTATTGGATAAAGCATTAGAAAAATCGCTAGATGAATGGACTATAGCCCACACTGCCCATGTTCTTTTAAAGGAAAACTAGTTTGCTGAAGTACGGTATCTGTACACTCAAATCATTGCAGTATGAAAATGAATATCATACATAGATGTTACACAGGTGAACCAAGACAAATATCACATTATTGTTGCTATTTAATTAAATGTTTAATATCGAACTAATATTAAGGATGATTTTAAAACATTAAATAATTCTTGAATACTGCCCGATCTCTTTACATACTTCAATCCAATCTATTACTACTGACAGCTCAATCTTATTAATTCTGACTCAAAGTGTTCTCATATGTAGAAAAACCATCGCCCAACTACCCATGCATCAGCTGTTATTCTCAGCTTTCAACACCATTCTTTAAAGACTCCCTGGTAATTGATAACATCAGAAGTCAGACTGTATCATGTGATTCCACATCCGAGAACAGTTTCCGTACTTTCAAGCTTAGTGCATCTCACGATGCAAAGTTTCATGCCATCTCTTTTTGCTGCAGTTATCTGAAATAATCACTAAAATGAAACCAACCACATGTTCCTGGAACCTATTTCCACTGTCTTGCTCTGTGTACGATTTGCAATTATCTGTCTCATTGTCATGCATATCATCACTGAGTCACCAAGATCTGCATGTGTTCACTCAGCCCTTAAATTTGCTCTTATCACCCCTCTGTTAAAAAAAGCAGAACGTAAGACTCCAACCTATTTTACTTTATAGTTAAGCAAAGCGTCTGGAATAGACCGATGCTATTCATTTGCACACTCACATTTCTGCTAATAAGCTATATGAGCCATTTCAGCCTGGCCCAGGTCAATAAATAGTATTGAAACCCTTGTCAGCATTATTCATGATGTTCTGAAGACTGTGGACTTTATTTCTACCCATCCTGTTTTTTGTCCTGGACATCTGTATTGCCTTGAATTCTGTTGATCATGTCATTTTGCAGAAATGATTATGGATGGTTGCTGGTAATTGTGGAAATGGTCTATCAAGGCTTAAATGTTAACTGAGTGACAGAGAATAGTCTGTGTTTTTTCTCCTTGGCAAAGTTGGTAACATCAGGTGTGCCAGAGGGATCAGTTCTTTGTTCCATTCTTTCCAATATTTAGGTTACCAGTAAGCCAGATTTTTTGTAGATATAGAATCAGTTTTCACTTCTATGCCACTGATATCCAAATTAAAATTCACACAGTTTAATCTGCCCAGTCATAGTGCTTACATTAAAAACAATGCAACAAAAATGTTTTACTTTGACAAGTTTGAACTATGACAAAACTGAAGTTATGGTCTTACCCAGTGAGTGACTTCAATTTGACGAAGAACGGTTTTGGAATCAATCAGGTACTCAGGTCAGAAATCATCGTATGCAATGCTGTTATGGTGTCCTTTTTGTTGGATGCTTTTAATAATAATTGCTTGCTTTTGTCTTTTTTCCAAGGTAATTATTGCAATGTAGTGTTTGTTGGTGCATCCAAATATATTCTTAACAAGCTGCAGAATGTTCCGACCTTACAGTAGCTGCTCTGAGCCTAGCTATAAATAATACAGAAGAATAGAGTATATCACCAATTTTAGCTTCCCCGTGTGGAATCCCTGAGGATTTAAGAATAAAATAGAAAATAATCCGTCAGCACTTTCAACTCTATCTTATATAACATCTAGACACTAGACTTTAATTCTGTTTTAATTGTACAGTAATTTACTGTAGCAATTTATGCATACCTCTCTCTATTACTTTTTGTCTTGTTTTATTGTAAAGCACCTTGAGATGAAGTGTTATGAAAGGTATTATATATAAATATAACAGCAGTGAAATATTAGCATTATGGTCATCAAAGGTTTATAGATTATCCAAGATGAGTGAATTCCCCATTCATCATTCCTCCCTTCTATAAGAATCTCATCATACAGTACATTGGATATAAAAGGCCTCATGTCACATAGCCTGTAGAACATAAACAAGATAATTCAGTTCATAGCCACCAGGTTGAGACTTAACTGAGTTCAAGAATATGTCAAAGCACACAATATACATCATAACATTTCAAAAAGATCCAAAGTACTACACATTAATTTTAGCTTTCAGTCTTTTTCATGAACACTATACTGTATGTATTCTGTATATTGTAATGGGCATGGGCTGACTTGTTTGTATTCACGTCCAACATGTCAAATACACACACCCAAACTAGTTTTTACTAGTGTTAGATGCAAGAGTAAAACATGCATCCCACGGGCTTAGATATAGGTCTAAAACCAAATATCTCAGCTTGTGAAAGATCTTTCTAACCTTATACACACACAAATACTGCACCTGAAGTAACTCTTCCTGCAGTGGTACAGCTAAAGGCTTAGCAAACAGAGGATTAACAACCTGAAGGCACAAGAATAAACAGGACCAGACAAAACAAAGTAATAATAGCACAACTAATTAGAAGACACTGAAGCCTGGCAGAAGGGATATGAACCACAAATAGGACAGAATAAGGTACTTTTAAGCCTTGTAGTCTGGCATCTTGAGCTACACAGTGTATACTGATAGGTACAGTGTATTTATAGAAGCTGAAACCTATTAAAACAAATGGGCTGAACCTGATCTTAACTTATTTGCAAACTCTCAGGTCTCCTTAATAGGCAAACAACATAAATATTTTATTACATTTGGGGGTATAAGCAGACTAAATATTCTCGGGGCAATCTTTCATCTATGAATCGTGAATCAGCTTTTTAACATTTGTCCTGCATCTTCTACTGTAAAAAAAACTTGAGCAGTGTCAATGTTCTCTGAGAAAACAGCAGGCGGATTTTTCATTAGGGATGTAATATATTGCTTTTCCTTCTTCATGCTGGTGTTTTAATTTATCTTTATTTTTCCAGATAAAAATAGCACTTTTTCAAAGAAACAGGCTCGGAATATAGACTCTCACCACAAATAAGAACACTTGTCAACAAGATATCTCTAATTACAGACAGAACATGAAGGCAGAAAAAACTTCAAAATATCGTACATTGGGGAAAATACACAAATGGAAAAACAAAATCAATTAAGTGTCTAATTATGCCCCAGTAGATAACACCCTGCAGCCAGTAACTACAAAGACTCCGTTCTGAGCACAGAGATATCAGTAGAGTGTGCCGTGACGTACTTGGAGTTAGTTATATAACAGTGGAGGAAGGAACATATCATCTGTCATGGTTATAAGGTTAAAAAGGGTGACACAAATACCAGACATGCTTGCTCCAGTCATGTGTAACAGTTTCAGGAGGCAACAGAAGTCATTCAAGAGAAATTAGAAAAATACTTTTCTTGAGTTCCTTTATATGATGAAGTGTAAACTTGGAATTGAGTTCTACAGCACAAAAATTTACAGCACAAAAAAGACTTGGATATAAAAATTAAATGTAAATTATTTCATTATGTCCCAAAATTAAATACATTACAACGCAATATTTTTGTAATTGTAACTTATTTAATGTATGTCTTGAAACGGAAATATGTCTTGAAATAAGTTTAACTGTTTAAAGAAGCAGCTTCATCAATTAAAGCTTTTTTTTTTAACAAACTAGGGGGAAAAGGAGAATATTAATAATCCCATCACCATACCTGTGGTATCGTCTTTGCAAAAAAATCCTTTTTTGACCTATGAAGTAAAAACACCATTTTTGTGACCTACTTACATAGAGTAACACTTAAAATAGACATGTGTGGCCCTTGGCTTCAGTTTCTAACCAAGCTTCACCAGATTGTTTTAAAAAAATATTTATAATGATTCCACAGTTTCTCTGGCTTAATGGTCTTTTCATTTTTTCCCTCCCTAAATAACTACTTTCTTTTCAGGTATCAATGTACTTTGGGGTGTGAAGTCTTACTAAAAAACAATAGCACCTCCACATTAAATTAGTTTCTTTCTTTACATGCAATCTCTGCTTTCTTAACTAGATACTGTAAATCCAGATCATTTACAGGTCAGTGCCTCATATTGATCTTCTACCAGCAGAGGGCATGTGCTGCCTCAGTACTCTCCCTACAGAGCTCCGAATATTGTAATCAGAGGCATATGGCACAGTATCTTTTTCACTGACACCTCTTAACAGATGGAGAGCTGCTGGAAACATAGCCCAAATCCCACCTTCAGTTTTCTGAGAGAAGAAGAGGAATGTGTTTCACCCAAACTATCCGTACATTTCCCTGTTCAGTCCACCGAGCTTTTATGGCAAGACCTTCTTTGATCTACTTAAATGAGTCATGCTATAAAAGTGCAGTACAAGAGTTCCAAAGTACATTAAAGTTACCAAAAATAAGGTTCCTGAAGTAAACACACCTCAGATAAGGGTTAATGCCCTTTAAAGAGATACCATACAGGAAGCTCTTGTTTAAAGTGTTACATTTTCTATAAACACAGCAATAAAAGTTAGTAAAAGGGTCCAATTTCCACTGTACTTTATAGTTAGCACTCTGTTTATGCAAATACTCATTAAAATCAAAATGCATCTTGGAAAAGAAAAGAAAACTATGGGGAATGACACATCAGACTTTTCTATAGTTAGGTTTATTCTACACTTTGGTCTTAAAATCTTACAGAACCTTCATCTTCTTAATAATGGAAACCTTCAGTGATGCACTCTATGTTAACAGCCAATCCAGGCCTACAGCGGTGGTGTATGAGAATGAACTCTAGACTGTTACACCAATGTTCTCTTAAATGGGGTTGTGTGATTGTCAAAGAAACCCGATTAGTACCATGGAATGATGCAACTAAAATGAGAAACTAATTAATTTGTGAAAGCAATCCAAAAAGCAAACAGCATATGGCGTATGAAACTACTCACAGCTTAAGTGTTTTGCCATCCGCCATTGAAAAACCAATTACAGCTCAGGAATACTTAAATTGTTTTAGAAATGTTTATGGTATGGGGTACATACTGCAGCAATTGGCAGAAAAAATGCAATCTTCTCCTGTTATCATCTCTTAGCATCTTACACTATACTGTATACAGTATGTGCTTTCAGCACAACATTTCTGAACACGTTTGCTTAAGCATTCTTAAAGTTTAGCAGTAAAAGGAAATGACAAACAAAAATTTAAACAAACTTTCTGACCTCTGAATGCAAAAAAAACCCTGTTAAAGAATGCTCGTTGCCTTATTAATCCATGAAAATGACAGAAGGTTAGTGTGTTAGGAGTTAACAGTCAGTGTCTGAACATTTAGTACGACTTTGCAGGAAAATGCCGGCTTTGTTAAAGGTATAGCCAGCCACACACAGCACAGTATGAGTGAGCAATCCTTTCCCATTTCAGCATGGACAGTCACACTAAGCAGCTCGAGCAATATTCTGGCTGGCATTCAGTTTAAGCTTGCAGAACACGGCCTAGTAACCTACTTTCCTAACATCATGCTCTGTAACATTAAAGGCTCTTCAGGCTGCAGTGTCATCAGTTACCTAACTTTCAGGCTATGCCAGCACTGAGCCAAAGGAGAGTTAAATTAAAAAGTGGTCACTTTGACTAACTAGACACCATAATTTCCATTCACGGTTTCTGGGGAACTCTAATTGGAATAGTATCTTCTAGTCCCCAAAGGCTGTCATTTTTTTTCTTCTCACTTTTAAGCATCTGGATAGAGTGTAGAAGGGGCCAATATCAGCTTTGCCAACTCAAAATTAGCATGGCTAATTTTGTTTTTTTTCCTTATCCCAGAAAAAGGACATTTTATTTCTGTTGGCCTTGACCATAATTGATGACTGTGTCTCGCCTGGCATGCTGTACTGGAATCATTTAAACTGCAGAGTGATACAGAGATTATACAACTATTTATTTCAAGGCAGTGCTGAGTTTTGGCAGTAATGTGCTGCTCTTTCAGATTATAGCAGTTATGTGGAAAAAAAGGAAACAGATCGTAACCGTGGAGTTCAAATCCCAGCCTTGGCAGTTGGCTTATTGTATGATTTATTGCATGTTATCAATTCTTGACCTAACTGCATCTTGTGGTAACAGCTGATGGAATGAGGGGACAGCTTTGTCATATGTGATAGTACTTTATAAGAAAGTAAAATAAAACTGTTTTAAAGGTTCTTTGAAAACACGGGCAAGGCATAAACCTTGCTGAAGACCATTTTAATATGGAATATTAATGGAAACAAAAAGGCTCAAAATAGTTTAATTGCTTTCAGTAATAGGATACAAAGAAAGCAGTTTTCCAGCGATGTACAAAACGGGGTTTAACTTACAATAAGTGGAACGTTCCATTATGTTCGGCCTTAAAATTACATCACTTCTCATTCTTCAGTTTTTCCTACTGCACACTGCCATCCAAACCTAAGTTTGTGTTCTTGTCTCACAGTATCAGTTTTCGCTTGAATGATTCAGTTATTCCTTTAAAAGACCAAATGAAAAGCTGGCAAAGTCAATGCCTGCCGCAGTGGTGCCTGGTCACCTCAGGGAACATTCTCTCATAGTTTAAACACTGCATACAAAACTGCGATTTCATTACCAGCATGGGGTATTGTCTGAATGGAATACATCACTGAGGTGCTACCTTTAGTGAAATGTATCTTACTAGTTAGTCATTAAAACCAATCACAGTGATTTTAAGAGGATTAATGACTAAAGCCTCTTCACTCCCAACCCATCCTTGTACACATACTGTATGTGTACAGAATGTGTGGGGGCTAAAGCATTTATGTTATGTGTGCACCTTGATAACATATCCTGCTGTATTTTGCAGACATGCTGTACTTATTATACATAGCTCAAAACTTTGAACAAAACTCGAAACTCTTAACTCACTGACGCGTTCAGTGGAATGCATTTTCGTTACAATAGTTGTGACACTGGATGTGATGTTTTGGTGACTTTTAAACAATGCATCTAAAATTTAAAAGCACTTTAAAAATATTATATTATTTAGACATTATATATAAATATTATTATTTTAAAAATCCTTTAAAAAAGAAAAAAAGACAAACTTCAGGAAAACAATCTGGATCAGTTTGATCACTAGTAACCAGGGCTCTGTAAAAATGGGCTGACCCTGCGCTCTGACCCCAAGCTTCTCTCCCTTTCCGTGCGTCTCACGAAGAGCAAGTTGGGGTATGCGAAAAAAGACAAATTCCTAATACTAGAAATTGTATATGGTCAATAAAGTGATCTTATTTTTCGGGGCGGTGCAGTGGCTCTGTGGATAAAGATCTGGGCCTGTAGCTGTAAGGTTGCCAGTTCGTATCCAGTGGCCAGCAGAGGAATCCTACTCCGTTGGGCCCTTGAGCAAGGCCCTTAACCCTAACTGCTCCAGGGGTGCTGTATAAACAGCTGAACCTGCGCTCTGACCCCACGCTTCTCTCCCTGTCTGTGTGTCTCATGGAGAGCAAGTTGGGTATGTGAAAAGACAAATTCCTAATGCAAGAAATTGTATATAGCCAATAAAGTGATCTTATCTTAAAATACATGATTAATCAAACATTGTATTTTCAGGTAAAAAAAAAATCACATTTCAGCTTGAACTCTTTCAAAGTCGGATCCTCGGCTCTATAAAAATGGATTTATATGGAATTCATATCAGAATCACTTTCTGTCTTGGAAAATGAAATGGATCTTGACATGCTAATAACGCACAAACCAGAGGGCTAAAAGGCAGTTTCTTCATGGCCTACCCCAGATGTAGATCCTTAGAAGAGTCTCTTAATTTCCTTAACTCTAAAAGGTCCATCTTTGGCTAGGTGTTTGAAAGAAAAAAAGAAATGCGGTTGGAAAAAGTAACTCAGATGCTTACCTTGAGATTACCGTAGTGACTATGGTAAATTAAGGACATTTCCCTTAGCAAGCCACTAATCCCAAACAATTTCTTATTCTTTCAATAGTATTTTGCCTTTGTGACTCTTCTTTCGTGTTATTTTTCAATAAAGAAGACACAATTATTATAAGAACATAAATATTCTAATATTTGAGGAGCCTGTGAGATTCGCTTTCTCTGTTCCTGTTTAACTGCATTTCATATCTGAAATCTGCAAAAACTGAACTGTTTGGTGTGGAACATTGCATTAACTTCAGGCTTTCTCTTGCAATAGGACTGAGACACTGGGAGCTTAAGACAATACAAGACTTGAATGACTTTTGAAAATCTTTTTTCTGATCCAGGACTTGCTTTATGAACTAGGTATTTTTTAGCATCCTGAAACATTACAGCATGCACTAAAATGCTCTTATATTTCTCTTGTATTAAACGTTGTAATACTCAGAAGAATGCCTCACTTCTACCTTTAGTTACAGTTCTTTCTTTGGAAGAAAAATAAAATGTTAATAGAGCATAATGTCGAATAAACATCACAGATGGTGAATTTGTTATTCAGAAATGACATCTAGTTGACCATTTAATCAGTGACTTGTGCATTGCCAGAATGACTAAGGCAGTGCCAATCCTATTTTAACAGAAATTTAAACCATATATTTTAACAATGCCACAGCATGATTAAGGTCATATTAACCTCCTTTTTTAAAAAAGTTTCATGTTCTGCTATGGAATCTAGTTTTGCACATATTGTAAAAAGCCTGACTACATATGCTTCTTTAAAATTCTTTTGCTGATTACTTTGATTAAAAGGGAATGACAGGCAAATTAAAAATTCCAAGAAAGAACTATTTAAATTATGACACCATCACAGGATAGTATCTCCTTCATCCCTGACAGTGCAAAGGCAAAGGGCCAATGATTTGCTGTGATGAATTAAAGAAATTGAAAATGACAGACTGTTTAGCATCAGAATAGGATACAGCTTGCTTCAAATCCACAGGGTGCTATAGCTCATGGTTATTTACAGCATTCAAAAATGTATAGCTTAGCACATGAAGGACATATGGTAATATATTACTGGTTTTAGTCCATGCACCTATGTAATTTCCTTCAATAGAAAAGGTCTTACAGGTCAGGGACTGTTAGAGATTAACAGCCAGGTCTGTATTTCCAAATACAAATACAACCTTGAGGAAACAAGGAAAAGCAACTCATTAATATACTTAGGTTATCACATTGGCCAGGTTTTTTTCAGCCTGTAAGAGGTTTTTGAGAGCCAGTGAATTTCAAAATTCTAAAAAAGCATATTTTCCAATACATTGATTCTAATGGAGCCAGAAGATTTTACAAATAACAAATGTCTTCTGCTGTTTTTTAAATTAAAGTAAGCCCAATAACATTTCTGAAACATTTTAAGAAACTTTAAGACATTAACATTGACATTTTTACAAAATTCTCAGACTTTTTTCACTCACAGAAATGTTACAGTATTCAGCAAGACTTCATACAGTACAACTGAGTGTGTTTCTTTTAGGAACCAGTTCCCTTGATGATATCAATTAATTGTGATGTGGTATTAAAATAAACTTTCACTAAAAGAACCTAAACCACTCAGAAGAAGTAAAAATTTACCTTAAGCAGACAGCATAGACAGCATACTGTACTTGGAGTGAATGATACTCTATAACCTGGTGTGGTTTTAGTATATTTAATTACTAATATTCTCCAGGTATATTTATATTGTTGACATTTCTCCCCATTTCCAAGGACTGCCCAAACTTAACCAATCTTATTAATCTGACTCCTTTCTCTGAATAACCCTTCATTCTTTATGTTTAGCTGCTAATTAATCTTCCTCATTTGCCTTTACTCTGAAGTCAGAAATAAAATGATAAAACATTAATTCTCTATAACAGTAATTAATAAAAAATAATTTGTTATAAATGCAAACCAGATCTATATTGTGTAGAAAAACATCCATCTCTTTGTACCACTGCTTTCAATATTTAAAGTAAGAGCGCCGACAAAACACAGTCACTTTTAATCCTAGACCAGCTAAGGAAAAAAGGCTTTTCTAAAATATCTTCCTTAATCTTAGCTATAACAAATATCTCCAAATATCCTATAATTTTCTGTAACAGTTTAACAGATGATAAAAATCAGAAATAGAACATAAAGCAATTAACATTACAGAAAAAGAGATAAAAGTAATCTAGTGTTTCAGCCATAAACATTTACAGTATGTGATACAGGCAGACAGTCAATGTATGTGGCTTTCTTTCTCATCAGCTCAATTATTTTTAATTGTTGTAAAATCTGAAGACAAAAATAAGACGAAACAGTAGTACATTTCTGACAAACACCATACATTTTAGAGTGAATATCAAATCATACCTAAAGCATTCATGCCAATAAACTAGACAGGTGGGGATAGGAAGTGATTAATGATTAATAAAAGGTAAAAATGATGTTAATAAAACAAATATCTTCAGTAAAGAATAATGTAGGTTAACACATTTACACATTCCAAAAATAGGTTTTTCAGAAAGAAATGAAAAATATTTCTGAATCAGAACAGCAAAGAATTAAACCTTAATAAAAGACCTACAAATGTTTGTAATTATTCTGTGTGATAATTTGTAAGTCACAGTGAATCGCAATTAATTATAGATCATACTGTGCTATTTTATTTACAGTATCTATGCATGGCTCAAATAAGAAACAGACAACCTCAATACATTTGAGTATGTTTAGACATAATATTCCGGCTACCACTGCAGTGTAGCTAAGGATTCTTAGGCAGGACTTCATTGGAAGCACATTGTTAGTACAAATAACTTCTTAGGCAGGATTCTTTGGAAGTACAGTGTTAGTACTGATAAAGCTGAATAAAATTAAGATCTACTGTACATACTGTAAATGAAAACAAATTCAAATGAAACGAGACAGATAGAGTCAAGTTCATAGTGTGTATGAAGCAGCTGTGGTTAAGGGATAAATGTGTACAACATTAAAAATGTGTTATAATAATAGACAATATTTATTACGAAGCTAAATCATATAAATATTTACTGAATACCTAAAATAAAATTTTACCGCATGTGGCACAAATGTTAAGACTCCAGTGAATAGTCTAGCTACCGTATGAAACACATGTAGCGGAGCTAGTTTGGACATGGTGACGACATTGCCCTCCCCGCGCGTAGCAGGGACCTCAGCTTCCTGGGCTGAGGGAGGTCTCCTTTAGCTCATTCGGCTGGTTCCCTGTTGCGTTACCACATAAAAACAATATTTAAAGTCATAGCATACTTTAGGTTACTTATATACAGTATGTAAAACATACACCCAGAATTTCACTATAATCCCCTTTAGTTACAGTTGATAAAGGGAGTGAATAATCTTGAGCAGCAAATTTGATCATTTTAAAAATATGATTTAAATATTAAGATGGAAAAAACTGAGAATGCCAGCAAAATTAGTTGATTACTTCCTTGAATTATTTTTCTGCTGTTTTGGTATATCAAAAACATTGTTAAACATTGTTTAAAGATGTTTTCTCTGCCTGATTTAAAAGATGTCAAACTTAAAAGCATTTAAATTATTTCTTGTATATTTCAAGTAATCTATTGGCAATATTACTTCCCCTTAGAAAAATAAAACATTTTCAAAACATACAAGGCAACACTTAAAGGAAAATGTGAGATGTCAAGATGGTCTTTTAGTGATATTATGATTCCAAATCACATTGCAGAGCAAAGGTGACTTTGGTCACATGTGCATCCTTAACATATTTGACATATTTATGGCAAATGTGGATTTTCTATTGAGTCCTTGAACATTAATGCTCTTGTCTGACAGAGGAATAGAAAAAGTGACCACGTTTTGTCACATGAAATGACATCCAGTACCAGTATAGACGTCACGCATTAAAAATTGTTTTTCAGCAGTTATAATTTTAAACAATAAGTGGACAGAGGCCAGCTGTAGTGTAGACTGTTTTCAAAATCAATTTACATCAGCAATTGCCTTCAAGATAAATTGATTGCTACATTGGATGAGCTGTGTGTATTTTTTAAGAACTGCAAGGTTGCCAAGAACAACTGGATAACCTGTCAGAAATTCTTATCAGCATGTTAAACATTTTCAAGACCAATGTAGAAGTTAATGTCAATATCCTCAACATTAATAAATCTTCTAGAATTAAAACACAAACAACTACTGTTAAACTTTGAACTTCAACCACATACAGTACTTAAAATAATATTTCATTTTTACTCAAATGAAAGGGTATATTTCATCAGATGTACAGAATTATTGCTAAGTAATAATCTTAAATGCGCTGTAGAGTTCATAATCTTCAGCATCAGTAAAAAAGAATTTCAGATATTCAAAGGCTGCTATCCTTCATTATTTGTTGTCAAGGAAACAACAACTACAGAAACGTATTAGAAGAAAAAAACAGAAATACACATGCTTTTACCTAGATCAACAGGTTTAAGATTTGACAACTAAATGGTTGAAATCTACAAAAAACTTCATATTTCTTTACATTTTAAAACTTAACATTTGTATATAATTAGAGGCATTAAAATGCAACAAAACCCATTGGCTCCAATATGCATTTATTGTGTTTAAAATGCCTATCAATATATTTATATTTCATATAAGAGGAATGCTATTAAGGTAACAGTTTTTTAGATATATGAATTACACATTTACCACAGATATATAAAATAAAATAAAAAATCTCACCAGAGAACAATCTGCCACCTAGTGGAAAGGTTATTATTGTCTTTGAAAATCTGGGATAAATTTGTTAGATAACAAAAACCTTTGGGGCAAACAAGCACATGATTAAATACAAACCAGAATACGTACAAACTATTCTGCCAAGTTCCACTTACAATTAGCAATGTATTAGCAGCTGGACAGCAGATTGTGAATACAACCTCTAGTGTATTTACACATTCTGGCTTAGGCTGTTCCAAAGCTCAAATAATGGTAATTTCTGCTCCTCTTTTTCAATATAATATTCTAATGGTTGGAAATAAGGTGGTACATTCTCTGTTTTTGTGTTATGATCCATTACTGGATGCACATGGTAAATGATTTGAGAGCAGGTTTTAAATGGTCAGGGATACAGTATGTACATTTGAAGTTTATGTTCACCTTACTGTATTCTCCATATTACACTTGCACTTTGGTACGTTTATAAATATATTTATCTGGCGGCTGAACATCAAATAATTAATGATTACTGTAGCTCCTTGTGGGACAACGAATAGGGCATCAGGACTGCATTAGCTGTTTGGATACATTTTGAAAAGTTCCAGTTAGCAGTACTTTTTGGAAGACATGTCAAATGCCTCAACAAACACAAGACGCATAATGAAAGATGGAATCATAGTTGTTCTTCTTACAAAGAGAAGGAATGCAAAATCTGAGATATCAGCACACGCAACAAAGTAATATGCATTAGAAGAAAATAACTTAAAACAACACAGAAAAAAATTAAAATATTGTATTTTGCCACTGCATTTTGTTAAACAGTATGTTAAGGTACAGACTAGATTTTGCACAATCTTGTTCATCCCTTCCTGTAAGACAATTGATATTTGAAGGCAAAAATCTAAGTGTTATTTTGTAAAGCCTGGACTGTTAGAAGAATATGCATCTCTGCTGTGGAGTTCTCTGGAACCACACGAGCTTCAATTTAGTGTAGTTCTCATTCCTATTCAAAAACAAAATGTCAACAGAAATATTAAAAGTAATTAAAGATATCCCTTCCTCTGTGCACTTTAATCGAAACACCACAACTGTAAAAAATCTTGCACTGCACAGTAATGACCTGGCAACCCTTACAATTTAGATTTTGAGAACAGCTCCATAAAAATAAAAACTTTCAACCTACAGTACATGCCATTTTCTTCTCTTTCATACCTCCAAAGCAGGTTGCTGTTAAGACATGATAAACCTTTTACGAAAACGACGAAATTTCAAGTATCACATACAGAGTAATTGTCTATATGTATTAGAATTAATAGCTAGATTTGTCGCAAAAAACGCAGCAAAACTAATCTTAAAGTGTACTGTTACACTTTATCGCTTTAAATTATAACAAAGGATATGAAACTCTTTACGTATAAGCTTCATTAATCCACTAAATATAAGACAACACTTTGAAACATAGTGGCAACACAGAAGTAAAATATTGATAATAAAGATATACTGTGCAGTACAATATTATGTCTCTCCGTAGAAACCGCCTAAAAGCACGTTTTTTAATTTTCGTATGTGTGCGATTCTGATTTGATCATGTAACACATTAGTAAATGCATTCAGCAGTTTAGTAAGTAAACGTTCGTTGTTAATGAAAATCTGTGCTGGTCTTGTACAGGAAATCTGATGTAAATACACAGATTAAAAATCGGAAAGAAACTAAAAATCTAAACATTTAGAAGAAGATTTAAGAAAATCGATATATTAGTAACAAATACAGACTTCCAACAAGGAATCGTTCAAGTTTTACCATCAAAATACCAGAACAGAACAAAATTGACAGTACATCCAGAATGCAAACCAATAATTAAACAGTTATTGGTCACAGAAAATCTGACAACTCTGATAATTTATAAAATAACTGTACGTATAGAAATAATGTTAATGACTTACGCATGAATAGCACTTAGCGTGTTGTGTACATACTTCAGTTTTGAGTGCTTTCACCTATCCCACTACGCGATCCTACATTTAAATCCAAAGAAAAAAAAAAGTTGCGCGACCCCGGACACGCAAATTATACGAGATGATTATCATTAAATTTAAAACACAGCCACGCAGGAGGGAAATACACACTTACCTCAACTGAAGCAGCAAGAACAGGATCCCAATTTAAAGGAACAATCTCACAGAAACGCGAAAGGTTTTCCCCCCTTATTACTCACAGAAGATTGTTATATAACTGGCACCGTTTCTGTAGGCAATGAGTGAGCTCCAAATGCGTTTTCATTCAGTGATGATGTTCATTTCCCAACCCACACACAGAGCATTTTACATCAGCAGCAGCAGTCGTCCGGTCTGAGAGAGAGGAGGGAGTGAGCAGCCTCGAAGCCTCGTAAGCGGATACACTACTGTCCGCATAAGACAGACCTGATTCAATGAACCAATTTGGAAGAGTCTGAGCAGTCCGTGCAGGTCTTTTCAGTGTCACTGAAGAATTCACACTACTTACGCCGACACCAAGCTGGCGAGCTGGATTTGCCCAACTCCTGAGAGTGACCATCCGTGCGCATACAAGAAACTAAAAAAAAACACCCCTTGGCCACCGTGATTAATACTTAGAAATGAAAATGAGACCACACGGTTAGTGTCAAAGTCATTAGACTTATGAAAGCAGCTGTCAGCTCCACAGTGTGACCGGAACCGATAATGATAATGCGGACACTGACATGTAACTGGTAAAGGATTAGGTTACACAACGCCCACTGTTTTGTAAGTCTTCTATATTGTTGACTAATGTTACCATGCACTTATAAATTGTTGAGTGAACTGTCATTGCGTCACAGCTTACCTCTTTAGTCCGAGTGACGTCACCTCTCAAAGCATGTACTGTTACATAAATCTGACCCTTAGTTGAACACGTTCTTAATTCTGCGAGAATTAAAGTCTGCGTTTTAAAGGAAAAACTGTTACGCGGAATTCTACTGTATTTACTATGTAATGCGGCATTACATTTACATGGCAGTGTGATTCCATGATCTTTTTTTTCAGTAACCCCATAACTAAATAGTCAATAATTTGGGGGCTGCAGAAGAAGCTTTACTCTGACTGTGGCTTGTCTGTCTTGACTGTGCACTTGTCTTTAATTTATTTCTGATGGCATCTCCAGTCATCTGATTTCAAATAATGTAATTAACTATGTACTTGAAGTGGACATGGAAACATAAACATAAAAACACCGAATTGGATGTTCGGTCACCAAATATGACTGGTACAGCCTTTACACTCCACGGCATGGAGTCTACCAGTGTCTGGAATTCTGCAAGAGGGATGCCACCCATGCGTTCACAAGAAAGTCAATCAACTCATGCCTTGTTGATGGCTGTGGAAAACGTTGTCTCAGGCACTGTTCTAGAATATCCTGTGAAATGGAGTTCAGATCTGTTGATTGAGAAGGCAATGGAGAATGCCATGAGACTGACATTTGGGTGACATCAGGATAACGTCAGTGTCATGCTCCTCGAATCACCAAGTGGCCACGTCTGCTCGGTGGATGTGGACGCTCATCCAGGAACACACCCCTCCCAGGAGGAAAGAAAAGCTGCAACATGGAGTGAGGATGATCACTCAGTACCATTAAGTAGCAATTAGCACCGACCAAGTCATCTAAGGGAATAAGTGCACCCCAACTTTCCCTACAACACGATGGAAACATCAGAACCCTTCACAGCTGGAACTGAACACTCAGGCCTGTTCTTTAGGTCGGCACCACACAAACATATTCATTTGCTAGGAACATGGTGGATAATTCATCTGACCATATTCTATTTCTCCATGGCTTGGTAGCCCATTGCTTGAGCTCTTTACTCTACTGGAATAATGCGCATTGCCAGCTGTGAAGAGTGGTTTGTGCACAGTAACGTGACTATGGTATCCTGCTCTGTAGTGTTTTCAGAAGGCCATTCTTGATATCATGATCATGCTGTATACATTTCTACCCACTGTTGCTCTTTGCTGATAATGTCTGTCCCTCAGAGTTCCATGCTGACGTCACCTTAGACATCATCGCTCATGAGATGTCAGTAAGTCGGGACGTCCTGGTCACTGTAGGTCCTGCCAAATGCCCACTAACAATCACCCATCTTTAAAAGTCACTAAAGTGTCCTCTTGCAGCCATGTTAGCCATAATCATAAGCAATCAGGCCTGTCCAGCATTTTTAAACATGACCCTACCCAAGCTGGGATGTTTTTTTGCTTAACTAACACGAGCCACAACTGTGTGGAAGCCCTTGGTTTTAATATGTGGTGTTTCTTTTATCCTAGGTATTTCCATTTCTTGTCCACTACCTGTAATGTTAAATAGTTTTTATAAACAATTATAGGCATAATAAGGATGTACAGTATGATTAAAACAGCTTAATCATCAGTGAAAAACATTCATTCAGTCTAAAAGAGGGTATTGTGTAAAAAAAATTAACATCCCTCAAGCTAATATACTGGATGTTCTTTTCGTAACATAATCCTAGGCTTACGCAGTACATGCTATTTCTGTAGCAAATACATGGGCCGATTCATACACCATGAATTGTTCCAAGTTTACGTCTTCAATCAATAAGTGTTTCAGGAAAAAAAATGCAACGTGTCCTATTATTGAACTGTGGCTTTTAAGGGCATATTGTAAATGCTACAAAGGAGTACGAATCCACCTTCACCTGGTGATATATACGCTCTGTATAGTATTTTAAGAAGTCCAATTTTAATAAAAATATCAGAATTAATTGGTATTAAAACCAGGTCAAGGGCAGGAACTCCCATCTGGTATCATGCAGTTGACTTCTGTTTTAATTTGATGGTAATTTCATCATCCATTAGGTTCTGGTCAGCATTATACAAGACAGGACTACTAATGGGGTGTAAAACCTTTTCATATCAGAACAATACTTAATTCATTTGTCCTCCAGGAAGTGTACAATCAGACCATGCCCTAAAAATAGTAAATTTGAACATTAAGACATGAATCACATTAGAGAAGATCAGAGGTATATAGTGCTCTATTATTTAAGAACTGGATTGTTCACTCTGTTACCCACCTCACAAATTAATGAGAACAATCTTACTTTGCTGTGGAACCTACTGTATTATGGTGACTTTTTCTTTGCTGACTTAAATATTCTAAAATCCTAGAAAAGTACTCCAAGCAGTACAACAGAATCCCATTCTTTACTCTCACCCTTGCATCATACAGCACTAACATACATGTTTCAAGACGGAATAACAAAAAGTTCAATGAGTAAGAGGCATTATGTATTAGGCACACTAATGTCTGCACACATCCAGTAGTTAACCTGGGTGTATTTCTGAGCTACTGAACTCAGGAGGTGTTGCATTGTTACACAGGTCATACCAGGTGATGGCTCAGCAGAGTTTGCAGTGACTGGGTGAGCTGAACCCAGCCCCGAAAAGGAAATCCTCTTTGCTCCCTCTAGCAGGGGTGTTTGGATTACTCCCAGTGGAAATATAGCCAAGGGTGCTCACTCGGCACACCTGAAAGTATGGCTTGCTTAGTGTCGAAACTCCTAGGAATCACCAAGTGCTGTACCTCATCAATCATTTCTGTTGAAAAGGGAAGGGTTAGAACAAATCATCTATGAGACAGATCAACACTGCTTACTTCTCTTCCCTCAAGACATTATATGCATATGTTAACCAAGTATCTTGCATCATAATACAGTTCTTTAACTCATAAAATGAAATAAAGAACACTTTGTTTTTTTAATAATTTACTAGAAGCACCTTTGTTAAAAGGATTATGGATCTCGGTGTAATTTGCATCACATAGCTTCTGATTCCTTTACCCTTAAGCTCCAGAGGAGATCCTCTTATGCAGACTGTTTGTCTCACTCCTCACTAGATTTACAGTACGCTCATTTGGCTGTAGCTCCACTTCATCTCTGTTACCAAACAAATGCAGCCTTTGATATAAAAAAAGATATAGCAACCCCAATGCCAAACACAGAACTGGTACCATGGTTAGTTGAAATCTGTTAATGTACACCTAATGTAAAAAATAACCCCAAAGTGATCCAGAGAGAAAACCATTTTTTTTACAACTGTGCACCGAACCACCTTCCTGTGTATACCTGACCTTGTATACAAAGGTTCCATGGTTGAATACCCACTGTTGAACAGGAAACAGCATTGTAAGCCTTCAAGGTCATTGTTGATGTACTTCAATTAATGCCATGACCAGGCAGGTTAGTAAAAGGTTTGTCTCTTGAGTACCTGCTCCACCCCATTCAGCCTCTAACACTGTATGTACTGTATGAATTCAAGTAGAATCATGCATGGGCGTGGCAGTCTTCAACAACTGATGCAGCACCACATCACCAAATGTGCTGTCAAAGCATGCTATATTATGGGAGAAAACATTCATGCAATTGTTATCTGTGTTTAAGTAAACGTGACATGAATCCCTCAACACACTTGAAAAATGAAGAAAAACTACAGGGATGACAGCAGTTCAATCAGCTTCATGCTTTAAATGACGAACCTGTTTTTGAGAGCCATGACGCCAGTATATACAGTAATGGGATCCCTCTGGAATTCAATTTAAATCTATTCTTAAAAATTAAAAATAAACCAAATGCATGGAAATCTAATGCCAAATAGAATGAAGAGGGCTATGTTAAAAATGCCTCCCCAACACCACTGCCATCTGGCCTCCAACCATCAAGCAGCAGTAATTGTTAATCCTGTGACAGCTTTCTATCTGGGAACACTGAGTGCTCTCTTGTGGAAGGTCATTAGATTTTGCCAGTGTGGTTTACATAATATAATCACTTTATAAACATTTCAATATCCCTCTCCAAAATGAAGTATCAACTTTTGACTGTATAAAGCAGCAGAGAGGAAGCTATCAATGAAAAATGTGTAATTTAATGACATACTGGCGCCAATAGAATGGGACTTATTCAGAAAAAAAATAAACTACCGAAAACTATCACACCAAACTCCTGCAGTACTGTAATAAAATCTTGGCTTTTCTGTAGAGAAAAATCAATGTCATAATTACATCCTGAAGGCATTATAAAAATAACAACAAAAAAGGAAAACAATTTCAAAGCAATACAGACCTTTCAGTTTTTTTTACAAAAGAAAAATCCCTCTGCCAATATATTTTTATTGTCTGTAGTTGACCTACTTCTGTTCTGCTGGAACTGAGGTTTTTTATATGGCTAAAGGGGTTTGATAAACAAGGTGTACCATGCCCTGTGATCTTTATCACTTTTAACTTGAAAGTACGTTTCATCAATAGACATCGGTGATAGGAATAAGTGCTTTATGATGTCACGCCTCCTTGGAAAATAACAGGAAATCACTTTCATTTAACCATGTGCAATGTTTTTCAAATGTCATTTGAGATCGGATTTAGAAGATTCTAGAAGGGTGCAATTACACTTACCAACAGATTTTAAAAAATAACAGTTGCAAAAACAGCAAAATATGCCATCTATGTGCAAACACCATTCTTTATCAAAGACTAGGATTGCTGAGCTGAAGATGTGCTGTTAACAGATGGCTTTGACAATGATCCCACTGTAGCAATATTAATTGAATAGGCAAAAAAATGTTAAAAAAAATGTTCAAAAAATGAATACTAAAATATGATAATGTGGTCTCAGTACAAACAAAATAAAGCCATTTTTAAGATTTTCCCAATTAATAATTTCATTGTAATAAAAGTTTTATTTTAATGTCTTTGAAACAGTTCTATTCATGACCAGAACTTGGCTATGTGCACGTACAGGCTGTTATTTTAAGATGCTGGTGGGCTGACTGGGTGATTTATCCAAGATTACAAACCAAACTGGAGCTTTTTAACCTACACAATTACATAACTCCATTCCCTTATTTTGGAACTTCACTACCTTTAGAAGGGTTTAATAAACAGTATACTAATAGTGCTTAAGGTGGCACAAACCAGCAGCTTATTTGCTTTTAATATGAAGTGAAAAAGTTTCACCATATAGCATGCTGTCCATACAGTATTTTCATTCCACTTTACAGCATTTTGGTAATGAATACTCTTCCTTATTAACAAGGCATCCCGTGTCAATTAGTTATGCTCTGGTAAGGTCATACAGTGAATCACAGTTCAAGAATGAACAATCAGGTCTGACGAAACAAGTCCCCAATAAATAAAATTAAGTGTTTTATGTAACTCACATTTACCTTACTGCCTGTGGGCGTGCAATTTCTGTGACTCACAAAAGACATAACTAAATCAAACACAGACCATCCCACACACATTCAGTTCACTTGCACACACTTGGTGCTTGCTGAACCCTTGTGGTATTAATTTAATGTAAAATAATAGGGAGAGGTTGCTTTGTAGTGTTTTTAAACTCCTCTTTACTCAATATAGGTCATCCGCATCATTTCAAAAGCAGCACCCCACCCTTACTGGCAATGTCTTGAAGACAATAACTGTTGAAGTTTAATGTGTTGATGACCTGATGAAGAAAAGAATTGGATAAAAAACTATTATCCATTTATGCTTATTTCTCCAACGTCAAAAAGTATATATTTTGTTACGATTTTGTACTACCACTTTTATGCAAGAGTTCTTTTAATATTCTGTATTATTGTAATACTACATCAAAGATCAAGAATATATTCACTTTATATACCTAAGGAACACATTAGCATTAAGACAACAGTAGGCTGACTAGATTTCCTTTATAGACCCAAGGGGTCAGCACCTGGATTTGGCCATTTGGATTGTGGTAAAAATAAGAGCACTAAAAAAATATGCTCTGTAGCAACAGTAGGTCACTATGCAATTTAGGAAGGACTGATGAAATAAGACCTGTATCAGTTAAAATAACTATAGTAAGAAATACTTACTATATGTAAGTATACACCAGTGCGGTGGCTAAGGATCTGCACCTCTGGCTGGAAGGTTGCCGGTTCGTATCCTGCGGCCAGCAGAGGAATCCTAGTCCTCTGGGCCCCTGAGCAAGGCCCTTAACCCCAGCTGCTCCAGGGGCGCTGTATAAATGGCTGACCCTACGCTCTGACCCCAAGCTTCTCTCTCTGTCTGTGTATTTCATGGAGATCAAGTTCAGGCATGCGAAAAGACAAATTCCTAATACAAGAAATTGTATAAGGCCAATCAAATGATCTTTAATACTACTAATACTGATTCAGGGTATTCTCAAAAAGGTGGTTAAATTGAACATAGTTAAAATTCTCCTTGACAAATTGCAGGTGCCCCTCTTCCATTATAATTTTTATATTTCATAGAACTAAACAAATATAATTTAAAATAATCATGTTATAGTAAATGATACTTTAAATCGCAGTGATTATCAATGTTGCTGTTAACTGCTGGTCCCCACGTTACTTTGCAATTTCTAAAGCACCCTCTACAGAGTTTTCAACAGAGAGTAAATAATACAGATAGTACAATTACTGAGTTATAGGAGTTACAGTTGGAAATAATCTAAACCTGGATGCTTCATGCTCTAGCCTTGAATCACAAACTAGGTTAATCTTTACATTTATGGCTCAACAAGCAGTAAAGAGAACTGGGTTTCTCAGTAATAAAGAGAAAACACTATATACAGTATGATAGTGAGTAACTCTGATCTGTACATGAGAAATAGAGCTCAGACCTTTGGGAATTGTAATATGTGTATTAATATCACATACCTGTATAGTGATTAATTCTAATACTGATTAATATAAATTATTATACTGATTAATATATAAACAATTTCACATAAACAATAAAAGCACCCTAACGGTTTCAATTTAATTTGCTGACTTCTTAAAAAGTTCTTGCAACCCAAAACATTCGTATACAGTAGGTATCTCACCACAGACATACTGTGATAATGCAGGGGATGTGGTGAGATTGAAATCTGGCAATATGGGCAGCCAAAACCACTCTGTGTCATACATTAGAACTTACTGCCCATATGCAGGAAAAATGTGCGTGTGTGGGGGGGGGGGGGAGGATACTGCTGCCTGTTTTTACCATGATACTATACCACAATATTGGAAATAATTATGAAAAGAAAAGAAAAATGGGTATAGAATGCAAGATACACATCAGCACAAAATGGTCTCAATGGGGTTTGAACTGCTGAGGGATATTTCCTTTGTCTTTCCTGTTTCCTCTCCCTAGCAAAGGTTTCAAAGTATCTACACACCAACTGGACCATTTTGCCCAACAGAGTTTGGGCCTTGAAGAAGTATGGCACTTTCTGGTGGAAATTTGACAATCAACAACATTATATAATGTTAATGTAGCATATTATATCATATTTTTTATATATACACTAAATCTATTTATACTTCTTGATTAGCACTATATAACCACTTTTGTTGCCATAGCTATTTCCAACATTATACTGCATTTAGTTTTTCTACATGTCAACTATTTAAACACACTCCCCCCCCCCCAGTGTTTCTGAAATGTATAGTGTTTTAACTACGGTGGGCAAACACTTATTGATCTTACAGATCTGAGACAAGAGTATGCATTCTTTAAAAAAAAACATGTAAATCCTTCTGTTCTCTTCCCAAAGATGGCTTCTACTAAGATAACACATCCATTTCTACAGTGACTCAGCTACGCAAACACCGTGGCATTATAATTTAAAAATAAAACGTGACTCATTTATTTTAAAAACGCTAGCAGCTGCTGCAAATGTGCATTTTTTATCTTGAAGGTATTTTTTATATAACCTCTGAGGTCCATAAAAGAATGGTTAAAGACTAGTAAAGCCTAAAGGTAAGATTAATGCATTTGTAATTAATGAAAACAAGGTGAAAAATACATATTCTCTATGTATCCCTTCCAAACGTTTGCATTGAATACAGTCCAAACCTCAAAACCTCTACAGCACATTGATCAACTACGTAGAGCAGTACTGCATGTCCATATACAGTAAACCTGCACAAATAAAATCATGGCTTTCTTCCCGTAAACAGTTCTCTGATTTGACATGGTTCAATGTTCATGGTTCACAGCTCAAACTTGCTAAAAAATGATAAAAAGGTGCTGCGAAAAAAAAATACAAAATTAATTCAATTAATTAATTAACCCATTTAAATAATAACAACAAATCATTAAAACCAATGTGTTAACAAAGGCAGTTCTGAACAGTTCCTAAATATTCAGTGCAAATTAAAAGTCTACACCTGAGCTGGGATAAGAGCTGGCAGATTTCTTAGTTTGGAGATTTTTTGGAAAACTCTGAAGGGTGTGAAAGTGCTTATCTGGTACAATTTCTAGCCCAGATAAAAAGTGAAAAACAATCCTCTTCTTCACAGCTTATGTAATGTAAGCCAACGTTGCAGACCAAGGTCAATTTCCTTTCATAATGGCAAAGATTACTGGCCTGAGGCAGCACAACCTTCTTAAAATTTTCTTTGTCTTCAAACTGTGTTTCTGAGCCAGTGGATTACATTAGCATGCTGGGGCATTGGATCTCAGCCAGTATCCGATTAGGAGGCACTTATAAAAGAACTGATTAGTGGATTTGAATTAAGACATGGTTCTTTTTTTAATCAGTTTACATTGGCTACAACTTGTGATAAAAAGCTTCCCTGTTGTTTTGTACAGAAAACTAAAAGCCTGTCTAAAGAAAAATAAAGACAACCATGACATTGTACCGTGATTATTTTAATTCCAAACAGAATCTCACAACAGGTTGCAGAGAAAAGAAGGAAATCTACCTGATATTTATCTAGAACCACTCCCTGTTGCAAAATCAATTTTCCTAGAAAAACAAACCTGACATTGAAGACGGGTGTTTGATTAACCGATGGCAAAACAAAAATGATGTAGCGTAAAATCTTAATTATAACAAAGTATTTGAAATTTGCTACATATTTTACATAAGTATCAGAACTGTTTTACTTTACGCTTTCAAATTACAAAGACAAAAAGTATTTATTGAAATCTTAATTCAAGAGCTATTTCCGAGTGGCTGATTTGTGTACATTTGTAATATATTTCTTCGTTTACAAAAATGGAGTGTAATTCTAGTGTGAAATAATTTGTGATTACTTTTAAGAACCAGGTCCAATAAACCTAGCAACATTTAAGAATTGAAAGGCAGTGTCCAGTTAAAAGCAAACAATTTCACATTACTACATTCAATGAGATTTTTTAAATCATCCACTATTTCTTGTATAAATGCACTAGAAATTATGCAACATGTCTAAAGCTGGGCCCAACCACAAAGATCTCAAGGAGAACAGCTTCAGTAAAAGAACTAAATGTTTTTTTTGAGACAGGTACAGTATTTATTGAAAAGCAACTTTGTTTCCTGAAGAGACATCACACTCTGAAACACCCAGATCGTAGTTCCTTACTGTATGTGGTGTTACACTCGTTTATGTGGAAATATAATGCATTTTATCTTGTCGTGTGGCTGAGGTACCGAAAATGACTTCTGGAAAATTTTTCAAGGGTTGGGACAACTCAGAATTATCAATCACAACAACAACAACAAAAAAAACATGGAATTAATGAAACTGGCAGACTCTTGCTCTACCATCCTGTTTTTTAAGAATACATGTGATTAATTGCCTATGGCGTCAGTGAGAAGAGAAGAATGTTACTGAGCTTCCAGCTGTGGCCTCTTGGATTTACATCCAATGAAGATAGTGCTGGTGGATAACAGAAAAAGAAAATACAGTGCTTTAAAAGAACTGAGTTACTGTATTATTTTATACAGGGGATCACTATCACAAAGTAAACACAGGTACAGTAGGTGTAAAGCTACTTATTTCTGGTAAGAGATGTGGGAACTTTAATCCTATGCTTGAAGCACAGGGTGCAGAGTAGGTCTTGCATCTTAGCCAGTATATTGCAACAGACACAAACAAGTACACAATGAGAATCTAGAAACACCAATTCACCTAGTCTTTTAATTGCAAGAGTAATCAGTTGCACCTAGAATATTACACTATATGGACACAAGAACATGCACATCCCACACAGAAGACACCACAGTACAAGATCAAGAGGTATGAAGCCACAACACTAATTGCCATACCATCAATTCTGTGTATAGCTAATACTGTACTGTATATACCATACAGTATAAATTACCCTTCCTATGAGTCTTTCTTGTGTAGACTAAAACAAAATGCCTTCTACTGTCTTTCCTAATACATAGACATAGTTTAAAACATTTCTGACAGCAAAAGAAGTAACCCAATATAGATTTCTGTGACTACTTTCCTAACATTTTCTTTTTCAAGATAGCTCTTTATTAAAAAAATAAAGGATTACTAAGAAGCAAATTACAATAAAACACAACAATATGGATAAAGGACTAGACACAAGCAGAATTAAAGATGATCCCAAACATGCACTGAGAACATCTTATTTTTTGGTATGTAATCTGAGTTTTAAACTATTCTGACATCTGGCAAGTGCTATAGCTTCAAACAATTTCCAGCCATAAAGTAATATACTTCACTAAGACTGCTGCCGGTAACTCAGAACTGTATTAATGGGCAGAAATGGAAGTCACTTTTGATTAAAGTGTCAGTCAACTAAGTTAATTAATATGCTTTCTAATGCATTTGTTTGTTAAGTACTTCTTATTGTAAAGTCAAATTACATCAAATATCCTAAGATTCTGCATTCCAAATCAGAATGGGTCTAAGAATAACCTATGCTTTTAATGCTTAGCCTCCCTTAATACATTAAAGAGGACAGACCTGCTACAGAAATGTGCTTGTTTATGGTGTGGAAATACAGTACTTCAGTGCCCTCTAGTGTCATATAGAACTTTTTCTGTATGTTAATTTGTTTCACAAACCTCAATCTAGCCTTCAGTACAAATAGGTTCCCAGATTTTATCATTTAGAAATACATATTTTTTTAGACAACCAATCAGAAATGTTACAGCTAAATTCCCAACCAAACAGTTTCCTGTCATATCAAATAGAAATTAAAAAGAACCATTTGCTACTAATGGAATTACATCCTGTAGCCCGATTTCAACACTTCTCAGAACCTTAGCAAAGTTGGACCTGCAAAGTACAGGGATGGTAGACCTTTAAGGAAAACCGGGCTGCTGCTGCTACAGTATGTTGCAGGGATGTTGGTGGACCAGTAAGCTTGACTCTTTCCTCTGCATCAAAATTTACAAACTACCACTGCAATATGGTGACCAGGCACACTGTGCTGTATTAGATACAATTCTTTGGATGAGACAATAAGCCAAGTACCTAACTATTAGGTCATGAAAGATCCCACTGGCGTGATTTGTAAGTAAAGAGGTTTTGACCCCAGTGTCTTGGCTACATTACACTTTGGACTCAGCCTCCCTAAAACGTCTACTTCAAGTCTATTTCAATGCAAGAACATGAGAGTAGTTGCAAACTAAGGGGGGCTGTCGGCTCCAGTTAACCTTTCTGCATTCTTGTGCCAAGATGACTGGTTCTCATCTTCTTTAGGAGTCACATCGGTACTGAGGTCTTTTTCTATGGAAAGGTTTCCAGAGGCCAGGAAAGCTAAATGTCCTCATGTATTGATAGACTGACACAATTTCACACTTCTTCACCCAATCTTCTGTTTGATGTGGCTGCTGGCACACAGTGGCGGCCAAACATTAACCAAGTAGGAACAGACTCTAGTGGTGGATGTAATGGGTCTCCTCTGTAGCCACAAGGCTTTTATTGATAAGATAAGATCGTTATTAAGATTGATAAGATCGTTATTATATCAAGAATTAAGTGTTCAGAAAAAGTAAAATAATCATCTTTCTTTTGAATTCTTTGTTTCTCATTCCTTGAATAGAAAATAGCCTTGATCTACTTTCAGTCAGCCTTTTAGGAATGCTGTGGAGATGAGGTCCAAAAACCATAACAAGAAAACAACACGTCCATCATGACACCTCCAGTAATACATGCTAAACTGACACTTGACCATCTATAAACCCAAAATGGTGTAACATCTGATCTCGGATCCCAGTCACTTGGTCCCTCGTCAGAAATCCACTGATAGGACCTGAGGAATGCACCAATGAGGAACCTGACAATTGAGGAAGCTACAGTCTGATAATGTCATAACCAATTACCAGCCATGATAATGTGACTAACAGGTTCCTGCACAGCAAAGCTCTCTGAAACCCAGGCAACCTGATAACTTATGTGATCATGACCACTGTTGTTGTTTGACTGGCATCTGAAACAAGCTTGGGGGGAAGCAATTGCAGGCCTAAGAGACTGTTCCTTACATGAAATTCTACAAAACACTTCCTCTGTAAGAAAAGATGTTTAGCGATGAGCTCCCAGTTGTAACTTCACCCGATCACCAAAACGTTATAGCTGGACCTTTGTGGACACCGCTGAGTATAAGGGAATACCCCGAATAGCATATACAAAATACAGGTTAGGAAAACTTTGAAGTTTGCTCTTATTTCTCTCTTGTATATATACACTTATTTACTCATGCATTGCTCTTTCACATTTAGTGTATTCTTTTAAATGTATGTGTACGCTGCCATTGTTCTGATTGAAATACAGGTACACCTTGCATTTACTATAATAATTTCTAATCGTTTCAGTAAATTAAATCAAATCTCTACACCTCCGATATGTGAAGTATTTTAGAATCCTTTCAATTCAAGCACTTGTTGCTATAAGTATTAAAGAATATTTGGACTTGCTAGTTTCTTTCTAGCGGTCTAATAGAATATGAACTACAGTAAAATTCCTTGAAGCAGTTATTTCACAAAAAAGTTCAAATGAACAATTATATTTCACAATAAAAATAACTTGCCTCTGCAACTATTGCTGGCACTAGATAAGGACACAGCATGAAAAAACATGACAAAACTCTGAAGCCAGCAAGAACAAACTTAGAAAGGGACCTAGTCAGGAAAACAGATAATGAGATCGTAATTTTCACTTTACACTGGGAGTACATTTAAACAGATGTGTAACATATTGCCAAGGTGAAGGTTGTTTCTGCAATAGTAAGGGCCCTGCAGTGGAAATTACAATTTATAGGCAAAAATATTTAAATGTATTTTTTTTCATAAATTGTCGAGTAAATTCAAATTACAAACACAATGGTGGTCCTACAACATCATCTTTAGCACCCCATAGCAACCATAAAAGATTATGATGTCCGAACTAAAGGTCTTTAACAGGATCATTTTAAATTGGATTCTATATTTGAGCCATTTCTGCAGCCTTGCCTGAAATAGTTTTAATTTTTTTTATGGTGGTGTAATAACTGACTCAGCTCATCTACGTTCATTGTGCCAATTTTGTAGATACTACTAAAATGAAACCTCAGGGACCCAGTATGATTCAGATTCTGACTCATCTACATTCTCTGTTAAGCACAATTAAAAGTGCCCTTCAAATGAGCAGCAGATGGGCACCGAAAGGACTTCCACATCCAGACAGAACACGCGTCACTTACAGACTGGTGACTTAACCACACCATCATCAAATCCTTTGTCAAGCTTTAATGCATCTACAATCAGAACACTTAAAGGAAGCTCAAAGAAAGTCAGTATAGCTATGAAAAATAGATCTAGATTTTTCTGCAGTGCTGCATTTCTTTGTCATTGAGCATTCTTGAAAAAATGAATTAACTTTTCATCGCCATCCCATCAATTAGTAGGTGTCCATGTGTCCTTTGTATGACAAGGACACTTTTTCAGTTGCCCCATTGTTAACAATGATTTCCAGCAATACAAGCATATTGCCCTTGCTACTATATTTTAATGAAATATGCAATGCACCAAAACATGCTATTTCCACATTTCATGGTCTCATCTCATTCATATAAAAAGTAGCTTCCAGTAAATTCACCGTTTAAAGAGAATGTCACACAGTGAGACATATTTTTCAAATGTGGCAATTTCTGCGTATACAACAGGTCATTTCTCATTCTTCTGAGTACGTTGACAGTCATACTATCATCTCGCATTTTAAATCCAAGACTTAAACATTTGTGACCACACAATAATCTCTTTAATAAGCACAATGTCTCTGACCACATTCTTTTACATTCATTACTGTATATTCTACGATTTCTAAACTGCTGGTCAGGGAAAATACAAAATGAGAGCAACATGTCTTCTGAAAACAATTACAACAGGTTAAAAGTGATGACAAACAAAGAGCACTCAATATCTATGGACACCAAATGTGCTGTCACTTTTATTCATTTCGGCAAGTTTATATGGCTGGATTGGAACTATTTTCCTTTATTTTAAAGCTCTTGAGAGTGTTTAGTCAACAAAAAAGCACTGTATAGCGTAATAGTAATTTGGTTATGTTGTCGCCATCTGACAAGGTTCAAATTGTGGAAAACCTACAATGACAAAAGTTCCCGGCCTCCCTTTCTTTTCTTAGCATTACCAATATCAACTGCAATAAATTCTCTTTCATCCCCAACAGCGGCAACAGCCTGAAATGATCTCTATAGATCCCAGTCACGCATTGGTCTTCTCCAGCTGCCGGCTGTTGTGTCATCTCAGCCTGTCATTTCTCCAGAGTGTAGTGCTCACAGAAAAGCAAACCAAGCACCTCTTAGTCCTGCTTTCCCTCTCTCCACTGCCTTGAGCCTTCGTTCCAAGCAACATACACAAACAAGGCCAGCACCACGTGGACCGCCACTACCGCCACAATCGCAGCGTAGAAGTAGCTGTCTTTACTGGACATTCCCATTGAAGCTAGAAAAGGGGAGGACAAAAAGAGTTTTTTAGATTTGTCTCAAGCGCGTACACATTTATACAAGATGGAACAACAAGTTAAGCCGTTCAAAGGGATAACATACCAGAGCTAAATTAATGCTGAAGAAAATATCTGTATTGTATTTTTTACTAAAAAAAAACTAACAAAGAGGACATCATAATGAAGACTCAAGAGTAAAGCATTTACTTCTGTTTTAAGGCTGTTAAAGGTTGACAAAATAAGCTAATTACACTAGAAAGGGGTTGTTTGAGTAAACTCAATTACCTTCAAATACGTAAGCTTTGGAGGCAAAGTACAGCCCAATGGGTAAGGTGACCATTAGGATTGTAAAGAACAGCAGAGTCTTCAGCGCAGACACTAATGAGCCATCATTTCTGAAAGAAGACATTAAGACATTAACATATTGTAAGCATTACTGTTGTAAGAA